>NC_140583.1:346293988-346893988 GCF_964204655.1 Triturus cristatus
TGGACTGCGCTGGGGGCAGCATATTCATTGGGATAGGGTGTACTGGCCCACTCTGCGCCCGGTGCACCCTCTTAAAGGTGCACTGCCGGCCAGACCAGAGTAGTGCGCCCTATAATCGAGGCTCTTGGTGTTAATGTATCACTTTTTACTGAGCTCTGGATACCACTTATGACCAATCTCTTTAACATTATATTGGACTGTCTCATTCCTTCTTTATCCAAAACCATTTCACTTTGCCCAGTTTTCTGGATAGAGAATCAACTGGGATAAATGAGACTCCTTTAATTTCACACGATACACGACCGTAGCAGCAATTTCAGCCCATCCTTCACTAGGAAGCGTATTTGCCTTAAATATTTGGGAATAAATGTCACTCCTAGACTCAGTAAAATGATGGAAGATAACCTGAACCCATTGTTAGCCTCCAAAAAGCCAGATATCATTTGACAGATCTCTCTCAGCTTTTCGATGTAGGCCGAAGTCCCATCCTTAAAATGAATGTCATACCCCACCTGAATTTCGTCTTTAACATAGTATTCTTCGTCTCCCGACACAGACCCTACACAACTTCACTATACTCTCAAAAAACGACATATGAACAAGGAGGAAACCATGTCTGAAACTAGCCAAACTAGTTGGGGAGGACCATGTCCCTCCCACGTGGAGCATTCATTACTATGGGAAAGTTCCACAATGCACAAAGAAGCTTCAATCTATGGAACCGGCTCAGTCCGCATTGGAGGGATAGAACCTAACTGGACAAGACTGAGCGACAAAAGATTCTGAGTCTTAGACAATAAGCTCACAGCAGGCAGACTGAAAACGATGGCAAATGCTGAGTATCAACTGGAACAGACAAGCTTCTGGGACTTTTGGAGACTACATCAATACCTGACGGCATTACTTGAAAACATATTATTGACCTTACCTGACTCCACCTTGCTTCATTATTTGCGAATGTGGGTCACTTTCAAGAGGGTGGTAGCAGGGATCTACAACATATTCACTAAACAAGTGCACTCAATCTTGGTCTATCGACAAGTGAAAGAATGGTGGTCTTCAAGACTCCACCTAGGGAATACCCTTTAGGACGGGGAAGAACTTTTGGCGGGACACGATAAGACACTGAGGGAGTCACACCTGAAGCGAACTTATTAAAAAATGCTTACAAATGTGGCATAGGTCCCTGAAACGCTTACAAGACATGGGAGTAATGATGGTGGCAGTGTGCTGGAGGTGATCCAACCCTGGCAGCAACATTGTGAACGTTTTGTGTGAATGCCCCACCAATGCCATGTACTGAGAAGATTTCTGGCCGGCAATATGTACCAACTTAGGGATTCGTAAACAATGGACTGGTCAGACGGCACTTCTCCAGGACGCCACTACCCAGAGGTTACCCACCAATACAAATGATGGTTCAACAAAGAGCTGGCAGTAGCCAAACTCTATCTCCTCAGGCTTTAGAGATCCCCTTAACTTTACACTCATGGCACCAAACAATGTACGACACAGCGACATAGGAACATAACATATATACCAGATAAACAATAAGCTGGAGAAATTCAACATATGGGAACTTCATTGACATGTAGCAACACATACACCCCTACGTGCACCTCTGATTCACCCCACACTGGACTCAAGCCCACTGAGCATACACCTAACCGTAGAAGGTTGCCCCACTATTCCCTCTGCTACTACTCTATCCCTACCACAGAAAGTGGAGGCCTCTTCACATTGTACTAATTATGGTTCTATAACTGGAAGGTTTTTGACCACTGGATGGTGAAACTTTTATTTGAATCAGCACCTTAGTGCTAAACGGTCTACGTCTTATACAGCATGATGTATGTATCTAAATGTTAAACAACAAAACTTGTTAAACAAAAAAAAAAAAACATTATATTGGAAAAAAGGCATGATGCTGAAGGTAAGCATGGAATCAGTCATTTCAATTATTACGAAAAGGGAGAAATATTTATTTGGAATATTGACATCAGATCTGTGGCACTGTATATAAATTTCAATTATTGTGATTCAGTGTTACATGAATATAAAAGGAAAAGTTTTTAATAAAGGAGGAGACATCTTTTGCAAAAAACAGGTTTTATGTATTTTGAGTATGTATGCATGAATGGGATAATAGAAGAAAAATAGGGGTGTTTCACAAGATTGATTGGAGCAGCACAAGGGGCACAATAGTTTTTCTTTCGGTTATTTGAACCCAGTTTCCTTTGTTCGTTTGAAGGGTTAATCTCTATTAGTTTATAAAAAAATAAAAAGAAAAGCAAAATGATCAGACCCGATAAAACGCCCAACTCCCATTTTAATACCACAAGAAAGATAAAAGGCTGTATCACTCATTCCAAGCTTCAGAGATGGGTAGGAAGAGAATGGTTTTAAGAAGGATGCAGTGGTGGAGCATATGTTAAAGCAAAATCGTAGATGTATATTCAGTATGGATCTGAAGCTGCATTTTATATGGTACCAAAGGACACTGTGTGGTTATGATCACATTTAATTTCATGGATACAATGTGTACATAGAAACCCAATGGCTTAAAATAGGAAGAGTATTAAGTCTTTACTCTTTAGAAGTGTCAGTGCATACTGGTAACCTTCCTGTTTAATTTGTTTACTAACATTTTGTAGTTGCACCTTATTCATGGTACATATGACTCTCCAATTATGAGCAGTTAATTCAACATGACGCAGTTCTGATCTCAAGCATACGGAAATGATTAAAAATAATGGTTACTGTATATGTTACTTACAATGCTTCCAGTGAGTACAAATCTTAAGAAACCAAAGTCAAGGATGTGCAAAATGGCCCAATTAGGATGCTAGAACAAGTTAAGTAGGGATGTGGGGTTTAGGGGTACATCAAAATCCAGTGGGTGTAAAACAGATGAATCTACATGTTACTGTGTACTCTCGTTTGCCAACTTTGATGTATATTATCCATTAGGAATTGGATTTACCTTTACAGGACTAATCTGGCCATGTACTAATGGCTTGTGGATTTCAATAGCTTTAAATGACAAAATAGTCCAGATGTGGGCTGTATTAAAAGATGGCGAAATCTGGATGTGGCAATAATAATTTAATGGATGATATACTTAAAGTACTCTTGGTAAACTAAGTAGAGTGAATGTCTTTGGAGAGTCCAGCTCAAGTTGGAGATCCAATAAAAGTGTGAACGCCCTATTCATATGTGGAACTGTCTTTCTAATTGTGAGCAGTCTGACATTCAAAAACCTCTGTCAGCACATATTCACCTTTCAAACTGGTTACAGGTTTGGTAGAGAACCTGATCCTTGTCAAGAATAATGAGCCCAGAATCCTACAAACACATTTTAGAGTAGAGAAGATTTTGGAAGTGTTAGTAAGGATTCAAATTACCCTGCTTATTTTAAGGATGTATTTGTTCCTATGATAACTGTTAATGCTTCATGATGCAGTATGATGCATTTTCTTTTTTGTTGTAGATGCACTTTAGAAACGGTATTTATAGATGCTGCCCACTCCGGAGGTAATCTCAGGTATGAAACGTTTTCTAATAACAGTGAAATTGCAGGAGGAGACTTTATGAGAAAGTTTTTCTGATAGAATTACACCGTCAATAGTAATGTAAGGACTGTGCCATAAAATGACACAGTAAAAAATATAAGGATTGTGCCGGAAAAAATGTGAGATACAAAGACTTTTGTAATTTGGGTAGCAGTGTGACACTCAAATTCTTTATTGAGAAAACGAGAATAAATTGACTTCATGAAGAGCTCCTCTATCCACTTCCCCGAGACCCAGCAGTAGAAAAGGGTCTTCATTTGTTGTTTCTACCAATTGTCCATGCCAGATTGCCCTAGTCAAGAAGGTAACAACACCACTGGAAACGTCTACAAAAGAGCCTCTTTTTCATGTGCAATGTTTCATTTGGAATTTACTGAATACTAGCCTTCTGACTCTGCACACTGACATGCAAAACACACATGTACCAGCTTCGTCTATTGTGTGCAGTGCTAAGATTATTACTTTAGCCATCTAAGTACCAACCTGTAGAAAAGTATGATTTGTTTTACCATTTACATTCTCAGAAGGTACTCTTTGCAGCAGTGAATATTTAGCTTTGATTAACATTCTAAATATGGACTATGGTCTCTCAAGAAAACAACAACATTTTTTAACAGCACTGAATATACTAACCCTTCCAATTTTCCGGTGATCCCGGTTTCTTGCTTCTTCCTGAAATTTTTCCCATTCCTTCATCATCTTTGTATCAGGAAAGGATATTCCATAGATTCTCTGAAGAGTCTCCATGTCAGCCTTTCCCTCCCAGTATGTAGAAGAATTCTAATATTAAAAACATATTATAGACACAGCTTTTAAATTCAAATACAATCCATGCTGTCACTCAGCTATGCCAGAAGTCTATAAAAACTGTCCCCTATGAATAAAATGCCAACACAACATTAATCATAAATGCTTGACTAGCAATGAAATAAAATGTCAATTTTAAAAAGCAGACCAGTAAAAACAATGTACAGGCAGACAGGTGTATCTCTTCACGTCTTATCACATTATACTGAGGAATGGATATGACAACTATTTATAGACAATTATCACATCAATTAACTGCTGCTGACGAAACGCAAATGCACGAACTGCAGCATAGAATGGGCAAGTTTCTGGCGACAGTCGAAAACGCGTTAACCCATCTGCCCAATCCTTAATGATACTTAGGATGCGGAGAGGTGTCAAAAGTTCCTCCATCACTAGTACTTCTGTGACCCCGTGGAAGGGACGCAGGCCTTGTGTGAACCTTGGATCTTTCAACTTTGAGCAGCATAAAAACCATTTGGAAAATGGTTGGACACATTTGAAGTAATTTACATTTTAATCATTGGGTCAATTGCATATATAATCCAATTATACAGATATACATTCATTGCCTGACCACATAATTTAAAGAAGCTTTAAAAAACAACAATTCTCCTTTTTAGATTCAGAAAATGCTTAAACGGAAACTCAAACGTTTAAAAAACACACAACTTCACCATTACCTTGCTCAATTGACAGACTGGAAGCTGGTACTAGGAACCATACCTTTTGAGCTTTGCACTGCCTTTTGACAAAAAAAGCCTAATTTAATGCTTGAAGCAAATCTGAACATCTGTAATTTATAACTGAATAAATATTTTTACCTTATATATTTTGAAAGCTTTGATTTTTCCAGTGTGTCTCACATGGGGACCTCTGCAAAGGTCAATCAAAGGACCACACCTACAACATAAAACACAAAAAAATATGTATAAAAGTAAAAGACAACCAAATCCATTAAAATCAAGACTAATGTTAGTTTAGGCTGAATTACAAATACTGTATAGACTGAAAAAACAGCCTGTAACACTGTGGTGCACCTTGAAACCTTCTATTAAAACAGAAATAAGGAATTAGTGGTTGCAGACTGCCCTTTGTTGCAATATTTCGATGTCAGTGTTAGGTCATTGATCAGGAGAGGGCCTTTCCAGGAACAAATAGATTATCCTTTAAATACATCTAAACTTTCCTTTTGTTTCATGAAAACACAGGCAATTTTTCCAAGATGGATGTTTAGAGCTTGCCTGGCATTTAGACTGCTCATATGTCATTTATTGACTCCCACCCTTCCTCTCTGACCCCACGAAAATCACCTGCGGAGTCCTACAGGGTTCATCCTTGAGCCCCACCCTCTTCAACGTCTACATGTCCCCCCTCGCAGCCATCGTCCGACAACACGGCCTCAACATCGTATCCTACGCCGACACCCAGCTCATCCTCTCCCTCACCAAAGACCCCACCACTGCCAAACTTAACTTCCAGATAGAAATGCAAGACGTCGAGGCCTGGATGACCAACAGCTGCCTGAAGCTCAACGCCGAGAAGACAGAAGTCCTCGTCCTCGGTACCACCCCTTCTGCATTGGACAGCACCTGGTGGCCGACCGCCCTCAGAAGCCCAACTACCTCCTCAGACCACGCCAAGAACCTCGGCATCGTACTCGACTCATCACTCACCATGAACCGACAGGTCAATGCCGTCACCTCCAGCTGCTTCAACACCCTCCGCATCTTCCGCAAGACCTTCAAGTGGATCCCCCTGAGTCAAGGAAGACAGTCACCCACGCATTCATCACCAGCAGACTGGACTATGGAAACGCAATCTACGCTGGCATCAACAAATCCCTACTCCGCAAACTCCAGACAATACAGAACACCGCCGCCAGACTCGTCCTCGGCATCCCCCGACACAAACACATCAGCCAACACCTACAAAGTCTCCACTGGCTCCCCATGGAGAAAAGAGTCACTTTCAAAATCCTCACTCACACCTGCAAATGCCTACACAACGAACCCAAATACCTCAACAACAGAATCAACTTCCACCTACCCAAAAGAAACCTCCGATCTTCCAACCTTGCACTGACCGAAACCCAGCGCATCCACAGAGCCAGAGGAGGCGGAAGTTCCTTCTCTCACATTGCAGCCAAGACCTGGAACGAGCTACCAGCAGACATCAGACGCGCCCCCTTCCTGAGCCCCTTCAGGAAGACCCTCAAGACTTGGCTCTTCGGCTAACAAGATCTGCGCACCACCCCCCCCACCCCACCCCCAGCGCTTTGAGACCCTCACGGGTGAGTAGCGTGCTTACAATTCCCTGACTGATTGACAGTCTGTACTACGGCTTTACTACTGCTCACAGGGACACCAGGCACACTTACAGGCTGTTAATGGGACTAGTGCCAAACATAGTTCGATGACAGAGCATCAATTTCAAATACTGCTATTGGGGATTTAGTGCCTCTTGCATTGCCACTACCCACAGTCACATATATCACAGTCTTAACCACTTTCATAATGAGATAGCTATACTTTAGCCTAAATCAAATGTGGCCATTACACCAGTTGGTGTTAGTTGTATTGTACTGGTGTGCGCACCCCTCCACTCCATCCTCTCTCTCGCTTTCATTACCACTTTTGTTATGTTATGTTATGTTAAATTAAATTTATTAAGCGCACGTACGCCCGTAGGCTTCATGGCGCTGTGGAAGACTAGCAAACATAACATGTGACAGAAAGAAAGAAAATTTAACTAAGGATAAGCTTGCTTAAAGAGCCAAGTCTTAAAAGCCTGTCTAAAGGCTAACAGATCTTCGTGGAGTCTTAGTGGCAGTGGCAAGGAGTTCCACAGGGAGGAAGCCAGGAAGTGGAAAGATCCTCCTCCCTGGCGTTGTTTCCTGATCCGGGGCACGACTAACAAATTCTTTTGGCCAGAACGGAGAGCACGGGAGGGAGTGTACCTGACCAGCAGGCAGCTAATGAATCCAGGGCCCTTACCTTGTAGAGCCCTGAAGATAATGCATCCCGCTTTAAATGCTGCTCTCTGCGCTACAGGCAGCCAGTGGAGACTGGCCAGTCCAGGTCTAATAGACTGCCACTTAGGAATTTTACAGATCAACCTGGCCGCTTGGTTCTGAACCAGTTGGAGTCTCTTGAGCTGCCCCGCCGGTAGGCCCAGATATAAACTATTGGAATAATCCAAACGGGACAGCACAAGAGCAATGATGACCTGAATCAGAGCAGGGTGGGTTAAAAGGTGGGCGATCTTCTTAATCTTGCAAAGTTGGAAGAAACTTGCAGATACCACAGTCCCTACCTGGCTTTTGAGCGAAAGATCTTCATTAAAAGTGATACCTAAGCTCTTAACTGTTTGGGATTTAGCTGGAGGATCTCCCATTTCTGGAGGCCAGAAGTGTGGTCCCCAATGCAGTTCACTCTTCCCAGGCAAAATCAGTTCAGTTTTGCCTGGGTTGAGTTTCAGATGATTTAGGCCCATCCATCTCTGAATGTGAACCATGACCTCCCGAAATTCGGTGGCAGCGCCAGGGGAGTCCAGACAGAAGATCAGTTGCAGATCATCTGCATAGTTAAAAATTAAGGCGCTAAACTTTTTTAATGAAAATAACAAGGGTCGTAAGTACAAATTAAACAAAAGTGGGGACAGGGACGAGCCTTGGGGGACTCCACATTCATTTTTGATTTTGGGCGCTGTAAAAGTTCCCAATCTCACTGCCTGGGTACGCTCCGAGATAAATGACTTCAGCCATCTAAGTGCCGAGCCTCTCAGGCCAGCCTCTTCGACACGGTCGACCAAGATGGTGTGGTCGACCGTGTCGAATGCGGCCGATAGGTCGAGAAGTACCAATGCTTGGTGAATGTCCCTATCTGCATTGCTTCTTAGTACATTCTGGACCGCCAGTGTCACCATCTCGGTTGAATGCCCTGGTCGAAACCCAGCTTGGTTATGCTCCAGATATCCAGTGGTTTCAACGAAGCTAGAAAGACAGCTAGCAACGTGTGCCTCCAGGATTTTTGATAGGAATGGCAGCAGGGATATCGGGCGGTAATTAGATGGATCGTGAGGATCAAGACTGGGTTTTTTGATCAGGGGAATCAATAGAGCATGCTTAAATCCTGCCGGTACCTTTCCCTGGTTAAGTGAGTCGTTAAGCAGAGAGAGGATCCCGTGAGGGATAGAGTGCCCAATCTCTGTAAAAATGTGGGGTGGGCAGATGTCATCGGGTGATCCAGACTTAACCCGTGCCAGGAGAGTTGAAAAAGTTTTAGCATCTATAGCAGGAAGGGTGTCTAATGTAGTGGGGTTATTAAAAATATCATCTAAAGGAGACGATTTAGGAGAGCTAGCAATGTTGCGTTTTATATTTACAATTTTCTCTCTGAAAAAATCATTCAGAGAGTCACACAACTTCTGGGTAGGGGCTATTGATGGGGCTGTCCTATCATCGTCACAGAGCTCGTTGACTATGTTAAAAATATCTTTAGTTTTATTTGAGGAATTTAAAATTTTTTGAGAAAAATAGTCAGATTTATGTTGGAGCAAGATTTTTTGGAACTCCTTTCTTGCGGAACAGTACACTGTCCTGGCTTGAGGGGAGTAGCTTTGTCTCCATTTCCGTTCCTTCTGTCGAACTCCCAGTTTAAGATCTTTCAGTTCTTGGGAGAACCATTTGTGTGCTTCATTTCCTCTAACATTAGGGACCCGTACTAAGGGGGCTGAGAGGTCAGCTGCGTTAAGTAACCAGTTAGACAGCGCTCTCTCGCTAGTGTCCAGATCATCGTACGGTGGTGGTACGGTTTTGTTTAAAATGTCAATAAATCCCGGAAGGTCCATAGATTTCCATTTGCGGAATTCTTTGCTCTTGCATGGCTTGGGTTTGACATTTCCGCCTACTTCTAGTGTGAAATAGATGATGAAATGATCCGACCAGATACATGGGCTGATGACTGGATTGGATAAAGATAGATTATGCGTCCATATCTGGTCCAAGCTGTGACCTTTCTGGTGAGTGGGTACATGGATGTGCTGATTTAGATTCAGGTCTGTTAGCAAATCTATCAATTCAGCAGCTTGAGTATCTGTGCCTATGCTATCAAGCCAGTAATTTAGGTCCCCAATAAGGATGATTTTAGAGTAGCTGACTACATATGAAGCCAGCTGCTCTGCCAGAATGGATGGATATTTGGCCATGTATTGGGGGGGTCGGTAAATCAGGACCAGAATGAGGGACCCACTTTCAGTGTCGAGATTAATCACCAAGTTCTCAGTGTCCGGAAGGATCAAAGAAGGCAGTTGCCTGACCTGAAGGGATTTCAAGATTATAGCTGCTACTCCACCTCCGGCCTTCCCAGGTGTACGGTTGGCCGTCAGAATATAATATTCTGCAGGAAGAGCCACGAGTACGTCGGGGAGGGAGTGAGGGGTTAGCCAAGTTTCAGCTTGAAGGCTTAAACCTCTTTCTGGACGGTCAGGCTTCATAATTTACATTGTAGTGTGGGTTAACCACGCCCTATGTACAACGCTAAGTCAGCATAACCTCGATGGCTGTTGGAAAGCCAGCTTGCTGCTGCTTTTGCACGCGACACTGTTGTTACATGTTATTCATTCGAGAACTGCTGGCTCGACTTTGCTTCACGTGAGAACCGTCTGTTGTTTAACATCCTTAACAGCGAGCAGTGACCTTGGTCTGTACACCGTGTAAGGAACGAGTCTGGGTCACTAGACGGGGCAGGTTATTGTGTTCAGGTTGATCGTACTACTTCTTAGCCATAACATGCATACAGCTGCCGATGCCTGAGAGACGAGCCCTTTGATATTACAGAGCAGCATGTTTTCCATTACATTCGAAACGAAGAGCTGTTGCAGGAGAGAGCCTAGCTGATCCTGTGATGTGATTCCACTAAGCTGATCTATAAGGTATGGGGTCCCCCATGCAAGCCTAAGAGACCTTCTATTAGTCTAATATTACCTTATTAGTTGCTAGAGAAAGGAGGGTGGTTGTGTTCCACGGTCATCATTATTATGATTGCTCCTTTTATTCTCTATGGTATTGTAACTATGCTGATGGTGCTGATCCTAACCATTTGTCTGCTTGTGTTAGCCAAAGTACTGCATCTTAGGACGCGAGGTTTATAAAATAAACTCTTTAAACTTTTACCGTGTCTTTGTTATTCTGTTGTGGACTGATGTATAGCTACCAACGGGTATTTCGGATTCCCACCACTCCTGAGAGTATCTAAGTCGCTTGTTCTGGGTTGTCTATACATTGGGACCGCCGAGCTAAATCTCGGATAACGAATGTGACACTAAGCTAGTCGGATAGGGGTTCTTAGTTCTGAGGGGAGTTTCTGGTACACCACAATTCTCTGAGGTCCTGGTTTTCTGCGCATAGTTCTGTGCATAAGCAGAATCCCTGCAACATGGCGCACCTAACGTTTGGTCTTTTGATCTGAAACGCCTTAGTAGTGCTTTTATTAGTCCACAACGCCCTCACTCTGGTTTCCGGATAACGTGAGTGACGGCTTAACCTACCTAGGTTTCGACTAAAGGTTCTTTCAAGCTTGATAATTAAAAAGGTTTTCTTTTTCTGAACCCCAGTGCTACAGTATAGCTTTTCGTTGTTCTTGAAAGTGTCCCGATGGCGGTCAATGTTGCCGCGCATAGTAGGGTTCCCCTGACCGCACATTTGAGGGTCTATGGGGTCCCAGAGGATGGCTTGGCTGTTATTTTAGTAGTAGGCGCTGATGCGGCGTTCCCGTATGAGTTTTTTACTCTTGGGTGACGTTTGAAAAAGTGGATGCAAACGACAATTTGTTCCACAAATATACTCACACCGCGATGCCTGCTGCCTATGCCCCTTATCGGACACTTGAAATTCCCCTTAGTGCCTGGCAGCATACTATTTGGTTTAATGGCGCCCTTCCCCATGTGGTAGCGCCGGTGAGAATGGGCCCGTTGTCAATTGCAGGGGCCACATGGCCGGTGCTAGCCGGTTATACACCCCATCCCCGCTACATGACTGTGGCGGTGGCGGAGTTACGTGTGCTACACACTGCCCTGATTACGGTCCATAGGGCGTTAGTGCAGTACGTGTCTCGCAATGTGCAGGTGGGGGCACCTGCGGTTGCGGGACACATGACTGACCATCATGCGACGGTCATAAGTCCAGTTATGGTTAATTCGGTTGTCGGCAAGCGCCCCCAAAATAGGGATGAATTCCCTTATTGGCTTGCTGAAAAATTTGATCAATTTGAAGCCGTGTTTCCCAATACTTCTCCTGTGGATGAACACAGAATCCTCACTATAACATTACCTAAGGACCTAGTCCCGGATATTGTCGACTGTGACAATTGGGGCAAGGTCTTTGCAGCGACCTATGCGAAGTGCTACGGCACTCCGTCTATGTCTGTACTGCCCTCGGTCATCAAGAAGGTCCAAGACAATCATGGTGCCGAGGCAGCAATTGAGTTGGGATTGAGGCATGTCGATAGCTTCGATGTGGTTTGTCCCATGGTTATGGGCAACCTCGAAGGAGATGCCATGCAGTTCCAGGTGTGCAATATGTTGGCACTTGTGGATCCGGGCGACAGGCCAAAGGAATTCGCAAAAATTATAGCGAAAGCCTACAGAATGGTGGGTCGTAGCGCCTTGGGTGTGAAACCCACCGTGTTCATTCCGACTGCAGTACAGCAGCCTAAAGTGAGTTTGTCTACAAAAGACGAAAAGCCCAACTTTCCGAAGCAAAGTTGGCGAGCTAAGAAACAGGGGAACCAGCAAGAAAAACGGGAGGTCTCGTTCTGCATCACCGGTGCAGACACAAAGTGAACGCACTTATGATTTGCGCGATCGTTCTAATATAAAGTCACCTGATAGATTTCAGGTTCCTGAACAACGCTCTCCTCGTTCGTCACAGGAAACATCGGCTTATCAATCCGGTGGCGGAGATCGTGGAAAGGGAAAGGGTGCTCAAGGTCGTGAGCAGCCCCGTCAGACTGACGGTAAAGGCAAACAGGACGAGTCTGCACGTCAGAGCCCCCCCGTTTCAAAAGAAGAAAGTTGCTGCTCTAACTGCGAGATATGCCTCAGATGGTACGGACACAGCTTCTGAACCAGACATGGGCGCTAACGCTGCTAGACAGCGCGGCGGAAGTTACAGTAGTGCGACAAGCGCTGCGTCCGTTTCTGGCGGCGATAGCAACTGATACCTTTGTAAGTGTTGAAACTGCTGATTCTCGCGTAGCTCCCCCTGAAAGAATGTTTAAAATTACCCTTTTAATTGAGGGTGACATACAACGTAAAATTAAAGTGGTATTTTGGGATCATCTAACCTCCACCTATGATATACTTTTGGCGGAGGCAGATTGGCCCCTGGCTTTCGTGTTGGAGGCTCCTGGAGGGGAGGTAGTAATCCTCCCTTCCTTTAGGCACACTGTGCCACTGGAACATTCTAACAGGTTAGCCGGGGAGTGGGCGCAGGTGCTCGCGCCTGCGTTGTACCGTACTCAGGTTGGCTGGGACAAATTTTCTCCCAATCATAAGATTCCGTTGCGGTCTGAACCCCAGCCACAACCCCAATACCCCATGCTTCGCGAAGCCCGATCTCACGTCGCGTCCATCCTTGAGCAATTGGAATATCAGGGAGTAATTGAAACGTGTGTCACTCATAAATAATCCTTTATTCACTGTGACGCAGCCTGACGGATCGTACCGCCTAGTTTTGGATTACCGGCACTTAAATTCACACTGCCGGACATGTGCGGTACAGTATACACACAGTTCGGCTCTCGTCGATAGTCTTGTGAGAAAACGTTTTAAAACTACTCTTGACATCTCCAATGGCTTTTATAGCCACAACCTGTCTCCTCATAGCTATGAGTGGACGGCGTTTACCTCGGGTGGCAAACAAAAATGGTTCAAAAGGCTCCCAATGGGCTATAAAAACAGCCCCGGGGTCTTTGCTGCTCGTGTGGTCTCACTTTTGGAGAGGATTGACCCGAAGCATATTCGTATGTAGATGACATCTACCTAACGGACGACGAGTTGCTTCCACACCTTGCTCGTGTGGATAACATAATAACTATGTTTGCTGACTATGGCTACAAGTTCAACTTTGCTAAGTCCCACATTGCCGAGTTCACAGTGTTGTTCTTGGGGTACGAACTCAATAATGAGGGTCGAGGCTTGGCTCCGCAATTCCTTGAGAAATGCGCACGCCTCCGTACTCCTTCGACACTGAAGAAATTACAATCTTTGCTGGGTTTTCTGAATTTCGGTCGTACCTACATTCCTGATTATGCCCAGCGTATCAAGTTGCTTTATGCCCTGGTACAACCTACTTTTACCAAATCTTGCTGGCTGCCTGAGCATTCGGCTGCATTGCAATCATTGCAGTCTGATCTTCTAGCTTCGAAGTTTTTACAAACTCGTGATAACCACACTAACCTGGTCATTAGAATCGTACCAGGTGCAGTGAGTTTCACCTACTTGACGTTCAATGAGGGCGACACAGTCCCCATTGCATACAAATCTCATCTGTACACTTCGGCTGAACTGCGCTTCTCCGCTGTCGAGAAAGTACTGACAGCAGTTCAGATGGCGATCTTGAAAGAGCGAGCGCTATCACAAGGAAAGCACATGCTGGTGGTAACACCGTACCCTGCCCTTGAGGCGGTTACTAAAGCCAGTGTACCTAATTCTAAGGCATTGCATCCAAGGTGGATACAATGGGCAACATCCTTGACTTCGCCTGACGTCACATATATCTTTGACGCGGCATTACAGACACAGGAGTTCTTGGAGTATGAATTTGTTCATCCGGCTCCTCTGACTTTGCGCTCGCTCGAGGAGTACCATTGTGTCATATACACTGATGGATCTGCGCAACCCGCAACTGGATCAAAGCACGCCTATTCAGCGGCCTGCGCAATTGTTGTAGGTACTTTTTCGTGAACGGTGAGTTCCAGTCTGATGTCGTGCATACGCAGTCATTGGGTGATTGTACCGTGCAGTTGGCAGAGCTGAAAGCTCTGGTGCTTGCACTGGAGTTTGCTGATCCTCGGGTCACCACTCTTATAGTGAGTGACTCGTTTTATTGTGTTCAATCATACAACGAGAATTTACACTTTTGGCGTCAGAATGACTTTCGTGATTCGAAAGGTATCACAGTAAAGCACAAAACGCTTTGGGTTCGAGTGGCAGAACTTAAAGAAGGCCTGCCCCTCGTGAATGTAATTCACACTCTTGGTCACCAGCGTGTTGGTGTCCATGCTGTCGGTAACAGTTTGGCTGACGAGGCAGCAAAAACCGCAGTGGCGACATATTTAGTAGCAGCAGTTACAAGATCCAAAACTAGGATTGATGACGACATCTTGGCAGCTATTGCTGCGTTCGAGACAGGGACGGGTTTTCCGAAAGGATTCCCTTCCCGCTACCATTATCGTTTAAGTCCTGCTAACGTCCCATTAGTGAGGATTAACGACGTTGGTGACAGATTGATTCCCAACGCGGACTGCAGACCATCTCTGATTACAGCTGCCCACGAAGGTGTTGCGTCTGCGCATGCCGGCGTTTCAGCGACTGTATCTTTTACAGCAACGTTACTGGTGGTACGGTTTGTACAAACAAACGCGAGCTTATGTCCTTTTATGTGACATTTGCCAGCAGATTAAACCTTCTGCTGTCGCGCGTCCACCACAAACGCAGCTGTTTATATCTAATCAACCACTTGCGTGTGTTTATTTAGATCACTGCGGTCCTTTTTCCTCCGATACTGCGTACAAGTACATCTTGGTTGCAGTGGATTCGTGCACACGTTTTCTGTGGGTGTGGCCGCAAAGGAGTACTGATGCCCGGACGGTCATCAAGGATTTGCGTGTCTTTATTGGGAGTTTTGCATGTGGTACCCTTCATTCTGACCAGGGCCCTGCGTTTGCCTCTAGGGCTTACAAAGAAGCCATGAGAAGTTTGGGGGTCCAAGTCAAATTTTCGTCTCCATACCGGCCTGAGGGCAATAGTGTTGTGGAGCGAATGAACCGTGACCTAAAGCAATCTTTGACAGCAAGGGTATTAGGTACAGGCCGAAGCTGGCTGACCCACTTGTATGACGTGCAACGTGCACTTAATAATCTCCCTAGAAGGTCTCTGGGTGGGCGGACCCCATACATGATGCTCTTTGGAGTAAGAATGTTTGTTCCAGACCTTGAGACGTCTAGACATGGCGGCGGCTGCCGCGCCTTTTGACCTAGATGATCACTGTGCTGTATTGCAGGATCTACAAGAAGCAAGAGACACTCTGGTGAAGGAACACGTACCCTCTACATGCAAAGCTGAGCTCCAGATTCCGGTAGTCGGCTGGCTACCTCGAGTTGGTGATCTGGTCCGTGATAAGGTGGAAAACAAGAAAGAGTTTGGCCCCTCTTATCGTGCATCAGTCCCGGTGCTTGGAGTCCAGGGTACACGTACAGTCATTTTACCACCACTTCCTGGTCGCAAGGAAAACAGGTACATCTCGATTGACAATGTCAAGCTACAGCGAATGGCCGATACTTCATAGTATGACACCTTCAGTTTCTTGCCCTACCATTCTGCGAAATTCTGTTGTGATGCCGCCCTCGACCATCATGCCTGAGGTTGCCGTTGAGATGCATGCTGTTGCTTCCCCTCTAATACCACCTGTTGATGGTGGTTTGTCTGATGATCCCGAGTATGCTTATCCTGCAAATGTCCCGTTGCCTCTATTACATTCAACAGCGATTAACCAGTCCCGTTCTTCCTTTGAGACTGATTCAATGACTTCCACTGCCCCTTCCAAAATTGCTATATTTTTTGCCTGGTTCAAGAGACATTTTTTGGTGGCACCATGGACTTACATCTGGCTGGTGCTAATATGTATTTTTTTGTTCATGACAATTGGCTTTGTGGTAGTGTTTTTTAAAATTATAAATGGACACTACCTGAATGAGCGGTCTTCGATTGAATCCATTGCTGGAACTTTGGCCCCCCATTCCTCATCACACATTATGAAAAGGGACCAGACTTTTGTGAACATTACTGCCTGGCCTGTGCGTGATGGGATCGCTTGGGATGCTGTTAAATTTCAAATTCATGGACCTACAGAAGTGATTAATGTGCCTAATGTATTTCGTGTTTCTATGGGTGATGTAGTTAAACAGAATATTAGATCTGATGATTGGGATGTACACGCAATAGAAGCACTATTTTCTGATCTGAAATATTATGCTGCATTTGATGCTGAAGATTTATATTTAAATTCTGCTAATTATGGTGAACAATTTTGTTATCAACATTATGGCACACATTTCCTACACAGAGCAAATACCTTTCGAAATTTTTTTAATTACACACAATGGGAACATTGTCCGGCCCCTCATCAGGGCAGTTCTCCAACGTTAGTGAACAAGTTCACATACTTTTCGGATTTTAGTGTGTCAAAACCAGCCTCATTTTATTTTAAAATGGCACCTGAAACCGCCTCAAAGGTAAGGTTGACACATACCAAATTATTATATTCCAAGTCCTTTATGGACGAATTGGCGGTCGGAGGCTATGAGCTATGTAAGGCTACTATCGATCTTAAATCGGTTTGGGGTACTAAACCGTGGCAGGTACAGGGAACAGAAGCTTTGCATCGTGCCTGCCTTATCCCTAACCATATTTTATTTTTGAATTCATCTATTTTTCAGACGACTTGTTTTGGCTTGTCTACGTCTAAAAGGATGAATTCCTCCACGATCCCGGATCTGGGTGCTTATCCCGGCTGGGTTAATTACACTGATCTTTCCCTTACTAAGTTGCATCCCTTATTTCCAACACCACCTTTAATGTTTCGGCATTTAATCCGGAGGGTTGGTTGGTTTGGCAAACTGGTTCAGATTCTTGTCAACGTCGATTCTTAGCACTGACACCTGGGTACACTCAAGTCAGGGTAGATCCTTGTTTTGAATCATCACACACTGTGACTACCTACTCTGTGGGTAAATTATGCCAGTCGTGGCTGCAACATTCCACATTAGCGTCTGTTAAATTGCATTCGTCACGTTTAGACGACAAAATTGATTTGAATGATTTTATTAAAGGTCCTGTAGAAGGCAGGTCCAAAAGATGGGTATATGCTATTTACAACGAAGTTTGGAAATTGTCGCAAATTGAGGCTGCCTCCAGATTACGTGCTATTGACCAGGCCAATATGGAAAAAGTGTTGGCTGTGATTGATAATAGTATAAATACCTTGTCTTCTAGAATTTACACTTTAGATAATATTGTTTCATCTGTCGTAGATATTGTGCAGGATGATTTGTCTGTGTTGTACCATGGCCAGAATCAGTTGCGTTCTGTTATGCAATTTGCATGGACTTTGCAAACGTTAAAGGCAGGTAAAGTCCCATGGGATTACATGAATGTTTCCTCTTTGTTCCTCCCTTTTAATTTAACTGCAAAGCAACAGTTTATGTCTATGAAGGATGCCACTTATTCATTACTGCAAATTGAGAAATTAGAACCTATTGCCGAGTTAAATTCGGCCACGTGGCTTATCCACGGCGTTATCACTTTACCTTTTTCGCTTTTTAAGTTTAGTTCATGCATGAAACATTATGCTCTTGGCAGGTATGAACAACTTGGTAGTGCGTTCCTGCACGAAGTTTGGTCGCTCCCATTTACATATAGATGCATGCGGGAGGGCACAGAGGTTTATCTAAAGGGTGAGGAATGCACTTCTGCTCCTGATCATTCTGTGGTGTGTAGACATATACAATTACATGGTGCTTTCAATGTACACGCTCCTAATTTAGCTTGCGTTTTGAAAGGTGTACCTGTACCAGTTATAACCCCTTCATTCACACTGCTTGCTAACGGTAGTTATTTGCTTTTAAATAATGAGAATTGCTGTGGGATGCTAAAGGGCATTCCGTACATAGTCACGGTTTCCCAGCGTGTAGTTTGCTGTAATAATGTCCTTTTCCCGCCCCCGCATGGCCGGCTCGATGTTTCTATCTGGCCTTCGATTCCAACCTTGAGCGCAGAGTTCAACCAGATGAGCAGAATAAGGGCTCTTTTGTCTCAAAGGGAGGTCGCTTTAACTTCATCCCGTGAAACCTTTCTTCTTCACGTGGCAAACACCCGCACGGAGGTGCAGGCGCTATTGAATACTGACCTCCCTTTCCATTTTGGAACATTGATACAGACTATCTTTAATGACTCGTCTACGACCGGCATAGTTCATTTTTTTAAACTAGTAGGCTCCGGCCTCGTGACCTCCTTTCAGACTATTTTTGGTGTGATTCCCGCATTTTTTCATTCTATTTTTTACAGCGTCTTTGGAGGTCTTTCTTTGCTTCTTGCCCTTATTGCTGGAATACTTTTGCTGGTTTGCGTCCTACGCAATGGCTGCGCAACTTGCGTACAGAGACAACATGCCCCGGCTGTTTCATCTGCTCAACCGGATGCTTGAATACTATGGCACGTTGCCTCTGGCGACTTTAAGTGTCGCGTATGGATTATCCTTCCGGTTTCCCTTCTTTACTTGTGTGCAACCCATCTTTCACTGCCTGGATTGTCCATTCCAGTGGGCTCTGGATTTGTGCCTTTCAACCTCGGCGTCACCTGTACTGGATTTTGGTCAACTGATGGGCCCCTTAACGGCTCATGAGTATGAATGTTCTGGTGTTGGGTTTATGGCCTTGGGTGCGGCACATGGAGTCCTTGGTAATTGGGCAATCGAAGAGGCTGCAATTGACTTTCTGGAACAAAGTTATATCGAGGAACCTTCCTGTTGTCCCTGTGTGGTGCTGGAGGCTCCGATTGTGAGTGAACACGTGTGTTCCTTTCCCTTGTTAAACTGAATGGCAGATACTTTTGCGGAACGCTCCAATGATTTCCTCTTGGAGGCTGTTGCAACTTATTGTGCCTATACTTTTATGGATTGACTTTTTATCTTGATCGACCCTTGATGTATCGATCGGTGTCGTTTTTCCCCATTTCTTTCATGGTTTTTTTTCACCTGACACATCTTTTTTCTGTTTTTATATTTTTTTCTTTTTGAACTTACACTTACCTTATATGGACTTATAGTTCATGCCCTTGGTTCCGTTCTTTCTAACTTGAACTCTGCGTTCTTGATAAGTGCACCCCTAGTGGTTAGTAGTCCGATCAAAGGGGGATGTAGTGTGGGTTAACCACGCCCTATGTACAACGCTAAGTTAGCATAACCTCGATGGCTGTTGGAAAGCCAGCTTGCTGCTGCTTTTGCACGCGACACTGTTGTTACATGTTATTCATTCGAGAACTGCTGGCTCGACTTTGCTTCACGTGAGAACCGTCTGTTGTTTAACATCCTTAACAGCGAGCAGTGACCTTGGTCTGTACATCGTGTAAGGAACGAGTCTGGGTCACTAGACGGGGCAGGTTGTTGTGTTCAGGTTGATCGTACTACTTCTTAGCCATAACATGCATACAGCTGCAGATGCCTGAAAGTCGATCCCTTTGATATTACAGAGCAGCATGTTTTCCATTACATTCGAAACGAAGAGCTGTTGCAGGAGAGAGCCTAGCTGATCCTGTGATGTGATTCCACTAAGCTGATCTATAAGGTATGGGGTCCCCCATGCAAACCTAAGAGACCTTCTATTAGTCTAATAATACCTTATTAGTTGCTAGAGAAAGGAGGGTGGTTGTGTTCCACGGTCATCATTATTATGATTGCTCCTTTTATTTTCTATGGTATCGTAACTATGCTGATGGTGCTGATCCTAACCATTTGTCTGCTTGTGTTAGCCAAAGTACTGCATCTTAGGACGCGAGGTTTATGAAATAAACTCTTTAAACTTTTACCGTGTCTTTGTTATTCTGTTGTGGACTGATATATAGCTACCAACGGGTATTTCGGATTCCCACCACTCCTGAGAGTATCTAAGTCGCTTGTTCTGGGTTGTCTATACATTGGGACCGCCGAGCTAAATCTCGGATAACGAATGTGACACTAAGCTAGTCGGATAGGGGTTCTTAGTTCTGAGGGGAGTTTCTGGTACACCACAATTCTCTGAGGTCCTGGTTTCCTGCGCATAGTTCTGTGCATAAGCAGAATCCCTGCAACAACATAGTGATTCATACACGATGCAAGGTTTGGAGGCCCTCCTATTTGTTTCGGGTTGTTGCAATCAATCAGTCAATCATAGGTTTGATTAGCGCAGGCTACTCACCTGGAACGGGTCTCAAGGTGCTGAAGGAGGGAGGGAGGGTAGGGGTGGTTCCGCTGAACCTGTAGGGTCACTGAGTTCCATCGAAGAGCCAGGTCTTGAGGTCCTTTAGGAATTGGGGAACGATGCGGTTTGTCGGCGGTGGAGAGGGAGGGAGTTCCATGCCTTGGCCGCGAGGAGGGAGAAGGAGTGCCCTCCTTTTCTGCTTTTCTTGATTTGAGGTACAGTTGCGAAGGAGAGTTGTGCTGAGCGGCGAGAGCGCTGGGGAGCGTGGAACACGAGGTGGTGGTTCAGGTTGGAGGGCCCGGTGTTGTGGAGGACCTTATGTGCGTGGATGAGAAGATTAAAGGTGATCCTCCTCTCGACGGGAAGCCAGTGCAAGGTCCGTAGGTGTTTGCCTGATGTGGCAGTACCGTGGTAGGTTGAGGACTAGTCTGGCGGCGGCGTTCTGGAGTTTGCGGGTGAGGTTCTTATTGATCCCGGCATATAATGCGTTGCCGTAGTCTAGTCTGCTGCTGATGGGGGCGTGTGTGACCGTGCTCCTGTGTTCAGGGGGGGGGGGGTAATCTACTTGAAGGTCTTACGGAGTAGGCAGAGGGTGTGGTAGCAGGAGGAGGTGATGGAGTTGACCTGGTGGTCCATTCTGAGTTCGGAGTCCAGGATGATAACTAGGTTGCATGCATGGTCCGTGGGGTCGGGGAGCAGGGAGCCACCAGGTGTGGTTCCAGGTGTCAGGGTGTGGCCCCCTGATGAGTATCTCTGTTTTATCTGTGTTGAGTTGAAGGCAGATGCTCTTCATCCATCTGGCGACAGCTTTCATTCCGTCTTGAAAGTTGCGTTTGGTGAGATTGGGTTCGTTGGATAGGGAGAGGATGAGTTGGGTGTCATCTGCGTATGATGTGATGCTGAGTCCGTGGGATCTGGGGATGGCTGCGAGTGGGCCATGTAGATGTTGAACAGGGTCGGGCTGATGGCGGATGCTTGTGGGACTCCGCAGGTAGTTGGTGTTGGTTCTGAGCAGAATTGCAGGAGTCTGACTCGTTGCATTCTGCCAGAGAGAAAAGAGAGGATCCATTTGAGGGCCTTGTTCCGGATACCCATGTTATGGAGTCTGCGGGCGAGGGAGTGGTGAGAGACGGTGTCGAAGGCCGCGGAGAGGTCAAGGAGGATGAGGGCCACAGTCTTTGCTTTGTCGAGGGCACGGATGTTGTCTGTTGCTACGAGGAGTGTGGTTTCTGTGCTGTGGTTCTTCCTGAAGCCTTATTGGGAGGGGTCCAGGCTGTTGTTCTCTTCGATGAAGGCGGCGAGTTGGCGGTTGACTTTGGCCAGATAAGGGATTAGGGAGATCAGTCTGAAATTCTTGAGGTCGGTGGGGTCCGCTGTAGGTTTTGTCAGGAGAGGGTTGATCTCAACGTGTTTCCAGTTGTCAGGGAAGGACCCTGTCTTCAAGGAGCAGTTGATGATTCGTTGAAGTTCGGGGGCGATGACGTCTGCGGCTTTTCAGTAGATGTGGTGGGGGCATGGGTCCATGGAGACCCTAGAGTGAGTGGTCTTCATTATCCTCAGAGTGTCTTTGATGCGGAGGACGGTCCAGCTGTTGATTGTCGGTTGCGTTCTGTTGGGAGCAGTGGGAGGGGATTCCTTGTGGAGGTTGTTGACGTCAAAGTTGTCATAGATGGTCTTGATTTTGTGGTGGAAGAAAGTGCTGAGTCTGTCGCATAGGTCCTGGGAGGGGGTGATGTCTGTCGACTCGCTGTTGGGTTGGGCGGACTCTTTGATGATGCTGAATAGGTCCTTGCTGTTATGGACGTTGATGGAGATTCTGTCCAGAAGTGTTTCCTTCCTGGAGAGTCTGATGAGCTTGTGGTGGGCCGTGGTAGCTGTTTTGAAGTTGTTGAGATCATTCATGGTTTTGAAGTTCCTCCACAATTTTGTCGTCTGCAGGTGCGTCTGGAGTCTCGGAGAACCAGCTGGGTTTCTTGGCATGGGGCTTGGAGGCTTTCTTGAGAGGGGCGATGGTGTTAGCGCAGTTGGTGATCCAGTTATGTAGGGTGCGGGCGGCGGTGGTGGGGTCATCGTCAGTCGTGGTGGGAGCGGAGCAGCTGAGGACGGTGGCGAGCTGGACATTAGGGATATTGTTCCAATTCTTGCGTTGGAGCCAATGCGGGCGTCAGCATGGGATGTTGGATTTGAAGGTGAAGTGAACACAGCGGTAGTCAATTCATGGGAGTTTGGAGGTGTGGCTGAAGGTGATGGAGTTCACGCCCTTGGGAGAGCATGGTTCGGACCTCTGAAGTAAAAGGATCTCAGTCAGTGGCATCCAAAAGACCAACCCACTGGAGATATTATTAAGCCATTAGGGAGTGCTAGCCTATGTTCCCTTTAGACTGCGCGTGAGCATGCAGTCTTGCCACTTCGTGCACCCAAACTATCTCTGGGAGCGCATTGCCCACTTCCAGACCCAAAAGGAATAATAAAAGGATATTTCGCCAACACCATGTGGCATGTGTGAAAACTCATCTTTCGGTAGGTGTGAAAACTCCTCCTTCGGCAGGTGTGAACATTCCTCCTTTGTGCGTGGCAGGCTACGCTGCAGGAGGCCCAGGACATGCACCAAAGACAAAGGGGCTGCTGCGTCCTATGATTTAGGAATGGAGCATTTTAGGAGCCCAATCCTGGGCAGTGTGAAACAAACACGTCGAACTGGATTATTTTGTTTAATGATTTGGCTTTTTACCAGGCCTCCTTTTCATTCATTATCGCACCCGAGATCTCTTTCAAATACAGGAGTTCAGGAAGCCTAATGCGGCAAAACCGGTTTTAGGGTTGGGGTGTGTGTTTAGCAGCTTTCAGGCAACAATAATAATGGTAAGATAACTCTGGGGAATAATGATCCTGCTGGAGAGAGATGGATCTTTGTCTAGTGGCAGTTTTGACTTATCATAAAGTAGTGCAGAGGGTTAATATGCCTGCTGCAGAGAAGGTGTACCAAGCAAATCACAGAAATGTATTTGTGTGGATAGTTCAGTGGTGTACTGCTTCTGTCACAGAGAGCCTTTTGTTACCTGCAGTTCATAAGTTAAAATCCAAAAATAGCAAATACACCTATGAATTGTTATCAAAGAGCTGCATTCAAACTGAACAGTATAGGGTAGAACATTATACTTTTTTTCCCGGTCTTTCTTTATTCTAATGTTGATAAAAAGGCTTTATTTGGATGGAAATAGAGTCTAGGTAAAGCTAAACCCAACCACTGGGGTTAAATCTCCTTGGGAACGAAATTCAAATGCACATGATTGCTGGCTAAGAACTGTCATCTGAGGGGGCGGTGGGGTTTGTAGTTATGTTCTTCAAATGTTACAAACTCAAAACTTGAATCAAACATATTTCCAAAAAAGGGAATAGGTTGACAAGGGTGACAACCAAGGAGGTCAGAGATGGTGCACAATATAGTCAAGATATATATTTGATAGAGAAACGGTAGAGTGAGAGAGAGGACATGGAGATTATAGAGAGTTTAGGGAAGAGAGAATGGTTGGATGGAGATTTAAGAGAGGAGGCAGGATGAGAGAGAAGTAGAGGAGAGAAGAAAAGGAGAAAGAAAAGTGAGGTAAGTAAAGAGGTGCAATAAAACAAGACACAAACTTTAAAAAAGAGAGGAATGAGATAAGGACAAGAGAGAAATAGAGTGGAAGTGGATTTGGATAGGGATAGGGATAAGTAAAGGGGCGTGGAGGAGATAAGAGATTCATGACGATAGTGAAGAGAGAGGAATGATATGTAGAATCATTAGGGCACATGATTCAGTGTCTCTAGGGCCAAGATGTGCAAGGAGCAAACTGCACCCCTGTAATGGGTATCTTTTAATACCAACTCAAAGGTGAGGGGATGTCATTTTTTTCTGGCTAGATTAAGGCTGATGGTACCCTTGCTATGCCACTAATTGTAGTATCTTGCGCATGGCACATACTTGCATATTAAGTTGTTGCTTGTCTTCAGTGCACACAACCATGACTGTATTGCACAAAGCACCTTTAATGCCGCACATTAAGAACAGAAATTCGAGGGAACATTGGTGTTAACCCAAGTCTACCTTGGAGCAACAGTGGATCGGTTCATTGAAGGCACTATAGCCACCACAGAAGTGCATCAGAGAGTCTAAACAAAATCTACAGAGGAAAAGCTAATTGGAGACACTTTAGAGCTACCAAAAGACTATTCATGAGGGAAATATCTGGTTTACTGGAAACTGCATTAAACCACCAAATTAGTGCTATATGGAGTCTGTCTAGGAGCAACACAGGACTAATGCAATACACTGGAGGCACAATTAATACACCAAGGGGATATTAACCCAAGTCTATCCAGCAGATAGAGGATCAGCTCATGAGTTCAACTGAGCTACTGTAACTTTAGTCAAGGGCACAATCAGTTATAAGGCCTTATGTCACACTCACAGTAAGGTACTGGAGGTTTAGTCACGGTTAAAAGAGAATTAACACCACATATTGTATGTGTGAGGATGCAGTTCATTGCAGATTGTGGGAGGTTAAAATTCACGACAGTCATTATAGAGTAAATAGCCACACTTACAGTCAGCTACTGAAGCTTTATTGCTACCTGAAGTTCACCACAGAGGATTTCAAGACACCAAGTCAGTTAAGGAAACTTTAACTACAACCCAAGGCTGTTACTGATGTTCAAGAACCATGCTAAAACATACATGGAATATTACCATGACATTCAACAGACAGGGACCCTTTTTTAGCAGGTTGCTTTATATTAAACACGCCTTGTTATGGTCGATTTAGCAGCGCACTGACGATTAAATCATAAATGCCTAGTTTGCTTGTACTTATTATGATGATTTTAAATTTCTTCATCTGGGTCCCATAAGTAGAGAAGTACCTTTAAATCAAATGCTTAATTTTATTTATATTGCAATGAACTGGCATCACCAAAACAAAGAACAATGCATCATTTTAAAGTATTCAAAACGCACACTTGATTATTAGCTTTACCTGTATACTGTAGTTGTTGGAGTATCAACCTTTTCATTCAGGATTCGGCATTTAAATTTATTATACTACAAGAAAAGGCAGAGACCATAGATCAAATTACATAATGATGCCAATTGTGCTTGGATAGAAAAACAGTTAGAGCACTGAAACATCTGAAACCCACAAAACAGTAGCTAAAATAACTGATGCAGGCGTGCTAAACTTGTAAAAGCAAATATCACAACCTGCCATAAAACTCCATTTTAACATAACAGAACTAATGGTGCACCAGACTCCTTAAAGTTGGAACTCTCCACTCGGTTTCTTTAGCTCACCCTACAGGGTAATTCTATTAAGTTCAGAAAGCTGAAGATACTGAAGAGTGGGACTTGGGCTGGGGTATCTGCAGCTGTGTACTGCTCACTAGTCCTTGCAGTACTTCAACTAACAGTATCCAGGTAGAGATTTAAAAAGCATCAGTCACCCTGTTAACCGAGACTGTTCACAGACACTGGCAGGTAGCAGAAAATTTGAAGATACAGTTCCTCCGTCCCAGAGATATTCCTTCAGATTTCCAGCTAGAAAGGCCCATTTCTGTCCTAAACAAGATGTGGAGGGCAGGACAGAGGACAAGAAGAGCATGACTAAGGGTTGGCCCTGAGCATGCTTAGTGTGACCACAGAGGTGCATAGCTTAACTCTGCAAACCTGGGGATGTGCTAAAGGTGCCTCACTGAGTACAAGGCATGTCTGAAGCTATGCGGAGGGGTGCCGAGTTGGATTGGGTGACAGAGTGTGGAGAGTGTGAGGGTGGAGTGGAGACTGACTGGTTAAGAATGCACACGGCATGAAATAGTGGCAGAATATGCTCATTTTCCAGTACTTTATTTCAGTTTAATAAATGCCAATGTGGGCTCATATAGCATAGGTGAACGAAGCCCAATGGCCTACCAATAAGAAGATCTTACTTTCTAAAACTGCAGACATTATACTCTCTTAAATGGTACAGAGGAATCTTATGATCTGAGATAGAGCAAATCCATGGAATGAATGTGCTAAGTTCATTGCACACACGTGTGAATACTTTATTTGGTGTAATGCTTCAAAGAACCCCCATCATTCCAACAGTTCGCCTTGTCATAGCCTTTACATCCCTTACTCTTTACATCCCTTACTCTTGAAACTCATTCCAGTCTTCTCTTCCAAAACATACAGTCAAGGAGATCCAGGACCCTAATCACCAACAATATCATTGAAGGAGGAAGTGTTGTTGAGAACAGAAGTAAATAACGGCAACCAGAACGTGAATAGAGATTAAGGTATGTCACAAAGGGCTCTTCTGAAACAAAAACAGAGATTTAAGGAACAACAAGAATCACTGTGAAGTAGGATAACCCAACACTGTGACCAGTGCAAATTGTTACTATATTGTCTATGGTTTTACAATCATACCGGTAGTGCAGTGGTAAAAGCTAAGTGTCTGTGAGGCAGAAACAAGCAATCAATTGGTTAAGATTTCAAGATCAAGTTCGGAAGGAAGAATAAGACGAAATAAGTGGTAGGAAAAGGAGAGGTCAAGAAGAGGGACAAACTGAGTGGCAGGGAGAAGGATGGGGGAATTTAAAGTATGCATATGGAGTTAAGGGTACAGCAGTTGAAAATGGGGCATCAGAGAAACATGGGGGATAAGAAACTGGCACGTAAAAGAGACAGAAGAGGGAAAAATGGAGTTTGTAGGTATTAAGTGGAAGAAGTCACTGAAGAGCAAATGTACGCCCTCCCCAAGGATGAGTGTGGAGGCACAAAAGAAGTTGTTTCTGTGAAATTTCAATAATGCTCTGATACACAGTTGAAGGGAATGGCCAGTACTGGTGACCACATATCAAACCAAGTTCTACATTACATTTATCCTGGCATAAAAGTTTATTTCAAAGGAGTGGAGTTTAGCACCCAAGCTGCAATGCTGTAATCTACTAATGGTGGACTTCTGAAAACTCACCATGGACTTCCATGAATGAGCGGGTTGAATAACTTATACATTACCTTAAACATTTCTAGAAGGACCTCCTTGCTTATTTCCAGTCGTTCAAAAGCCTGCTTCTCTTTAATGATATTTTTACACATGTTCTCCAGTAATGGAAATTCATTACTAGACACGCCCCTAATGGGAAAAAAAAATACAATGTTATTTCTCCACTTAATGGGCGCACAGTTTTTTATTCATAATAGGACATATTAGCCCAACATATCTGGATCATTAGGACAATTTATAATGCCAGGCTTGCACTCCATTTTGTGTTTGTCTAATAATAACAATAATACTATTATATAGCTTTGTAACTGATGGTAGCGGGCTATACCAGCCATTAAAGGCCAGCTCCAGCATTAAATGTCCGAGTCAAAGTTGAGGGCCTTTAACAAGAGAGCAGGCCTTTATTGACCAGTATAGCCCAGCTTCGGTTGGCTAAAAAGCTATTGGAACATTCGCCCCATGAGGGCAGAATGTTCTAATTAGAAAAACAAAGGCCTCTTGGAGCCCAAAGGAGTTGAAATCCCCCACAGCTCCGAAGCATCTGTTCTCAGCGCTTGTTGTGAATGTTCTACAGTTAGCAGAGGCTAGCAGGGCTGCTGAATATTCACAGCACAAGCTGTGAAAGGGAGCTGAAGTCAGCCCCTGGTTCTCCCTGAGATGCAGGAGCTGAGCAGCATTCACCCCCCTCCATCGGAAGCCCTAGTGACACTAAGCTGCAAGGCCAAATATCAGATGTGTGGTCCTATAGTTTTAATCCAGCAGTCCGATCGACCTGGTCTCTGCGGCCCTGGAAGCAACTGTTTTTTCGCCTTGAAAAAGCCCTCGGTCAACTGGCCACTGGGCGAAACTTGTATCAGCTGTTTTTAGGTCTCACCTGACCCAGCGCATGCGCTGGTCTGGCGAGACTTATTGAGAGGGCTTCAAAACGTGCTACCAGGCCAGCCTAGAGCTACAGTGCACGGGCGCGCGCGCCGCGCTTTACCGCGATTAATTTTACTTTTGCGGCCGCTTTGCATAGCCAATAGGTCTCGCTTTTGGGACCTTATAAGTATTTAGTTATGCAACTGTTGCATGGCTAAACACTTATAAGGTCCCAAAGGCGAGACCTATTGGCTATGCCAATGCTTGTTGTTCTTTGGTGTGATATCTATGTTGAAAAGAAACCAATAAAAAATGGCAAATCTTGCTGATTGAGAACTACAAGACACAACTCTTGGAAACTTTATTCCACTAATCTTATCGGATGAAGGGGCACAGACCTCCAACCATAATTTGTGCCTATGTAAACTGGGCCACTGCTTTCAACATTCAATGTCCTAATACACACCCTCTTGACTTTCTCTTTCTCCTGCTTCTCGAAAATATATTTTAATCCAACAATTACACAAATGATGAAATATTTTACTTACTTCACAAACAAATATGCAACATAATAAAACGTAATCAGATGATTGGAGCTTTTCTTAATTCAGTTTAGGCTACTCATAGTCCATACTATAATCTGTTTGAAGCACTTGCACTGCTCCAGCAAATTAATCTGAGGATACCAAATTATTTGCCCCTAGCTTCAAATTCCTCCACATTTACAGAATGTTTTAAACTTTTCCTCATTACATTTTGCTTCTTTATTTTTATACACTATTAATCTGTTGACAGTATTTAATTTTCTAAGTAGTCATGGATCCTCCGAGTAGGCTTTGCGCACATCCAGGATTCCCCGGAGCACAGGTTAAGAACCACTGCCCTGGATGATCCTTACTGGCCAAATAGCACCCTTTAAGTAATGCACTCACAACTGCACTCAGCAACCAAATATAATTATTGTTGTTGTTATGGTTATTTGTTTTAGTTTATTAAAGTAAAGATCTGTTTTTAATGGCTATATATTGAACATTTCCTATATGGTGTTGACATTTGACTGTCTTCTTCAGCATTTTCATCTCAGCATTCATGGACACACTTTTCTCCCCTCACTCCCAAATACTTCACTTTACTTTGAAATATCTTCTTTCACAACAAAGAGAAAGAGCAAAAGAAAAGAAAGGTTTACGTCAATTTAACTTGAAGCTAGTTTTCTTCCATCCAGAATTACATCGGTCTCAGACATTAATCTAGGACTGGTTGTTAGTATGGTTTTCCCTTCCCTAAGCAAGCATCCAAGAGTTAGGCATCTTATCTAATAAATGCAATAAAGTGGCCCAACAAACTGTGACCAGCGTCTTGACACCTTCGAGTACTTGTGCGCTTGGGAAGTTCATTACCATAACATAACATAGGAGTGATCCTTAAGTCTAGATCACTATAAGTACTTCCGTAGTAGACCAGTCAGCAATTATTATCTATCGCTAACTACAACGGACCAGATTGATGGTATGCCCTATCTGAAGTATATAACACCACCTAATCTTTAACCCCCTGGCCAAATATCATCTCAGTAAGTGCTCCCTGAAATATTGGTTGAGCCCACCCTGACTTTTAGGCATCGGGGTGTCCCGATGATGAAGCACGACACCACTAGGGTGTGTGAGGGAATATAATAACAGAAATGACTTGCTTCCTTCCCCACACTTAGGTGGTGTTATATACTTCAGATAGGGCATACCATCATTCTGGTCCGTTATAGTTAGTAATAGATAATAATTGCTGACTGGTCTACTACGGGAGTACTTATAGTGATCTAGTGTTTACCTACGGGAGGGTGTACTCCCTCATAGAGTTCCTCTCGGCCCCTTGCCCAACTAGGAATTCCTCCTAGTAAGGTATGTGTATTGTGATCCTTAAGTCACCTTGCAGGTTATGGTACTGGCAGTTCTTTAATAGTTTCATTGAAAGTAAACTCCCTTTTCTGGCAGAGTAGAATATGGTTCCTGTAATTAAGCTGCCGCCGTGACAGAGCAGACAGAGACTGAATGGGGTAGGGACACATTTATCTTTGTAAACATATGAAGCATGTAAACTTTGCTTGAAAATCTTATTCACATCATCCATGAAAAACCCACTATTTCACCAAATAACTTCAGCTAAGAATAAAGAAATCAATATCAATCAATAAGAAATTCATAAGTAAGAATCCAATACATTTGTGGTGTTTCCACTTTAATTCACAGATCGTTCTTATGAATACAAACATATTTGCAAGTAAGCTACTTGTTTATAGCATCTAAAATCTGCCTCGCTTTTCTCACACACTTTATTATGTGAGAGGGCAAAACAAAGCATATCGGTGCAGCAGAAATGGAAGGTTGCAGAGGGCAGCACTTCCATGTTGATTGGGAACCTGTCAGATAATATTTTATCACTGGGACATCAACAACAAAAATAGAAGAAATACCCTAAACATGGTGTGAGAGGTGGAAGGGATAAACTGGAAAACAATGAAATGAGAATCCCCCCCTTTAAATGTTGTTGCCAAATCACTTTCATAGTCATTGGTCTTTAAAATAATGGGGCTCATTTGGGGTACCTTGACTGTGTGATTTTTTAAGCACTTTTAGAGACTATGGGGCACATGCATCAAAGTTAGGAATTGAGAGTCCTTAATAGCGATTATTAATGAATCGCTATTAAGGAGTCGCAATTACCTATGCATGTAGGTTTTGCAAAGAAAATTGCAATTCGCACATATTCCTAAATAGCGAATCACAAATTGTGATTTGCTATTAAGGAACGGCTTACCATTCATTCCTAAGAGCCCAAGAGGCCCATAGGAATGAATGGGATTGCATTTGCAATTTGCGAATACCAAACAGGTACTCGCAAATTGTGCATGCAATTTCAAGGGTGCAAGGGGGCCAAAAGGCCACCCTGATGCACCCCAAAAACATGTAATTATGCACATGTGGTGCACAAACATGCCCTAAGGGCATGTATATGAACCACAATGCACTTTGAAAAATGCATTTCTTTGCATTTTTCAAAGGAATTGCAAATTACCATTAACTTGAAGTTGATGGTAGTTTGAGATTCCAAATTGCGAAAACGCAATTTGCGAATGCATGATGCATCGCATTTAGGGAATCGCAATTTGTGATTCCCTAGCTGCATTCGCAATTAAGAAAAGTCCAAAAAATGTGATTTCCTTAATTGCGAAGTGCAAAAAAAGTACATGCGTCTGAGAAAGCCATTTTGCAATCGCAAATAGCCGATTTTTGCAATTCGCACGGTTTGCGATTACAAAATGGTTAATGCATGTGCCCCTATGTTATGTCATGTCTATCTTAGTGGTGTTCCATTAAAACTCCAATTGGAGGACTTTTAAACTTCCCCTGCAAACCTCGCAAAGGTCATTTTGCCTTCCATGTCACAGACAAGAGTGAGCTTCAGAAATACCCAGGAGCAAAGAAGAGGACCAGCTGGTGACTGCCAATATAATCATGTAGCACCTAGGCTAAAGGATGAGTGGTGGCAGTGGGAACATTCTTCAGTGGTGCTGTTGACTTCACTATGCCTTTCCTGCCAATTGGACCACTTTGCTGCTCTGCCTGGATTGTGTTTTTGAGGATGATTTGCAGTACTGTGGCAGTATTGTTCACCCTAGGTAAGAAAAGGAAGCAAGTTACTTTAACGATAGATTTGCAGTTTCTCTGTCTACCTCGGAATCAAATATTATTCATTACCTGCTGTTCAGTGATTGGATTCAGATGTGTATACAGTATCCTTATAACACTTTAGTGGGTCTTGGTCATAGGAATGTTGGTAATAAATGACAGTGGTCAGAATCACAATATGGCTCATGCCTTGGTGGAATCATCAGATTGTCATTACATGGAAATCCTCTTTTCCTGAATCACTGGTTATGGACACCCAATTTGATACATGTAGGGAGCCGCTAGGATCACACGTGAACAGGATATTAATACGCAAAGGTGTTATAGTATAGTAACCGGTTTGGGTCTCTATAGGAATCTATTAAATCTTTACATAATGTACACAGTAATCAAGTAGTAACCCTATTAGCAGGGGGTAAGTTTGGAAATTGTGCATCTTGTCCAGAACTTGACAATTGACAATAGTTTCTTGGACATATTAGTAAGTAATGTAAAGTATAAAGGTATTCAAGTGAGGGGATGGAAACTCAAACCTGGACATGAAAAACACAGTCATTTTGCTAGTTTGCAGAGTTTGTCCAAAACGTTCTCATACTCTCAAAGACAGGCTTTGAGTAGGACAAAAGAGGACACAGTGCAATATAAGCCTTAACTTAAATGAAGAGACAGTGCTAAAAGTCATGACTGGCTTACTTGGTAAAGGGGTTCCTAGAAGTAAAGCGCTTTTGAAACGAGTAGGAGAGTAAATCGAGGTCTGATTATATTTAGGGCAAATTAGAAAGAGCAATTATACAAGGGTGGATCGCTTACTTATTTATTGTGACGTAAACTACAAAGAGCAATTAATCAAGGTAGAATTGCTTATTTATACCATTTCAAGTAAAGTAAAACAGGATGACCACACAGATTTGTTCAGATAGTTTATGACATTAGACTTTGTTTTTGGTCACATCAACCATTTACACATAGACCTAGTCAATGTCCCTCAATTACAGGTGAATTTAGGTCTATTCTGTCTCAGAAAGCACAATCCTGACATAGATAATGCATTCATCTGTTCCCTGAAGCTAGTCTGAGACACACAGCATAGTAGCATAGGTGCTAAGAATTACATCACATCTTAGATGCTTTTGATAAGAACAAGACTGACAGCTTCCACCAATCAGAGTGAAAACAAAGACTTTTAAGGAATGTCTGGAGTCCTTGTTTCATTCTCTCTTTAAACTATTCCTTTTGCAATGGTGCCAATAGCTTGAGGCTGTGAACAGTGGCCTGAACTTTAAAGACTTCCCTACAGTGGAAGACAGGTACCCTGACAGATGCACCAATTTGTGGGATACTAGAATGTAGGCTGTGTAGAACTGGCAGCAAGACACTAAACGATTTCTTATTTGATTGCGTTGCTCCTAAGAATATTAGGAATTTTATGCTTGCTCCTTTTTTGAATTTAGCATGCTTATTTTATTAATAACAAGAATATCTTGAGAACTCAACAGAAGAATTTCATCATCAACTTTTTTTTTTATATAAATATATTTATTGGCATTTTCTTGAATTTAGTACAGATACAGTGGAGATTTCCAAGAAGCAAAATGACATTCCCATTCAAAAGCAGTAGTATATATGACAGTAACAAATAACCCTTTAAAGATGATAACTCAGTTCCCTTATTTATCAGGCCCTTGCCTCCCGCCTCCCCCCCGGCTATCCCTCGGCCGTGGGGGCTCACTGCGAGTCATCTATCAGGAGACCATAATGGTTTATCCATGGTTTCCATATTTTTGGAACTGTTTGGGACAGCCAAGAGCCATATATGTTGCTTTCTCCCCTGACAGATACATGTCCATTCCTTTCCTCCACTCATCTATTGAGGAACTTTGTGCGGTTCCCCATTTGCGCGCCAGGTCTCGTTTGGCCACCATTAGTCCTAAGTTAAGTAGTGTTAGCTTTTTGGGGGGAAGATCAAGTTCTATATATATACACCCAGCAAAACGAACTTGGGGTGCAGGGGTATCTTATTCTCTAGTATGTCCTCTAGCTCCGTCAGTAGGGTTCCCCAATATTTCTGTTTGTGCTGGCATTCCCATATCGTATGGAAGTAAGTGCCCCTAGTCATGTTGCATCTAAGGCAGTTGGGTGTCTCAGCCCTCCCTATGAGATGCAGTTGTGCTTAATCATAATAAGTCCTGTGCAAATATTTAAACTGAATTAGTCTAAGACGGGACTTAATAGCTACCTCCCGGGGGTGCATCAGCGCAATTTCCCAGTCTAGGTCGTCTATCTCGCCTAGTTCTACTTCCCATTACGCCCACAGTTTCAAGAAGGAGTCCAGTTTGTTGTTCATTATAGTCCGATATGTCCAGGAGACTGCCTTTTCCTTGATTTCGGCCATTACGAGCCGTCCATCTAAAGGGGCATACTCGGGGAGAGTGTCTATGTCTATACGCTGCGCACTCCAAGCATGTGCCAACTGCAAGTAGTTATAGTATTGTGTCTGGTGCATATCGTACTCTTTCTGGAAGAAGGAAAATGCCTCCCCCTACCGAAAGATGCGGTTTCCTCATAGCTCAGTTATTCCACTTCATTTGCCTTTCCGCTTTTCTCCATGCTGTTATCACCACTTGTGTGGCCAATAAAAGTTGAGTAACTCCCTTCCCACCGTAAAGGTAGTGTGTGTGTGTGTGGCTTTTCGAATTGTGTGCGTTACAGTGCGTATGTGGGGTGGTCACCCGGCATATGTTCCTAGTCGTTTACCACGAACAAGTGAGCCGCCCAGTAGTAAGCCCTTATGTCTGGCAGGGATATGCCTCCTTTATATGGTTTGCGTTGCAATGTTGAAAGTGCCACTCTGGGGGGTATCCCATCCCACAGGAACGTCCTTAGTGTATCATCAATTTTAACAAATGCCTCTTCCGGGACCAGTTGATATGTGTTTTGAATGCTATATAGGAATTTTGGGAGTACTATAATTTTGTAAAGCACTGCTCTGCCGAGCAGCGTTAGTGGCAAAGACATCCATCTTTCTACATCGGTGCTAAAATCTTTAAGAACTCTATAGAGGTTGCAGTTTAGAGCCTCTGTTTTTCTTGGTGGCATAAATTCCAAGATATTTTATTCCATTAGTCGTTATTTGGAGCCGACCAATGTGTCCAGATGATCCTCCATCCTGTCCCACTGGATAGAGGAAGGATTTCTCCCAGTTGATGTTATACCCTGCATGTGCGCCGTAGCATTTGAAGCTATCTAGGATACTCGGGAGCGTCTCTCTGGGATTTGTGACATACAGAAGGATGTCATCTGTGTATAGTGATATGCGCTCATCCAAGGACTCATCCCCTCTACCCCGGAAACCTGTTATGTTTGGATGTGCTCAGATGACACAGGCAAAAGGCTCCAATACCAAAGCGAAGAGTAGAGGGGACAGAGGGCATCCCGACGTGTCCCACGTTCTATTGGAAATTCCTGTGAAACTACTCCATTGACCCGTCTCCTAGCCATGGGTCCTTCATACAGAATAGCTATTCATCGCCTAAATATAGGGCCGAATCCAAACTCCTCCAGGGCGGACATAAGAAAAGGCCAGTGGACAGTGTCAAATGCTTTCTCATCATCAAGTGACAGGATGAGTGCTCTGGTGCTCGCTACCTCCAGCCAATTGTGCAACCTCCGAAGGTTTAGTCTTGTGGATCTCTTTGGCATAAGGCCTGATTTGTCCTGATGGAGGAGGCTAACTAGGACTCTGGTGAGCCTGTTAGCTAATATTCTGGCTAAAATCTTTGTTTCTATATTGAGAAGAGAGATGGGTCGATATGAGCTACATTTCTGAAGCGGTCTATCCTTCTTGGGTATTACCACAATTGTGGCCGTTCGAAAATCTTTTGGGAGGCTACCCACCGTCTGCCTCTAAAAACAAATTGAGCAGATGAGGGCTAAATAGTGCTGCATTTTGCTTAAAGAGTTCAGGTGGTAACCCATTCGGACCTGGAATTTTCCCGGTTTTTATCATCAACTTTAATATAATGTTATGAAAATATGATGCATGTACAATCACAATGTATCACAAGCAAGTTAACCCTATTTAAAAAAGGAATTCAAATTGAAATGCATTATGGAATGGACCAGTGTGCGATTCAGGTTAGCCTAAGAATAATTCACTTGATTCAATTTAAGTAACATGAATCAATGGTTAGGTTTGGCGTACAGGTTGTATTAAGGTTGGAAGTTACATTTAATTTAAAACAGAATTAAATAATGGCCAGGATTTGGTTAATGTTCTTTAAATACAGCAAATAACATTTTATTTAATTTAACATTAATTTAAAAAGCTCAATGTAAACAGGAGACTCGAGGCAGTAGTGTTTAAGTAGCAGCACATCACATTTAAACCCAATAATAGAGCTGCTGTTGAGGTGGGGCATCTCAACACAAACCCCACAGTTGCTGCTCCAGGGCACTCACCATACATAAGCTGCTTTCCATCAGACTTAAAGATGTAATCTACGCTTGCAGAATTTAAAAAAAGAAATGCTGTACGCATTTAATTTTATTTTGATTTAAAGCATAATTTGTTTTCCTTCCTGAGCTATATAAAATACCCATATTTCCTCAGTGGCTTGGTTTGCACTAATCTAAACTACAAGTAAATCAATTCATAAATAATTTCAAGGTGGTTAAGAGGCATTAAAATCACTGCTTTGTTTTCATGCTTTTGTCAGAGTTAAAGATTTAAAAACACTCTGTAGAATAAACACCGCAACAAATGAAATGTAGGTTTATTGTATACAATCACCTACTTGTTCTCCAGAAACATGTCATAATAAAATCCGTTTTCAATCGGTGGACCATAGCACAGGCAGCCACCATAATAATTCTCCATGGACTCTCCAAGGATGTGAGCGCTCGAGTGCCAGTATACCTGTTCATAAATGAAAAGAGTTTGAGAAAGCAATTCAAACAGATTATAATGTGCCTCACCTTGATCAAGCTCAACAAAGCTTTCCACTGCTTATTTTAGTTTTCAAACTAATTTCAAGACTATTACATTTGTTGTACAAAATTTCACATTCATCACCATCAAATCTATCTTCGCTCTATACTGCCTGCAAGACACTGTTGCAAATATATAGGTTTTATAGAGACATTTATTGAAGATCAACTTTGACATTCTAACGAAACATAAAAGTACTAACCTACAGTCCTAACTGACACACTGGGGTTGTAATTGCTGTATGTAAATGTACGAGCTAGAATTCACCAACATGTTCTGCGTCGTATATCTGGTTTCGTGTTAGATGCTAAAATGTTAATCAATATTTCCACAAGGCCTATAGAATTAGATTTTTTTATACTGCAGAAACTGCAGTTCAATTGCTTAACTAGTATATAACCGACACAATTAAGAAATTCAAACACTGTCAGTTTTCTCAGGGATTAGAAAACATTGAACAAAATTAATAGATTTTGTCTCAAACACTGATTTATTTCAACAGATTCGTGTATTTGGTTGAATAGTTTTTCACAAAACAAGAATCTAAAGTCGAAGGGCCATGAGGAAGAACGTCTTTAAATGAAGCACGTTTTGAAGGTATCAGCGCGGGGCCAAGTATGTGTTTAAGTCACTTATCAAATGTCCCCAGCTTCAGCTGCATGCTTTAGAATGCCCTGGAAAAGGATGGCTGGCCTGGCAAAAGCAGAGGTCCAAGAAAGATATCAAGTTACAAAAGCACTAAGCATCAAAAATTAAACGTTACCTTAGCAACACACGGCAGGCTAAAATGCCCTCTCCTCCATACTTCACTGGTGAGATAAAACCAGAGCCTTGATTGGTTTCTTTTCGTAAAGAGGGAAGGACCACCCATTGACACACACCCACCGTCAGGCCCTGCTTTGGATGTTTAAAGCTAAAGCGTGGCGTGCCGAGATTGCTACAAAAGTATACAAATGGAAAGCAATCAGCATGACATGACATAATGCAGTCACAGCTACACACAGAGCAGCACTGGTGCACCCTAGCCTCCAGCCAGACCTGCAGTGCTGACTCTTCTGTGAATGGGCCTTAGTCCAGATCGGTCTCGGTTAGCAGCTGTGCAGCCCAAATGGGCAAGTTAAAGTGTTGCTATAGCTTTGACAGTTGTGTTCTAAACCTACATGTGTTTTCGTACATTGGAAGGGACCCAGCCGGGGTTACAGTTTAAAATAAGTGCTTGGTGTTTACATTAGTCTTTCTCTCCATCTTCTAGCCAGACACACCAATACTCTGACACGACTCTTTTTTATCAGAATTATTCATGTTGAAGTTTCTGCCCCTGACAATTATGGGAAAAGTGATGTTACCGGTCACAAACCACTGTATCTTGACCTCAGCACAGCACCACCCATTACGCTAATAGTTGTTCACTCTATGTTTACATTGCATTGATGTGCGCACGTCACTGCAGTGAAACATGATGAAGCCAGAACTCCTTTTCCACCATGCAACGTTTCACAACATGCCTGCCTGCCAGACTGTGAGGAATAAACCAAGAGTGCTTGAGGTGTAGAAGAGCGGTGAAAGGAGGGCTGCGGTGGCATCTTACTCGAGGCTCCTCTGTGCCCCCTGTGGTAATCCAATGATGGCACACATAGTCTCCTCAGGACCCAACAGACTTTAATGAAAACTCTTCATCCTCCGTTTCATGGTGTCCTGCCTTCGCACAAGCAATCATGGCGTCAGCAGCTGCTTGAGCCTATGTCAAGTCAGGGTAGGACTCTTCAATGAAGTGACAGAATCAAGCCACAGTAAGAGCATGGGCGTCATTAGGGTTCGAGCCTCGGCGATGGCTCTATAAACACTGGGCGCGCTGAATAGCGGCACATTTTCAGCTGATCAGAACAAGGCGCGCGGTCGCTAAAATTAAAGTGCGACGCGCTGCCTTTGTGAAAGTGAAAGCAAGGACACAACGTGAAGAGATGCTGCAACGCTAGGCGAGTGGGTGGGGCATAAGGGAGACAGGGTGGACACCAACCCCGCTTTCAAAGAAGCCGGACAAAAAAGCAACAACTATAGATCATGCCATGGCAAAGCAGCGCATGCGCTGCATCGCAGGCGAGACCTAAAAATGGTGATAGTAGAAAGATATGGGCTGACTGCATCATCCTTGATAAATTCAGGCCTGGTGATGTAGAGGTTTACACCCCTTACTTGTGTGATAAACAACAAATTATTCGTAATCCAGATATGATCCAACAGCCATTAGAGTAGATCCATCAAATACGGATATCCTCTATAACACATCACTATAAGACATTATGTTGGATATATTATACTCGAGAGGTTATTGAAATGTAGATATAAGATTCAGTCAGAAGAGATTTCAAAGGATTTGAGGACCTCTAGAGGACTGGGCAAGCCAGTAAAGTCATCTGTGAACTGAAATTTAATAAGTCATTCTTTATTGTAATTATCAACCTGAGAGAAGGACTCCTTTTTTCACGTGTGATTTTACATTGATGACGGGGTATACAATGTGAATGTTTCATGATGTTCTACATTTTGTATTCTTAATGAGTTTATTCAGTTTTAATTAAAAAAAAAGTTATAAGAAATGCAATATACATCTTAACATTTTTACATCAGTCTTAGACCCAGGATCCCTGGTTGGCTGAGGTAGGTACCTTAGGCCAAATGGGGACCCGCGTTTCCACGTCAGGGAAAGGAAGGACACCTTGTCAGATAGCCACCGCTCACCCCCCTTGCTAGCTTGGCACGAGCAGCCAGGCTTATCTTCGAGACAAATGCGTAAAGTATTTGCAACCACGCTCATAGCAACCGAATGACGACACCACAAATGAACTCAACACAAGTTTTATAAAAACGAGTATAAATTTTATATAAAAAGATATACGATAAGGCCACGCAATATAAATCCAACATATGAGTATTTGTAATATTCCTCCTGGCTGGTTGTTAGGCCAGCCAGCCCATGTAAGTTCTGGCGATATTAATGAGCACTTCTAAACATTCCACTGTAGTCCTAATACAATGTTATGCAGTTCGTAATGCTAGAATCAGGCACTTTGCAATGGAAAAGTAATGCAATGCGGAACTCAACAATCAGGCACTTTGCAATGTAAAAATAATGCAATGCGGAACGCAACAACCAGGTACTTCGTTATGCAGAAATAATGCAATGCCTAATACACTAATCAGGTAGTTCATTATGCAGGAATAATGTAATGCGTAATACGCTAATCAGGTAGTTCGTTATGCAGAAACAATGCAATGTGCCATACACTAATCAGGTAGTTCGTTATGCAGAAATGATGCAATGTGTAATACGACAATCAGGTACTCCGTTATGCAGCAATAAGGTAATGCGTAATATACTCCAGCACCAATCACGGTGCCTTAGGCGGTCTCTCCAACACTCGTGCTGACTCGCAGTCAGCCTGTCAACAGCTGTCCCCAACACGGGCGTGGTGTAACAAGAAGTGCAGCTCCGCATTGCGGCCCCGGTACAGCCACTCCCTTGGCAAGTACGTGCCGCAATACGAGCCAAAGCAGAGGCTCGTGCTGCCGGAATGAGAGAGGCCGAGAGCGTCTCCCTCCGAGCCCCCACCCCGCCCCAGGCGTTGACACACATTACCTGGGGGGGGTGTGACCTCACTCTCCTCTTCCAGCGATTTGGGCCTCCGATGCAATCTTTGTGAATTCTGGGCAATGGGACTCGGGCCCTCCCTCGACGGGGTTGGCTCGAGGTCCCGCTCAGGCAACGGCAGGCTCGGGCCGGCGGCTCAGCTCTTCCGGGGCTGCCGGTCCGGGCCTCTACTGCCACGAAGATCTCAGGCTGCCACAGGGCACACGCACACAATGTCGTTGAGACTCTCTTGAGCTTCAGGTACATGATCACCGGGCACTCCTCACGAAGGTCTCAGGCAGCACAAAGCACACACACACGCAGCGTCGCTGAGACTCACTTGGACTCCGAGTGTGCACGTTAACAAGGCAACCCTCAGGAAGGTCTCAGGCTGCACAAACCACACACACACAGCGTCGCCGAGACTCACTTGGACTCCGATGCACACGATCACAGGACGATCCTCACGAAGGGCTCAGGCTGCAACAAGCACACGCACACAGCGTCGCTGAGATTTGCTTGGACTCCAGGTGCTCACCATCACAGGGCACCCCTTACGAGGGTCTCAGGCTGCAAAAAGCACACACACACAGCGGTGCTGAGACTCTCCTTGAGACTTTCGTGCTCTGGAGTTTCCGCAACAGAGAGACAGCTCAGCTAGGGCCCTTGGGGATAAGTTACGTCAGGACACAGCACAGCAAAGTCCTTTCAAGCAGGTGGACACAGCAAAGTCCCTTTAGCCTTTCCTTGGTTAAAACAGCAAACTGCAGGCCAGCCCCAGAACACACAGCAAGGGTCAGTCCTTTCCTTCAGTCTCTTCAGTTGTTTCTTCCTTGGCAAAGGTTCCTCTTGACCATGAAGTAGCTCCAGTCTTGTTCAATCTTGATCAAGCAATTCTCCAATGTACAGGGGCTTCAGCTCTCATAGTTATACCCCTAAATGGCTTTGAAGTCTTTTTGTTCAGGGGGGCACTGACCCCTGTTCAAAAAAGTTCTGGGTGCCTTCCTGCCAGTGACATCTTCTTTTGATTAGTGGGGGTCTGGATTCTCAATCACTCAGCAGGAGATGGGACCATTGTTTTACGGCAGTAACCCCGGCCTCTCCACCTATTGTGGTTACTCCTCCCCCTACACTCCAGATGCAGGTCAGCCTGTTGCTGTCTCACCTCCTCCCTTAGACAGTCAATCCACAACCAGGCAGAGACACACAGAAATGTTAGAGCACAAAAGGAATATGCTACTTACCAGTATGCATCTGTTCTTGGCATGTAGAGCTGCAGAGTTGTACACTTAGCATAGATCGCCATCTGGTGTTGGGCCCGGATGTTTGCAGTTTGTTTTTCTTCTTGGACAGTCTTTGGAAGTCACGAGTTTGGTGACTCCTCCTTCGGTCCGTACTGCGCATGGGCTTCGGCTCCATCCTCAGATTGTTTTTCGCCAACAGGGAAATGATGGAGCGTAGTAATAACAGTGAGAAACCCATGTGTTGTATCTAAATAAGATGTACTGGAACGGATACAGGTAGCCGGGGAGGCGGGTGGGCGTGTACAACTCTGCAGCTCTACATGCCAAGAACAGATGCATACTGGTAAGTAGCATATTCCGTTCGAGGCATATGAGCTGCAGATTGTACACTTAGCATAGATTACATAGCAGTACCCAACCTTATCGGCGACCACCGGTATCCGTTGCAGCTGTTTGAAAAAGTGTCTTTAGTACAGCCTGGCCCACCCTAGCTTGCTGCTTGGAATGCACATCTACACAGTAGTGTTTTGTGAAGGTGTGCGGTGTAGACCATGTGGCTGCTTTGCAGATGTCATCTAAGGGTATGTTCCCTAGAAAAGCCATAGAAGCCCCTAACTTTCTTGTAGAGTGGGCTCTAGGAGGAACAGATAATGTTCTCTTTGCCTTTTGATAGCAAATTTGTATGCATTTTACAATCCACCTAGCTATCCCTGATTTAGAAATGGGGTTGCCTTTATGTGGTGGAGAGAAGGAAACGAACAATTGTTTAGTCTTCCTGAAGGGTTGCGTTCTTTGTATGTAGTATAGCAACGCCCTTTTCACATCAAGTGTGTGTAAGGCCCTTTCTGCAACAGATTGGGGTTGCGAAAAGAAGACAGGTAATTCCACTGATTGGTTGAGGTGGAAGGGGGAAATGACTTTGGGCAGAAACTTCGGATTTGTGCGAAGTATGACCTTGCTGTGATGCATTTGTATGTAGGGTTCCTGTATGGTGAACGCTTGTATTTCACCAACCCTTCTAAGGGAAGTGATCGCTACAAGGAAAGCTGTTTTCCAGGTGAGAAACTGTAGCTCACATTTGTGCATTGGTTCGAAGGGCGGACCCATTAGTCGTGTAAGAACTAAATTTAGATTCCATACAGGGGAAGGTGGTGCCCTGGGAGGAATTACGCGTTTAAGGCCTTCCATGAAGGCTTTAATAGCGGGCACTCTGAAGAGTGATAAATGCTGTCTGTTTTGTAGATAAGCAGCGATCGCTGCTAGGTGTAGGCGTATGGATGAATATGCCAGGTTACACCTGTGAAGATGGAGCAGATAGCATATGATGTGCTGTATGGATGCATCTAGAGGGTTGATTGTATTGTTACGGCAGTAAATTACAAATCTTTTCCACTTTGCGGCATAGCATGCTCTAGTGGTAGGACGTCTGGCTTCCATGATGATGTTCATGCAATCAGGGGGAAGGTTAAGGTATCCGAATTCTAGGATTTCAGGAGCCAGATCGCCAGGTTGAGCTGAGCTGGGTCCGGGTGCCTGATTTCTCCATGGTTCTGGGTTAGGAGGCATGGGGATAGATGTAGTTTTTGATGTGGTACCACTGACAGTTGTAGTAGCGTGGTGTACCACGGCTGCCTGGCCCATGTCGGAGCTACCAGAATGAGTGTGAGGGAGTGCTGTTGTAGCTTCCTGACCACTAATGGAATTAGTGGGAGAGGTGGAAAGGCGTATGCAAATCTGCCTGACCAGTTCATCCATATCGCATTGCCCTTGGACAATGGGTGTGGGTATCTGGCGGCGAAGCTTGGGCATTTTTTGTTTTCGTGGGTGGCGAAGAGGTCTATCTGAGGATGCCCCCATTGTTGGAAGAACGGGTGAAGAACTTGTGGATGCAGTTCCCATTCGTGTAGTTGTTGCGTTTGTCTGCTGAGCAGATCTGCCATGGTGTTTTGTACGCCTGGAACGTGCTGTGCCAGGAGAAAGATGTTTTGAGGAATTGCCCATCTCCATATGCTCTGGGCTAAGCGGGAGAGCTGGGGAGAGTGTCCCCCCCCCTGTTTTTGGATATAATACATTGCAGTCATATTGTCTGTGCGAATGAGGACTGCTTTGCCCGAAATCTGTTTTTGGAAAGATTTTAGGGCTAGAAAGATCGCCAAGAGCTCCAGATGGTTGATGTGGAGCAATTTTGCTGTGGCGTCCATAGACCTTGCATGGTGAGGTGTAGAAGGTGCGCTCCCCAGCCGGAGAGCGATGCGTCCGCTGTTAGAGTCACCTGAGGAACCGGGTCCAGGAACGGCCGCCCTTTGGAAAGGTTTGTGGTGTTCCACCACTGCAGAGAGTGATGTGTGCGGCCGTCCACCAACACCAGATCCGTCAGCTGACCCTGGGCCTGGTTCCACTGTTGTGCTAGGCACTCTTGAAGTGGACGCATGTGGAGTCTTGCATGGGGCACTATGAAGATGCAAGACGCCATCATTCCTATGAGCTTCATAAACACTCTTGCTGGAAGAGAGTGTTGAGGAAGGAATGTTTTGCGTAAGGCTTGAATGCTTGTGATTCTGGCTGAGTTTGGATAGGCAATACCCTTGGAGGTGTCTATCGTGGCCCCGAGATATTGCTTTGTGTGAGATGGTATGAGGTGGGACTTTTGGTAGTTCACCGTGAAGCCTAGCTGGTGGAGCAGTTGGATGGTGCTGTTTGTATGTTGCACACATTGGTCGTAGGACGCGGCTTTTATCAGCCAGTCGTCCAGGTAAGGGAAGACGTGAATGTGTTGACGTCTGAGGTGTGCTGCTACTACTGCTAGGCATTTGGTAAACACCCGTGGTGCGGTGGTGACCCCGAAGGGGAGAACCGTGAATTGGTAATGTTGCCCGTCCACCACGAACCTGAGGTATTTCCTGTGAGAGGGGTGTATTGGAATGTGAAAGTATGCGTCTTTCAGATCCAAGGTTGTGAGAAAGTCTCCCTGGCAGAGGAGTGGGAGGACTTGCTGTAGGGTGACCATGTGAAAATGGTCTGAATGTATGTAGGCATTTAGAGGCCGGAGGTCGAGAATGGGTCTGAGGGTCCCGTCTTTCTTTGGTATTAAGAAATATAGGGAGTAGACCCCTAGATTTTGTTGATTGACGGGGACCTGCTCTATAGCGTGCTTTTGGAGGAGTGAGAGTACCTCTTGTTTGAGCAGTGTGGAATGTTCTTGAGACATTGGACGGTGCCTTGGTGGGATATTGGGTGGGGTAGATGTTAGTTCGAGACAGTACCCTGACCGAATGATTTGGGTCACCCATTTGTCCGATGTTATGGACTCCCATACGTGGATAAAGTTTTGTAGTCTGCCCCCGACCGGAGTGGAATGGTCTGGGGGGAGCGGAGGGGAGTCATTGTGCGGGGGGGGTGGCAGAACGGGTGTTGTTGGTTTTGCCCCTGCCCTTATTGTTGTTACCCCTGTAACCACCTCTCTGATTGCCCTTTGAAAAGGTATTTTGAGGAGGGGACTTGTAGGAGGTAGAGGCGTTATCGGTGGAGGAGCCTCTGCCTGTGCCACGAAAGGACGAGCGTCGAAAGGAACGTTTGGAGGCTTGTGTTTGGAGTGCCCCCATAGACTTTGCTGTGTCTGTGTCTTTCTTCATCTTTTCGAGCGCTTCGTCTACCTTTGGCCCAAAGAGTGTTTCCTGGTCAAAGGGGTGATTGAGTATGGATGCCTGGACTTCTGGCTTGAACCCTGAGATCCTGAGCCAGGCGTGGCGGCGAAGCAGGACACTGGTATTTATGGCCCTAGAAGCAGTGTCGGCTGCATCGAGGGCACACTTAATGGAGGTGTTTGTAATTAGTTTACCCTCCTGTATCAGGTCATGAGCCTTGTGCTTGTATTTTTCTGGAAGGTGCTGCATAAGAGCCTCTAGTTCGTCATAGTGTGCTCTATCATATCGCGCAAGCAGTGCTTGTGTGTTTGCAATGCGCCACATGTTTGCAGCTTGGGAGGCGGTGCGTTTACCAGACGCGTCCAGAAGTTTAGATTCTTTGTCTGGCGGTGGGGCATCTCCTGAGGATTGGGAGTTAGCCCGCTTTCTAGCTGTGGAGACAACTAGGGAATCTAGGGGAGCAGGGCCCTTGATGTAAGCAGGGTCTGTGGGTGCCGCCTTATACTTCTTCTCTATTCTAGGGTTCAGTACTCTGGCTCTGACAGGGTCTTTGAACACCTCTGTAGCGTGCTTGGTGACACCCTTAAGCATGGGTAAAATGGAAGTGGATTTGTCTTGTATATCAAATGTATCCAGTAGGAAGTCTTCTTCTACTGGTTCACTGTGCATGTCCACCCCGTGGTAGTGTGCTGCTCTCTGTACTAAATGGTGAAACCCTAAGGAGTCCTCTGGAGGAGACGGTCTTGATGGGTATAGGTCGTCCTGAGGTACATTGGGTATATCAGGGTTATTGTAATCCTCCCATGGATCTGGGGTCCCTGGTGGAGTGGGATCCATTGGGGCGTCCGCCGGGTAATTGTCCGGATCCCCATCATCCGGATCTGGGGATGGGGTCGGATCGTAGTGAGGTACAGGTGGCGGAGACCTGTGAGGTGGAGGCGGGGGTGGGGAGGGCACTCTGAGGGGAGAAGTAGCAGAGTCCTTCCTTTTGGGTGGAGGAGGAGGAGCCGGAGCATCAAGGCGTCTTTTCTTGGTAGTTAAAGTCAAAAGCCCAGTCTTTGGATCTTTGGACAAAGTCTTTTGTAAAGGGTCTGGTGTAAACAGAGCCAATGGTGTTGAGTCGTCTGTCGGCACCGGTGATTTCGGAACCGGGGGTTTCGATGGTCTGTGTGCGCCATGCTTTTTTGAGGTCTCCGGGTGTTTCGGCGTCGAATGATGTTTCGGCGCCGGAGCATCGGTGCCGACGGATTTGTGTTTGTGTTTGGTCGGCACCGAGTGTCCAGGCTTCGGCACCGGTGGTTTCGGAGTCGAGCTGGATTTTGCAGTCTTCGGTGCCGGATGCTGTTTTTCGGCACCGGGTGTTGGCTGGCTCGATCCCGAGCTGCCATGAGACTTTGGGAGCTTCGACACCGGGCCCGAAGGTGGGGTGATCGAAGTTTTGGTTTTGGTTTTGCCCAGGCCGGCAGGCGAGGGAGTAACCTGAGTCTCTTTGGTTTTCGGCGTGGGGGTGGGAGGGGGCACAGTACTCACGGCCCGCTGCGCTGGTGTAATGTCCTCCACGTCGGAGTCGTCGGCCTCGGAAGCGCTGACGACGTCTTCCTCCTGCTCGGTGTGTGTTTGCCCCGAAGCTTCGGCGTCGTCTCCGAAGATGTCCGGTGGAGCTGCAGAGGATGAGTGCGCCATGGTGCGTCGAGCTCTTCGATCTCGGATGGTCTTCTTCGATCGAAAAGACTTGCAGGCGGGGCAGTCTCTGGCCTCGTGTTCCGGAGAGAGGCAAAGGTTACACACCTGATGGAGGTCGGTGTGGGGAAATTTAGACCCACATTTTGGGCGCTTTTTGAACGGAGTCCTTTCCATCGGCCGGGACCGGAGTCGCGGAGGGCCCGAAGGCCGGTGTCGATGTACGGGATGGAGAAAGTGCCGCTTCGAGAGATGAAGATGATGAAGGAACTCGAAGAATCGAGGATTTTCCGTCGAGGCTGGAACCGTAGAAGTTCGAAGCCGGAGCACGAAGTATCACATCCGAGCCCGATGGCGGAAAAAAACAATCTGAGGATGGAGCCGAAGCCTATGCGCAGTACGGACCGAAGGAGGAGTCACCAAACTCGTGACTTCCAAAGACTGTCCAAGAAGAAAAACAAACTGCAAACATCCAGGCCCAACACCAGATGGCGATCTATGCTAAGTGTACAATCTGCAGCTCATATGCCTCGAACACACAGCCACTTCTAAAAGAGTGCCTTTTTAAACACATAATGCAAACACCACCTTCATTAAAAGATGTGTTATCACATTGTGAGTTCAGGCACACTAAACGTCACCTCTCCATCTTAAGCCTTTGGGAAGATAGGCTGGAAAATATATTACACAGCCTCCCCATTCTATCTCATGGGCAAGATGACCTTTCCACAGTGAAAAACGAAATGGAGATTATTTCACTGTCAGGACATGGTACACACCTTCGTACATGTCCTACCTTTCACATGCACTGCACCCTGCCCAGGGGGTACCTTGGACCTACCATAGGGGTGTCTGATGTGCATGGAAAGTGAAGGGTAAGGTGTGGCAAGTGGGTGCACAACAACATGGCAGTTTAACAAACTGCTCGCAGGCACTGCAATGGCAGGCCTGAGTTCCCTCTTTAAGGCTACTGGCATGGGTGGCACAATTAGTGCTGCAGGCCCACTAGTAGCATTTGCATTACCAGCCCTGCCACACATAGTGCACTTTACTAGGGACTTTACTAGTAAGGCAAACATACCAATCATGGACAACCAATTACCATTATACTTTATAAAGGGAGCACTTGCACTTTGACACTCATCAGCAGTGGCAGAGGGCCCAAAGCATCTAAATTGGCTACACCAAGTCATAAAAAAGGTCTAGGAGAGAAAGCAAAAAGTTTATGGAACTTTAGCCAAAAAGGGCCAAGTCCCACATTCAGCATCGGATTATTGGCAACATGACATACATTTCCTTGTAATCTGGCATACACATCAATGTATGCTTTTTTGTTATTTATCTTCATTTTCACTTCTTTGAAGTCTCTGTTTTTTTATATTTGTCTTTACTCTTGTTAATTAAAAATAAATAAACATTAGGAACTGAGAAAGAGCTAAATGCTTCTATCGAATACTTAGGAAACAGTTACTAAATGTAGTATGTTGGTAGTGGAATTCCGCTATTAGAACATGTTTTATCTGGACCGAATGTCCAGTGGTGTATGAAAGCTCTAAAAATTCACACATGCCATCAAAACCACATTGGCTGGTATATCAAACGAATTTTGCGGTAAACATGTTCATATTCATAAAATATGAAGTATTTCTAGTAAGCTACATGAAAAACTACAGTCCTTTATAGAAAACAAATGCTCTAATCGAAATTTTCAGGTTGAAATAATAACGCTTTTGAAATGTGTTTGTTAGCCGGATGCAGGGACTGTTTACAAAGTAAAGCTGCACCATTCCACTGTTTGCATTTTGTACGAAAGCGTGTACATCACAGCCTTCACATGGTACTTCCTGTTATGTTCTTGAATTAAATGCATGTGGCTATCACAACTACACAAATCAGTTACTCACTGGCAGGAAGTGCTTTATCTAGAGCACAGGATTTATCAGTGCAATGTACAAATGCAATGACTTGCACCACAGAAATACAATGGGAAGAATCAATTAGCTGTAAGGCCACAAATTACACTATCAGTCTCCTCTGGGGATTTCTTTTGATTTGTCATATAAATTGCTACAGCATTGTTCCAGTTGCTTATAAAAGAATGACTTCATGGTTAGTCACTATCTGTTAATATTAAGTCTTCATTTTTAGTTTCTGCACATGATTGGTGTGTGTACAATTCTTTGTAGGTTTTTTCCATGCAAAACAAACATTGTACAGGTCAATTACCACACAAGAAAAAAAACGTTGGTGTGTCTGTGTTCCTAGAAAAATACAGAACAAAAGAGGTCTACTGTATTTGTGTAGCGCTCTAATAGGATAAGCAATTTCTATGAGCTATTCCATTTAGAACTGCTGCAACACAGAAACTGTCAGAGCAGAAAACAAAAAGGGAGGGTTTTGAAGAGGGCAATTGTGAAGGCAAAGGTTCTTGGTGTTGAAAAAGGAAGGCACTACATGCAAAGTGAGGGACCTCCATGAAGATTTGTAAGGGAGTGGGAGGTGAAAGAAATGCTTGAGACACTTCATAACACTTTGTTAAGGATGTTTTTTTCAATTATACTGTATTTTACTGCATGAAAATAGAGTAGTCAACACACATCGCGTTGTCCTGTGCCTGGGTGAAGACCGCATTGTCACTTATTAGGAAGGGAGTTTTATCTCCTCTGTTAGTCAACATCCTGGATGCCTCCACTCTCTCCTTCCTAGCATTACATATAACGTTTGTACACCAGTGATTATACCATAGGCAGCATCAGGGAATTCTTCCCTGTCACACACTGAGCAGGCATAGCACAGTTTAAAGTAGTTTATGTCTCCGGAGCAGAAAAAGCACTGCCATAGCATAGTGCAACTTTTCTCTTAGACACAGCAGAGGTAGCAGTTGTGTGTAGTTCCCACAATGAAAAACAGGCACAGTACAAACAGCATCAATAAACGTTTACCTCATAGACAGGGAAGGTATACTATAGGCAGCTGAAAGCCACGTTTGGGGGAATGGCTGGATATTGTGCCTAGGAGACAGGGTGGGAAGAAAGGTCTATATTAGGTGAGGGCAGGATCCTATCCCGTAGCCCTTCTGGCCTCAACACTGTATGCAGGAGGGTGGAGCATGGGCATCAGAGTGATGGGGCCAGTAACCGGCTTCTGTCCATCTTTGCCATGCCAAAAAATTGCTCTGTTATCGCTCAGAGGTCATCTGCTGGAAATCTAGTCAATAACACATCTACTAGCCCATGAGAGTCATTCATTCTGCACAGAGAAGATTGGCTGATTTGGCTTATCGCTGGAGTACCTCAGCCAGACCTCAGTGACCCTCATACAGCCTTAACAAATCCTCTGTCAAACCTAAGAGATAAACAAGCTATATCTCAGTCAAGCTAGTAGTCAGCCACCCTAGGAGACCCTTTATCAGTCCAGAGACATACTTAGTTGCTCTTAAATAGTCCTGGGGATCCAACAACCATCTATAAGAAATCCTCAACAGGCACCCATATCCTCCACTGGCCACAAGTTATCCTCAGTTAACCTTCAGACTTGACTAGGTAGGGGCTAAGAAGCTAGAACGCCACTACTACTGGGTCTCTACCTTCCCACAAACTCCCTCAACTTCCATTCATCTCATCACGTTACCCTCTGCAGACCATTAGCCATAAGAGAGACTCTTTTCTAATTCTGAGAAATCCTAAAGTAGCCCCATTTCTTCAGCCAGCCATCAGACACCCTCAGCTGTTCCTCAGAGACAATCGGCCAGTCCCTGAGTCCTTGTCTAATAATCTGTAAAACCTATCACCCAGCATTGAAGAGCACTTGAAATGTCCATCAGAGTATGGATAATTCCTATCAGATATCCTCAAAACACATTACCTAGCCATAAAACCCTCACCTTGAGCCCTAAAAAGAACTTCATTCCTTTTCTGTGGATCTGATAGCTCTTCAGACACCCCCACTACCCCTAGAGGCCATTTATTTCCAGGCAATCTCAGTCAGCCATCAGGTTTAAAGCCCGCTGAACCCTCACTCTCCGGCAGCATGTGAAAAAGTAGGCACTTCACTAATCTGCAGCTTCTAAAGGACTGCTCTGCTTCAAGGAAAATGCAGACTTTAAGCTCTACTCATGGCAGATGAACTTGCCTTCTTGTAGAAATTACGTTATGTGGAACTCGTTACCACAGTGCTGCAATTTAACAATGATGTGAGCTGTGTGTTACCTGCGGGCCACAGGCATGAATTCTAGTAAGATAGTTCAATGGATATGTGTGGTTGTTGCAGTGATCCTTCTGTAACTGCCCAGTCACATGTTTTGGTTCTTGGAAATAGTTCAGGGGGGCAGACATCTCAAAGTGAACTCCTAGCCATAAGTTTGACCTTGAAGGGCTTCACGGTTTGGATGCTGATACAATTAATGCAATTGAGTTAGATGATGGTATCATTAAGTGACATTCCTAAAACAATTCATTCAGGTTCATGTGCTTTGTAATTTGCTGCTATTCAATTAATTATACACATATACTCTATGACAATATAAATTACATATTGAAGAAGCATTCTTCTTTCCATGGTTATAATCAAGGCATGCTACATGGTTTGCCTTTTCTCCTGGTTCCCCTGGTATTACACACGTTTTCTTCTTTTTTTTTTCTTTATTATACAAGACTTTGTTAGGGAGCTGAAGTCAATCTGTTTCATCCTTAACAAGCGTGTAAAGTGACATGGCAGACTCTCTGTATTCCCTCCTCTGTGGAGTTGGGTTGTTTAGTGTAAATCTACAGCTGAGTTACCTTTGACGTCGGACACCCTTACCCTTGGACTCAAAGAGGCAGCTGAGATGCCATCTCTTTTCTTTTGACAATCTCTCCTCGTGTGACTTTCTGCTGTAGGTCTTGAACCCACCACGCCTGGCATCAGCTTACAGAATATCCATATATAAAGATTCCACGTCAAGTCTTATTTACCACGGTTCTTCCTTAACAATGCCACAGTTACTCATTTCTGTGATGAATAAGGCGTATGGGCATGAACACAACACTCTCAACAATAAATGGAGGCTGCATGTTCATCTAGGGCAGCATACCTACAGGCACCTTTTCTGTTAAAAGCCCTTTCTCCAATTTTGAAACTTGAAAGGCATGCAATTAGAAAAAAAGGAGTTCAGTTTGCCTCCTAACAAGTCAGAAGAGGCAAACAAAAATACAATGGTAAAAATTGAAATTAAGGTTTATGTTTGAATGCACGCAAACACAATATAAAAGAGCAGTAATAAAGATAAAGGTACTTAATGGCTACGCTTCTGCACAGAGGGAATGGTGTCTGGTAATAGGGACGGATTGATCCTTAGTGGTCCGGCCAACAATGGTTTGCATATGGTGGACCCTTTCTGTAACAGCCAGATAAATGGTCAGTGGTAAAGATGCAATGGCTCGAGCACTTCAAGCGGTCATATTTCTGCTGTCAGGAGAATGTTATATACAGAGAGGAGTCATAAACTGACTGAGCCTAAGAACTCAAACTGTACGTAAACGACTAATTAAAGCTCATAATTCACTCAGGGTTGCTTTTCCCCCATTCCCAAAGAGGTGGCCATACCAATAGTGTGGGTCACAATTTGAGAACAACTGCCCCTTAGGGGTGGGTCATTACAGTTTTACATCTGGATGACCACCTTCTATAACAGACAAAAACAAGTATTGGCAACAAGTATTGGCATAGCCAATAGGTCTCGCCTTTGGGACCTTATAAGTGTTTAGCCATGCAACAGTTGCATAACTAAATACTTATAAGGTCCCAAAAGCGAGACCTATTGGCTATGCAAAGCGGCCGTGAAAGTGATCGCAATCACGATCAAACATCAAAGCGGCCGTGAAACCGAAAGGCGCGCGCACCCGCGCACATGCACTGTGGCTCTAGGCTGGCCTGGTAGCACTTTTTGGAGCCCTCTCAATAAGTCTCGCCAGACCAGCGCGATAATCACTGCTATTGGGTATGTGACTCCATTGCGGTTTGAGGAACGATCAACCACCAGTGATATGCACTCTGAAAGGAGTGTTGACAGGAGTAGTTGTTGCTACAATTATTTTTACAGGGATGTAAAATGTACATAACTGCTGAACTTCGGCCCCAGCAACTGCAACCATTAGGGAGGAATTAATCTTGTGATATTGGGTACGAGTCTTCGGTCAATTATACTTTAGTAACAGGAGCAGGCATCACTGGGCACTAACATTTTTTACATACATGGTCAGAGCAAACTTGGCCTTCCTTCTATTGCAAATTTTGGGTCTGGATAGGAGAGTGTCTTCTGGGTCAAAAGAGGGTATTTTGAATGTATTGAAATGTTGTCTAAAGTCAAGTCAACGAGTGATTCTACAGATTCTTAACCATCAAATAGCAGATTATACTGTAAAGTCATCAATATGTGGTTACAAAAATGATGTAGTAGGTCAGGCTGGTGGAGAAAGTACGATACGGTGTAGACTGGGGCATCTTGGAGACTGTTGTCAGCTCAAAGCAACATCCGGCTGCAGACTGGAGCAGACAGACTTGCAAGGGCAAGTCCTGCACAAATTCAAATAATGAAATTACTTGTTGAAGCCCTCCATCTGCTCCTGCTGAAGTTAATAGAATGAGGCAACACACTGAATAAGAAACACCATTGTTGTCTACATTTGCAGCTGTAGCAACACAAACTCAGTATAAGCAGTAAACAAGAAACAAAACACTAGCCTCACCTAACCCCATCCCCTTGACTATTAAGAAAATCCAGACTGTTTAGTTTACATATGTAGTATTGTTTATCCACTACGAATTCGCTTTTTTTATGTGAAGTTAAAACATTGTATTCCCAAAAGCTACTTACAGCCTGAGCTTCTTCATTCTCAAACGTGAGCAGCTCCAACGTGGAGTCCTCTTCAAGCGGACGATCCAGGTCCCATAATTCATTGTTCACTTTGGCTATTACTGTGCTATTCGCCAATCCCTGACTAAGAAGAAAACAAGTGTCAACTTCAACCAAAGAACACATGGAATTCCTAAGTCATATTTATTTTTATATTCAGAGTGTTTTTTTAACGTGCTGAGAGGAATCATATAACTGCTTGGATCTCAGATCATGCTAAAGTTGCCATTTGAGCATTTATTAGTAATACTTATCTAAATTCTCTTGCTAGCAACATAATTTGTATTTTAGCACATGCATGCCTACCTTTCTCTAACAGGCCTCGAAAGGTTGATAGGGCTGGTGAGCAGAACATAACATATCTGGTTATTGGCCTCATTTGAAGGGCTAAACCCGCAGTCAGCCTTGTTCTACTACCACATTGCACTTTATCTGCCCACACACTTACAAGCACTGTCAAAGCCAACAGGTCTCGGCTCCAAAAGGCCAAACTCTTGGTTCTGCCATGGATTTATTCACTGGCTTTCGCATGCAACCAGGGAATGAGATGTCTTTTAAAGAAAATCCATTCTAAGAAGGCTGCCTATGCGTACGCATCCATTACAACCAATGCACACAGGGGCATCATGATGCATATATGTGAAGTGATGCACGCATGCACAGGTAGCCATTTTTTATTTACCATACTAACATGGCAGAAGAACGCTGCAGACCAGTAGATACAAGTTAATAAATAGAAAACAGAAGAATGCACAAGTGGAAAAAAACAACAGAAGACAAGCAGCCCTGGTGTCAAAAGTTATGGACCTTTATCAATCGGAGGTACCACTCTATAGGCTTGAAGAAGTTTCACTCAGAAGAGATTTCAAAGGATTTGAGGACCTCTAAAGGACTAAGCAAGACAGTACAGTCATCTGTGAACTGAAATGTAATAAGTCATTCTTTATTGTAATTATCTACGTAAGAGTAGGACTCCTTTTTTTCTCGTTAGTGATCTTATATTGATGGCGGGTATATAATGTGAATGTTTAATGATGTCCTAAATGTGGTCTTCTTAATGAGTTTATTCAGTTTCACAAATAAAACGTTACAAGTTTCAGAAAACCAAAGCTATAAGGAAGGGACACTAGTGGAGCTTCATTGAGATGAGAAATTCAGAATGGTAAATGTTTCTAACGTGATATATATATATATATATATATATATATATATATATATATATAAATATTACTACGTTCGCATCTGATTATTGGCAACATGACTTACATTTCCTTGTACTCTGGCATCCACATCAATGTATGCTTTTTGTTATTTATCTTAATTTTCACTTCTTTGACGTCTCTGGTTTTGTAGATTTGTCTTTACTCCTGTTAATTAAAAATAAACTAACAGTAGGAGCTGAGAAAGAACTAAATGCTTCTATCGAATACTTAGGCAACAGTTACTAAGTGTAGTATGTTGGTAGTGGAATTCCGCTATTAGATCATGTATTATCTGGACAGAATTTCCAGTGGTGCATGGAAGCTCTAAACATTCACACATGCCAATATCAAAACCCCATTGGTTGGTATATTAAACGAATTCTGAGGTGAACATGTTCATATTCATCAAATATGAAGTATTTCCAGCAAACTGCATGAATAACTGCAGTACTTTACAGAAAACAAATGCTCTAATGGAATTTTCAGGTTGAAATAATAATGCTTTTGAATTGTTTGCTTTGAGGGAGTGGGTTTGTTAGCCGGATGCAGGGACTGTTTCCAAAGAAAAGCTGCACCATTCCACGGTTTGCATTTTGTACAAAAGCATGGAAAAGTACATCACAGCCTTCACACGGCACATCCGGTTATGTTCTTGAATGAAGAGCATGTGGCTATCGCAACTACACAAATCAGTTACTCATTGGAAGGAAGTGCTTTATCTAGAGCACAGGAATTATCAATGCAATGTACAAATGCAATGACTTGCACCACAGAAACACAATGTGAAAAACAGTTTGGTTGTTAGGCCACACATTACACTATCAGGCTCCTCTGTTCATTTTTTAATTTGACATAGAAAATGCTACAGCACTGCTCAAGGTGCTTATAAAAAAAATAACTTCATGGTTAGTCTCTATCTGTTAAAATTAAGTCTTCATTTGTAGTTTCTGCTCGTGATTTGCGTGTTTACAATTATTTGTAGATTTGTTCCATGCAAAACAAACACTCTACAGGTCAATTACCACACAAGAAATAAAAATGTATGTGTGTGTGTCTTCCTAGAAAGACAAAATACAAAACAAAAGATTTCTACTGTATTTGTGTAGCGCTCCAATAGGATAAGCAGTTTCTATGACCTATTCCATTAAGAACTGCTGCAACTCAGAAACTGTCAGAGCAGAAAACAAAAAGGGAGGGTTTTGAAGAGGGCAATTGTGAAGGCAAAGGTTCTTGGTGTTGAAAAAGGAAGGCACTACATGCAAAGTGAGGGACCTCCATGAAGATTTGTAAGGGAGTGGGAGGTGAAAGAAATGCTTGAGCCACTTCATAACACTTTGTTAAGGATTTTGTTTTTCAATTATACTGTCTTTTACTGCATGAAAATAGAGTAAAACACACATTGCTTTGTCCTGTACCTGGGTGTAGACCCAATAGTCACTTATTAGGAAGGGAGATTCATCTCCTCTGTTACTCAACATCCTGGATGCCTCCACTCTCTCCTTCCTTGCATTACATATAACGCACTTGCCAGGCCCAAACCTTCCTTTTTTGTACATATAAGTCACCACTAAGGTAGGCCCTAGAAAGCCCCAAGGGCAGGGTGCAATGCATTTCAAAAGTTCGACATATACTATTAAGTTTTACAATTTCAGGTACTGAAAAACTCTTGCATTTGTTTTTCACTACTGCAAGGCCTATCTTGCCCACAGATTAGAACTGGAATTATCTTATTCCATTTTATAAGTGTAATTTGCAATTATGACAAGGTTGGTGTTTCTGGACTCACAATGTAAAATCACAACTGAGGGTGAAGTCGGATTTTAAATTTTAAGTCTGAAAATGCCACTTTTAGTTGGTATTTTCTTACTTTAACCATTCTGCACCTCTGCCTGTCTCTAAATACACGTCTGGGGTGAGTGACAGCTGGACTTTGAGCATTCTTTCCAGACAGTTACACCCAAATGAATCTGAGGTGTGTTATTCAAATCCTGATGGCCCAACACAAGGCTGATGGGTCTTCTTGAGCTAGATGGGAGGGAGGAGCTGACACATGCACCTGAATAGTCCTGTGCCTGTCCATACACACAAAGATGCATACCCCCCTGCAGTGAGTCTGGAGCCAGGGCAGAAAAGGCAAGAACCTTGTACACTCTAAACGCCTCTCTTTGAAGTCTCTCCCATTTCAAAAGCACAACTCGGTATATGTACCGGACCCCCTGACACCACCAGCTCAGTACACTCTGGACACACTGCCAGGAAGGAGGACTGACACTCTGCTGGATTTGCTGGACTCCTGCTCTGCTGTACCTGCCCTGCTGCCCCTTGCCTGGTGTTGAGAAGGACTGGACCTGACTCTCTACATCCCCAGAACCAAGTGACTCCAAGGGCATGCTGGCTGGCCTCCTGGTCTGAAGGCTTAGGACATCAAAGACGTCATTCATCCCTGCTACAGCTTCTAGACTCTGCCACCTGTGAGCCTTGCCGTGCCAATCCAGTCCTGGATCCTTGGAGGTGGGTTTTCCTGGCGGTTTCTGCAAAAATCCACGCATTGCATGCTTTGCGCTGGTTGGAACCGATGCATTCGCCTTGGACGCAGACGCATTGCCACTTTGAGGACTTCACAGAGACGACAGCATGGCTCGACAACGACGCATTGCCTTCATCACCGAAGCACGATGACTGCGTGACTGAGCCAACGCATCGCTAACTGTCCTTCAAATCCACTACAATGTATCGCCTCTTCCACTGATCACAGCTGCTCCTCAGTGTCGGTGCTTGTTCTACGTAATCGTACTGTTTCAGCGGGCCCATTTGACTTCTGTATCTGACCCACGCACCATCGCAGTCTGCTTGGCTTTTCATTTTTGACCCAGTCCAGTGCAACCAGACATCTATGGTTGGTGCTTTGTGACTCTAAGCACTATAAATTCATACCTCTGGTTCTACTTATTGGATTTTTGCTGTTGTGGTCTTGTTTTGTTCGTTAAACTAAGCTCTATTTATTTAACCTGGATTATTTCTGAGTGGTGTTTTCACAGTTTTACTGTATTAAGTGTAGCACAAATACTTTACACGTTGCCTCTTAAGTTAAACCTGACTGCTCTGTGCCAAGCTACTAGGGGATGATCATAGGTTAATTTAGGGCGTGTATCTGACATACCCTGACTAGGGTGGTAGTCTCTATTTGGACTGGGTGCATATCTCTGCCAACAAGGGATACCGTCTCGAACATTGGTGAAGAGGACTTGTGTTTGTGCAGTTCCTTACAGTAATTTGGTGTACATTACCATCCACATATAGGACCAATTTGAATCAATTTTCTCTGATTGGCATTCTTTTACCACCCTCTCTGATTGGCATTCTTAATTTTTCAATTCTCCATGACTGACATTTTTTGCTTTTTCCTAAAATCATGTCTTTAACTGGAGGTTCCTTGTCTGCATCTGCAAAAATTGAGTTTGAGCTGGCCAAACTGAAGTGATACATAGTGGCCCAGGTCAAGGATTTCTGCAGGGAGCCAAGGATATCTGCAGGGAGTTAAGGCTTACGCTAAACAGCATCACCAGGAAGGTGCAGCTACAAAAGACATTAGTAGCCTGGTCGGAAACCCATGCTGCACTGAGTAAGAATCCAGAGGAGTATGAGGATGAAGAGGAACTGGATGAGGAGGATGAATTGAATCAAGGCTTGGATTGCTGCCTGTGGAGGAGGGGGGAAACATACTCTCAGGATTGGTGACTCTAACCTGGGCAGGGAGCAGTGTTGCATCTAAAGGCCTGTTCCCAGAGGAGTTAAGGTTGGCATTGGAGGAGAAGAAAATGATATGGGCTCAAGCTGGACATCAAAACCAGGAGGACTGAGTCCAGCCAAGATGGTGGCAACATTTCCTAAGTGTCCTCTGACAGGCGAGTACACATTCCCAAGGATTTGGTGTTGGATTTTGTGGTGGGGGACAACAGACGAGTGGCCTATACAATTGTTCTGCAGATGCACAGGGTCCCTGCGGAGGATTGGGGAGCCAGTCTGTAGGGGCACATACCTAGTGAGGGGAGGGAGACCCTGCTGGCCCTAGGGAGGGTGGGGGGTGACAGGATGAGGTCTCCCATTATGACAGAGGCCCTGATCAGGGGGTTTGGTCTGACCCCAGAGAGATACAGACAGTAATTCAGGGCTAGTCAGAAGCTTTCCCAACAAGCCTGGGTGAATACCATTTGCAGGGCACGGGATGGTTGGGAGTAGGCCAGTGAGGTAAAAGATTACCAGGGGCTGATATACTATTTAATTGCACAAGAGCACCTGGTCAGTCTTTGATTTCCAGATCTGCTCCAATACCTGATCCCAAGGAGGTTGCTAAAGAGGCGGACAGTTAGGTCAGCACCAGGGTCCATAAAACGGTATCATGGGGGGGGCTGAGAGATGGAGGGGTCACCACAAGGGAAGGCAGGGTCCTCAGCAGAAGAGGGGGACAAAAATAACAGCAAGGTATTCTCCAAAGGGCCACAAACTAGGTATGTGGATCAGGGATCCCATCCCCCTAAAGAAAAGCAGAAGAAGTGGTTCCCTGATAGTAAGTCTGCAGGGAAAGTGCCCCTGTAGTGCATTGAGTGTTAGCAGGAAGGGCACTTCAAGAGGATTCCAAGTGGACACAGCCATTGGGCAGTCACTGGGGTTGGCTAGTGTAGTGCTTAGGGAGGAGATGGTCCCAGATACTCTGGTGGAAGTAGTAAAGTTGACTCTAGTGTCCATGAGATGGTACATAGGACCTACATGCCTGAAAAAACTAAGAAGTAAAGTCAGTGACTACCTGCTCGTTCCAGAACCTCATATCACGCATGTCCAAGAGATAAGACACATGGCGCAGGTCATCTCTGATCACTCCCCGCTATGGGCCCAGCTAGATATTAGTCAGCATAGGGTGGGTAGAGTCGCCCCAATTAACCCCTGGCATCTCCGCAACCCAGAGGTCCGGAAATCACTGCTTACAGCAACAGACCTCTACTTCCAAGAAAATGAAGGCTCGGTGCAATCCCCCAGGTGATGTGGGAAGCATTCAAAGCAGTAATAAGGGGACACGCACTCTCCCAGATAGCAGGGGTGCGAAAAGAGAAAGTCAAGGCAGAAAATGATATGCTCCGGCTGGAGGAAGAACTAGGTGAGGGGATAACTCGAGAGAAACTCCATGTTCTGCAACTTAAAAGAGAGGACTATAAAGCAATAGTGAGCCAGAGCATTTGGGAGGGCGAAACAGGGCAGAATATACGATTTTGGGGACAAGGCAGGGAAACTGATAGCATGGCTTGATAAGAAAGAACTCGCGAGCAGGCTGGTACCAGAGCTGGTAGACAGTACAGGCCAGTCGATCACCAACCCCCAAGAAGTTGCAAATACGTTTGCAGCCCATTACAGTGAGACGTACCGCTCAAATACAGCATTCACCGAAAGCGATTCTCAACTGCTACTCATAACTCTTCCATCCCTCTCTATCGAAAACCTGAAACTGCTAGAAGATGACTTCTCCAATGACGAAATAGCTCAAGCAATTAGAAGTCTCCGATCAAGTAAAGCCTTGAGCCCTAACGGCCTATCAATTGAACTTTACAAACTTAAACCGGACAAACAAGCCCCAAACAAGCCCCATACATGCGTGCCATGTATGAGGAGAGCAAGAAGGTGGGGGCACGTCCACGAGACCAAAGGATTGCTACACTAATTACAATACATAAAGAGGGCCAGCCAAAGACCGAATGTGCCTCTTACAGGCCATTCTCCTTATTAAACGCGGAACCTAATCGGGCTTCATGCCCCAGCGTAACACCGCATTAAACTTGCGCAGAGTGCATGGAGTAATGGGGAGGGTGGCCACAATCAAGGACGCGGCAGTAATAGTTTCCTTAGAAACAATGGCATTCAACACTGTCGAATGACCTACCTTTTTGCAGTCCTCACAAAAATGGGATTCGGACATAGCTTCATCCAATGGGTCAGACCTCTTTACTCGGAACCCCTAGCCCAAGTAGTAGTCAACAACAAAAAGTACGAAGTGTTCAAGTTGAGTCGAAGAACTCGCCAGGGCTGCCCACAGTCGCCCCTCCTGTTTGCCCTGGTGCTGGAACCATTGGCATCATGTATTCGAAAGGATCCAGTGATATGGGGACTGCATTGGTCAGAAACCTGGGAAGACCGCATTTCAATGTAGGCGGATGACATTCTCCTGTTCTTGGCCTTCCCAAAAGCATCCCTTGGGAGTGTGTTAGACATTTTCGCAACCTTTGGCAGATACTCCGGCTATTCGATTAACTGGAGTAAGTCCATATTGTATGTCCTTAGTGGACCCTCACCTGCCCTCCCAAGGGGTTGCCCAATACAAACCACCACAGTGGGCTATAAGTATCTAGGCACTTTCGTCACAGCAGACCCTAAACGCCGGTTCGTCTAGAACCTGCTCCCACCCCTGCAGAGACTGAAGCGGGACACTGTAAGCTGGAAGACACTCTCGCTCTCTTGCTGGGGAGGGCGTCGCTCTTTAAAATATGTCCCTACCCCGCTTTCTACATGTGCTGCAAAATTCCCCTGACTTGGTTCCCGCAAGCTATTTTAGAGAGATTGAGAGTATGCAAAGAGACTTGTTGTGGAATGGGAAACCCTGTATAGCGCTAGCTAAACTCCACCTCAGCTGGTATGACGGAGGAATTGGCCTTCCAGACCTCAAAAAATACTACTGGGCAGCGCACCTTGCTGCCATCAACCACAGCACCTACCGACATGTAGACGATCCAGGCTAAGCCAGTGATAGGTGGCTGCTGCCGGAGGGAATTATAATAGAGTGTTGTACTCTAAACCCCAGCGACTTCCCCTGACAGAGCCGACTAAGCACTCAGTTTCAATCTGCAAATAGAAGCATGGGATGGGAACAGAAACTCACATTAGCGACCCCCCCGATGGGATACTGAATCACTAGGCAACTTGTGGACATCGAAGGAATTCGATAAATGGGACCCAATTGGTATCTCTAAAATAGGGGACCTCTGGGTGAAGGGAGAAGTTAAAACATTTATCTCCCTACAACAAGAATACGTCTTGGCCAACTCAGAACACTTCTGATACATGCAGGTCCGCCATGCACTACAGACGCAACTGCCAAAGGGTGTCACTCCTCCAGAATCCTTCCCCCTTGAGGACAGACTACTGGACGGCTACATGCCAACGAAAGCTATATCGTTGACATATAAAAACTGATCAACAACTCTATTGACCCGCTCCAGAACGCGAGAGAAAAATGGGAAAGAGATGGTGTAGTTCTGGATAATGAGGACTGGCGAGAGGCAGTGGGCTCCCCACGAGAAGTAGCCATTACAGCCAGGCTACGGCTCGTCCAACTCAAGATTCTGCAGAGAGTTAACATAACTGGGCTGTGTCTAGTGCGAATGGGAAGAGCGGAGAAGGGGGATTGCAGGAGATAATGTGGCCAGGAGGGGACATTTATGCATATACTGTGGGAATGTGAACAAATTCAGCAGTACTGGTGAAAAATACACAAGGTCCTCAGTGAGGTACTCACACTCACTATTCACCCGGAAGTAAAGAGATGCCTCCTGAACGTGTGGGCGCCCACAGACCTAAACAGTAAGCGCACTCTCTGGGTAACACTGGGCCTGATGATAGTGAAGAGAAACATCGCACAACTATGGGGAGCCACACACTCGCCCAAAATAGAGGCCTGGGAGGCGGACATGGACTGGTGCATGTTTAAGGAAAAGACAGTGTAAGTGGCACGGGGATGCCCCCGAAAATGGTCCTCCATCTGGAATGATTGGAATGTTTACCCCGCTCACCCCCCCCGAGCGTTCCCACACATGATGACCCTCCGTCGCCGTAAATGATGTAATAACTCACAAGTAATGACTCAGAAACCGATCAAACTTTAACTACAATGTACCTTTCAATTTCTTACTCCATGCTGTACTTTGTGTTGTCGTTGTTTTATGTTCAATAAAAAGAACTATAAAAAAAGATGTAAAGTCAGTGGGTCTCCATCAATGGGTAAAGGGTGGAGGCTGAGAGAGACACATGAGCTAGCATGACAACTGGCAGGTGTCATCTGGTGTCTTCAGAGCAGGTAGTCTCTAATGTGTTCCACCAGAGGGTTGTAGCTGACAACAGTGAGAGCCACTACCCTGTGGCTCTGGTTCCCTATGTTTTGTGCGGGTGGGGGAACCTCAGGTCTGCTGAAGGTAGCAGTGAGTCTGTCCATGCCTGTGGAGACTGCCTGCTGGGTAATAACTTGGAGCATAATGCCTGAAAGGTAGGTTGAGCTCGTGTCCCATGTGGAGATGTTGGGGTTGCATGAGTGTGTATGCCTGACCACACAGTTCATGGCAACCCGACAGGGTGGTCAAGAGGGCCTGGAGCCTGGAACAATAGCCCAGGTGCCTGCCAAAAAAGGAAAGGGCAAGGGGCATGGGAAAACCGCTCCTGATATTTCCATGGTCAGGGAGGAGACTAAACCTGAGGGGGGAGATCTGCAACCCACAGAGGGACGAAGTGGCCGAACCAGGGAACCAGTCTGAGCTGACTAATTGGTAGCGGGAAGGGGGTACCACCATCAGGAGGTTCTGAAGGGCGCAGACGGAATGCCCTTCTCTTGCTGGCTTGTGGCAGCCGGCTGAGACCCAGGCGGCTGGTGACACCTCTGGCAAGCACCTGGTAAACTGAAAAATAGTCTCCTGTATAATGAGCCTCAGATTCTTGAGCCTAGTGGAACACGTGTGTTTGTGGTCCCCAAGTGCTACAGGCCGCTCCTACTGGGTCTGGCTCAGGATGTGCCACTGGCTGGTCATTTGGGGCAAGAAAAGACCTTTGACAGCTTGTCACCCGGTTTTATTGGCCTCACATGAGGAAGGGCCCGGATGCGTACTGTAGGCCCTGTTCTACCTGGCAGGCAAGTGGCAAAACAGGGGGGAGTGCAAACTTCCCCTGCAACCTTTTCCTGTCGTTAGCAAGCCCTGTGAGAAGGTGGGAATTGACAGCAGTGGGCCTCTAGACCTCAAGGCAGCCATTCGCAACAGATTCATTCTGGTCTTGGTGGACCTAGCCACCCTGTACCCGGAAGCTATTCCCGAGGATGGTGATTTCACCTGTTGTGACAAGGGCAATAATGGGAATTTTTACCTGTGTAGGTTTCCCCAAGGAGGTGGTATCTGACCAGGGTACCAACTTCATGTCTTACTACATGAAGGTCTTCTGGGAGGAGTGTGGGGTGACCTACAAGTTCACCACTCCTTACTACCCTCAAACCAATGGGTTGATTGAGAGGTTCAACCGAACCCTGAAAGGCAAGATTATGGATCGGTCAGACACCATGAGGCATAAGTGGGACATCCTCCTGCCATTCCTTTTGTTTGCATAGAGGGAGGTACCACAGCAGTAGGTTAGTTATAGCCCCTTTGAATGTCTGTATGGGCGCCCCAAAAAAAACAAAATGTTGCCAGCAACATGCTGGCCCTTCGCAACCAAACAGCTCACTTCCGGAAGCTCACCGATGAGGATATGGAAGCTAGCCAGGAGAACATGAAATGCTGGTTCTACCAGAATGATACCTTGGTGGAGTTTCAGCTTGGCCAAAAAGTGTGTGTAATGGAGCCCGTGGAGCCTCGTGCTCTGCAAGACCGCTGGTCTGAGCCCTATGAGGTAAAGGAGCGCAAGATCAAGGTTACCAACTTGATGGACCTAAGGGCTAGGGATGGCTCCTCCATAATGGCGGAGAAGCATCAACCCACTCGTCAGTCAGTCACACAAAAATAAAATGATAATAAAACAATATCATTATATTTTTTTGCGGTGGCTCTGGCATACTTGTGCAGGGCGGGCCGGTCTGGGCCATGACAGGGAGGTGTGGTGGGCACTTAGAAGTGCACATGTCAGTTTGGCCTGCAGACCGAATAGACATGCGCACTTCTATTTCTCCAACCCAGTTGTGTTGCACACCCGAGTTGGAGAAAAGCAGCACGCTCCCGGGCACTGTCTGAGTGGTAGACCAGGCTGCTCAGACTAATCCTGGCCCTGCTCTCATAGCACGAGAGCAGCGTCTGGATTGGGTAGGGAGCCTGAGCTTTCCCAGTGACTGCTGGGAGAGAAGCACCGAGGTGGCAGTAGGCTGCGGTGGCAGAGGTAGGTACTTATTTTGATTATTATTTTTTCCTAAATTCCCCCCGCCACCCTCTTCATCCCCCTCTTCTGTTTTGCAGCGGCAGCCACTCCTCAGGACTCCTTGGCTCCCTTTGAGGGTCTTGCAAGTGAACCGCCTCAAGCTCCACTTTGAGAGGCCTGTGATTACCAAAAAGCAGGATGAGTCACTGGAGGGTATCAGCCTCTCCCCTACACTGACCCTAGATCAACAGACTGCCGCCGGTTGCTGGGGCAATTTGCCTCTCTCTTCTCACTTACCCAAGGGATTACTACATGGTGCACCCATGATGTTGACACTACCGACAGCCCACCTGAAAAAAAGAAAATGTACAGGTTGTCTGATAAAGTGAGGGCTAAGATTGAGGTGGAGCTCTCTAAATGTTGGCATTTAGAGGATTATTGAGCCGTCCGACAGTCCTCGCTCCAGCCCAGTGGTGCTGGTCCCAGAGGTTGCCCCTCCAGGTGTCACACCTGAACTTCGGTTCCCCGTCCCCAGATTTGATGAGCTTAGTGATCCGCTTACAACGGTCAAGTTCCTCAGCACGTTTGACCTACCGTCTGGGTACCGGCAGACGGCCTTGACGGAGGGGACAAAAGAGAGGTCTGTGTTCCTCACACTGGAAAGGTACTTCCAGTTCTGGGTCAGGCCCCTTGGGTTAAAGAACACCCCTACTACCTTTCAGAGGTTGGTCAAACAGGTCCTGACTGGGTTGGAGAATTTCAGTACCACCTACTTAGACAACATCTTCAGCTTGGAGGACCACCCGAGTCACCTCAAGAAGTGCTTCAGGCTCTGCAGATGGCAGGCCCGACTATCAAGGCCAGTAAAAGCCAGATAGGGCAGGGATCCATGGTCTACTTCGGTCACCAAAATCGAGACAATTCTGGTTTTGGGCACCCCCCCAAGACCCAGATATAGGAGAGAGCCTTTTTTGGGCCTCACTGATCACTATAGGAGATTCATCAAGTGGTATGGCACCATTGTTGCCCCCATGACAGGGCTGACTACTGGGAAACAGCCACATCAAGTGATCTGGACGGAGGCGTGTCAGAAACCTTTTGATATCCTGAAGGAGGCCATGTGCATAGCACCTCTGCTCAAGGCCCCTGACTTCTCCCAGAAATGTATTGTCCAGACAGATGCCTCAGAGCATGGTGCAGGGGCTGTACTATTGCAGCTAAATGCAGAGGGCCTGGACCAACTTGTAGCCTTCAAGAGCAGGACGTTACTTCCCAGGAAACAGAGATGGAGGGCAATAGATGGATGCCTTTATTGTGGTTTGGACGCTGAAGAAGCTAAGGCCGTACCTGTTTGGTACTCACTTCCGCGTTCAGACAGACCACAGGCCCCTCAGATGGTTAATGCAGAAGAGGAGCGAGAGTCCCAAACTGTTGAGGTGGCCCATCTCCCTACAGGGAATGGACTTTGCACCGTCCTGGAACAGACCACGCCAATGCTGATGGTCTCTCCAGGTTTATCTGCCTTAGTGATTATGGGCACTTTACCACTGCTGACCAGTGCTTAAGGGCAGGTTCTCTTTCTCTATAACAAGGTACCATTGTCCTATCCACAATTGGCATATTTAATTTACTTATAAGTCCCTAATATAAAGTGAACTACCTATGGCCAGGGCACTCACTGGCCAAATAATGTAAAATAATGTAAAAAAAGAAGTTTATTTTAAATGACGCGATTGGGAATTTTATAGCAATAAGCTATGAGATAGAAAATGGCAGACTGGTGCAAGCAGCATACAGCTACGGCCTGACACTACAGAGGAACAGTCATTCTCAAATTCCTGCTAAGGATACATATAATAGTGCCACTGTCCGGGCTAACCTGAAGACATGCAAGAGGTGCCATTGGAAAGCTGACAGCAGAGCAAAGAAACATATTGTGCGAGTGTCGACCCTTTGACAAGTGACAGTCAAAATTTAACGGTTGGTATGCTGGACCAGGTCCAACAGAATTATTGGGCCAATACCCAAAGAAAGAAGGGAGGAACAGCACAGCAAGTTTATTAACTGGTTCTGGTCCGGACTACAAAGCCTACCAATGCCCTGGAAGAGAAATACTGGCTTCTCAATACATCAATCATATCTTTATTCAAATTAACATTTAAAATCATAAATGAACACAATACAATGCATCATATAGAATAAGATACAATAAAAGCTAATAACAAGTATGTAAAACTTGATTCTGCAAATTTATCCCGGGGAATCAAGTCTCCGAACAATAAAAACAACTACAAGTGCATTTCTCAAAAGGAGAAAGCCTCCACAGACGTGAGGGCAACGAGTCCAGTAACTGACATCCTAGGCTCTCCTCAACCCCCCAAACATTTCCTATTTCTTAATGACATATTAAGAAAACAACACACACACTGTAACAAACATCCAGACTGCCCAGCAACTACAAAAACAATAAACAATCTTTACCTTTCTGAAAGGCAAGCAGTTTCAAAATGTGTTTCAGACAGCACAAAGAAAAAGGTCTGTAGAATTTATGAAAAAACTAAATGCAACTCTGATTGTTCAGCCGACCCATCACAAGGACTGGCTGGAAATCTGCTCACCCAAAGCTTTATCACATCAGAGAAACACAAAATACTGCATACTGTGCCTGCCCTAAATCTGAAGAGAAGAGACCTTTCCCACTGTGAAAGTTCCAGATGCAAATAAACTACCACCTCTCCCGATGCTATAAAATAATATAATACTCACGATATAGCACTTACTAAAAACCCCCTCAATTCTTTGGGAGATACAAAACTCTGCATGAATAGACTTCACTAATCTCTTTTAAAATTAAAGGTGTTCAGGTAAAGGTAAATATTTTGGGGCGGCCAATGTCATTAAGAGCCTTTCTGGCATGTTTCAACCAAGGAATTGAGAGACCCTTGTCCAAACTAAAACAATCTAAAATAACATGCCTAATGCAAATGTAACTTTGAGTGCAAAATAAAATGGGAGCTAGTTGGCAGAAGATTCAGAATTCGTCTGCATATCAAATTTCCTTCCACCTGAATGGGGGAGGCAATATGAAACCCCCACACCCTAGCTGCCAAGAGCCCGCCGTGTCGAAGGTAATAGCAAGGTAACTGATATTCTGCACAGAAATCAGAGACTGATTTATAATCCATAGGGACCTCAAATTCGTCTTTCCAGGGCCGGACGCCATTAAGTGGGTTTTCCCATAATTGGTTGACAAGTCTAAACTACCTATAAATGAAATGATGGACTCAGCCAAAATTCGTAGAGCAATGGAAGTCTGTGCCATTAAAACAGCAGCATCATCAGCAAAGAACAATACCGGGACAAGTGCATTAGTAATTTTCACCACTTCGCTCGTAGCTTAAGTGGAAGCCAAAATGCACACCTGATGCACCCCGCTATCGAAAGGGAAAATATCCGCGGTTTCCCCTGCACTGCTGTAACAAACCTTGGCCCCAACGTTTTCATGCAGTGGATGCAAGAAATGCACCAGAGGAACTTCCACTCCTTGATCTAACAAAGTCAGCCATAGCTTAGCCCAATTCACACAATCAAAAGCAGTGGATAAATTCATGAAGGACAGGTACAGTGGACAGCGCCTAGCGATGGTATACTGCCCACAATCAAGTGGTGTTTTAGACACGGTTTTACTGTAGCAAGCCCCAGGCGAAAACCATACTGACACAATGATAAAATATTGTAAAGACTAAGCGAGGACTGTAAACCGTTAAAAATGACCCTTCCCAGAATTTGTATTGCGTTATCAATAAGAAAAATCAGCCAATGACACCTGGGTGACCCAGAGTCCCCTTTTGTTAGAAACTGGAACAATTATGGATTGTGCCCAAGAGCTCCGAATCCTACTGCATAGAGAACTTTTAAACAGATTTGTAAGCAAAGGACCCCAAACCTCAATATTACACTTAAGTAGGTCAATAGGTATTCCGTCTGTCCGGGAGCTTTACCACCTGAACTATGCCTGATAGCTCCCGCCACTTCCTCTAAGGAAGTCTGGAGTTGGGGAGGGTTTCGTAAACAGGCCCGTAGCAAATCATTACAAGTCTTGTCTTCAGATATCTGATAAATGGAGGTAAAGTGCTTAATCCACTCCTTACCAGGTATATTACAGACTAAGAGATGGCTAGGTAAAGTGTCCCTCCGGCGAAACCGGTTAACTTCATTTCAGAACATTTTGCTATTGTTCCACAAAGCTGCAGATACCAACCGTTCTCAGTCCCTATTGTTCAAACAGTTCTCCCTATCCTTAATGATTAGTTGGTATACCCTCCTGGCCTCCTGCACCTCCCAAACATCTCTTAGGCATTGAGAGAGAGCCCTACTTAAATGGCGGTTTGCCGCAGAGCAAAGCCCGTCAAACCAACATTGGCTACCTTGGGCTCGCTGGAGGGGTTTCAATAAATCGCTCTTGATACTTGTACATAAATATTGATAGCAATCAAATAAAGCTTCTCCTGTATTTTCCCCATAAAAATTGACATGTTTTTTAGGAAGGAGACTATGCGTAGCCTTTGGGTACCCTACCGACCAAACCAATCTAAGCCCATCTCTTGAGTGTTGGTTCATCTCAGTGGAAACTAAGGAGGTGTGTCCTTTCACAGAGGAAGAACCCCTTCTATACACAGTGGGCGATGATCCCCCATTGGGTCTCCAATATTGCACACCTGGAAAGCCACTAAAAAAACTTTGTTGGGGCCAATTATAATTAAGGCTCACTTTTTTCAGTTTTTATTGATTTTTACAGGTAAATACAGACAGAAAACATTCATTTTCTTGTCTGTTTTTTTTTTTTAAATGTGGATAAAAACGGAATTTAAGTTGCTTTTTGAGTGATTCTAAAGACCTTCTACCATGACTGTCTACCATGACTGCCAGGCCAATAGACGTGTGGATTGATAGATAAGGGAGTTAAAAAAGAAAGGAATTTTAGTGAAGAGGCTTTGACAGCAGTAGATATGCACAAGGTTGATACTGAAATGTGCATATTTTAATATAAGTGCACTGATTTATCTTTCTGCAGGTGTTCACAGCACTGAAATCTGGCAGACTTTCAAGCATGAGTGCATATTTATCAGTTAAATAAATGTGGAAATATCCTTCTTGTAGCTTAAATTTTACACGAAACCCCAAATAAATATGGATAAATACAGAAAAAATTAGCAAAAAATAAATATGGATAAATACAGACGGAAATGGCAAAAAATAAATACCATAAAACCGAAAGCCCTAATTATAATCAATAATGAACACACCACTACCTCCACCTCAACCCCCAATGAAGGTATACTCGGATCATCACACTGGAAGAGATTGATTAAATCCACGAGGTAGTTTGAGGCTAGAAAGTTCCTCGGCTTTCTCCCTCTAATATCACTGTAGCCAACTCCTCCAGCTGGTTCCCCAATTTGGCATTAAAATCTCTGCATAGAAAACATTTAGGTAAGCAAGTGGCACCAGATCCAATTGATTTCGAACTCGATATAAAATTAAACAATCCCTTAAAAAGATAATAAAAAGGAGTTGGTAAAATCGTTATTTTTAATTTTGATATAGGGCGAACTAGACCCGAAGGTATGAGATTGCTCTACATTAGCACAAGTTGCATTACAGACGGACAGATTCATTTTTGTGAGGCAAACAGAGATTAAGTGATTTGCCCATAATCACAGAATGTTAAGGGTCTCAGCCGAGGCTCGAACCCAGTTCCCCAGCTCAGAGGTCAACCGCTCTAGCCATTAGGCCACAGCCTCTCTCCATATTAAAAACATTTACTAAAGAGAAATAAAAGGAGCCTGCACTATCTTTGATAAATACTGCCTGGTACACGAGTGTTCTAAAGAACAACTAGAGCGCTAACAGTCCTACTTATGACAAACGTATGGCACACCTGAAGCCATCTTGGTTGGAATAAAGTGGTAATTCTTAAAATATTTAATTTAAAAAGGAACAAAATTAGGGGGGTTCATTTTGCCATAGAAAGTATGATTAGTGCTGCAGAAAGAAAAATTAGGGCACATTTTGACTGCCTTCTCAAATCCTCTTCCATTTCATTAAAAAATTCTGACATGCAGACTGAAACATGCACTTTCAATACCAGCAGCAGACTTCCCTGGTGAGCAGTAGCTTTACTACAGTGATCTAATAAGCAACTAGAGTGCTAACATTCTGAATTTATGGCAAATGTGTGACACATCTGAATGCCTTCTTGCTGGAATCAAAGTAAAAACCTGAAAGTATTTCCTACTGAGGAGACTGTAGTAAATGAGTAAATTAGGAAACATCATAACAAATAAGTCTCCCAAAATGGCCACCAGAGGCAAAAGAGCCCAAATGTAGCCCAAATATTACCAAGATGTAGCCCAAGTATAGCCCAATGACAGAATGTCCCAGAGTGTTCTAAAGAACAACTAGAGCGCTAACAGTCTTACTTATGACAAAAGTATGGCACACCTGAAGCCATCTTGATTGGAATAAAGTGGTAACACTTAAAACATTTAATTTACAAAAGGAACAAAATGAGGGGGTTCATTTTGCCATAGAAATTATGATTAGTTCTGCAGAAAGAAAAATTAGGGCACATTTTGACTTCTCAAATCCGCTTCTATTTCATAAAAAAATTCTGACCTGCAGACTGAAACATGCGCTTTTAATACCAGCAGCAGAATTGCGTGGTGAGCAGTAGCTTTACTACAGTGATCTAATGAGCAACTAGAGTACTAACATTCAGATTTTATGGCAAATGTGTGACATATCTGAATACCTTCTTGATGGAATCAAAGTAAAAAACTGAAAGCATTTCCTACTGAGGAGACTGCAGTAGATGAGGAAATTAGGAAACTTCATAACAAATAAATCTCCCAAGATGGCCACCAGAGACAAAAGAGCCCAAATGCAGCACAAATATCACCCAGATGTAGCCCACATGTAGCCCAATGACAGAAGTGTGCAAACACTTATTTTTTGTGTATTTGCAGTTTTATATAGTGCAGACTTGTCAGGTACTGGAGTGCTTTACATGAGCATTGGTTACATCACACAAGATCAAATTAATTTTGGTTGTAGACATGGGGAGATTAAGTGATTTGACCAGAATCACAGAATGTTGAGCTGAAGCAGAAACTCAAACCTGGTTCCCCAGTTGCAAAGTCTGCCGCTCTGGAAGTAACACCACATCCTCTCCCCTAGGTGCAACATTTAATCAAGTGGTCAACTGGATAAAAAAACAAAGATTACAAATAATTTAAAAGTTCTTTGTCGCTATTTGAAAACTCAGAAAATATGTCCTCATTTTAGTTTTTTAGAGTACTAACCATAATTCTGATGCAAATAAGACCCTCTCATATATGTAATTTCTAAAGGAAATGCTCTAGGTATTACAGTTTTGATTACATCAAGATGATGTCAGGCGTTCCACACTTTTGTAATAAATATAGAATGTTAGCAATCTAGTTGTTCATTGGGATACTGTTGAGAGGCAGAGGCCAGGGGCACGGACTCTGAAAATTGAAGGCAGGTAGGAGAGTGCAGATGCAAAAATGTGACCACGCTGGGCAGGCAGGAAGGGCAGTGGCAGCACAACAGACTATGGAGGGCAGTGGTAAGGGGGGCAGGGGCAACAATACAGGACTGGCAAGAGAGGCTGTGGCAATATAATAGACCATTGTGGGCAGAAGGAAGAGGCAGTGGTAGTACAACCATACATGCCAACAGACACGTTTTAGCCAGGAAACGTCCAATGTTTTTAAGCTCAAATGGGCTTTATTTGATCTGTCTCCTATCTACAATCTCCTCTTTTTCAATGCAAGTCAAAGGGGAAAATCAATACCCCAGTTTTTTTTCAAAATCTTCCTCTTACCAAGTTCAAAATGTTCGCAAGTATGGTACATTGGATCATGGTAGGCAGGAGGAATTGGGCTAGGGACATGGACTTGGATAACAAAGGACAGGAGGGACATGGAGAGGTGCACCAAACTGACCCTACAGGGCAGGCATCAGGGTTTGCAGCAGCACAATATACCTCGCAGCGCATGCGGGACGGGAGTGCATCACAACAATCCATAGAAAGCAATAGGGAGGGGACAGGACCATGCACATGGACAACAGAGAACAGAGGGGAAAGAGGCAATGGTAGCTAGCTGACCATAATGGACAGACAGGAGAGAAAGCTGCAGCATAATAGACCATAAAGGGCAGGAGGGACGGATCAGGGGCATTACAATGGAACAGACAAGCCAGGAGGGAGGGAATAGGGGTCTGCACATGTTACCAGAGGGCTGGGGGCAGGGGGCAGGGGGCAGGGCAGGAGCAGCAAGATGACCATGGAGGTCAGGCAGGATGGGCACTAGAAACAAGACACCATGGAGAGCAACAGTGAGACTATGATGGCATACACACAGACCATGGAGGGAAGGTGGGAGGGGGTCAGGGGCAGGTACCTGACCACACAGGGAAGGTGGGAGGGGCCATGGCAGCACAAAACACCATGCATGGCAAGCAGGAGGGTTAGTGGCAGCACAATGGCTATGATGGGCAAGAAGGAGGGTGCAGGGGCATGCACAAAGGACCATGAAGGATAGAAGGGAGGGTCAGGACCTGGGCAGACAAGAGAGTTCAGGGGAAGGGGCCTCACAACAGACCGTGCGGGGCAGGCAGGAGGAGCAGTTGCAGCACAACAGACCAGGGAGGACAGAAGGGTGTGGCAGTAAAATGGACCATGGAGGACAGGAGGAAGGAGATAGGGGCATGGCATGTGGACAGGCAGGGTGGAGGTGGCAGGGACAGGTTACAGTCATCTGACAATGCTAGGCAGGTGGGAGGGGAGTGGCAGCTCAACAGAACACTCAGAGTAGATAGGAGAGGCAGGTCAATGGAACATGGTGGGCAAAAAGGATGGAGCAGGGGCATGCACAAAGACATCGGAGGGAAGGGGGAAGGAGAATAGGGGCAGCAAGCTAAGCACAGAGGCTAAGCAGGAGGTCAATGATGGGCCATAGAATTGGGCAATGGAGGGCAGGAGGAGTGGACTGGTACATCATGCTAAATGGAGGGCAGTGGCAGCACATCAGACCATGCATGGCAGGAGGGAGGAGGCTAGTCCATGGATTCAGACAACAGAGGATAGGGAGGAGGTGGATGGGGCAGCAAGCTAACTGTTCAGAGAAGGTGGGTATTACGAACTTTATTGTTTTTAAAATGTGTGTCTGTGCGAACTACTTAAAATATGAACAAGTATGCAGCATAATCTCACTATTATTAAGGAAGAAGAGGACGTTTGTGACTGTGACTCCGGGCTCACTTGGCAGAAACACCCCCTGACCCTCCACAACCCATCGCAAAATGTAATGCCCGTGAAAAGGGTAGGTGGACACAGTGTTATATAGAACATAGTCCTGAGAGCACGATTGAAAATGAAAACTAGATATAGTGTATGGTATAAACTATGCACCAAAAAGTGTGATATAAGATGAACAGGGGCGTGAAATATAATATGCAATACATTGTGCGCAATGACAGATTCATTGGGGGACGCGAGATAGCACAGGCACTAGCGCGTGCTATGCGATATGCGCCTTGGAGTGTAATATGCACATGGCAGTGTTGTGTAACCTAACTAGTCTCTAAAGTTGTAATATAAAATATGTGCTGGGGAGTGTAACGTTGCATATGCATGTGACAAAGATATGGATCCCAGATTGTAATATGTATGGCATAGCACTGTGCGTTATAACATAGGCATCGAGGAAGGCACGTTAGATGGGGCAATATAACCCGTGCGAGGGCAAATGTGGCATGACATATTCACGGGGTGGTGTTATAGTGCACATGGGCTAGAGAGTGTCATAGCATACGCACTAGCTGGTGGAATACAACACAGAGGTGTGAGGCACTCGGCGGGCACTGGTGGGTGTAACACAGCATTGGGCTCAGCCAGGAGCACGCTGTGACTCTCAAGTGAGGTTCGTCTCCTTTCCAGAGAGTAAAGTAAAAAGTATTACACATCCGGCGGTGGATGTGTGTTTTATTACCCGTGAGGGGGGTTTCTTGCATAGTTTGGTCGAATTTTTGTCGAATCCCCTTTGAATGGCTTGGTGTGCGTGTATATTAAATGTGCCCGTCAATAGCTACCCATGTTTGTATAAATAAACGACAAGGGTGTCTACTTGGAGAGTACCCACCGGCGGGGGCGCCGGGATTAGGCACGGTAGGGCGTCAGACATGTCAGAGCTTCACTAGCGGTGTAAATATATTCCACGTGGATTCATTGTATGCATAGTTGCCTTTTAATGAATATCACGCAAATAGTCATGGGGATGGGTACATACGGTTTGTCCAGCATGTCCTAGGTTTTTCTATAAATATATATATTTTTAAAAATAATAAAAAACAAAGGCCGGCCCCGGGGATGGGGTCCCCGGGGCCATAAGTGGCCTGAGGAGGGGGGCAACGCAGCCCCCTCCTAAAGAATTTTTTTTAAAAAAAGGCCATGACCCGGGGGTTGGGGTCCCCGGGGCCGATTAAGGCCTTGGGAGGGCCAAATTTATTTTTTTCAACAAAAAAAATTAGGGTGCAGGCCCTGGGGGATGGGGTACCCAGGGCCAGTAAATTAGAAAAAGAAGGGGGGCCACACAGCCCTCCTTCTTAAAAAAATAAAATAAATAAAAGACTGGCATCGCGCCGGAGGCCACGCCCCCTCCTTGCAGCACTCTGCAAACGCGCCCCCTGGCCAGTTGTAAGTTGGGGAATTAATTCCCCTTCAATACTGAGGGTCCCTGAGGGCCAACTAGCCCAACAGGTATCTCCAGTATGCGCCAGGGAGCTGCGTTGCAGACAGGTGTTCTGAGGCCACGCCCCTTTTTACACCTCTATACAACGCAGCACTGTGGCGCTTACTGGAGGTACCTAGTGGGCTAGTTTGACCCTAGGGACCCTTAGGATTCAAGGGGACTTAATCTCTCAACTTAGAACGGCCACAGGGCGCGTTTACACAGTGGTGAAGGGAGGGGACGGGGCCTGAGGTGACGTGTGCAAACACGCCCTGTGGCGCGTTTTAAGAGGTAGTTTTAATCCCCTGCCCTATTATATACTAGGGGCTTACAGAGGAGGTCATGCTGATCACTGGGGGACCCCAACGCATAGTGTTCCCTAGTGTATGTAGGTGTTTTCACTGTATTCTGAGTGTCTTTTAACATAACACTGGCTCTAGGACTGGTTAGTCAGACTCAGTTACCACCAGTATCCGTCTGAAAAAGTTGAGGGTACAGGATGATTTTGCAACAAGGCTTCTTTCTGCTTTTCTGTTTGTTCTTTCTGCACGTTATCCTTCTTCCTGCACTTTTCTTCGTCTTTGAGGACTTCTGTTGCTTCTTTCTGCATTTCTTTCTTCACATGTCCTATCTCTGTAGGCATAGTTAGAAATTAGCATTTAAAAAAACCTTTGAAATTCACTGAAAAAACCATAGGTTTCAGGGGCGTTATAGTTAGCTGGACTTTTCACTCATACGAAACCATTGAAATTTCCCCGTTCTAGTTAGTTGAGCTAACTATAACTCACGCGCCCGCAATGCACTGCTGATGACGTCACATATTACATCACTCATGACATGGTCAGTGACATCACTCATGACATCACTGCTGACATCTCAAATAACATCACTGATGACATCATCCTTGTGATAGAGTGGCAGACCTCGTCTCCCCCTAATATAACCTTTGAGACACACATTCAAAAATAGAAACTAAAATCTTCAAAACAATGGACATACCAATATCAGTTACAACAACCTATTCAGTAATTCTAAGATCCACATACACATCCACTCATTCACCAACAGTCCTATACAGTCACTCATACATGTACTCACTCATCATATGTACTCATACACCTATACATCCCGTTACACAACGCCACTCATCCATAGAGTTACTCACACACATAGTCACTCATGCTAATAAAGAATCAAACATCCATTTACTTGCATATACAGTTATACACACACCACCACACTTACTTCTACATAAACTTACACATACTTAGTCTTTTTAACAATCACTTATAGAAACACATACTTATTCATACAGGAACTCTTTCTCACTCTCACATATACTCACTTATATACACCAATTGTCACATATACTAGTTTAAAACATATGTAGTTAGTCATAAAGACACTATTGAGACAGTCATTCACTCACTAACACTCCCATGCACACACTCATCCACCCATACAGTCCTGCACATATGCTGTCTTCAACACATACAAACAGTGAGTCACTCATTCATGCACCTATGCACTACGTAATACCCCCCACGAACCATACAGACACTCACATTGATACTCAAAAAACCAACTAATAACCTATATAGACACTCATGTAGCTACTCACCAACCCATGCAGCCACTTATACACAAAGTGAGAGACTGATACAGATATTTACATATTTAAACATTACTCACTAAGCCATGTATTCACTAAGATACACTTAATCAGTCAGTTATACAATCAATTTTTCAAAAACAAATCATCCATTTAGACACTTATATACCGATTTATTCTTCCATCTACCTTGAGATATACATATATAAAACATATGTAATTTTCAGAAAAACACACATTCACTGGATGATGTCATCAGTGATCTCATCAGTGATGTCATTTGAGATGTCATCAGTGATGTCACTGACCATGTCATGAGTAATGTAATATGTGACGTCATCAGTAGTGCATTGCGGGCGCGCGAGTTATAGTTAGCTGAACTAACCATAACGGGGGAATTTCAATGGTTTTGTATGAGTGAAAAGTCCAGCTAACTATAACGCCCCTGAAACCTATGGTTTTTTCAGTGAATATATATATATATATATATAATATTCTGAAGTGATATAGAGAGATGTGTTCTGTTGCTGATTAAAACCAAACAAATACACCAAAGGAAACCTGCACATGAAAATGCCATACTGAAAAACAACTGTTTGTGTGTTCTTCTAGATTTTTACCACAAACGTGAAGATTATAGAAACTGTACAAACAAACCCAATCCCTTGAGCTCCATGGGCTTTTATCTAGGAAAACACTGTGCAGGTCTCCTCATTCCATAGTGCAGTATTATCTTACCTAACTCCAGTTGCCACTTCATATGGTGTTGTTTTCCAAGATTGACCTCCAATTACATTTCCGTTCACCAGGGTGATTTTAATAGGTTTGCTCAGATTTGCTGCTCTGTGGGCTTGCAGGGCATCATGTTCCTTCTTCAACGTTTCATAAAGCTTTAGTCTATTTCCTATGTAGCCAGGAGTGCCCTATACATATGTAAACATACACAGAAAATAAATTTCCATTGCCAATGATCAAAAAGTAATTTACAAACTGCGAAAAACAAAAAGTTATCAAAACCCATGTAGAACTTTTCATGCGAGTTTGAGCATCTTTAATAAGATATAAGGCCAAACAAAGACTAGCATCTCTTTCAAAACGAATACATAACAATCTTTTCCCATCATCCATATTATTTACATTCTTTGCATATTGAATTAGGCTTTTGTAAAACATCCTTTATTTAGCCCGTTGACGAGATAGGACAAACAAGCTTTCCCTAGTTATACTCTTAATTTTGTGTAACAGTGCTTGCGACGTGCTGAATATTTTTGTATTGTATAAAACTACCGACTTAGAACACAAAACACCTAGCACTAGTTACTCCACCTGCAAGCATCATTAGTGTCACTCCTTTTTAGGTCTTGCCTAGTGATGTAGCGCATGCGTTGCTCGCCTTGGCGAGACATATTGTCGTCGTTTTTTTCTGCTGAAGGGGGACAGGTGATGTGCACGCGTACGGACAGAAGATGTGCACTCCGTACGCGTGCACATCTCCTGCCCCCGCGTAGGGCTAGCGTTTCAACACAGCGCGTTTTCACTTTCCCTCCCTCCCTTCCCCTGTCCTCCTAGCTAGTTTCAGTGTTGGAGGACGGGGGGAGGGAGGGAGGGAAAGTAAAAGCGTGCTGTGTTGAAATGCCAGCCCTACGCCGCTCTCCAGGGACTCGTCACCGTCTGCAGGGACACCTGCAGAGCTGCCCCGGGTCTCCCATTTGCAGAGACAGCTACCGGGGTATTTTAGAGCCCTTGCACTGTCCGCAGGCTCGCTCTTCCGATGGCAGGTACAGCTGCAGGCTCCTTGCCCCTGCATATCCTCTCCGTGGCTCTGTGCCTTGTGCAGCAGGCATCCTCGCTCCTGGACCCCTTCCTGTCTGAGCCTTCATCACATCCCCCTCTGTATTGCTTTGCTATGTGCTGCGGCCTTTCTATCCCCCAGATTCGCCTTTCCTGTCCCCCACCGTTCTTGAATGTGCCCCGGAGCTGGCAGCGGCAGCGACCCCCTCTTTCCGCGGCGTGCACCCCTAGGGCAATGAGGGCATGCACCTGCCTCCGGATGCCTGTGCTGGCATGTCATGTTACCAAGTTCTATGCAGAAGATGGAGCTCGGAGCCGGGACTTCAGCAAATCCTTCGCTCCGTCTGATGACAAGCAGCCGGCGTCCAATCAGGACGAACCAGGGCGCTCTGATGCCACCCCCTCTCTCCCAGATCCCCAGCCCTCGCTTCCTTCTCATCCTTATCAAGCTCGGCATGGCCCAGAGTTCTCTCCCGCCACATCACCGCCGCCCTCTCCGCTTCTTCCCTTACATCCCATCCGTTTCACTCACCTCTCACCCTCATCTGTCTCTTTTCACTCCTTTCATCCTGTCTGTGTTAACTCAGCATTCTCATCCCTTTAACCGTGCTGCCTCTCTTCATCGCCAACATATCCCCCCCTACCCGTCCTCGGGGCCTCTTCCCCTGACCCTCCCCACTCCTGGCACTCGCCACTCGTTTTGTGACCCCGCCCCCCCTCTATGGACGAGATAACTGTTTATGATGAAGTGCAGTCCCAGAACAGGAGGGGCCCGGAAAAGGGGCCTTCCTCTGTAAATATTCAGCTCTTCAGCGCTTTGTCAAGGGTAGTAAGCGCTATTTAAACAAGCATTTGCAATGCAATAGGTTTCGCAGTTACGAGAGTTTCAGCTATTGGTATTGTAAAGAACAATGCCTTTTATTTATTTTTTTTATAAAAAAAATTAAAAAGGCATTATTATTTGCAATGTCAATAGCTCAAACTCGCGTAAATGCGAGACCTATTGCATTGCAAATGCTTGTTAAGTCCTGCATGCAGATAGCATTTTACAGTCTGTTGTCGGAAACCTATTTTGGACAATGCCAATACTTACAGCTGGCAGCGGGATGGACCATTGCTAACCATTGGTTAGCTTTCTTATGAATCTCATTTGCTTCCTATTTAATGGCTTTCCTCGCTCCTCTTGTGTTTCTCCTTTTTGGGGTACTAGCTTCTTTGTTACCCTTTTGATTATTTTATGACTTGCATCCTAGGTCTGCTTACATTCAGGGACCTGCTTTTTTTCTATGAGCACACTATACAAATGTAGAGGTGTTCTTGTTCTCTCCCTCATGTGCTGCATCCCCACTCAATTCCCACTGTACTCTCCGTGTTGCTACCGCATCCCCCAAGTCTGTTGATCCACCAGCCTTTGACACTCAGTTTATCTTTGTTTTTATTTCACATCCTCACCAAGCTCCACCACTACACCCCCATCACTGCTTCCATCAGCATTTGCTGATTTAACCCCTTCACCACACCCACTCTACCATTGCTCACCACCGCATCTCAAAGTTTCTAAAATATAAATGTATATTATCTTGATGGTATGAGATACAAGTTTATTCCACCAAATAATCAGTTCATGATACTCAAGAAGTGGAATTTATTTTGATATCACCATCAAATTAAAAGAGTGAACGTAATAATGTTCATCGACCGAATGGTAAATGAAAAAGCAGCCAACAAGTGTTTTGCAACAAAGTCGCTAGCTGAACTGGATAACCTGACGTACCTCTCCAGATGAATCACCCAAAACCTCCTTTTCATTCTTCTTCTCTTTTTTCTTCTTACTTTGAGCTGATTTCTGAAATAATAAAAATGCTAACATTACACTTACGTAAAAAGTGTGACCATTACCCATACACATCAGCACAGTTCATGAAGTTTCAAGAGATAACATACCACCTAGGGTCCTGCTGGCCATACTGATATTATCACCCTTTCATTCCACAACTTCACTCGAGGATTGGGCAGATGCCAACGAAAAGGGATAGGCCGGGGCCCTCACAGATCTCAAGAAACTCATGTTAGAATGGCAGTCAACGTTTACAATACCACGCAAAATAAAGAGACATACAGGTAGGTGAAAGTAAATACATTAGTTGATGATAGAAATGCCAAAGAGGTGGAAGTGATGTTAGTGAGACTTGACAGGAACAATATCAAAGTATGAACGCAAAGAGGAAGACAATTTTGAAATACAATACTCAAACATCAACGAGTCACTACTTAACGGAGGATACAGAGCACGTATGGCATGTTTTTTATTTAAAAATAAAATAGATGAAAGCACATGGAAATGTAAGTGCCTATAAAAATGTAACCTATGCAACAGCGTTTTGAATAAGGTATAGGCTCTGACACACACCACTGTAATTCGTTTTGACCCATTTCCGTCAAGACACATAAAATCAAAGACAGGCACTAGAAGTAAACTTCTAGTGCCACACCACCAGCATATGGGTTGCGTAACAGCAATTTCCTTTTAGTAGCCTTAAGGGCGGTAGGGACAATGCTTGCATTTTCTGTCAACCCTCTTCAGTTGCAGGGTTTGCACTGAGCACCACAATAGCGTACCTGCCTGAGCGAACAACAAGTCAGTTGTAGCATGTTCTTTAATCAAATAGATCTGTCTGAAGATGTGGTAACCCCATTACCTCAACATGGAAGCAAACCCAAAAGCAGGCTCTTGCAAATAGAAAGCAGGTGGATACATCATCTGCACACCATGGTGTCCTTGTGCTTGAATGAGAGGTGTAATTTAACTTGTTTTCTGTATAGTCATGTGGTTTTTAACCATAGTGATTGTATCAACGTGTCATATTTTTGGATGAGATTGCGTGCTTTGTTTATTTAAGGATGGAAACTTTAGACAAATACATGATTATCTTGTCTGAATTTCCAACTGTTTGATAGCCCTCTCTCCTGCTTTTATGCCTCTTAGCAAGCAAAGGTTTTACAATATAGTACCACAGGACAAAGCACGTGCGTCTAGCTTTGAATACGTTACTTTAGTCATGAACTACATTGATGATGGATGCCAACAGAAAGTGAAGAAATGTACAGGTATGGATCACTTAACAAGTTATGTTCAAACCAAGTGTCAGGAGGAGCAGCACATTTTTTTTTTAAACTTTATTTTCATTATGTTTCATAAAACAAAAGCACGAGCAAGCCAATATAAGTATCTTTGGCAGATACATCATAAATATCGTGTCATTTTTCCTTGTTCACAACAAAGTGGAAATAGTCATCTTGAAGTTTTAGCCATGGCCCCAATATACAGATCAATACAGAACTCTGTTTGGCAAACAATGTGTCCCGCGCCTGAATGCCCCTCCAGTGCATGTCAATACATCCAGAGTCCAGTCTGGCACCTGTAAGCATCCTGATCCACACGTAACAGAACCTGCTGTTTGGATAAAAAAGGACGGTGGAGCAAAAATCAGCAATGTCATATAGAACCTCTTTTTGCTTGTCCAGGTGCATACCATATAAACTATCCTATACCCGCGGGTACAATCCCCGAAGTAGATTGGGAGGAAGAGGAGTTGCGCAAATTATCCAGATATGTCTTGTATCGGTCCCAGATATCTTTAGGGCGGGAATTGCTGGGCATGAGGCTAGAGTAGATCTCGCTGTGTGTATTGCAATATTCTAAGCTATTCAACCAGCTTTGCAGCGTGGGAGAAACGTTGCTGCCCCAATGTAACGCTATCTCACGCTTTGCTAAGAGAAGGCCAAGAGAAGCAAGCTTTCTGACTGGTTTGGGAAATAATGAGCAGCACATTTAAGTTGAGCGAAAGCAGATAGCTACTTCTGAGCACCAGGAACCTGAATGCTACTCAGTACAAGACGAGAGGGGTGCTGAATGAAGGCTCCTGCCCTAGGGCAGGAACACTGCACCATGCCACTAGTCTAATGACAGTGCTAAAATGTAACAGCTGTGCCCTCCTAGGCACTCGGTTATCAGCACACAACTAGCATCAAGCATGTCATGGGGTAACTTGCATACATGGGTCTATTATTACTCAGTAATGTGCCTTAAACCTAAATTCACCACCGTCTTCCCTGGCTCCAAGGAGAAAATTGTCAATGGCCCAACAAGAAAAGGTATGCTGTAATTGGAGTAACTTGCATGCAGGAACAATCTCCCTACGTGTACAATTCAATGGTGAGCCAGCATGCAAAGTTTTTATGACATTGCTAAACATCGGTGCAGTTGAAGAGTGTGGTGCAGCAGCAGGTGCCATTAAAGCTCAATTAAAGACCTAGGTAGCTTGGACTATGAAAGTCTTGTGTTGCACCAAGCGAGGAAGGTGCAAGGTGACGTCAATGTTCACTTTTAAGCCAAAATGAAAGAAGCCAGCACCATGTTGTTGTTTTTTTTTTTTTTTTTTTAAATCACTGAAAACACTGGAAGCCAGATTTGTAAAGGGCCAAGCAAGGGTATATTACTGACAAACAAAGAAGACCTGATAAAATGGCAGGGGAATCAAATAAACGGGAAAAGAGAGGGAAATAAACAGAAAATCGGGACAATTGCTGCTAAAGGAAGTTGATTTTACAATGAATGGCTGACTAATGAGCATAAGTTGCGGTGGGGTGGGTTTGGTAAGGCTGCGTAGGTGAGACAAGTCCCTGGAGGAATCAACTACATCAGTTGCTGAGGGCGTTGATAAGCCACGGGCTATACTGAAAGAAAGCTGGACCTCCTACAGGTTGGACTCCTAACTTAATTTGATTACAGATAGTGAGTGGGTAAGGATTTCACCTCTGACCAAGAATACACTTCCAGAAGTTGGTTATGGTTTATACCTTTATTTGTTGGGGGTCAGGGAGGAACACACATGAGTGGAACAAATATAAGAGACACTAATGTGAGAAATGTAAAGACAAACCATACTACCAGAGACAGTAAGGCACATACTATTTTAGTGATGAATGAGAAGGTGGGTCGCTGGAATGAGCAAATACATTACCAAATTGGCTGAAGTGAAAGTAGTATTGCTTAACGGTAAGGGGCTGAATGCCCAGGGAAAAATAACAGGTTTGGAAAACTTAAAACACTCCTCAACCAGATATTATATACGTCTCCAATGAACATATTTACAATTTGCAGATTTAGCATAGGATCAAAAGAGAACATATCTAAATGTATTTTGCTCTTCCACAGAGCCTAAACATAATGATTGGAAAAATGTATTAAATGGAACTTCCCATTTATATTGGAGTATAAAAGGTAATGCCATGCATGCATTTATTCCTAGTAGATATTGTCGCCCTGTAGTCTGAACAATGAATGCCCTTGTTATATTTGTGTGTTCACAGGAGACAACTCTTTCTCTCCCGACTAACTGAAGACTGTTCTGCACCTCTCGCACAGTACAATAAGGATGGTGTTTTATTATTTAAACACCATCCATGTTGAGTTTGGAGAGACACCCTTCACACCAGAGTCATCATGGAAGCTGCTGTGATTGAGATGCAGTCTTGCAGGCACTGACCTTCATCCTGAGAAGGAAGCTAGCATTGTAAGAGAAGTGTGCAGGCCTGCACCCTTAGAAGATGAATTGGTTAATGCACCGAGGCCAATTTCCTAACACATTATACCACAGTATTGGGTTAGTTCATTCTAAAAGGTGTGTTAGAAGGGTACTCTAGATATGCTCTCGCTGGTGTAGACAGAGATATTAGTGATTAATAGGAGACACATTTGGACCAATTAGAATGGTTGAATTGTTTGTGTTTTTCACCATTCCTTATAATGCTTATAGCAATGATGCGTTTCATTTGCTTAATAATTGCAGCCAATGGTTTATTTAAAAAGATTAGATCTTTTTAATGAACATTTAAAAATGTACTCTCCTATCTTTTCTTTTTGACACGAGGGGCATGCAAAAGTGACAAACAAAAGGGTTAGATCTGTTCCCATGTATTCCTTGGGAATTGGAGTGGTCATGTTTGAGGTTACCGATAACATCAATAGCTCTGAAAGGTTAGGATTTAGATGTGGTGCATTTACTGGATGATATTAGTAGACTCAGTCTCTATATTGTGAAGTTTTGTTGACCAAATACATAGTGATGAAATTTTGGACCACAAAAAGCAACTGGAGGATTTTCACAGCCTTTTGAGGAAGGAGGGAATGGTGGGGTATACCTTCCACACAAAAATTTGAGTCCCAGCCAAGAGGGTCAACTCAATGCTTTTTCCAGAAATCCTGACTATGCTGGGCCAGTAGGTGGTTACCTTCTACGACAAATGGAAAAGTTTAATGACCGACAAACGGTTCCTTGGCATACCCAAAGCCATTTACAGAATACAATTTCAAGAAACACAAGAGGATTTGTTCAACATGACTCTTGCACCTCAGAACCCTCAAAAAGAGAGCAATCCTTCAGGGGATTCAAGACTTAATTCAACAAGCATTGGCATAGCCAATAGGTCTTGCCTTTGGGACCTTTTAAGTGTTTAGCCATTCAACAGTTGATGTTGCACCAAGGATATTGTGCTGCATAATTAAATACTTATAAGGTCCCAAAGGCAAGACCTATTGGCTATGCCAATGCTTGTTATACTGAAGCACCTAGACACCTCATTGGTATTATAAAATCACATAACATGACAATAAACGGTGTTGAGGTTTCTTTCTGCCTGATACATTAAACGGGACCCTTTTCTGTGCTCTTCAAATGTTAACTGGTAGTGCGTGTGTCACAAAACACTACTTCCGGTAGAAGTGCAAGAATATTAGTGATAATCATGACAGGTCCCTAGAAAGGATGAAGGTGATGGTGGTGAGTTACGCAGAAGTTGTATCGTGCCTAGCATTTCATCATGCGACAATCCAACTTTTTGGGAAATTTGTGGAGCTAATGTTCCCTATTATCGAACATTCTCCTGTAAAATGTCATATGTTAAATATACGTTTTTTATAGCGAAGGACAAATATGAACTAAACAATAAAAAAAACGTACAGATTAAAATAATTAAGAAAAAGTGTGCTTTGTGAGTGAGTCAATCAATACAGTATCACTTTACAAACTTTTGAAAAACCTAATTTTGGAGAAAACAGAATCCAACCCAGGTGCTGCTGGATGTCCGGTGTGTTGTAAGAAGCACTGATGTGTTTTCACTGTAAGGGCACGGTACTCACTACTTTAACATCCGCTGCTTTCAGAAAAGCATTTTGTGGTGTGCGCTGTGCTTGGGGTTCGCGGATACCGAGAGAGTAATGCACACACAACTCTGGCAAGAAACAGCACAACAGCACACAACTCTCTGGCAAGGACCAGCACGCAACTCTCTGGCAAGGAACAGCACAGCAGCACACAACTCTTTGCCAAGAAACAGCACAGCAGCACACAACTCTCTGCCAAGAAACAGAACAGCAGCACACAAGAAACAGCACAGCAGCGCCATGGCGGTCTGCGTTGGTAACAAGGTCGGCGACCCGGAGATCAGTGTTTGAAAGTAACGCGATCTGCACAAGTGCTTTGTGGTGCATTACATACAAGTGCTACATATGATGCAGTCACACCACACACCACGAGATCACACCATAAAAATCAAACCTTATACAAAACCATACCACAACATTAACTACATACTAAATATCACACAATGACTACTAATGTGCCAAAAATACAATACCATAAAACCCAAAATAGTCTATACAACACCATACCATAACATTAAATTCTACAAAATGCCAGAACCTAAGGCACAATGCCATGCCTCAGCATAATACAGCATATGACAACCGAACATAGCCTAATCTGACTAAATCTATAACCATCAAGTTCAAGTAACACTGCCAGGGATCCAAAGACGCAAAAGACAGACAGGGTGTGCATATGACAATGTCATGCACGCCCTGTGCACTCAAAAAGAGCATGTTTACTCTTGTGCCTTTCATTGTATTGAAGTCATTCCAAAAGCCCTTGTGATACTGTTAACGTGCGGGTTTATTTCTAAAACAAACATACCTTATTATTTAAACAAATATATATTAGTCCTTTTTCAATGGTTATGAGTCACGTTATTTAAATGCCAACGAACCCACCAAACATACAGTGGCATATGATTAAGGCTCCAATGAGTTGAAACGCGTAATGCCTACCTGCCTTTCTGCCTGTAATAAAGAAACTTCAAAGCACGATTGGAGGGGCCTGATTTCACGCTGTGGAATTACTGCGTGTGTTCATATGGAATATTGGAGGTGTCGGACAACCTGAGACAGGCCCCGACCCATGAGGTTGAGGCGCTCCTTTTGTCAGACTGTCGTTTGGATTTGTATGTAAGGAGTGCCCACCGGCTGCAATACTGGACATGACCGGAGTTTTGATGGAAGGGCCACGATGAGAGGCCCGCCGCAACTTGGAGATTGGACTTACAACAGCCAGGGTCTGCAGAAGGGATTTTCCTGTGCACTTTGTGCTACAAGGACATCAGCTTGAAAGGCAAGTCACGAGCTGTAAGATAATTTGGTGGTAGCAGGACTGTTTTGTGAAACACTATGCCCGTCTTATGGAACTTTCTGTTTAAAGGCAGTGATTGCATTCGGCGCACAGTGGCACAAGGGTAGTTTTGCCAATAACAAGCATTGAACAACTAATGGGGAAAAAAACGGCAGTTATGGAGCATTATGGGAATTGTGGTACTTTGACTACATAAAAAATAATAAATACACTTCGCAGCAAAGGAGAACATTTATGGATGAACACTATTGTTCAAAGGACTGAACCAGAATAAAAATGAAATAATTGTACTGACTTTTGCTGCTTAGAGATTAATTACGAGAAATATAAAAAAAAAATTACAAAAACTGCCTACCTCTTTAAAATTGTGAGAAAAAATAAATGTGATTAAGTGGACATTAGTCCTTTTTCAATGTTTAGGAGTCACGTTATTTAAATGCCAACGAACCCACCAAACATACAGTGGCATATGATTAAGGCTCCAATGAGTTGAAACGCGCAATGCCTACCTGCCTTTCTGCCTGTAATAAAGAAACTTCAAAGCACGATTGGAGTGGCCTGATTTCACGCTGTGGAAGTGCTGCCTGTGTTCATATGGAATATTGGAGGTGTCTGACACACCTGAGACAGGCCCCGACCCATGAGGTTGAGGCGCTCCTTTTGTCAGACTGTTGTTTGGATGGAGATATATATATATATATATATATATATATATATATATATATATATATATATATATATATATTAGAGAGCAGAATGCAGAACACTTGTATAAATATAGAACCTTAAAAACGAATCTGTTAGGAGTCTGGCGATATCGAGCATAAGAGACATACCTCAGTCACTGGGCACTTACCTCCTCAAAGTCCTCGCTTTCATGAAGGTACATGTTTGTACTTCCAGAGTGGATACTACAGAGCCTGCATGTCCCAGTGGTGACCAGGTTCACAAGGAAAGGCAACTACCGGCAAAACAGGGCTCAAGCGGCTGAAAGTTCTGCCGAGCGCCTTGCCGGCTGATGAAATTCCACGGCGCCTAGTTCCCACGCTCTGTTAGATCTCACTACATACTACAGGTCCCACAATGCAGTAGGGGCAGCGAGTGTGTGTACTTTCCCACAATACCTTGAGAGGAAGCAGCTGATTGGAACCTGCTTATAAGCAAGTCGGAACGACTCCCAGGTGCTTGGCTTTGTTGTTTGGAGCGTGAGCCACACCTGGATCCTGTAGCTGATAGAAGGGGACGTTGTCCGTTGCATTTCCCTGTGACCTGCTTTTGGGACCTGAAGGTTCTGGATCTTAGTTGTCTAGTACCAGGACCCTTTTTCGTTTATTTTCAAAACTGGAGTGGAAGCGCTGGTCGCGCTATTTGTTTCCTTCCTTTACTATACTCAAAACTGAGTGGAAGCGCGGGTCGCGCTATTTGTTTCTTTCGTTTTCTTTTTTGCTGAACTTTATTGAAACCTCGAGCGCAAAGTTGCGCTGAACTTTAGGTGCCCCATTTGGTGCCTGTGAAGGACGTTAAGACGCAAGGACCTGCTGGGGTTGACTATCTCCTGCCTGTCCGCATTAGCCTCGGAAACCAAGACCCACAACCTCTGAAGTTTAAACGCCAGCGCGGGGCGACGCTACCCGGCAAGACCATTTGGATAAGTCCGGAGTTTGTGTTTGCTGTTGAGTATCGTCGGAGTACTCTACGGACAGAGTCAACGTGTCAGTTCCTTTTGCGCTGGGAAGCGCTCCCCACTGACTGTCAACTAAATCGCAAGTATACCTCAGGGGCTGGGGAATCATTGGTGTTTGCACTTGTGAACTTTGGTCTGTCAGACTCAAGCTAGCTAAAGCTTTGGAACATTGCCTTCTTTTCTTTTTGGGTGTCCCGGGTTCCCGAATATAGAGACATTTAACCAGGCTCTTCAGTTACTATTGGTACTACACTCAGAACAAACTTCATATTGGTCTGATTCTTCAATCTCCCCCGTGAACCTATGTGTAAGTGAGAAAGTACACACAATTGCATTGTAGCGATTACCCACTAGACATAAAAGAGTCATAGTGTTAACCTCTGCTTTGTATCGGTTGTATTTCCCTCTGCAGGTTTCCTGTTCCCTTGATCATCCGCACCACAGATTCCACTCGAGCCTTCCTGGTGGCTCATTCCGGTCTTCCCATTTTCCCTGATATTGCGTACCTCTTTAGCTGTTACCTCAGCTGGGGTGCGTGGTCTCTGGGGAAAGGGGAGACATCCTCTTCGCTCCCGTGGATACTGGCCTGCTCTGTTCTGAGACTCTCGCAGTCCCCACACGCTCACTCTGCTCTTAAATGTGATCCCAGAGTCGGTAAACAGAACTTCTCGGTGTCAGTCGGGGAAGAAAATAACTGCCTGGCATCTAAAACTGCAAGAGCCAGAAGAAAGGAAAAAAACACAAAACAAAAAAAACGCAAAACAAAAGCAGGGCCACCTGCTCTATTAGACTGTTCGCGACTTGATCCCTTACAGTAAGCGAGGATGGTACGGTACACAAGAGGTGAAAGGGTACCGGGAGAGCCATCCAGGGTTCTGGCTAAATGAAGCCCGTCACTTGACACAAGGCAGGCCTCTTATTAGCTGCTTGAGTACATTAGTCGGAGGAGGGAAAATGACTTAAGAACGCCAGTAACCGGTGCGAGGAAGCCACATCTTCCGTGGCCTTTGTTTCCGGGCCAACTGTGTTTTTCTTGGCGGTATCCTCTGTGTAAAGCCAATTACTACAGACACGACCGCATTTCCCGAAACATTTAGATACAGTTGTACCGAGCAGGTGATGCGTGAGAAAACAATGTTTCTTCTGAGCAAACAAACTGTGAAAAGTCCAGCTTGTAAAACATACTGTTGTGTGCTCGGATGAAAGGTGCTGCCTATTAACGCAGTGCATTTTCAGCTTACATTTCTTTGGAGAATGGTATAAATTGTCAGATTTTTGGGAAAGCAGGAGAAAAGACGGAGAACACAATTGCAGTGATGCGCACGCTGTAAAAAAAAAAAAAAAGGAAGAAGAACTGCTGAGGGTTGAGGGGAGTGCGACCGAGAATGAACAAAGCGTTTCCCTTGCGGGAGCGAGCCAGGGGCAACATGTGTTTGCAAGTTAATTGCAAACATATGGTGTCTAAGCTCGCTCCCGTAAGTGAATCGCCAAACTTGCACGCGTTGCCACTGAAAGCAACGCAACGCGTGCACGTTTTTAGGGCGAAAAGTGAATCGATTCCAAAAGGTCTTTATCCTATGCAGCGCACTGCATAGGCGAGACCTAAAAAGGCCATAATTCCATTACCTCATTCATAGTGGGGAAACACTTCCTATTCCATCATTTTTGTGGTAAAGAAACCTTCAGGAAAATAAATACCAATTCTGAATCTGTATAGACTAAGCGCTTATCTCCAGGGCATGCCTTTCAAGATGGTAACTTATCAAATGATTCTTCTTCTGATATGGCAGGACGACTTCCTCGTCTCTTTAGATTTTCTAGATGCAAAACGACACATTCTCATCCACAAACTACTTCAGAAATGTTTACACCTTCATGTTTTTCTAACAAGAGACCTGTTATTCTCCAATCCCCTTCTTGGCATTTACTGTTGGTTCTTGGAGCTCTACAGAGGTCTTCTTTTGGACCACCAGATTCTGTTTCGCCCAAAGCCCTAACTTTTAAGGTTTATTTTTCTAAATCCCATTACATTAGGCAATTGTTTGGGAGAAATTGGAACCTTGTTGGTTGGTGAACCATATCTTAAACTCTTTCCGGACAAGGTGGTTTTAAGAACTGTTTTGGCTTTTCTACCTGTGGTGCCTTCTTTTCGCTCAGATGAAGATATTATCTTGCCATTTTTCCCTTTTCATGGGAAGAACAGTTTCTGCGTTTGCTAGATGTACATAGAGCTGTATCTATCAATGCCTTCTGCACTTCAGCTTTTAGGAAGGTGTCGTTCTTTTTGTTACTTATGGCATTCCCAGTAAAGGGTTGTGTCCATTTTCTTCTACTTGGAGTAGATGGATAAAACAAACTGTGCTTTTGGCTTATGATTTGAGTGGATCAGTCCTACAAGAATCAAGTCAGAATAAGTTAACAACAGGGTTATCTACCTACCAGGCAGCATACAAAGGAGTATATACTAAAGATATTTGTAAGCTGGTTTCTGGGCTTCCCCGAATTCTTTTGTATCTCATTACAAATTGCAGTTTAGAGGTTCAAAGAATGGAACATTTGGTAGAAATGTTCTTTCTGCAGGTTTTGATTAAGTTATTTAATAGTTAAGTAATTATCGCTTGTTTGATTTCATATGGTTTATGGTTTGGACTATTATTTTGCTTTATTATGACAGATTAGAAGGGTTAGTCTCATTTAAATCAATGTACCGTGGAATCATTTGCTATATAGTGCATTGATTTTGTGTTTTTAGGGAATTAACATGGGCTACGCACTGCAGTAGAAGCCTCATTAGTAAGGGCAGTGCTACAATTTAGAAGTGATAAAGATTACCAGAAAGTAATCAAAGCATATGTCCCATACAGTAGGCGCTTCTGTGGTAGCGAGACTACACACAGGCCAGTTAATTAAGAAATACAATTGCAGCAGAACATACTGTTGCCAATACACTATTCAAATAAGGGGGGTATGTGGAGTCAATAGATGACATGCATATCAGAGTCGCATTTATAACATGGAGCTTCATAACCCTGACAAGACGCCCAATTTGAGGACGGTAGCACATTTTTCCGGGGCGTGCAATAGGATTAAAGAGAGTGAAAATGTATCTTTATTTCACTAGAGAGGCAATTTGACGACTAAAATCATGACAGCTGTTCTTATTTATTCATATTTAGAACACACCAATACAGCGGTGAGCGCACAGGCCTACAGACCTCTCCCTAGATTCTGACACTATTGCTAAACTTTTAATTTTTGATATAATACGTGGGATTCTGTAATCCCTGAATAAATGCAGGTCTCCAATCTCTTTATAATCAGCGACTTGATGATACACTCAGACGCCGATTAAGAACAAAAGACGTCAGAACGCAACTATTATAAGTTATTACAGTTGAGTTCTTACATCACAATGCCCTTCTGCCAGAGCCAGCAGCGGAGGTGAAAGACAGGTCAGTTCACGGAGCACAATTGAAGCAGTTGTTTAAAGCAACAAAATCAGACTACTGCTTTTCTTTATTCTTCTCTATTTTAATAGCTTACAATCACAAGCAGAGAGAAAACATTTTTGTGAACTCCTAAGAAAGAGAAAGGTTTTAAGTTGTTTGTTGGGAAGGTGATGGTTTGACCATATATTATATGGGATAAATTACCCACTGGGAATGATAAGGATATTGCAAGTGAGCTTGGAGTTCCATAACCTTATAAAGGAACTTGGCCTTCGGTATCATTCCTCTGTGGTTATGTAACTCCTCGGGACTTGCAATATCCTTTTAATGTGCAGCAGGCCCAGGGGGTACTTTATCCCTTAAATTATGTTTTCCTTTCCACTTCTGTAATAACGCCCGCCCCGTTCAAGTCAAATGGCAAACGTCACTCCCCTTTCTTGTGACGCAAACTTGTCTCTTGCTGTCGTGTACTGGAGCCTTCCACATAAAGAGAGATGCTGCGTTGCTATTTTTTAACCAAACACGTTGCCTGTGGTCAGACATGCCACCTTGTTCTCTTGTTAATAGTCAATGTAGGATTGGGAGTTAAAATGCATCCCTACAACCTGCTATCTCCATGACGGCTCTGCTCCGTCCCTCCCCGACTGTGACATGCCGGTGCAGGAACCTCCTGTAAAGGGCTATTCCCGGACCGGGCTCCGCCTCCCACCCTACCTGCTTCTCGCCAGCCGGGAGCACCGCGGCGTCCGCCGGTGAGGCCTGTGTGCCCGGCCCCGCCTCCTGCTCGGCTCTCAGGCTACGTTGCAGATGCAGGATCCGGTAGCGGAGCTTCTCGTTCTCGGCCCGCAGCAGCTCCAGTCCGGGGCTGCTGGCCGCTTCTTCCTGCCGCGTCAGGCGGCCGATCTCCCCGGTTAGCAGGCGGATCGCCTCCTCCTGAGCGGCCAGACGGGAGGCCATGTGGGCTGCCATGGTGTCCAGGGAGGCCTCCAGAACAGCAGCCGGTAGCCCGGCCGGAGACGAGGGAGGCGGGGATCTGGTGTGGGAGGGGAGAGGGAGGCGGGGAGAGCCGAGGCTGTGGTACATCGGGACCGGCTGCGGCTCTCACGGGACGCGTAGAGTCGACAATCGACAGCTGCAAGCGTTGAGTGTGATTGCTCAAACACCAAAAGTGGCACCAGAGCTCACACGTGACATCCATGGCCAGATCTTAATTTACCGTGCAGTAAAAATGTTTTTATTTTACAACTATTACAATTTTTTCATCCAGTCCAGTGCAATAATGTGGTAAAGGTCAAACTAGAAGAACTATTTAAAACAAGCATTTGCAATGCAATAGGTCTCGCATCGCACAATAAATCACCAACCACCACTTACTTGTTAGCAAAAAAGGCCACTTTATTAAGACAGGTGCCAAATCATAACTTTTTGCAATGCAATAACTTTCCACAGTTTGTCCTCAAATCACCCCAAACCTAACCCCCAATGTAAAAGCCCTACCCCTAAACAGAATCCCGACCCCTGTGTGCATTTTCCCCTACTTCTCATTTCCTGATCACGTGACTGCTCCCCCCCTCCCCCGTTGGAGGATAGGCTAACCCGCTCAAGGCTGCCCACCCCCCCAGCAAAAACCCCGCCTACCCAGGGCACTGTACAGCCTGAAAAACAAAACACAAGAAAAAACCTGTCTTACCGTGGCAAAAGGAAAAAGAAAATCGGTGTCATGCCAACACCAGGAAAAATTGATGAAGAAAACCATGCTAATAAACCAGAGGGTGGGTGGGTGGGACAAAAGAGAGTAAACCAGCCCCTCCTCCCCGCTCCCGAGGGCCCAGTGATTTTCCCGCCGCTGTCTTCCCCTACTTATCAACTTCGGCGCGCCTCGCGCCCCTAATTAACCCTCTACCCTGGCACCTGGGTGGCCGCTCCATTGTGCGAAGCCACCCAGGGGGAGACCTGGCTCGCGCCCTGCACCCCCTGGGTCCCCCCTCGCACAATAAATCACCAACCACCACTTACTTGTTAGCAAAAAAGGCCACTTTATTAAGACAGGTGCCAAATCATAACTTTTTGCAATGCAATAACTTTCCACAGTTTGTCCTCAAATCACCCCAAACCTAACCCCCAATGTAAAAGCCCTACCCCTAAACAGAATCCCGACCCCTGTGTGCATTTTCCCCTACTTCTCATTTCCTGATCACGTGACTGCTCCCCCCCTCCCCCGTTGGAGGATAGGCTAACCCGCTCAAGGCTGCCCACCCCCCCAGCAAAAACCCCGCCACCCAGGAAAACCCACAGAGTTTTCCTGCCCCACCCCGCAACTTAGTGGTCGTGCGCAAACCCATTTCAAGCGCACCATATTTGTTCCTTCCAGATTTTTGCAATCAAATCCCGCAACTCCAGCAGGTAATATGCTTGCCCCATTGTAGATAAATGTACCCCATCCTCTCGAAACATATACCCTTCCGTGCATTTAATGTTGGAGTGAGCTAGGACATGCACCCCATGACCCTCACAAAAATGTCTCATAGTGCGATTAACCTTTCGTCTCGCTTTTTCCATTGCTGCATGATGCCGTGCTCCTCTCCAGTGCAACCTTGTAATGAACTCCGTCCAGATCAACTGGGTGCTCTCCCAGGTAGCCCGGAGGACTTCCAAATCCTGTTTCATCAACTTTATTAATGACAGGCCTGACAAATCAACGAGGTCATTTTCACCCAAATGAAGAATGAGCAAATGTGGCGGTCCCCTTCCAGAGCACATCGTGGCCAGCAGCGGAAACAAACCCCCCCAACGCATTCCCCCTTTTCCTTTCCATACCACCTCGTGGTTGGCACTGCACAGTCCAAGGGAACGCCCACACATCTGCTGTTCGGCATAGATTGCAGCCCATTTAACGAAGGAGTGTCCTACTATCCATGTCGATTTTTTCAAACTTACGGGCCCCGGAGCCAGACCTAGACAGAAAAACAATGATTAACCAAAGAAAAACTAGAACCTATGCAGAGACTTTCCGCACATATTTCTCACAACATTTGGACTTCCACCTCCCAATACGGCGTATGTCTGCCCAGGACCACCCCAACCTGGCCGCCTCTGTAGCCGCCCCGATCCGGAAAGAGTGTGTCCCAAAACATAAAGGGTTTTCCCCTAAAAGAAGAAGTACTTTTCTCATGACCGCTAGCAACTGAGCCACTAAAAGAGGCTGCCCCGAGGCGTGGCAAAACACAAGCCCCATGGCCAAACCACTAGAAATCTTGAAACTTTCCCATTCCCCTACCGGGCAGCACAAACCATCCTCACTACGGTTTAAGAAAACCCATTTACCCCTGCCCAGCTGATCCGTCTTTGACATTCTCAACCACAGGCTCAACCTGTGCCCCTCAAGAAATACCTCATCCCTGCGGATACCTGTCCTATTACGCAGCCCAAGCAGTTCAGAGGCTCTGAAAGCCCCAAAAAACAACCATAAGAAACATAATCTAAACAGCCTGCACTCAGACTCATCGTAGCATACCAAAGGTAACTGCCCCAGCATTCCCTGCAGCAAATCAAAAGTTATCGCCCTTCGTAACTGTTTTGTCCCCGCCTGCACCCTGCTTAAACCTTTGAGAACCCTTTTCACCAACACCCCCTGAACCAAATCCCTCCCCCACCACAATTGCCCGTAAAAAGAAACCCCCGCCAACTTGCCAGAGATGGTAGTATGCGAGAGGCCTTTGTCAATCAAGTGTAACACAAAACCTAGCACCAACTGAGCATCGGTCCAACTCCCCCTCTTCTCAGCACACATGTTACCATAGCTCAAGAACTCTCTCCACGCCTGCTGATAACTCCGTCGTGTAGAAGCCGCTATGGAATTTTCCACAAAAGCGGCAAGTCTCAATCCCCCCACTCCCAGACACACTGCGGGATTGGCGTCTTGTTGTGTTCCGCCCCAGGAGCCAGCCTGCGAAACCTCTCCCACTGTAAACGAGACAGAGAGTCTGCTATACTGTTATGCACCCCCGGGATATGACGCGCCTTAAACACAACATTGAGCTGTAAACATTTGAGCATAAAAGCGCGCAGCAAGCGTAAAACTCTCAAATCCCTGGCTTTCTGCTGGTTAATCAACTGAACCACCGTTAAATTGTCAACGTGGAAAAGCACGGAACGATTCTGAAACTCATCGCCCCAGACATATAGAGCAACCAAAAGTGGAAAAAACTCAAGAAAAGCAATACTGCGCCCTTGTGACAACCAATGCCGTGGCCAACTCTCAGCGCACCAGCGGCCCTCCCAGAATACACCAAATCCATGCGCGCCAGATGCATCCGAGTAGATCTGCACTTGCCAAATCATGTCTTCGTCCGCAAAAAACAAAGACACCCCATTAAACTCTGCTAGAAATGTCAACCATATAGCCAGATCAGCCCTCGTAGCCGCTGAAATACGCACTCTGTGGTGAGGAAGAAAAGCCCCAGACATAGCCATGCCCAACCTCCTGCAAAATGTCCTCCCAGCCCGGACCACCCTGCATGCAAAGTTTAGATAACCCAACAGCTTCTGCACCTTCCTGAGCTCCAACTTGCGCTCGTCAATCACAGATGACAAAAATGCAGTGATTTCTTGAACTTTCTCCGCTGGTAACCTTGCTACCATTGCAATGGTGTCTATTTCAATACCCAGAAAAACCATCGTCGTGTTGGGACCCTCTGTCTTATCCGGGGCCAATGGCACACCCAGCTCCTGCGCCAGCGTCTGAAAAGCCCGCAGAGCTCCCTGGCACTGACCTGTACCTTGAACTCCAATGAAAAGAAAATCATCTAAATAATGACAAATGAGGGCATGTCCAGTAACCTGGGTGAAGCGCCACTGCAGAAATGAGCTGAAAAGCTCAAAGAGGGCACAAGAGATAGAGCAGCCCATAGGAAGCATTCGATCTACATAAAAGGCTCCCTGCATCTGCATCCCCAAAAGTTCAAAATCAGAAGGATGAATGGGTAACAGCCTAAAAGCAGATTGGATATCACTCTTGGCCAATTGCGCCTCCCTCCCTGCCGATCTAACCAAACGCAAGGCATCATCCACCGAAGCGTATGACACACAGGCATCGTCGGGCGAGATGAAATCATTAATGGATGCGCCCTCAGGCCATGACAGGTGGTGTATCATACGGAATTCCCCAGCTTTCTTTTTAGGGACCACCCCCAGTGGAGATACAATCAAATTGGGCATTGGACAGTTGGAAAAAGGACCAACAACTCTTCCGGCTTCTACTTCACCCTGCAACTTCAGCTGAACCACATGTGGCAACTCCTTAGCTGACTTCAAATTATCAGACCACCTACCCAGTCTAGGCCCCTGGTAACCTATCTTGAACCCTTCCTTGAAACCCCAAAAAAGCCTACTGGCGGCCTCAACATCAGGGTACTCCTGCAACCATTGCCCCAGAACCTCCACTTTAACCGGAGTAGGACCCCTTTCCTGTAAACTGGACAGCATTGCCCCTTCCCTTCTGTCCCCTCCCCATGTCACTGAACTTCTGGCCAGCGAAGCATTGCGTGAGGGGATGCCGTCCACCACACTGGGAACACTCATGTTTATATCGGCAAAACTGCCTATTGCAGAAACCCCTGTTGAAATTCCAACAGGCTCCAAAAATAGGGGTCTGACCTCTGCCACCAAACCCTGCCCCAGGCTGGGCGGGACGAGCGGGAAAGGGCCGATAGGATATAGGTAAACCACTAGCCGTGTGCGTAGTAGCAGGCGGCTGAGAAGACGCCATCCATTGAAGCCACAGCTCGGAATCCACATCACCCCAAGGTCTGTCCTGAGACACACTTAAACGGGCTCTAAACTCCTCATCATAAGACAGCCACGCAAAACCCCCAAAGTAACTCTGAGCCTTCCGAATAATATCCATGTATTTGAAAATCGCTACCGCCCTATCTGGGTATTTTTCACAATATACACTGGCATATATCAGGAAAGCAGACGACCAGTTCTCAATATTCTTAGGCACCCTGGGACGCCTCGCCAGTTCCCACTCCTCCTCCTTGGAGCCCTCCTTTGCCTGAATGTCACGGTGCAACAGTTTAAAAACATCCACAAACTCATGTCTCCAAATCCTGTTTTTAGTCTTGTCAGATAGATGTGAGCCCAATGGCATGGCAATCCCCATATACGGCAATTTCTTGTGGATATTTTTATCTTCCTCCACCACCTCCGGGACCCCTTTACCTTTCTCCAGAAGAGGCTGAGACCCAGGGACGGGGGCAACCCCCCCCTTCCCCACACCCAAGGAGGAACCTTGCTGCTCAGACACTGTCTTGCCCCCCAAAGCATCTCCCCCAGTCCCAATAGACCTGGTCGCTTTTGGTGGTTGACCCCCTTGTTGCCAAACCGACCACCACCCCGTAGTACCTGAAGGCAAAGGAGCTGGTCGAAGCGTGTTGACGGGCCATGCTGCTTGCGTGCGACTGGTATCCTCCAGAGCCTGGTCCGTTGCATTGTCCGCACTAGACGTCTGCAAAAAACTAAGCACATTTGGTTGCCCCACAAAACCCCTCTTCCCCCTCACAGGCTGCGCCTGGTGTGCCCCACAAGCCCCATCCCCGTCCCGCAATTCCCCTTCCTCCAATTCATCACTGTCCAAATTCAAAGGACCCAAGACACCAAAATCACCAGCAGGTGCCCCATTGTCCCCCGTCCCCTCCAGAAAACCCCCTCTGCCAAACCCCAAACGTTGCTGAACAGTCCCTCTAGTGGAGGGGTGCCCTCGCTGGGAAGGGCAATCCGCTCCAGATCGCCCCCCCTCAGTAGGCCCCCCAGACAGAGCCACAGCGTGCTCCATCCGCCTCGTGCGCTTGCCGGCCGCAAACCGTGAGGCTAAAACCGGCATATCTTCCTGTAAGCCGCTCAAACCAAGACGTTCCTTTCCAATCGACTGAACCCCCTGACCCTCCAAACTGCCACCCCTCCCAACCCCCGAAGCCGCAGCCCCTTGCACCCAGATCCACTGACCATCACGTGGCGCCGGTAACCCTCTAGCGGGAAACCCCTCTAAGTTGGAAAACTGTGCTGCGCGCCCTAACGTGGAGCTCGGGCCCTGAAAAGCTGCCTGGCCAGAAGAGTCACCAGTACTAACAAGGGGGGAAGCGCCAATTAGCGCAGGAGAACTGGCAGACGATGACGCAAAAACCGGCCCCTCCGGCGCACTCTGCCGCCCCAACGCGCTGTCACTCACTTGAACTGGACCCGTCACCCCTGTGCCCATGGCCCCAGACACCCTCCTGGGTGTCACCACCACTGTACTCCTCCTTAAGGGGCAGTCGGTAGGCACCTCCGGGGGAAAAACAACAGGCAGGGATGTCGCAGGGCTCAACAGAAATGTCTGCCCATTCAATTGCACCAACTGTGAGCTGTTATGCCACGATAAATCAACTGACCCTATAACTGGGGTGGTGGCGTGCCTCTGAACCGGCCCGGGGACCTGTAAAACCTCCATACACTTCCCCCGCCCCTCACTCCTGGCACGTCCAGCTGGACCACCGGCCCTGCAACCGGCTCTCCTCCCACGCAGCCCGGCCTTCGAGAGGGACCGCCCCCTCCTTCCTCCCACTGCTGTCCGCCTGGGGCCCACAACCAGCCGTGCAGGAGCACATACCTGCGCCTCTTCCGCCGCCTCCTCCGACGGGCCTGCCTGCGCCTCCAGGTCCCCGCACTGGGCCGATTCCGGCGCCCCCACCGGATACATCGCGACCTCCTCCATCGCGTCGGGCCCCGGGGATAGACAGGCCGCCACCGCTCGAGCGACGCCCCTCCTGGCCTTACGGGGTGCGAGGTCCAAACCCACCCATGCCTGGCCAGCCACGCCAGGCTTCAAGAGGTCACTCCTGCCGGCTTCGTGTAGCACCCGTAACGCCTCCCGCACCGCCTCCTGTGACGCCATGACGCCTACGCAAAGCTACGGGAATCGCGAGGCAACAAAAGAGAGTAAACCAGCCCCTCCTCCCCGCTCCCGAGGGCCCAGTGATTTTCCCGCCGCTGTCTTCCCCTACTTATCAACTTCGGCGCGCCTCGCGCCCCTAATTAACCCTCTACCCTGGCACCTGGGTGGCCGCTCCATTGTGCGAAGCCACCCAGGGGGAGACCTGGCTCGCGCCCTGCACCCCCTGGGTCCCCCCTTTGCGAGTTAGCGCTATTGACAATGCAAATGACAATGTCTTTTACCTATGTGTTACAAATTGTGTAACATATGTGGGTAACATATTTTGAGGAAAGCCTATTCCTAGAAGCAATGTTTTGTGTGACTCAGCACACTATGGCGGAAAAAAGTGATATGACATGGCTAGTGCTCGAGGCGTTATAGTGCTTTTTCATGTGGGGAGCCGCAAGGCAAACACAAACATGGGAGGATAAGCAACAACAGGGGCAGGGGGTCAAATAACAACAGGAGGTGGGCGGTTGCAAGCAATGAGAAATAGGAATCAGAAGCTATGACTGAGGAAAGGAAACAAGCATTGTGAAGAGAAAAAGTTGATGAGAAATCCACGCCAGGCATTCAAGTTATGAAACAAAACAATGGGAGAGCGATAGAGACGGGGAGGGTGACAAATGGACATGAAGGAGAGACAATACTCAGGATGAGACGAAGACCATATGAAAAGAGGCAGACATATGAAAGGGGAGACGATAAGAGAGATGGATATTGGAAGAGAGAGGCATACTTTAGACTGGGGACAGGAAGAGCAGCAGACAGAGTCTTTTTTTTTTTAAATTTTTATTTTGCAAGTTTGTTAAAACAAAAAAAAAAAATAAACATACAGCTGTGGTACAGAGGCGCCATTGTGCGCACATTTCAATGGGGGCGGTACAAAAAAGGAAGGACAAATGTAGCGGAGACAGATTCTGTACGGTGAGTGACTTGAGCATCAATACAGTCCTGAAAGAGGGTAGTGGTGGTCCTGAAAAGGAAAAGACCTGCACATCAAAAAAAAACACACACATTTGTCAGCAGATAAGTTAAAGAGGCGTAAAATAACTGGGTATATATGAAATAGAATTCGGGTGCTTAGTTAGCTATGGACATTCACTACCCGAAAGTGTCAATAAGGTAGATAAAAATCCACCTCAATAACATGCAAAAATATATAGCCATTGCAGCACTAGCCATACACCTCCGTAGTAATACAGTCCTCATTGTAAAACAGTAGCCAAAGTGCTGAGCCCAAGAGATCATTGCAGGGAGTATCTACCCCTCCGGGGGGGGGGGGGGGGAGGGGGGGGGAAAGGGGGGGGGGGGGGCAGCACCCACATCACGCCCTCCAAAGCGACACACTCTCCCATAGAACAGAGAGGAGATCCACGCCACAAGCGCAATCAATGCCAACACATCCTAGACCAGATCTCGAGCAAGCATCCCCAGCCGCCGCACCAGTCGGCACCCGCTCATTCAGCATCTTGGCCGCTATCCGAGGCCGCCGCCCCAGCAAGGAGATAACACTGTAATGGGGCCCATATATCAGTGGGCCGCGACCTGGGCGGCATGAGCTCAGAGTACGTGCGGATCTGATCCTGACAGTAAACTAGATCTCTCATCCACTCCTTAAATTTGGGGGCCCTGCCCCTGCCCCAGCGACACGCCACCCTCCTTTTAGCAAGCAGAAAGGCCAGTGCGATGAATTTACGGTGCGCCGCCTGTATAGGTTCTACGTAACCCAGCAGGGCCAGGAGAGGGGAGGGCTGTAATACTGTATCGACCATCTTGGAGAGCGCCTCAAACACCTGGCACCAATAGCGGTGAACTGCATCACACGTCCAGGCCAGGTGAAGAAAGTCCGCACCCGGAGCCTGGCACCTGTCGCAATTATCATTGTCACGTAGCCGATATTTGTGAAGTCTGGCGGGCGTGAAGTAGAGCCTATGAAGGTATTTATAATGGATAATCCTGAGGCGGCTACTGGAGGATACGCGGTCCGTCTGCATCAGGCAGAACTGCCACTGTTTGTCCGTCAGCGGGACACTTAGTTCCAGGTCCCATTTCTCCCTCGCTGCTAACCGTGGCGCCTGCAAGGAGGTGTGGACCGAGCGGTAGATTTTGGAGACCAGTTTAGCTGGAGTGTCGTCGCTTAGTATACGATGCAGCGGAGCCAGATGTGGGGGCTCCTGGGGGAAGCAGGGCATGAGGGCCCTCAACCCCTGCCGCAGGCGCAGGTAGAAGAAGACATCGAGGGGAGTAGGTTGAATGGTGGCATACATGTGCTCCATGGACCGGAACGTGCCGTCGTGGTACAGGTCGCCCCACGTAGTCACGTGAATAGAGCGAAGCAGTTTTCGGAAGCCCGTCTCCTGCAGCAGGGGCATGTCGGGATGATAAACAAGAGGCAGGAGCGGCGTGTACACCATGTCGAGCTCTAGGGCGGCGGCCAGCTTAGTCCACGCAGTAACCGTACTGATCAATGTCGTGGGCGTCCTATCTCTGCCTGTCACTGGAATGTACAGCGCACCCTCTATGGGAACGGGATGGGCCAACCAATGTTCCGCCGCTAGTTGGGGCATGTATCGGGGCTGTCGCAGCCAGTAGTAAGCGTAGTGTGCCTGGGCTGCCTGATAGTAGAGCTCGAAGTTAGGAATGCCGAAGCCACCCTGCTCATAGGGCCTGGTCAGGACGTCCCACCGGAGCCGGGGGGACTTCCCGCCCCACACTAGTCTGGTAAGCTCCGAGCGGAGCTGTCGAAAGAAAACAGCACCAGGATAGAAGGGAATATTCAAGAAAAGGTACAGTAGTTGCGGCAAGATCACCATCTTAACCAGCGAGGACCTGCCAGCCATGGAAAGGGGCAGGGTGATCCAGCGAGTGATGGAATCAGTAATGCGGGACATGGCCGTCCCATAGTTAGCCCTCATGAGTTCTTCTCTGTCTTTTTCAATGCGGACGCCCAAGTACTTAAAGTCCCCGTCACACCAGGCAAGGGGGAAGTCGGGCACAAATCTGCTCGTGGAGGCCGTCAGGGGAAATATACAAGATTTGCTCCAGTTGATCTGAATGCCGGAGATCACGCCAAACCGAATGAATTCGCGGAGGATCGGGTTGAGATTTTCTTCCGGCTCCCGTACATAGAGGGTGATGTCGTCGGCATACATGGATACGAGTATCTGCCTCTGGAAGCATCGCAACGCCTTGTCCCGATGGTGTTGCCGCAGTTTGGCCGCTAGAGGCTCCATGGCCAGAGCAAAGAGTAACGGCGAAAGGGGACAGCCCTGCCTGGTGCCCCTGGTAATGGGGAAGTCAGAGGATAGCCTCCCATTCACTAAGACTTTGGCTCTAGGGGCAGTATACAATAATTTAATCCACGAGATAAATATAGCCGGGAAGCCCATGCGCCCCAGAACTTGGAACAGGTAGTCCCATTCGAGTGAGTCGAAGGCCTTCGTGGCGTCTAGGAACACGGCGGCCATGGGCAGATCGTCATGCACGGAATTAAGGATCGAAAAGAACGTGCGCAGGTTATGCGTTGTGGCTCTGCCTGGCACAAAACCGGCCTGGTCAGGCAGTATCAGGTTGGGGAGCAATAAATTGATTCGATTGGCGATGAGTTTGGCTAGAATTTTCACATCACAGTTGAGGAGGGAGAGAGGCCTATAGGAGTCACAGTCGTGAGCCTCCTTCCCCGGTTTAAGGAGCGAGGTAATGAGGGCCATGCGCATCGACGGGGGGAGATGCCCCACTTCTAATGCATCTTCGTAGACTTCTCTCAGCACCGGGGCCATAAAGTCGATATAGGTTTTGTAGAATTCAATTGGTATTCCGTCGAGTCCGGCGGTTTTTCCTGAACTCATCTGCATAATGGCCTCCCGCACCTCATCAAGCTCAAAAGGGGAGCTCAGAAACTCCCGTTGCGCATCGCTTAGCCACCCCAGGGACACATCGTCAAGGTAATCATGCAGTTGGAGTTCTCCAACTCTAGTGGACGCGTAGAGTACGCTATAGTGAGCTACAAACTCATTGAGGATATGCGCGGTCTCACTGTACCTTGCGCCATCCCCTCCTCTAATCTCCATGATCGTATTAGGCGGTCGTGCTAGCCTCATCGTTGCAGCCAGGGCCTTCCCCGGCCTCTCTCCCTCTCCATAACTCCGGGCCACCCAGTATTTGCCTCGAAAGTTAGCCTCCCGAGTGGCCTCCGTGGTGTATTCGGAAATTTTGTCCCGAATGCTTGCCAGCCCAGCGTCGTCAGGGTTGGTCGCAAGGGATATCTCTAGCGCCCGGAGGTCATCTTCCAAGGTGCGCAGGCGCGCCATAATGCTCTTCAGTACCCCTGAGCCTTTGGCAATGCACAGGCCCCGGAGGGTCACCTTGAAAGCATCCCATATAGTCTCAACGTCTTGCACTGAGTCCTTGTTGCGCTCAAAGAACGCCAAGCACTCCTCCCGCAGCTCCTCTTGAAAAAGGGCATCGAGAAGGATCGTGGGCTGCAGCCGCCAGGCCGCCAGAGGGGGGCCGAGTTCCGCCGCCCGCAGCGTGACTCGCACTGGCGCATGGTCAGAGAATGTACGCGGAAGATGTTGCGCTCCAGTCAGCGCCGCATGAAACTGCGGGGTCAGGAAGACGTAATCGAGCCTGGCCCAGGAGCGCGCCTGTGCCGTGAAGTGGGTACCCTCCCGGGCATCCACATGGAGGTGTCTCCACGTGTCAATCAGCCTATGTTCTGCTATGATGTCCAAAAGCATCTCACGAGACCGTGTGTAATGATGCGGGGCCGGGTGGGACCTGTCAAGCGCCGGGGCAAGCGTAACGTTAAAATCTCCCCCCAGTATGAGGTGCTGCGTACCCACACCTATTAGATCCGCACCGAGGTCTGCGAAGGAGGCAGGGTCGTCTACATTGGGACCATAGCAGCAGGCCAGAGTGACCATTTTATGGCCCAGTCTCCCCCACATCAGGCAGTATCGGCCTTGGGCATCACTTTTCATACCCGCCAGCACGAAGGGGGTAGTCCGTTTAACTAATATAGCAACCCCGCGGGAATAGGAGGAATAGGACGAAAAGGCAGAGCACTTCGCCCATCTGCTAGCGAAAGTAGGGGCAGCCTGCGCCCGGAAATGGGTCTCTTGAAGGAACGCTATGTGTATAGCGTGGCGATCTAGGTAGGAGAGGACGTTCCTTCGTTTCCTAGGGTCCCCCAGGCCTCTAACATTCCATGTGAGTACATTCAAATCAGTGTCCCCCACGGCCAGGTCGACCAGGACAGGTAGGAAGAGCAGCGGCAGAGGGGCCCCATCCAGTCACCCCCCATCCGCTGCATGCGCGAATTGCACTACGCACCACACACCTAGTCTCAAGCTTTCCACCGTCCACATCACAACTCAAGCCGAGGTCGAAGGTATCATTAATATACGGGTAAACATCACGCCCCCTCAGGGGTCTACGCCACGAAAAGGCAGCAAAAGTTTGGAATAGCTCCATGAGCGGCAGCGTCTTGTACACAGCTGTAGCAAACATAACAACAATATAAAGGACCATCTCGGGTCCTGAACCTAACCCAGCAGGCCGTCCTAGCAGGTCAGCAGTAACCGGCTCTAGTGCCGGGCTACAGAGGGAAGTGAGGCGCTTAGCCCTCCAACACCTGGACCCTAGGGCCCACCCAGCCGCCCCCCAAACAAACCCACAGCCCAACTTGGGCAAGATTACCCACAGAAACCCGCGTCCCAGCACCCCGCCCCCCACCCACTGAAGCAACCCCAACTCGCCAGGAATGTCAACCCTCCCCCCACCCAATCGAACCCTCAGTAAGCTCAACAGGAGCAACTTAGTCAATAGAGTCCAGGGGGTACACCCTACAGGGGACATCCAGAGGGCACACAGATCCACCCTTGTCTGCCCGTAACCCACCATTGTCATAGTGGGAGGGAGTAGGGTGGTGCCTGGCATACATTACCGATCCCCGTCCAGCACGCAACCGGGCCTCCGTAAGTCAGTCAATACACAGCCCATCAAGTGGTTCACAGGGGAGGGCAAACGGGAAAGGCACAGAAAGGTGGCACAGGAATGCAGAGCAGGAATCACGTTAGTTCCCAAATGGGCAGTCAATGTTCGTTCTCCGAGGCAGCATCTTGTTCATCAATTCGGTCTCGATGTGCTTTCCGCAGGGATTTCAGAAAGTCCTCCACCTGCTGCGGATTCGTGAAGAAGTGTTGCTTCGCTTGATGGGTGACACGTAGCTTCGCCGGGTAAAGTAGTGCATAGTCGATTTGGAGGGCTCTCAGCTTTTTCTTTACATCAATAAATTTGCGACGTTGGTCTTGCACAACAGGAGTAAAATCAGGGAAGACGGTGAAGTTGACCCCCTCAAAGGACAAGTTCTGGTTCGCCCGCGCAGCCCGCAGCGCAGCATCGCGGTCGCGATAGTTCAGGAGCCGTGCGATGATGGGCCGGGGTGGGGCGCCGGGACGTGGCCGCGGGCCAAGTGACCGGTGAGCCCTCTCCACGATGAACTGCTTGGAGAAGGCGTCTGCTCCGATTGAGGCGATGAGGATCCTCTCCACATAGTCCTCCATGCGCCCCGTGTTGGTGGACTCCGGCACACCCACCACGCGGATGTTGTTGCGCCGGCTGCGGGCTTCCAACTCCTCATTTTTAGCAGCTATGATGCGCAGGACATTATCCATTTTATTGAGCTGGGTAGAGTGGGATGCGGTCGCATCTTCAGTCTCCGAGATCCGCCGTTCGGCCTCAGCAAGGCGCTCCTCATGGGCATCGATCTTCTGCGCGTACGCATCCATTCGGGATGTAAGGCGGTCCACCTTATCCACCACCGTGGCGAAACCTTGCCTCATTTCCCGCATCATTTGCTGCATATCTATCGGCGGTGGGGCCTTGTCCACGTCCAGCCCCGGGGGGGCCTGTGCGCCTCCATCATCCGGCGCACTCCGCAGCCCCGGCTTCGCAGCTGGGGCAGCGAACGACAGTTTCGCCTGCTTAGCATCATGTTTGCCCATCGTGGGCTCGTCGTGGGGGACCAGCCCACACCACAGAGTCGTCTTCAGGACGGGATCTGCCCCGGTGGGCGCCGGTGTGCACCTTGGCGCAGCGACGGAGGCAGGCCCTCCGACAAGTCACAAAGCCACAGGGGCAAGCTCAGCCAGCACTCTGATGTGGGCCCAGTATCCGGGAAGGCCGCAAGCCCACGCAGAAAAGCCCTCACACCTGGGACCCCAGAGTAGCACCAACAGGGGGGGGGGGCCGCCAGGCCGCAGCGAAGGGGGGCAGGGGGAATCGTTCAGTTCCGGGCCCACGCCGCAGATCACTCGTCCGCCAGTAGCACCGCCGGAGGGCCCGATAGCCCCGCCGCAGGCTCTCCGACAAGTCACAAAGCCACAGGGGCAAGCGCAGCCAGCACTCTGATGTGGGTCCAGTGCACGGGAAGGCCGCAAGCCCACGCAGAGAAGCCCTCACACCTGGGACCCCAGAGTAGCAACAACAGGGGGGGGGGCCGCCAGGCCGCAGCGAAGGGAGGCAGGGGGAATCGTCCAGGTCCGGGCCCGCGCCGCAGATCACTCGTCCGCCAGCAGTACCGCCGGAGGGCCCGATAGCCCCGCCGCAATGTCCGCGTCCCGGTCAACTCCGGCAGCGGGGGCCGCAGCGCCCAGGCGGAGCGGGAGGAGGGGGAGGCCCGTCCGGCCGCCAGGCAACACAGTTTCTCCAGTCTCGGGGTCGCACAGGGAGGTCAGCCGTTCTTCGCCGTAGGGCCTCGGGGATCCACACGGCGGCCGGGGGGGAGGGGGTCAAGCCAGGCACAGCTCCGCACTCCGCCGACCCCGCACCGCAAGCAATCCCCTCGTTCTCCTCAGCAGAGGTCGCTTCGGCCAGGGGGGAAGGCCAGGGCCCACTTGCCTCGTGCGCAGCACCGGGCTCGCGTGGTTACAGAATCCGGCCGCCGTCACCACTGTGTCCCAGCTATCGGCCCGACGGGGCTTCCAACGTGTCTCCCAGCGTCCTCGATGGGCTCTCGGCTCCAAAACTTCAGCCGGAGCCGCCAGGGCCCAGCAGCCACATGGACACCCGGTCACGGTCCGGCGGGTGATCGGGGAATCAGGATAATGGTAGGATTATGTGTCCAGGCAGCAGGAGCCTCACCGAAGCGCGGCCATACTGCGTGCGCGCCCTCTAGCGCCCCCAGCAGACAGAGTCTTTGCCTTACAAAGAGACCGAGGCCAGCATAACGGCAAATCCCCTTGATCGCTAACTACTTAATTCGCTACTAAGTGTGGACAGCCGTCTTTAGCCCTGCCTAGCCGGAGTGGATGAACCTACATTGTTACATTGGATGTGCACACTGAGGGCTCCTCACCTTTTATTCAAGCTTTATTCAAGAAACCACGGCAAGTCAGCTACTAGTTTGTCGTTATAGACCGGCCCCTGTAAATACCAGAGTCCGTCGGCCAATCGTCCTCGGGTGTGCAAATGTCCTTTCACTGTGTTCTGAGAATACTACACGGCGGCCATTTTTAAAGTGGTAGAAACCAGAACTACCTTTATCACAATGTTAGAAAACGTAAGGGATGAAGAATGATATCATGGGAAAACTGCGGTCCTGTGCTACATTATTTGCAACAAATCAAACAGTCCTCAATGATGTCTGTTTTCTATGCCCTATATAGCACCCCATGACCACGCACATCTAGTATATCATCTCCCCAGATTCCTACGGCCGATTCCCCCGCAGCTGCAACCAGTAGCACTGCAACAGATTCCCTCCCACCTGTAAAGTGGGGCTGACCAAGGTGCACCAAACCCATTAATGTTAGGATGAACTACTAAAAGAGGTCGGCAAGTAATACCCCAGGATCTAAAGCAGGAGGGAGGAAGAAGCATCCTGAGGAGAGAGCGTGTGCCAGCGAGAAGGGGAGGAGAGCGGGTAGTGCCTGCAAAGAGCAGAGAATACCCGGCAGCTGTGAATTGGGGGCCACACTGTGTAACAGCTGTTCAGACCAAGTTTACAAAAAAAAGTGCGGCAAGCTGATAATATACCTACTGTGTCACGCCGCGGGTAAGGGATCCAATCCCACTGGGCGTGGCTAAAAGGAGACCGGGTGGCAACAAGCAATGATTTCCTTCAGTACAATCATTGCACTGTCTTTAGCATAATTTGTGACGTCAAACGACACGCATGAATCAAAGCTGAAGGCAGAGCTAGGACGAGGCTTCTGGAATAGTATCGATTCCAAGAAGCCTCGTAAGACGAGAGCAGCGCATGCGCTGCTTACGTCACAAGACCTAAAAAATGTGAACAGTTTGACATTACTGAGTTTTAAGTACCAAGGCTGGAAGGAGGAGGAGCGGTACTCACCAAGTGTGGGAGTATGTACACTAAGAAGTTTGCCCATACCTTAAATAGGTTATAAGAATGGTCACTGGTTTTATGCGGCATGCGAGGGCAAAGTTATGCGGCAGGGTGAGTAAATATGCGGCAAGAAAAAGCAAATTATTCGTCATAATGCGACATATTTTGTAATACTATTACTTCATTATTTTGGCATTTTCGAACTTGTTAACATTGTCTGAGCATTGGTTGCACCTCAGTAGTATCAGTTTAATACCCAAATGTAGCAATTAGCAACAATAATGTACCTAGTCAACCTTTGTAAACGGCATTCCTCTGCGCAGCAATGCTTTTTGCTGCATTTTTAGGGACTTTTGAACTGATTGATCAGAAACAATTTTTTAGTTAAAATTCTGCAGATAATGCGGCAGATGATTTTTTTTTTTAGAAACAAGGATTAACGGCGGACTCCAGATGCAGCACCTCCTTACTATGTTCCCATAAGGTGTAGTTAGTTATAAATATAGTTGGTGTGCACAGTACTGCTCCTGCATCCGCCGTTAAAGGATGCAAACTGCCAAGCAGATTGACAAAGTTTGAAGAGAATCAGAGCGGGGCACTACCAGATTATTATTTTATGTCACACCAAGTGGTCAATGTTCTTTCAATAGAAAAAGTCTTTATTATGATTATCCAATGTAAGGACAGTCTCAGCCAACGCGTTTCGTTCAGAAATTGAACTTCGTCAGGGCTGAAAGAGTATGAAAAAACATAACATAAATATAAAGACATTGAGACAAACACAGGACCAACAGAAAAGAAAATTACAAATCTTTGCATACACAATTACATATATAAATACAAAACAATTATATGTCCAATAAACAATATGACAAATATCTGACTTCACACTGGACAGTACATACACACACATGTATTTAAAAATCCCATGTGAACATACTATTGTGTATCACCATTTTGATAAGGCATAAGTATGCCCATATTTACAAAGGAATATATATCCAAAGACGCCTGGGTCTATACACAACATGTAAAGCCTGGGTAAACCTATATCAATACAAAGAAAAACATGAAAAAATAATAATAAAACCTGCCAAAGCAGAAGAAAAGCTATTATCCTATATATTGAGTGTATCAAACCACCCAGTCTAAATCATGATCATGCATATAAATGCCTTCCTCCAGGGTGATTAGCTTCAAGACAGAGAACTAAAATCATATGCATTTACAATTGATAAAGCAGCATATGCTAATTTGTGAGTAAGGCCCAAAACAAAATCAGTTCTAATGTTTCATAAATTAAGGTCGAGATATTATATAATTTTTTCATTTTTGGCCAACCTCCTTATGTATGTTTTGATATATGCAAGCTATATATGCTATGATGACAAAATATACAAATAAACTCAATATAATACAAAAGTCAAAAACAAGTTATAAACGACAAACAATTATAAAAACACACATACCATGCATGAAAATGGATGTTCACTCCGCAGTAAAGTAATTATCTGTATAGTTGAGAGTCAATCTCAAGAGGAGCCAATATTGTCGACGTAGCAATTCCGAATTAATTCATTTGACATAAATGCCTCCTTGATAAGGGCACCATTAGTGATTCTGTTAATTGGGAAGAGGCAGAAAAGATGCAATCAATGGGACAGTTCACACATGAGTCCCGCAAATTAGAGAGAACTCCCGGCATCCTAAGAACGCCAGAGAGAGAAAATCCACTCAGGAAGTGCAAGGAAAGTATGAGAACACGGAAATCATGTGATAAGCGTACATGACTCAATCAATCCCATCTTTATATTCAATAAATATTAAAAGCACAAAATACACACACATAAAGGAACCGTGCATTCCAGCATGAGATTTAAATATACCTCACTGTGCAATATCATGTCCGGCAATGATAAGCCCTATGTCACTACTATGATAAAAAGTTGAACAGAGAATACATACAATATGGCCACATAAAATCAGGATAGTATAACACCAGCTATGGAGAGAGTAGACAAAGCAGCAGTGACATAGATATAAAGGTCAGTAAAGCTGACCTAAGATATGTTATCCATTCTGTACGAACGGACTCTAGTTGGTCGTAAGATACATTATCCATTCTATACGAACGGATTCTAGTTACAATCACCAAGCAAGAAGATAAGCTAAGGATACACCCCATATGTGTGACATTTTTAATCCAAGCAGCACGACACCAAAAGTGAAAAAGATTTGGCAGAACCTGAATAATGTGGCTACGTAGATTGGTGAGCCCAAGCTTTAAAGGCGCCACTAGTTCTGTGCGAACGTAGTCCAATAAATCATAACTTACACCGCATACCTGCAGTAGTCAAAGGTCCGTGTTTAAACCTCAAACCATAATGTCCACCTATTGAGAAAACGCGCCGATGTTTAAAGGCAATCCGTGTGCCATATGGGCGACATATGATCCAAATAGCACGATACCCACTATGGGGGGGATTAAGTAGAACGCCAATGATGTAGCTATGCAAGTTGGTAAGCCTAAGCCTTAAGTACGCCACCAGTGTTGCTATACGGACAGACACTAGCAAATCTCACAAATCATAACTTGCACCGCATACCTGAGATGGTCAGAAGTCCGTGCTTCCTCCTCAAAACGTCAAGTCCACCATATGAAAAAACGCGCCGTAATTTAAAGGCAGTGCAAAAGTCAAGACGTCGATTTCCGCAAACATTGACCGTGATGGTGTGGGTGGGCGTAACCTAACACGGCCAATATGGTCCTTGCGTCCTATATCTCCAAGGAAACTCGGGAGTCTGCATAGAAATTGAAAAAAGACTCGCGTCTAGTTGGAACGTAAAACCCCAAATCAAAACTTTATGTATAAGAAGCGAACAAATATGTTGTTTTGGCATAAAAAATATGTAAAAAATATAGAGAATCCTGCACACAAGAAAGATCAAAAAGAAATAAAAACACTAAATTGTGTGTTTCAATAAATCGACCAAGCACCACCGCGTGTGTTTTGTCATGGCTAGAGATGTATAAAGTGTCCCAAAACTCCAAAGCACGGTATACCTAATTATAAAAAAGATGTAAAAGACCATCCAAGAGCGCTGTAATCTAAATATATGAAGATATAAGGAAATCCCATAATAGAAATAAAGACGTGAAGAGCCTGTTCTATTAAGAGGGAATATTTAAAAAAATGAAAATGCCTTGATACAAAATACCACATACGCAGGCACGTCAAGACATAATACATCCAAATCAGAAATCGAGGTGGGTATAATCTCGGGGTAAGAAGATCGTCCAAATTGACAAGGAAAATAGATGTACCTCATCCCCTGTCAATGCTCCACATTAGTCAAGATCAATACATTGAACAATGGCAGCAGGGTTGACATACACTTATAAGGAATAAAATTCCAAGGTGCCCATTTTCAGAGATCAAAAGTACTAGGCAATCAGAGCACTGGCGCCACATCAAATAGACCAAAATATGTCAAGTGAGAAAGTAATGAAACTCATGATCAGAATTGTGCCCTTTAAGTACCGACCGCAATCTGCATATCCATTTAGCTTCTGTTTGTCTTAATATTAAATCCCGATTTCCTCCCCGTTTGTTCACGGGAATATGATCAATTCCACAGAAAAGAAAAGACTTATCACCCATGTGTGCTCTATTGTAGTGATTGGTCATAGGGTATCGTGTGTCTTTATTGATGAGAGCACGTCGATGTTCTTGAATGCGTGTCTTAAGGCATCGTGCCGTGCTCCCAACATAAATTTTCCCACATGGACATTCCAGTGTGTATACTACATATTTGGTATTGCAGTTAATAAAGTGCCTGATCTTGTGTACCTTGCAGTGTTGTAACTGAATTCTTTACATTTGTTCCTTCCAAAAATACATACATTGCAAGTAGTGCATGTATGAAAGCCAATTGTTGGTGTGGGTAACCAAGTGTTCGGAGTCTTCTGTGTGATCACATAGCTCGGACATAAGGAGCTTCTGAGTGTCCGTCCCCTTCTATACACTAAGGAAGGTTTTGCAATAATAAGGGGACGCAATCTAGGAATATCCAAGAGTAGATGCCAATGTTTTCTAAATGCTTTGAAGATTTTATCACTGTGCACAGTGTAATTAGTAAAGAAGCAGATTTTTTCTTTAGTTCTACAAGTGGCACGTATGTATTTAGGGGCCCTTGTTCCAACCTGCACAAGGGTCTGTGTTCGGGGAAGCTCCAAAGCTCTACGTTCTGCTCTATTGAGAATAGTGGCATCATATCCCCTATGTGCAAAACGCTGTTTAATGTCTAAGATATTCACCCTAAATCTAGTCTCTTGACTGCATATACGCCTAGTTCTAACCATCTCCCCAAACGGGATATTGATAATGACTGAACTAGCATGTGCGCTTGAAGCATGTAAAATGCTATTACAGGCTGTTTGTTTCCTAAACAAGGTGTTGTATATTTGTCCCTCCTTAATGTAAAAATGAATATCCAGGAAATCGATACTCTCTTTGTTATACAGCATTGTGAGTTGTACATTGAAGGAATTGTTATTAAGGTACGCCAAATATTCCCTAAGCTGGATTTCCAAACCTGACCATAGACACACAATATCGTCTATATACCTCCCCCAAAACACGATGTAGTTGGTCCAGGGGGAGGCATTCTTGCTCCAGGCATGCTCCCTCTCATACCAACCCATGAAGAGGCCGGCATAAGAGGGGGCAAACCTGGAACCCATAGCTGTCCCTTGTAACTGATGATACCACCTCTCATCATGTTTAAAAAAAATATTCATCAGGATGAGATCGATCATCTCCATAATCATAAGGTTGTAGGAGTAGTGGTCAGCCTCTTCCTTGTCAAGGTAATGGCGGACCGCCAGCATACCAAATTCCCTACGGATGCAAGTGTACAGTCCCACAACATCGAATGTGACGAACATCAGGTCATCTGACCACACAAAGTCATTAAATTTGACCAAAATATCTTCACTGTCTTTATGATAGGAGGGAAGGTTGGTGACATGCTTTTGCAATGTGAGATCCACAAATTCTGATATTCTTTCTGTGGGTGATCCGACACCAGAGATAATGGGTCTACCCGGGGGGAATCTTCCTCCCTTGTGTACCTTTGGTAAGATGTAAATGCAAGGGAAGCGTGCCCGATGGATATATAGATATTTAAATTCATTCTCAGTGAGCAGGCATTCATTTCTCCGGCAGATGATGGATTATGTGGCGAATGCAGCAAATCTATAATATGCAAAAATCGCGCCACGATCCCAATGGCCCTGGTTATAAGGGATTGTGGGGCTTGGGCTGCACCATTAATTTAATTCTTCACTCCTGGTCCAGGTCAGGACTTTTCTAATTGTTTATTAGAAAGAGAGGGTGTGAAATGGAGCTATCATCTTTTCTAAAGGGGTAGCAAAGGTTCAGAGACATAAACATAGCTTCCAAGTTTTCAGATGGCAAAAGTGACATTTCAATGGTCTGAGTGCACTTATGAGTGACACTCTACTGCCAAATGTGTGACACTTTCTCTTGACTAAAACCAAGGAATGAAGTGCATGAAAAGAGATACATTTTAGAAATTATAGCCTTTTGTCAATGAGAAGCTCTAAAATATCTGGGAAGCACTCAAAACCCCTGAAATGGAAAGTTAAGATACTGATACCAATGAGACATCCGTTTAGAGCACCAATTTCGCATTATAGCAGTCAGAAATGTAATAGCATGTGTGCTAAACGTTTGTAAAGTGTGCAAGGGGAAGCTTGTCTGTAGGTTAAATTTGTGGAGACCCTGCACACTGAAGCACGATGACTGAGTAGGGTTTTCGTTATCCAAATATGGGTATATGAGTGGAATTGAAAGATAAGAATAACAGAAACCCTCGCTGAACGACCATCTGTTTATAACCTGTTTATAAACTTCAAGAGCATGGATATAATAAAAAATAGGAGCAAGGGACTAGTCTTCCATGGACAACGAACAAGTGTTTCAATCCGTGAATGTGCAGTGCTCTACTGTCGGTTACCACACCTATATTAAGAACAGCAAAACATATAAACCAAACAGGAAGAAGCATCCAGGTATGAGACGTTCTATGGAACCAATGAAAGAGTTGAACATTCTGTGCAAAGTCTCTTACAAAAATCCCTCCAACAAGAAACACATTCAGAAATTATATATGCCTGCATGTACAAGTTTCCACAAGTTATTCTAAGAAGAATGGTCTATATCCAGATATGTTAACTATGGTGTGTTTATTTGTTTTAAACAAGGCCATCTTTATTAAGGCAAGGCCACAAAAAATAAATTGTCTGCAGAGGGGTTAAGTTGAAACGTTTTCAAAATGTTTCCTATGCTCTGGAGCAGCACAATTTAGTCTCCACCCTTATACGTCACAATATGCAATTCTATGTCCGGACCGGATGTAGAAAATGCTTTCACTTTGTTTGTCAGAAGCCCTTTAATTGTAACTATCAGAAACTACACTTCCGATGAGCCAGTGAGAACTTAGTCGAAACAAATAACAGACAGCAGTTCATTAATGTCCAATCAGACTGAAGCCTCCATAATATAGTCCCATGTCCATATCAGTAGTGCCTCTTTCTTCGCTGCTCGCAGCAAAGATACGTCACTACTTTCCTTCTTGAAAAATTAATGTGCATTTGGTGGTGTTAATGATTAACTGTTTTGGCCATTTGGTTGGTGTTAATGATTAACTGTTTTGGCCATTTGGTTTTCTCCTGATGGTGCGCGTGATGGTGTCATGGTCACTTTTCACTGATTTTGCACCGAGAACGTTTCAGGCTCCTACATGGCTGAGGAAGGTGCCAGCAGAGTGGGGGCGAGTCCTCCGCACAGATAAGGACGCTGCGGTGCCATGTTTACCCTCTGGCTCTGCTACGCACAATTTTCAGATTTCTGTAAAACCGGTCTGAGTTTGCGCTCCCCAGAGAGTCTGCCTTGCTTGGAGAGAGATGCCCTCTACGAGGGTTGGTACAGGCAAGGGTTACTCACACCTGCATTTTGCTGCATTCTCATGCCCTGGGAATCCCAGGGTCGGTAGTGAGTGGATTGCACATGCCCCTGGTGTCTTTATTATCTTCAGAGGCTGCTCATACAAGCTTCAAGGAACATGCTCCCAGGCACTCTCTCTCTAGCCCCAAATTAATATCAAGTATTTCACCTGGAGGTTGTATTGGCGGGCATAGACACGCTGATTGTGAGCACGTTTCTCATCACTATTCCGCTGGGTTCCCCGGCCCCAAACTTTCAGTACCTACGCTGCCTGGCCACTACTTTCATCATCGTTGGAGCCCTAACCTGCTCTCTACCCTGGATAATTCTGTCTGGTCACAGGCTATGGGGACTGAGGATGAATCCCAGGAGGGAGGTGACTCCCTGGCATACTTCCAGGGGGATGAGGAGTTTTATTTGGTGGTGGATGCTTCTATCTACAGAGAAGTAAAGAGTCTATGGGGCCTATGGAGCAGCGCCTTGCCCAACAGATTGCGCGCGAGTGCGCAAAGATTTCCAATTCTCAGGGACAGAAGTCCCCTGACGGCGCATTGTCTGGCCAGCCCTCTGATGTGGACCCTGTTCCACCAAAGTTCCCTAGGGTTGCTGGGGTTGATCCTGATGCCTTACAGGAAGCCTTTCTGGCACAGTCCCCACCATCCCTCCCTGGGGATGTACCAAACCCGAATAAAAGTTCCCCAGATCCTGTTTCTCCTGAGGAAGAGGCCCCCAGGGACACAGATGAAGAGGCTGGGCCTTCCAGACCCTGCCGCCCTATGCCTAATCCCCCTACCTCTGCCTCTACTGCAACAGATGACACCTGTGACGTGCTGGACCCGGAGCATATCCTCCATCTCCGCTCCTCCGACTGGGTTCCATCCCTAAAAGTGGCAGCCTACGTGGAGGGTCGCATAAGGGACCCCTTGGGAAAAGCCACCTGTAGTTGCCTTAAGGCTGAGTGTCCCCACACCTCTCTTGATGGGAAAGTAGCCTTAACCCGGAGCTCGACTCAAATATGCCTACCTTCCTTGCAAAGTTTAGTAAGGATCCCAGAAAGGGTATCGATAGATCCTGCCGAGCTTGCCAGGATAAGCAGTTGGATGCTTTTGGCCCCATTACAAAAATCCTGGACATGGCGGAGGACGCTATGTCCATGGGTTCCCTAGTCTCACCAGATGTCCACTCAAGGTGGGTTCAGCGCACAGTGGTTTTCCCCGGAAAAGATAACTGCGCGCTGTCCATGGAATGACGCTGATCATTGTTAATAAAGGTGGACCCGAAACTCGGGGATCTGGTGGATTCTGAAGTGGGGCCAGTGGCTCAGGGGGGGAACTCTTTGGGGAACACTTCATAAAGAGGCATGGAAAGTTTGTCAATACTTTCACCTCGCTCGATAAGGCCCATTCCTCTACCAAGAGGGTTTTAACCCCCCAGGCGAATTGTCATCACACTATCCTCCTAGAGGGCAAGGCACCAGGCGCAGCCTGTACCAAGATCAGACCTGTTTTGCCAATTTCTACCCTACTCATGGCAGGCGCTTCAAAGATCGAGGAGCAAAAGGATTCAACACTTCCTGTGCTACTGGTGAGTGTACCCCCTTCCTCTCTTTCGAAAGTAGGGGGCTGTTTGACGCAGTTTCTGCATGTGTGGAGAGCAGTGACGAGTGATGCTTGGGTCTTTCAAACAGTTCAGGGTTTTCAAAGTGAAATTTGAGGGTCACCAGTCCAGGCTTCTCGGCCTCTACCTCTCCAGTTTCCTCAGGAGCAGATGAGTTTGGTAGACAAAAAGGTTACCTCACTATTGGAGAAAGGAGCCATTTGCGTTACCTCACCCCACCCAGATGGTTTTGTCAGCAACCTTTTTCTAGTCAACAAGGCAGACGGAGGGCAACGTCTGGTCGTACACTTATGCAAATTCAATGAGTGGCTAGTTTACAGCCACTTCAAGATGGAGGGCATCTATCTTCTTCGCGATGTGCTTCTTCTTTCGGACTGGATTGTTTGGTTGAATTTAAAAGAGGCCTACTTTGCTATTCCGATCTTCCCACTACACCGACTGTTTCTACAGTTTGTTGGAAGCAGCAGACTTTTCATTTCACATCCTTGCCATTCGGGCTCTCTTCCGCCCCCTGGTGCTTCACAAAGGTGCTCAAGCCAGTCGTGGAGTACCTGCGGGCGCAGGGGACTTGCCTTATTGTCTACCTAGACGACATGCTCATCCTTGCTCAAGACGACCAGCAACTGTCTCTTCAACTGCAGATGATAGTCACCCTACTAGAAATTCTGGGGTTTGTTATAAACGAGAGGAAGCCGCTACTTACCCCGACACAAAAAAGTGGAATTTCTCGGCTTCATCATAGACTCTACAGAGGCCACCTTAAGTCTTCCATCTCGCAAGATGGCAACATTTTGCAGTGAGCTAAGAGGGCCCTTGTCCCTTCAGCATGTGACCCTGCTACAGCTGGCGCATATGATAGGGTTGCTATCAGCATCCATCTAGGCCATCATTCTGGGTACCCTTCACTATCGGGCTCTTCAGAGAATGAAAGCCGCACATTTGAGGAAGGAACTTTCATTCTCTCAAGCGGTGGTTCTATCTGACAAAGCAAGAGATGAGATTCAATGGTGGCATGGAATGGGAGTGCGATTTTTGGCTCCTCCTCAGACCTTGTCATAGAGTCAGTTGCCAGCTGGTCTGGCTGGGGTGCTCGGTGAGGAGATTTTTCCATAGAGGTATCGTGGGCTCCCCAGGAGCAGACATTACACATTGTTTGGAGCTTCTGGCGGGCGTGTTCGCAGTTTGCAGCAGGACGTGAGACAGAGCTCAGGCCTGCATATTGCTCAAGATGGCCCACATATCAGTTGTCAGGTATACAAACCACCTATGGGGCAACCGGTCCAAGGTCCTATCTGACCTGGCAAACGACTTTTGACAGTTCTGCCTCGAGCATCAGATTTCTGTCTCTGTAGAATATCTTCCAGGCCGAGACAACCAGGTGGCAGATTCGACGTTATGGGATGTCAACAAAGTCCTCAACCTTTTCTTATCATGGCAATCCAACAGGTTCCTCTCTCAGAGAGAGCTGTCCACCAAGTTAGCTATGTTACTTTGTATGGTGTCATGTAGGAGAGTGTCCAATGTACAGGCCCTCTACATCACAGGCAGATCCTTTTCTCCATCCCGAGTGTCATTTACAGTCAGCCAGCGTACAAAATCAAATACAAGGAGTACCCAGTTTTTCTATATTCTCCAAATGTGTGTGTAGTTCAGTGCTTGAAGGCATATGAGGAGATGTCAGCGGAATTTTGCCCCCTGGGGGAGTGGCAATTATGGATCTCCCTGCAGAAACCCCACAAGGCTGTCTCTTCCCCCATGATAGCCCGCTGGGTATTGTATGTTATGCAGGAGGCTAGGATGGATGTGAAAATATTTGGCGTGCACCCTACTCGGGATGCGATGTCCTCAAAAGCGTTCTGCCTAGGAGTGCGTCTGGAGGATATCATGAACACAGCCGGCTGGTCAACGGATTCTACCTTTAAAAGGTATTATTTTAAACCGGTGCTGGATATGGCACATCTGGTGGAGAGGATGTGGCCTAACGGCTAGAGCGGTCAATCTTGAAGCTAGGAAACCGGGTTTGAGTCTCCGCAGGTGCGCTCCACATCCTGTGATTCTGGGCAAATCACTTAATCTTCCCACGCCTAATAAAATGAATGTGTCCGTGTGTAACGCAACTGGTGCTCATGTAAAGTTTGCGCTATAAAACTGCAACAAAAAGTAAGCTTTGAACAAGCATAATCCTCGCTTCCGGTCCTGACATAGAATGAAAAATTTCCTAGCTACCATAACAGAAAGTTTCAATTCTATCAAGGACTCAGAGGCGAGGATTATCCCACCTGCAGATTCTGATCTGGGAGACCCTCCACCGTGACTAGTAAGTATTAAGAACTCTGTTTTCTTACTTTACTGAAGTAAAGTTGGTCTTGTTTGATTGTTACCTGATTAAAAAATGATCGCATTGCTGCTATAGGATGCTTTGGTGGCTGTAGGGCTGCGGTTGCTCTGGATTCTGACTGTGTTGTAATTAATCTGCTAGGTTTTATAGAGTCACTTGTGAGGTATCATCGGATGCACAATTGTGATAGGGACATATAACTTTGTGTGAGAGTAAGCTGTGATTGGTGTCCCAGTTGCACAAAGGAGAAACTATATAATCGTGGTGAGTCCCTGCTGGTGGAAGTTTCACTTGCGTGTGTGTCTGGATAGGTCGGAAAGTGTACCTCTAGACCATTTCTTGTCTGATTAAATATTTTGAATTCTTTAGTGGAGCAGACAAAATTTTTTTTTGAAATCACTTAGTGTTTTGTCTTATGCTTGCTTGGAGTTAAGCAAAAGGGTGCTCTCTTGAAAATTGTAAAGGTGGCTGTACCACTGCGAGGTGTGAGTAGTACGTCATAGTGTGCTACACTGAGGTTTTTTTTAAATAAATCTTTTTTATTGCGATAATTAAACTTAACATTGTGATGACAACCAATATCGTAGTACAATGTATCGAGATATAGTCCAACACTGGGCGTACGGTATCAGTTTATAGACAGTCGACGTATACCCACCTCTCTGATGTTTCAAAGGTTTCTCGCCCCTTCAAACAGATTTCCTCGACACATCCTCCCTGGATCAAGTGACCGGCTTGCATAAAAACCCTCTGTATTCATTCCACCTTCCCCAAATTTTGGTCTATTAATTCGGGCATCCTTTACCCTCATAAACCACCCTCTCTGCCAGAATACACCAATCCAAATCTGCCTTCCACTCTCAGGATAGGGGCGGATATGGCCCTCCACATCTTGTGTTTGACCACCATAAAACCAAATGTCACCCAAAGGTGGTCCTTGCTATTCAGAGCCGAAGCCTCCTGTATATACAAAAGGCACCATGTTGCCGAACTCGTCATGTCTCCACCATACACATTTATGACACAGTGTAGTGCAGTTCCTATTTCCCTAATAGGCTCTGTGCATTGGAATAATATACTCTATAGATTTGGCATAGGACTGAGGTCAGTATGCCCCTATCGAGTATATTAAACTTAATTAATTTGTATCAGTTAACTCAGAGGCCACTAGAAATTCCTTGTAAACAAGAAGAGAGTAGTTTCTGGCAACCGCATAAACATGACAAATTTGTTTCCCTTTAGAATCGAAACACTCTCAGAATCGTGGAAACTACAGATAACAGTTTCACTCAGCTAATCGTGCATGCTTAGTTTCTTCAGAGTTACACAGAAAGAATAGATGGGCGTTTCAATAAAAGGATTTATTGAACAGTCTTGTTTCTCATGTAAGAGATATGAGCTGTTATAATCACAAGACAGTATGCGAGATATATTATGTACAGCGTAAGCAGTAGAAAGAAATAATACTGCGCTATCATCTTTTGGCTATGACACATATATTCATATACATAAATAACATAGGCTAAAAATGTGAATACTCATGAGATGCTTCTCTATCTAGTTCTACAAGTAGTACAAGGTAAGAAGTAGGTGATGTATTCTATCGTATGGTATGTTAAGTTTAGTATGCCAGGTCTGGTATGTCAAGAGTCCCTCTAGGTTCTAGTCAGCTCCATACCTTGAGAATGAGAGAGGTGGGAATCTCTTTCCGGGTCTCGAACTCTAACACCCCGCGAAGGGAGTCAGAACACTGTAATCTGGATTCTCTGCGAGCAGGGATGACAGCGTCTCTTGTCAGTGCGTCAGGCCTGGAGACGGGCTCCTCTAAAGTCGAGGTCTCCTCCCACTTGCTTGGGCAAGGGAAGGTATATTTACACCTGGTAGGTGCCTTGGAATGTTAGCATTGACGTAAAGTCGGGCAGAGGAAGACGACAGGAATGAACCCTTAAGGAATAGCAGTTCATGCATAATAAATTAGTTCTTGGAGAAATCAATAATCTGTGCTAGGGGAACTCCCAAGAGCTTAGGGGTCTGGTTTCTAAGAACTCGTTGTGACGTTGGGGTGGACGGATGTAAGTGACCATGCCTGTATTTGGACAGCATGGCTAATGCCTAAATAAGGAATGGGATATTATGCCTCTACAAGGGCAATGCGGATTGTGCCTACAGAACATCACTGCTTCCAAGTAATCTTGAAGCGTTGGACAATCCCACAACATATGAAAGAATGCTCCCTCATGTCCACAAGCCCTGGAGCACTTCAACGACTCAGCCCTGCCTTTGTTAACCAGTGTCGTGCAGGCAAAATAGATTCTATGTAAGACCTTGAGTTGTATGAGTCTAAAATGGGAACGTATGGCAACCTCCTTAGGGGATGCCATTGCCTCCTGCTATTCGTCATCCATTAATTGTGTCACATCCTCCTCCCACCTTCCTCAAAGATGTGACATGAGGTCAGGGGAGTTGTTTAGGATTTTGTGACAAGTTAGGGAGATCGCTTTTTTCTCCATATAGTCATCAAGTAATCTGTCTTCCATAGGGGAGGACCTTTGGGGGGACTACCTTTGGCAGTGCTCGCCGTAGTCCATGACTGATCTGGAGGTAGCGGTATCTCTCAGTGTGTGGCAGTTGATAATCTCTCTGTAGATCCGCAAAGAAAATCACTCCACCTCTGCACCACAGGTAGATCAAGTAGTGGCTACCACTGACACCTGATTTCATATGATGAGTCTTCTGTGTAGAGTATTCCCACTCTCAGTGCAAAAAACTCTGGTTCAGCTGCTTGGACTACTGTAACACTCTTTTGGCTGCAGTGAGTGAGTATCTACTGAACAAACTCCAGGTGGTCCAGAACACAGCAGCCCGCCTAGTCCAGAATGAGCTAGCCAGAACCGCCTCTCTTGCCCTCTTGCACTCACAACATTGGCTTCCTATACACAAGAGAATTAAGTTCAAGATCTGTTGTATAGTATTCAAATCACTAAATGGCAGAGGACCTGGTTATTTGAGAGAAAAACTTACCCCATACCGGCCGAGCAGATCTCTGCAACCTGGGGAGAAATCTCTCCTTATCATTCCTCGTTTTAGGAAAACATGCTCTGGGGGCAATGCCTTCTCATACCTGGTCCCCCTTTATTGGAACTACTTACCCTCTCACCTCCGGAAATCCACGGATCATGTTTACTTTATAAAGCTTCTAAAAACTGAGCTTTTCAGTAACTAATATTACCTGCCTGAGATTCCATAGTAGTGCAGAGATACCTCTTCGGGGGTGATTCAGGCATTTTACAAATTATAGTAACATAACATAATAAATTGCCCACTCTGGAGAGGCCTATTAGGTCCCACTTATCGAAGGCCTGTTGCCTCACCAGCACTCCCAGTAGCCGCTGTGTCCCATAGCGGGGTCGCCTGAGTGATCTTACGCTGGCCATCCCAATGTCGCCAGTATGGCATGCCATATGTGTATCATAACTGAGGTTGGAGTGGGAAATGCTTTGTAGCCACTCTCACCATAAAGTGCTCTGAGGTAACCTAACCTAAGCCAGAAACCGGTCCTAGGATGCTTGATTCCGGTCCAGGGAAGACATGGCTTGGCAGTTCGGGCTGGACTGTTCCCATGAGGCACAGGGTCAAGACTGATTTGCATATGGCAATGTCTAAACTGGGGTGGTGTAGTGAGCAAAAGAACGATGAATTTAACCCAGATCTCTTGACTGGGGGAGAATGTCTGCATTGTCAGCATTCCGTCCATCATTTGTTTGTTGTAACGCTTTTCGCCCTAAGTGGGATGGGTGTTCCCAGACGTGGGACCCGTGCCCACTACGCCACTGGAGTCAAGCTATCCTGGCTGATGACGGCTGATAGCCAGAAACCGGTCCTAGGATGCTTGATTCCGGTCCAGGGAAGACATGGCTTGGCAGTTCGGGCTGGACTGTTCCCATGAGGCACAGGGTCAAGACTGATTTGCATATGGCCATGTCTAAACTGGGGTGGTGTAGTGGGCAAAAGAACGATGGATTTAACCCAGATCTCTTGACTGGGGGAGAATGTCTGCATTGTCAGCATTTCGTCCATCATTTGTTTGTTGTAACGCTTTTCGCCCTGAGTGGGATGGGTATTCCCAGACGTGGGACCCGTGCTCACTACGCCACTGGAGTCAAGCTATCCTGGCTGATGACAGCTGATAGCCAGAAACCGGTCCTAGGATGCTTGATTCCGGTCCAGGGAAGACATGGCTTGGCAGTTCGGGCTGGACTGTTCCCATGAGGCACAGGGTCAAGACTGATTTGCATATGGCCATGTCTAAACTGGGGTGGTGTAGTGGGCAAAAGAACGATGGATTTAACCCAGATCTCTTGACTGGGGGAGAATGTCTGCATTGTCAGCATTCCGTCCATCATTTGTTTGTTGTAACGCTTTTTGCCCTAAGTGGGATGGGTATTCCCAGACGTGGGACCCGTGCTCACTACGCCACTGGACTCAAGCTATCCTGGCTGATGACGGCTGATAGCCAGAAACCGGTCCTAGGATGCTTGATTCCAGTCCAGGGAAGACATGGCTTGGCAGTTTGGGCTGGACTGTTCCCATGAGGCACAGGGTCAAGACTGATTTGCATATGGCCATGTCTAAACTGGGGTGGTGTAGTGGGCAAAAGAACGATGGATTTAACCCAGATCTCTTGACTGGGGGAGAATGTCTGCATTGTCAGCATTCCGTCCATCATTTGTTTGTTGTAACGCTATTCGCCCTAAGTGGGATGGGTATTCCCAGACGTGGGACCCGTGCTCACTACGCCACTGGAGTCAAGCTATCCTGGCTGATGACGGCTGATAGCCAGAAACCGGTCCTAGGATGCTTGATTCCGGTCCAGGGAAGACATGGCTTGGCAGTTCGGGCTGGACTGTTCCCATGAGGCACAGGGTCAAGACTGATTTGCATATGGCCATGTCTAAACTGGGGTGGTAAAGTGGGCAAAAGAACAATGGATTTAACCCAGATCTCTTGACTGGGGGAGAATGTCTGCATTGTCAGCATTCCGTCCATCATTTGTTTGTTGTTACCCAACAGGGACAGCAGCAGGACCCTCCAATGTTGGACATCACTATGCGGACGTGCAAATCGGGGCTCAAGATTACGTTCATGAAAGAAATCAGGGACTCTAGCAACGAAAATCTCCAGGTAGCAAAACCCCTTTGAGACCACACTTGCTGTGCAATCTCTGGGGAGGTGTGGGGGATTTCCATGAAGTACATAAATTAGCGACTTGTCCCAGTTGATGGTGTATCCCGTGTATTTACAATACAGGTCAAATATATGTAGTCTTCCATGCAGCGTGGTGTTCAGATCAGCTATGTATAACAGGATGTCGTCTGCCAACTGCGCAGTCCATCATTTTAGTCCCCTAATTAGCGGGTCACCCCTTATCCAAAATGCCAACGGTTCCAGCACTATGGCAAAAATCAATGGGGAGAGCGAGCATCCATGCCTTGTGCCTTGACGCAACGGGAAAATTGTCGTTATGTCCCTATTCATCGTCACTTGGGCCAGTCAACCGGAATATAAAAGACGTATCCAAGCCAAGAATCGAGGACCAAATCCCTTTTTCTAGTACTGCAACATGAAGGGCCACTCTAACATATCAAAGGCTACAGCTGTATCTTCCTGGATCTGAGCAGCACAACCCAACACCCTGTGTAAGCGCCTCAAATTGAGTGCCGTGCTCCTGCCTGGCATAAAGCCAGATTGCTCCAGACGGACTAGGGACCGTATGACCTGAGTCCGTCAGGTTGCCATTAGCTTTGCTAAGATTTTTACTTCTGCATTTAGCAGCGAGATCGGCTTATAAAAGCCACAGCTGTCAGGTGGTTTACTGTCTTTATGGAGTGCAACTATATTAGCTAGTCTTTGATCTGCTGGTAATATTCCAGCCTCTCGACTCTCCTGAAACATACATAGCAAGAAGGCGGCGAGCCTTGCTGTAGTGAGTTTGTACAGTTCAATACGCAGGCCTTTTCTCGGTTCAGTGCATGAATGACCTGCAAAACCTCCTCATCGGTGAGGTCTTATTCAAGGAGGTCCCTTTTGGCTGGTGCAAGACTTGGTACACAGAGGTCTAATTTCAACTCCTGTGCTTCTTCAATTGTGGTCGCAGAGGACGGGATGTATATTTGTGTGTAGCCTTCCAATAAGGCATCAGCTATTCCCGTTCAATCTCTAATTCGTCTGCCCTCTTCCTCGACCACCTCAAACACCCATCTCAATGCAGCCTTCCATCTGTATAGCCATGCCAGGAGTCTGCCCAATGTGTCAGCTACATCATAGAGATGGTGTTGGGTTGCACGGTAGAGGTTTTTCCGAAGACAACAGATAAGGTAACACTTGACGGATTAAAAAGGAGGAGTGGTACTGGCAAAAGTTGGGAAAATTAATACCTCCCCGATCCTTAGAAGCAGACAGGAAAGATAAAGAGATACAAGCTTTCCGGTTATTCCAGAGAAACTTACTTAAAACACTATTAAGAGTTTTGAAAAATGTCAATGGAAGTTTCACTGGTAACATGGACAGATAAAAATTGATAACGGGAAGCATCATCATTTTGATTGTGTCCAATCTACCCCACCATGACAAAAATAAGGGAGACCTTTTTTCTGCCATGCTATTCACTATTAATAAAACATCTTCCAAATTATGCTGAACAGTTCTAACAATTGAAGAAGAATATTTGATCCCCAGGCATTTAATGCTATTGATGTTCCATTTGAAATCCATTCCATCGAACATACTTTTTAAATAATATTTGTTTAATGGAAGCACTTCGGATTCGGAAAAGTTTAACTTATATCCTGACAAGACAGCGTATGAAGATAAAAGTTCTGTAAAAGCAGGCAAAGAGGTGGGAAGATCGGAGATATACAACGAAATGTCATCCGCATGAGCAGTAAACTTGATTTCAATTGCCTTGTGTGTAAAACCCCAAAAGGCGGAAGAATGTAGCAGAGAGTGAAGAAAAGTTTCAGGTGATAAGATAAAGAGCAAGGGAGAAAGAGGGCAGCCTTGACGGGTACCTCGTTGGAGAGGGAAATAAGAAGATTGATATCCATTAACAAAAACTGAACTGGTTGGGGAAGAATATAACAAACTTATAAGAGATAAGATAGTGGGGCCAAAACCATGCCACTTGAGTGCGCGCATCATAAAAAGCCAATGGATGCGGTCAAAAGATTTCTCCGCGTCGAGGGTTATGGCTGCAACGGGGAGGAACTCTTAGAAGAAAGATGAATGATATTTAGAAAAGTTCTAGAATTGTCTGCCAATGTCCTTCCTTTAACAAACCCCGTCTGTTCAGAGCCGATCAAATCCTGAATTACCTGATTAATACGAAGGGCCAACAGCTTAGCGAAAATTTGGGATTAAACAAATCATGGCTTCAAGAAAAGAGCCACAAGCCTCATTGTGAGAAATAAAGTGTTGAAAAAGAGATAAAAGATAAGGCAGAAGAGTCTGTGAGAAGCAAAAATAGAATTCAGAGGTAAAGCTGTCCGGACCAGGGACCTTATCCTTGGGTAACTTAGCTAAGGCTAACTTAATCTCCGAGAGGGATAGGTCTTTAACTAATATAGAGCAATTGGACGTGGAAGAGCGGTGAGGCAACAAATCAAAAAATGCATCCAAAGCAGCGTCAGAAGGGAAGATTCAGGAGTATATAAGGTCTTATAAAAATCCGTAAAGCAATTCAGTATTTCCTCATCTATAGAGTGATTAACACCGTTATCAACAATGATATTAACTATTTTAGATCTTTGAGATTTTTAGTAACGTCCCGGAAGCTTCCACTGTAGATTTTCTATTAAAGTTCAATTTTGCTTGGACCAATTTCTTAAGAATAACCTCATCATTAGAAGAAAAATAAGTGTGCTTCAGTTGCTTAATGGAAGATAATAAGGAGGCAGATTCCTTAAGATATTGTTTCTTCTTAACAGCCACATAATCAATTATAAATCCTTTGACTGTTGCTTTAAAGGTGTCCCAAATGGTGTGAAAAGGTGTATCTGGACTAGCATTAACGAGAAATAATTCTGACATAAAATCTTTGAAGCACCAGATGAAAGTAGGATCTTTGAGTAGATAGTTATTAAAGCGCCATCTACAGGGTTTAGAGGGTAAAGCAGAAAGATCTAAATTAATAAAGCCAGGAGCGTGACTGGAAATAAGTATGGATCCAAATTCAGCATGGTGCAGAATTATGTGTGGGAGAATAAAAAGTGAATTCCAAAATGTTGGGATTATATATAGGTTTTTTGCATTTTATTAGAGATATGGATTTCCTGACAGTGAAAGGGTCCATTACCTGATTACAGTTCCCACCCACTAAGAGGTTGGAACCAGAGCATGAGTGAAGAGTATGTGAAATGGATAGCCAAAACTGTGAATTAATACCAGTGGGACCATAAATGGTAAGGAGAGAAATAGGGAAACCATTTATACGGTGATAAAGAAGAAGCCATCGTCCATCAGCATCCTTCTCCTCCTTTTCTATCGTGAGGGAAAGGGACTTATGAAATAGTGTCACCACTCAATTTTTTCTATGTTTAGCTGGGAAAGACTACACATGACCAACCCATTGTTTTTTAAGGAAGTTAATGTTGTTATCATTAAGGTGTGTTTCTTGTAACATCGCAATCTTACAATGTAATCTGGAAAGATGGGTAAGTATCCTTTGTTTCTTGACAGGATTACATAAACCCTTCACATTCCAGGAGACAATACGAACATTATCAGTCATCATGAGAGGGGAAAGACAATGCACAACACCATTAGCATTCTAAAATTGGTAAAATTGAGAAATCAACATGTAAAAAATGGAAATCAAGAAATGAGTAACTGTGCAGTAAGAACAAATAAGGAAAAAGGATGTGAAAAGAGTAAAAAATAGGAGGAGGAACTATATACATTAGGAGCGGAAAGGGAGGATCAGGAAGGAGGAAACATCGAGAAAGGGTGTGCATACAGGACAAGAGACATCTGTAAAAAGAAACCACATAGTCAATAAGGAGTAGCCTCCAAAGAAGGCAGACAAACAACAGCAACCACAAGTGAAACAGAGTAATAACAACGAAAATAGGTGAGAACCATCAGAGCCTGTAAGTTAGGAGAAGTTAGGCCAAGGAAATTAAAATGTCGTAGAAAAGACAATGTTCAGGTTTTTCCAAAGTCCATTTTCTCTCCTTTATGGCGAAAAATAAATTGTCGTAGGTCTACAGGGCGATCGAAAGAGAAGGTCCTTTCTTTGTAGGTGACTTTAAAAAAGCAAGGATGTACCAGACCGTATCTAGTGTTCATAGACTGAAGAGCAGGACGAAAAGAAAGGAACTCCTTGCGATGAGCTGAGAAAGAAAAACTGTTTGGCCAGACCAAGACATCTGCTTTCTTTATTTTCCGCAGACAGAACCATTAACAGTTCGGTATACTCCAAAAAAAGGACAATTATCCCTCTGGGATGACTGACTGACGATGTAGAGGGAGAACCCCCGAGCCTAGGACCAATACGATGGGCACGTTGCAGATTAAGAGAAGTGCCATCCTTGAGACCAACTATTTTAGGAATGTGAATTTTTAAAGAGGGCCAGCATGTCAGATCCCTCCTACCCCTCAGGAACACCATAAATATGAAGGTTGTATATTATTTTCCCAGCCGTCAGAGCTTGTGTTGCTAATAGATGAGTCTTTTCTCCTATGTGACACAGAACTGTCATCCGAGGAGGTATCCCATGATGTTATTGGGTAGTCCTCTTTTGAATTAAGGATATATGTTCTCCTTATCAAATTTCTTGATGTCTTTCTGTAAGTTGGCTATTTTCTGTTTCATGAGATAGTCCTTGTTTTCTGATATCTCGTTATTGATTTTGGCTAGGCTAGTTTTAAAGGCCAAAATCTGAATGCTTATTTTTTGTGCTCCTTCTGCAAGATTGATCCTGATTATCAGGGCTACCGCAAGGCGTTTGACCATGTTGAAAATAAGGACCAACAATCCCCAGTACACTTCCAATCAACCATTCTTTTTTAAAATATAGCATTTTCTAAGAAGATGCGTGGTATGTCACGTAAAATTTAACAAGACTATCTTAACTTAAAACTGGTACAAAATGATGATTGAAAGATTGACGTGTGAATTGATCACATCTGTCACAGAGCGCAAAAATTGCCTATTTCTTAAGTAGCTAGAAAGAAAAGAGGTCCCATGGCTGAGCCGCTGTGCTAATACTAGTCTCATTAGAAGGCGGGACCGGAAGCGCTTAAAGGTCCAACATACATGCTCTGAATAGAACTATAACATGGGAAGAAGGATATGCAGATCCTATATCAAACAGTGATAGAATATGATGAGCTGATCAGTAAGCCTTAGGTAGTCGCAGGGAGTGCGACTCTTTAGGAGCAAGAGCTCTCACACACCCAGATTGGTGTCATGCCCGCTAGTTAGAAGTCCCTAGTCATGAGCCAGGAATCGCAGATCCAAATGCACTGAAAAAATGTGGTCCGACGGAGAGGGGGTGGTTGGGAGCGAGGAGTCTGCAAAGTCCATCACAGCTCCAGGCGAGAGAAGAACACAGAATGCGCTTACTCCCATAAAAGGCCTAGCAAGACCAACGTACGAGGCCTCACATACACCATCCAGAGAGAGTAGTAAGCCCGACTTCGGACACCACGAGGCAGTACGATCAGGGGTACATGGGGGCCACAGAACAACTTTCCCCCTCTGCCTCATGATAAGTGAGATTGCAGACCACGCAAGATCTAGGGAAATACCCAAAAACCAACAAAAGGTTAGCCCAAAAAGAAGTCTCTTGGGGAGAGGATGTAGCCTAACGGTTAGGGCGGTCGACGACGCTCAATATCCTGTGATTCTGGGCATATCACTTAATCTCCCCGTGCCTAACAAAAAATGAATGCATCCTCATGTAAGGCAACTGTTGCTCATGTAGAGTGCTCTGATACCTGATTTCGGGTCAGTTTGCGCTATATAAAAACTTCAGAAAAAAGGGTGGAGTCAAAATATTTGGTGGCACAAAGGATGGGCATGTTGCACGCCACATGTAGAGAACAGAGAAGAATACATACATGTGATCCCAGGGCATGTTGCAAACAGCAACAACCCTTAACAGCAACACACCCTCTCCTTGCACAGTCCTGCGCATGTATCGGTTGAAAGCAGCACGCACCGATGGTGTCCCCATGCACACACCAGGGGAGACAGGGTCTCGGAAAACTGGCGGTGCCCATAATACCCTAGATACAAACTGATATGATCCACCCCCGTGATCACAAGACCACTCCATAAACATTTTGCACTAATCCAGTTAGGTACGAAGGCTCATAAAATAGAATAGTTTGTTTGATCACCAACAAGCCACCTGTAAGTTTAACCATCAAAAATGTATTTCTTTAGGAGATTTATATAGCGCTGGCCAGGACCAAAGGTATCGGAGCGCTTTACAACATTTGTCAAGTGACAGTCGAGTTTATAAAGAGTGGTAATAGTAAACACAGTGATTAAAGACGGGTCATTGATCAGCATATGTCACATAGAAGTCAAATACAAAGTAGTAGCAGTAGAAGTGGTACGCATAATGTATTGTGATGGGTCGTTGTTGAAAAAAACAAATAGATACTACGATCGGGCCAACTTCCGGTGCCTCACTAAAAATTATATAAATTGAATATGGAGAATATACCCCTGAGGAAAATAAGGAAGCCAGAAGATAAGATCATTAACAACGGCACACATGCAGTGTTTTTCTGAATTAACAAATAAACCAAGTTCTTATCCAACAGGTCTGCAATTGAACCGCCAAGTGCACCATTTTTCAGCTGCCACATCATCACCCCAACGCGGATCTAAAGTGTGTGAATCAAAGTTATGAACTGCACTGTGAACTTTTTATCGATTGAACTGTTTAACAAGAAAACCTGAATCACCATAGAACCACAGACACCTCCCCTGGATCTATACCAGGGCATGCATTGTTCACTAGCAAGTTATGTATTATTGCACTTCTATGTACCCTCTGTCTAGTTTGGGTGCTGCTACACCTATACACTGCTAAAGAACCATGTGGCCAGTTTGGGTCTGTTCAAAAACTATCACACCGCTTCCGTAGGGCTCTCTCCCATGTCACTTATAATTACACCAACCCGAACACTAGCACTAGCATTCCATGTTGTCAAGAATTCCTGTCATGCGAGGGGAGGAAAACGGTAACCAGCGAAAACGGACTACATCTCCCAGGATGCTTAGCGGTTGAGAGGTTATGTAAACAGGAGAGCTGTTACATAACTCAAGGAAAACACGCCCTTATGTAAAACAGGAGAGCTGTTACATAACTCAAGGAAAACACGCCCTTATGTAAACAGGAGAGCTGTTACATAACTCAAGGAAAACACGCCCTTATGTAAACAGGAGAGCTGTTACATAACTCAAGGAAAACAACGCCCTATAAAGGGAGGAACCGGGAGGTACAACGCTGTCGGATATTGTGTTTACAACCGACGTACCTGCTTAGTGAAGAGCAGTGTTCCGGAGTGGTGCTCCAGTAAGGCAAGAACGGAGGTAGGTCGAGTCGTTACTCCCTGGGCCGTGTCTTGCCCCATCGTCACCTGTGAAGGACCCGGAAGCTCTACCGGATAACCATTGAGCTTCGCTTTTTGACTCGGCTGAGTCAAAGCGCAGTGGCGCTTTTGCTGGTTGGAGTCGTAACTCCCAGCCCGACCAGAAATACAGGGACTGCCAGCTGTAACGCACACCAGGAGGTGTTTGCCGCGTTACAGACTCGGAAGTCCACAGGATCGACCGAGCGGCTGCTCTCGGTTCAGTCTTCTTTGCTTGTGATTGGGGTATCGGTGACGCATCACCAGGAGGTGACTCCGCGTCCCGGTGCAGTCTGAGGAAGAGGTTGAGCGGCTGCTCCCTTCAGGTAGAGACCCCGGCTGGGTGTTTCCCTGACTCCTCGATTCTCCCCAAAACTCTTCGTGCCCCTCACAGCCTACCGATTGGCATTGTCGGCCATTTCATTTCTGCCCTCTGTTGGCATACGCCGGGATCGGCGTATATGCAGAGGACGGTTAGGACCATCCGTGCTGTGGGCTGGTAACGTACTTAGCCTGGAGGATTCCAGTGACTATAACCTTTGTTTATTCCTTGTATTATTTTTGCCTTCATTAAAATAACTAAACCTTCACAAGTGGTTGCGTTCTCATTATCGTGTCTGTTAAACGATCCTGAGACGTTCAGGGCGTTACACATGTGCACTATACAGCACCCTTTTACACAACACGTTGTATCAGCACAGGACTGCCAATGGCTCCAAGACATCAGCCAGGTTGCGTTATGTCTGTTCACTGATATTGCACGCAGTAGGTGCAGACCAACTTTATTTGTCCTAAGAGGTCGCCCCTGAAAAAGCAAAATGCATTCTCCACTTATACATATGCAAAATCAGGGCCAAAATCTAACCCAACAAGGTAGAACCCCACAGAGTAGGAGTAAATCTGACCCGTTACGAGACCAGCCCAATGGCTCTATACCTTTTCAATGACCCTAGCGATTTCCAAACTGAGCTAACCAGGATGCACAGGAAGGGAACCATAGGAGAGGATACTGTATGGCCCTGAAACTTTCCAGAGTAGAGATTCTTGGAGGTAGTAAAACTCCCAACTCAATGCGCAAACACATCCACTTCTGCCTCCATATGTAGTCCTAGGGTGTCCCTTTGCATATCTGGGGCAGTCTAATTTAACAACAAGCGTACCTCCGACATGAAGTTCCTGTGTAGGGCCAACCAGCTTGATGATACAATGGGAAATGGGTCCGTAGGGAAGGGTTAAACAAAAGCATTGACACCCCATGTCAGAAAATATGGGATACCGAGGTGGGTGGATACACTTGGCTAGAAGGGAAGGGGCAACCTCTAATTGTATGGAAACTTACACTGCATTCCTTATGTTTCAGAAGTAAAGGAACGTTTCCACTGGCACAAATAAAAAATGTAGCACGATCCTGCATATTGCGGATATGCATTTGGATATATACTGGCAGTGTGTTGAATTTACCTACACTTAGCTTATCCACAGATAGCACAAACTTTGCTCTCTTGTCACCATACACACCCCAAATCCGGTGAATCCTGAAGAAGAACTATCAGACTTGTACCTGCAACCTTGCTGCATCAGAGTCATGAAAAAACAATTGCTGATTATTTTGCCAGGGCTCAGTACAAGGACATTCTAGAAGAATTCAGGCTGTTCTCAGACTGACAAGTATTGGCGGGAGGGTCCATACTCTTCTTCACCACACAGATGAAAGCTAATTCCCTTAAAAAATTAGCACTGATCTTGGCCTTACTTCAATCAAGAAACAACTGAGAGCAATCCGCCTCATGGTGATGCAGCATCAGTATGTGTTAGACTTAATGACCGTGATGGAGCTAGGGGTGTGTGCCAAAATTGGTGCATCCTGCTGCACGTTTATCCCAGCCAGCGACCTGGATAATGGTTGTACTGCTCGATTTTCCCGGCCTTTTTGTGTTAAAGGGTGACTAGTGTGACTTCAGTCTCTTACCATCCAAGTCTAAGGGTTAGAGTAGTGAATGGAGCCTATTTACTAGGCACTTCGACATGATTCTGTGTTCTTCCCCATAGATCAGGGCTTGCACACATATCCTAGGGGATAGATTCGTTAGTATTAGGGATAACCTGTCCTGTAGTGAGGGTATTTCATGGAGCCGTGCTGAATTCAGGCCTGGTAGGCCTCAAACGGGAGAGACTCCATCTTTCTTCCTGCTCCGGCAGCTTGAGATGATTCTAGGTTAAGGGTAATGTTTTAGTTATGAGGTGTTATTCGCTTGGAGAGAACCGGTTCAGGCCGGCCCTTATCGAAGGATTGTATTTTTCTTCATGCCGAAGACACTACATCAGGCCGGCCGGCTGGGAACGTGTCCTTGGTATGGGGAGGTACAAGAATTTGGTGGGCGGCAGGTTACGGGCCGGAATTTTCTATGAGGAAATGCACCTCTATATTAGTGAAAGTCTGAGGCAGTTACATGTTCAGTCCGTAGACGGCATCTAGCCGTTAGCAGTAGAGCTACTACTTATTCCAGGGAAGACAGACGCCATCTTGAAGGCGGAGAAGAATCGAGAGACAGATGCTTTCCTAACAGAATAGCCAGAGAGGAGAGAGTAGCCGATAAGGAAGAGGTCCCAGTGACTCGGAGAAGGGTGATTCCAGGCGAGCCGAGGCACAGACGAGAAGGGAGCCTAGATGACCACTGAGTGCAGGCTACATACTACTAAGGTGATGTCGACCCTTTCTTATTAGAGTGTACAACTTAATCTTACACTTTTCCTTGCAGGTTATGTGTTATATCGTAATGTTATGTGATTGTATGTGTAATGAGTAATAAAGTATCCAGTTTGTAGTGTATCAACATGTGCTGCGTGTTCTTGTATAAGAGGGTAGCCTATTCTTCTAGTCAGCTGTGACTTGACATGAACAGATGTTAACCCTGATCAGGTAGGTGGTAACTGAATAAGGGAGAGAGGAGCCCCTCGAACCAGAGAACAGGTTGTGCTCAAACTGGCAGTTCTTGTGTAATCTGATAAATAGTTGTATGCAGGGGCGGCTCTAGGCTCATGGTGACCCTGTGCAGGGAGCGCAGGTAGGGGGCCCCGGAAGAGGGGGTCCGGGCGGGGCGGAGCTCAGGAAGGTGTTTTAATAAAACGTCCAGAAAAGGCGTTAGATGACCAGTAACATGGTAACAGAAAAACAACGTTTACTTTTTGAGTGCTCATCACTTGGATACTTTGTTTTAGAATCTGGGTCTCTGGAGGGACCCCTTTCAACAAGAAAAACACGTTGCGCGCCCGTAAGAGAGTTCGGCCACAAAGCAGGATCCCTCCAATCACATAAATCATATTCAGAACACGGGTCAGTAACATGGTCTTGCTCTTTGGCTTCCTTTTCAATACCAGCATCATCAGTCTGTAAACTCTGAACCTCCTTCAGAATGCCAGATGTTAATGGACCGATGAATGATGTTTCAGTTTCTCTGTCTGAGGGTCTTTTGTAATAATCCTCACCCTGAGTTGGTAATTGCTGCATGTTTGTATCAATTTCAGAGTCACCTTGTTCATTTTCATTGGTCTGCTCATGAGTATCATTCTGCTCATGGATATCATCATTTTTTTGTTCTTCTTTATGGTCGTCAGCACCTGTTTTACCTAGTGCATCAGCAGTACTCTGGCCAGAGGATTCTCCATCTTTAGGTTTCCCTTGGGTGATAAAGTTCAGGATTGCTCCTTCCTGTGACACTACGAAAGCCTGATGAGCCACCTTTCTCTTTCGATTCCAATAACCAGATTTGTGTACTCGAATTCTCTTCATTTTGCTTGCAATGCAGCGGGCGAGGCTAGCAGTGGGAAGGGAAAAAAAGAAGACAATCAGCAGTGGCGGCTGCTGAAAGATTTTGATGTGTCATTTTTATTTTCTTGCAAAAACAACAGTTGATGGACAGAATGCAGAACAATGTCATACATTCACCCCAGTAGAGAGATCTGGGCCTAAATCCATTGTTGTTTTGCTCACCACATCACCCCAGTTCAGACATGGCCCTATGCAAATCAGCCTTGACCCTGTGCCTCATGGGAACAGTCCAGCCCGAACTGCCAAGCCATGTCTTCCCTGGACTACACAATGAAGGGCCAGCATACCTTAATGAACGAGTGAATTTCCACCAACCTACCAGGAAAATATGTTCCAGAACCATCTCCCTAGCAGCCACCCAATGCAGCCGCTGATAAAACAGTGGAGGCCGCTACTTCTCCCACCTGGCAGTGAAGACCTGAAAACCCTCCCCCTGCACCTCAGAGCCTCACCAACGCTCCAGCAGTTTAGGAAGGACCACAAGACCTCGCTGTTCAACCAACAAGCAGCATGATCCAGCAGCATGAATCCCACACCGCCTCGAGACCCTTATGTGTGAAGCAGCTGAGCTTTACAAACCCGGACTGATTGATAGTAATTACCCTTCCCACTACATGTATGACACATTATGAGGACTAGCCACATATGGAAGGTTTATTTGAAGAGTGTTATAAAACTATAGGGTAGATCATGTGACTTGGCATACAAGGTCTGTTTTCTCAGTCCACTGAGAACAGTAGAGCCTGGAGAATAGTTCATGATCTATTTGGGAAGTGACCTTAGCAGGAAGAGAGTAAGCTACCTTGAAATCATGGCACACAGAGACCTGTCTCAGTACGTCACTAACTGATCCTGAAGACAGCCTACAGGTAACCAAAGACTCGTCCACTTTACCACATTGTCAAAAGACAAAATACAATATATTTAATTAAGGTTTCTTGTATAATGCCATATTCCAGCAACCAGTTCTGCTCGCTTTCAGAGCACCTATTAAACAAGGATTAATTACAGTGAGTCCTAAGGCTATGAAAAGGCACTAGAGGTTCACTGAAACAAAATTAATGTGCAAGGAACATCCAGTCAGGAGACAACTTTCAAGCAGACGTACGAATCACTAGCACAGTGTACCAACGACCCCATGGGCCTTCGCATAAGCAAGGAAAATGGCCCCTTTGGCTGCTGCTCAGGAAGTAAAATATAGCAATTATCAGGGTTCAATGGGCCCCTGAGGGTTTTGGGTCTCAGTACCACTGTACTTGCTGAACCAATGGTAACTATGCCCCTAGTATGGACAGAGAAGGCTGCTTCACCAATTGCAAACTGAGGACTAGTTAAACTAGTTTTCTCTGCTAGTCACATGACAAGCACTGGAATGTAATTAAAGAAATGATCAAGAAGCCAGTCTCCTACCAAGGTCTCTGCAAAAGGGCATTAGATTGAGTTAACATGGGTAGGCACTGCCATCCTATTCCAGGCGTCCATCCATAGGTGCTTGCATTTCATGTCTGCCTCAACACCATATAAACAGACATAACCAAATGCCAAGTACATTCGAACACTCGATGTTTTAAAAGATTTGTGCAGGCAGATCCACTCATTAGATCACAAGTATCCGCTTCATACTCTGTTTTCATGATTGTTGATAAGTAATTGTAATCATTTTAATGAATCCTTAACATTACGTCTAACACCTCGTACCCCGCTCTCCTCTTCCCCCCAATACGACCGTGCCTCCCAAGTTACACCTCCAAAAGTCACCATGTCTCCCCTCAGCCACAAGTAAACACCGCCCCTGCACTCCTGACTCACTCTTCCCTCAACATACAGCGCCGATCTGTACCACTCCCTACCCCTGGCGCACGGTGACCACCTCTCCGACCTGCGCCCTCTCAGAGATGAATCGTGAGAGAGAGGCTCTCTCTCACGATTCATCATGCCCTCCCTTCCCATGACCCACAGAATACCTCCAGCTCGCCACCTCACATGGCTTACCTCCACCCAGACCCAAAGCACACACCATCTACAATAACATCCTCACCCAACCTTCCCCACGCCCCCGGCTCCTCACCCCCACGGGCTGGGATACATTCCTACGCCTGATCTGCCCTCCTCCCCAGGGCTCCCCACAACCTCGTCCAATGGCTCACCTTCCCTCGTGTTCACTCTGCAGTGGCACACGCTGACCTCCTCACTCCCCCTCCCCATGCCCTGACCCTCGGGCTGCTCACCTCGCAGCTGGCACCAAAGGTTGCACACTGGCATGCTATCCTCTGCAAGGCAGCCTTTCTTGCCCAGGGTCTCTAGGCGCGCCGGTGCATGGCCTCGGCCGGTCTCGGTGCTGCTCGCTGCACGCCGGGCACGGGCGCTGCCACCCCTCCTGCCGCCAGTGATGCGTGGTGCTTCTGTAACCCCTTTGCTGCAGGACTCGCGGGCACTGCGCATGCGAGCCTCCGGAGGTGCCAGATCTGTACTATTAAAACAAGCTCGATTCTCCTGGAAAAAAAATTCTAAACAAGCACAAGACCTAGCAGAAGAGCCCGAAACAAGGCCGACCCCACACAAAGACGAGACTGGGTTAGAAAGGAAAAGAGTATAAGAACAACCATTCAGCGTGCATCACATTGGATTTAGCACGCCTCAGTCGTTCATGTGCCAAATCCCTGCCAGGGGCCGCCACGAATATGTATTGTATCCGATTCCTCGTGGTGGCCCCTTGGGTTTGGTGGCCCTGTGCAGGTGCACAGCTTGCACATGCCTAAGGCCGCCCCTGGTTGTATGTTATGGTAATCATAGGATGAACTTGTGCTGAGGCTGCCGTCTGGGTAGGAAGTCCTGGGTCCGTCTGGGACCGCGAGGCTGAGGCTGCCGTCTGGGTAGGAAGTCCTGGGTCCGTCTGGGACCGCGAGGCTGAGGCTGCCGTCTGGGTAGGAAGTCCTGGGTCCGTCTGGGACCGCGAGGCTGAGGCTGCCGTCTGGGTAGGAAGTCCTGGGTCCGTCTGGGACCGCGAGGCTGAGGCTGCCGTCTGGGTAGGAAGTCCTGGGTCCGTCTGGGACCGCGAGGCTGAGGCTGCCGTCCGGGTAGGAAGTCCTGGGTCCGTCTGGGACCGCGAGGCTGAGGCTGCCGTCTGGGTAGGAAGTCCTGGGTCCGTCTGGGACCGCGAGGCTGAGGCTGCCGTCTGGGTAGGAAGTCCTGGGTCCGTCTGGGATCGCGAGGCCGCCACTTGTATTATAAGAGGTCTAGATATATATATATATATATATATATATATATATATATATATATATATATATATATATATATGTATGTGTGTATGTATATATATATATATATATATATATATATAGTAGGAATTCCCTGTCCTTAGGTGGTATATATATATATATATATCTGTGGTTACTTGTTGTGAATAGGCCCTAGGGAGAGGGTAACGTTCTGGCTGGGTTAGAGGGGCTCTGATGAGCGGGTTCTATCTGATCCGAAAACCCAAGCAGAACAATGGTACATTGACTCTTGCCATTTCAAGCACTGTACAAATTACAGAGACATGTATGAGAAGGGTGGTGCCCCTGAGCAGGAGTGGTTTTCAAATTGATTCTCCTTGCTCCCCCAATGGCTTTCCAGATTGTACACGTCCTTATTGCCAACTTTCATCGTCTTCTTGTTTGTGTGTGGTTCGGGGAATTCGGGATTTCCTGCTGTAAAAACGTAGTCCTTAAACTGAGTAAAATGCAAGTAACTAGGAAACTAGTAATTGTCAAAACCAAAGAACAACAGTCCGCCAATAAAGTAACTGTGATGAAGTATGGGTTAGACAGTGTAGTTGAAAATTCATCTAGGGGGGGAATGTTAATACTGAAAAAGTTGGTCACTATGAATAATGATACATTCATGTATAAAAACAAATTTGCTCGTTGTGAACTACACGTCAACCCAGACTTAGAAATACGTAGTCAGGCAAGAGGTCGCTGATTGACAGGCCACAGGTAGGGTGGCACGAGGCCAGCAGACAAACGTGCGAACAGAAAATCCCAGATCAATGCCACAGATAGACGCAGCAACACCCCAATGGTCCAGGGAGACCCAGTCCTGAGGTCACTGATTGACAGGTCAAAGGTGAGGTGGCACTTAGCGAGCAGGCAAACGTGCAAACAGAAAATCCAAGATCAATCCCACAAATAGGCAAAGTGACACCACAATGGTCCAGGGCGATTGGCCCCAATAAAGCACACATGGCCGAGTGGGGTGCGCATGTTCCCAAAACTCCATAAAGTCAGATGCAACATGAAGTTAGAAACACATAGCCAATCAGGACCCATCACACACAGTACACGCAGTGATCACGCTCTCCCCAGGACGGATATCTGGAGACGTTACCCACTGGCTGAATTGTGTTCACGTAAGGTCGAGGCGCACCTGGGTCCTCATTATATTCCTTAATTTATGACTGAGGTTCACATTCCTTACCAAAAAGGATTGTTGGAACTATTTTATTGCATTCAATGAACTGTATAAAAACCCTTGTTAGACCGATTGTAAATTGAGACAGTCCTCCTGCCCTATGCCTGTGTCTGGTCTCCCAGCCGCACTGTTTAATTCAAAGAACTGTTCCTATTTTGCCAAACTCCTCTTGTCTTTTGTTTTTTCATGGTATTTAATGTTCAAGTAAAAAGTGTTTGTGTATCAGACAATTGTTTTTACATAACGTTTACATTTTAAAATACAAAATACAAACTTATATGGTGAAATAAAGATAATTGTTATTATAATTAGGGTGGTTTTTCTTTGTGGACCAAGTATCGATATAGCTGACTCCGGTCAGGGCTTCTGGCTGGAGGAACTGTCTATTTTTTCCTTCATAGGGGAAGGAGTAGATTCAGTGGAAGTGCCTTCTCCAGTTCCATCTGCTTCTTTTCTCCTACAGCCCTAGCTCCATGATATGAGACCTCATGCCATACCATCTTTTGGTATTTTTAAGTCTAACACCCAGAGAAATAATTTGCTCCTGGATTCCAAGCCCTATACTTTTCTTCTGGCCTCTGTAACCGACAGGGACATTTTGCCAAATGTTTATTATTATTGGATGTGCATTCTACCACTTATAATCTCCAATTGGTTTATTTCCTGCCGTAGTGGGAATCATGGCCTTCCCAAATGGGCCTGGATTGTAAATCAGGAGCAGCCACCTCCTCCTCTAGTGCTTGCTCTTTTTTTCTCTTCTTGACCTGCTCTGTGCTTCATGGCCTCACTTTCCTGATTTTGATTCCATCAGTCACTTCAAAGACGACATTTCACAATTTGCAAAATCTGATTGCTAGAAATCATATTTAGCAAATCATGAAGCAGTGAGTGACTTAGGAAATCGCTAAATGGTATAGTACAGGGTTTGTACTTGTGGACTTGTGATTTCCAAAGTGCGATTTGTTGAAATTCACTATTTTGTAATCGCAATGTTTGTAAGTCCAGGGCCATATGCCTGAAGCACTGGTTGCAAAATACTGGATGCAATTTGTGCCCAGTATTTTGTGGTCAGTGTATATTTTTGCAAACCAACCTATATACTAACAGGTCAGTTTGCAAGACACAGATTCTGAGTGGGTCGTAAATTGACCTACCTCATGAATATTAATGAGGTAGGTTGAAATTTGCGGCCCATTAGGAATTGCAGCAATCACATAGATGGCGCCATACTTGGGTCAGCAGACCACCATGCCTGAGATTGTTTTTAAATAAACAATCTTTTTTTTCCAAATGAAACTGTCTTCCTTAAAGAAAAAATATGTTGTTTTTAAGAAAAAATATAAAAAATTACTAGTTAAAGGAGGGCGTGGCTTAGCAAACCATGATGACGGACGTGTGCTAGGCGAGCTCCGTCCAGCCTCAGCTAATATCCTGTGATTATCCTGCTTCTCCGGTCAGCTTTGGTGCTCAGATCGTGTCCCTGGTGGGGTGCGAGTGGGGGCTGCGCCTTGAACCCCGTATTTGACCTGGATCACTGCTTGGAGGGACGAGACAGCGGCGGCTTGGATTGTGGCCTGTGGATGGCAGAGCGGGGAACCCTTGTGGTGAGGGGGTCTCGGTGCGGTGGGGAGCATCTGAGTCCAGACATCCACCCTCGGTGAGAGGACGTCTCCTTCCCCCCTTCTCCCCATGAGGTGAGGCCGGGCTGTCGGCGGCCGTATCGGGTCGCGGGTGGAGCTGTGCAGGGGGCGGCCGTGTCTAGGGGCCTGCGGGCACCTCATCGATCCTGGGCCGGATTGGGGCCATTTCTGTTCTCCGGCGCCCGCTACGGGGCCCTACGCTCACACTCTCCCCGACACACAGCATATTCGCGCCGGCGGTCTATCGGACCTCGCAAACCTACTGAGGAGATTTAGATTGCGGACCTTGGCCGCTGCGGTGCCATTGGGATGTTGGGTGCAGACCCTCGAGAGGGCGCCGTGGAGCCTGTGGGCCCCCCCTCCAGAATACCGGCTGGTAGCGACATCAGAACCACCACCTGGGGGTGCGCAGCGGCCCGGTGGATCGATGTGGTGGGCCCCGGTGGGGCATAGTACCGCCCCATTGGTGAGAGCTACTGGCAGTGGCGGTGTTGGGCTCCTTGGCCCCACTCTCCCCCATTATTGGCGGTCCCACGTTCGGCGTCCAGGTTGGGCCATGCGGGCCGTGAATTCGTACTTCTGCTGCCCCCATCCGGCTTCAATACTCCTTGGACTCCAGTGTTGAGGTGGGTCGCTGGAATAGGGGAGCGTGCCAACCCCCTCACTTTCCTGCATCAGGGGGCCCGCAGTCTTCTGGCGGACCCGCACGTTGTGCTGGTGTGGGGCTATCCTGGGAGCCGGGAGGCTCGGTGGCCACCATGACGGGAGACAAGATAGGAGGGGGCTCGGCCAAACAGAGTACGCTTGACAAGTTTATAGGCCCTGGGGCCTCTTCAGTGGCGTCTAGGGGGGGGCTCATGGAGACATGCCGGACAATGCCACTCTCATGGCTGCTATCATGCAACCTAGGGATGTTCTAGATGCTAAAATTGGAGCAGTCGGCTACGTTTTGCTACTGCTGCAAGACTTGCGCAGCGCGGTGGCGCATATCACGGAGGCTCAGACGAGAGTCTCTGGAGTGGAGGACGTGGTCGCCACCTTACAGAAGCGGGTGGCCTCACTGGAGACTACCCAACATGGCCTGGCGTCACGAGTGGAGGATGCCGAGGGTAGGGCCGGGCGCAATAATCTCCGCTTTGTTGGCTTCCTGGAGGGCTGTGAGGAGGGGACATGGAGCGGTTCCTTACTCAGTGGTTGGAGAGCTGGCTCCCCCATGGTCTTTGTCTCAATGTTTTATGGTGGAAAGCGCCCATATGGCCCTGATGCAGAAGCCTCCGCCTGGGGCCCACCCGAGGCCGGTCAACTAAAAGCTGCTGAACTATCATGATCGTGATAGTATTCTGAAACAGGCCAGGGCCAAGGAACCGTTGCTATTCGATAATGCCCGCATCCTGATATTTCACGACTATGCAAAGCTGGTCCAGCAACAGAGAGAGTAATTTGTGACGGCCAAAGTTCGTCTTCGGGATCTCAAGGTTCCATATGCTTTGCTATATCCGGCCAGGCTGCGGGTGGTTTATCAGTCCCGCACTCATTTTTTTGACTCGCCGGAGGAGGTCTACCAGTGGACAGATGAGATGGTGCGCCTTCGTCCTCACACGCCGCCCCGGAGGGAATCAAACTCTTCATCCAGTGAGGCAGCTCGGGAGCTGCCCAACCAGAGCTTAAAGGGAATAGGCACTCTAGGTCCAGACGTCGATCCCAGTCATGCAGGGCTTCCTCCCGGGCCGAGTCGGCTCACCAGCAGCTCCCATCGGCGTCCTAATTGATGGAGACAAACACAGTCCCGTTGGTCTTCGATGCTTTTTTGCCTTGACCGGAGAAGCACTTATGAGGGCCGGTATCTCTGTTGGACCTCCTCTGACAGAGAGAGTGCCAGTTGACAATGGGCTGTAATTTGGGGATCCATTGGCGGGGTGGGCCGGGACCTCCTGTTGGGGTCTGCAGGCTACACCCGCCGCAACAGATACTTCATCGTTCTTGAGGTATAGGGTGGCGGGTTGGGGGTTGTTGGGTTGTTGCTTTTGTCCTCTGATCGCTCTATTCTACACTAGTATAGAGCCACAATGCACATGCCATACACCATTCCCTGCACCAATGATTAGCAATAGGGCCTCACGTGGTAGCCCCTTCAGGTAGCCAATGGGTTGCCTCTGGAAACCTTCAGATAGTAAGCTGGAACGTCAGGGGGGCGCTGGATAAAATCAAATGCGGGCTATACTCAAGCAGGCCAGAAGGGCCCATGCCAACATTCTCATGTTACAAGAGACGCACCTTATGGGGACGAAAGCATTATGCTTTCAACGCTATGGCTACATCCAGGTGTCCCACTCGGGGGTTCGTTAGGGGGTCACGATCCTGATCCATCGCCGGGTTCCCTACCTATATGTCAAGACGTGGGCTGACACCCAGGGGAGATATCTGTTCCTCCAGGGTACTGTGGGTGAAGAGAATATGGTACTAGGATGTGTCTATGCCCCCCCGCCACTCTCCTGGGGCCTAGTAGAGCGACTTATGACCCTGTGGGCGGATATACCAGATAGCTTGTCCGTAGTTGGGGGGGATTGGAATGATGTAATGGAAGTGGCCAGGGATCGGTGAAGGTCCGGGGATCTACGGATGTCCGCCATCCCACCAAACTGCACTCTCTGGTGATAGGGCTTGACTGGGTGGACCCTTGGCGCCGACTACACGGAACAACACAGGGCTACACATATCTCTCGGCGGTTCATGATTCCTAGTCCTGTCTCAATTATGTATTTGCTCCCTGGGTGGCGGCAGACAGGGTGGTGGGGGCGGATATCCTGCCACGGGGACTATCAGATCACTAGCCGGTGGCCCTCACCCTACAGGTGGGCTGGGCGCAACAGTCTTTTCGATGGCGCCTTTCGGTTTGGAACCTACAGAAAGAAGACTATAGGGAGCACATGGAGAGTGCTATTGACTACCTGGCACTCAACATAGGATTGGTTGCGGGGGCTGAATCCCTGTGGGAGGCAATGAAGCCCACAATACGGGGTTTTGACATTTCTTTTTGTGCGACAGCCCGCAGAGCGCGTAGAGAGTCCCTTTTACAATCTGAGGCCAATATTATAGATCTGGATGGCTGCAGTAGGGGTGGTGGGGACAGTCAGGTTCATCAACAATTGTTTCTGGCACAGCAGAGCTATGCAGACCTCCTGTTAGATGTGTCCCGCCTGGCTTGGTTAGCGACCCGTAGCAGGATCTACCAGTGGGGAGATAAATCCAGTAAGCTGCTCCACAGGCTGTGTCAGGGGATACTGTACCCCCAGGCCCTCCCTGGTATTGTAGGCCCGGATGGGGTTTCCCTTACGGATTCCTCTACAATGGCTGAAAGATTTGGTACGTACTATGCAGAGCTATATGCCCCCAGAGAGTGTTTACCTGAGGAAGTGATAGGCTGTTTTCTGGATGACCTTCCGCCTAAAGCTTTGTCCGGCAAGGCGAGTACGGAGCTGGATCTTCCACTCACGGAGGAGGAACTGAGTACTGCCCTAGGAGACCTACATGCTGGAAAGGCCCCAGGGCCAAATGGTTTTCCATGTGAATTTAAAAAATATATTTTTTTTGCAGCTAGGGCCCCACTATCTTAGGGCGGTGGAGGAGGCCAGGGAGCGGGGTTGTCTGCCTCGTGATTGGAGACATGCAGAGGTGATGGTATTCCACAAGCCTGGTAGACCTCCTGACCAACACGCGTCATATCACCCTATCTGTCTACTGAACGTAGAGGCCAAACTCCTGGCCAAAGCTTTGGCCAACCGCCTTCGGTCCCATATCACTTCCCTGGTATATCCCGACCAGGCTGGTATTATGACCCAGCGGGCGACTCGGCACAATATTCGTCGAGCACATGTTGCTCTTGCGGCCATCCAGGGGTTTGGTGAACGAGCAGCGATGTTACTGGCAGATATGGATAGGGCATTTGATTCCCTCAGTTGGGTATATCTATTTGTGCTTTTACGCAGGCTGAATATTTGACCACGCTTCCTGTCCTACCTGACATGGCTCTACACGACCTCACCGCATCAGTACGCGTAGCTGACTCTATCTCCTCCACTTTTTCCATTGGACGGAGCACTAGACAGGGCTGCCCCTTGTCCCCATACGTGTTCTCATGGCTATGGAACCCCTGGCTACCTGGGTGTGAATCGATGCACAAGTAACTGGCTTCTAATGAGCGCACAGACTGTCGGACCGTATTGCACTATACGCCGATGATATGCTATTCTTTTTCACCAATTTAGATAGGACGGGCCGAGGTTGCTGCACATCATAAAGTCTTCTGGCTTATATATGAACCCCCGAAAGTCCACTCTATGGGTCCTTGGGGATACGGCGGGTTTCAGCTCCTGGGCATTGTCCGTTCAAGTGGTTTCTGGGGGGATGAAATATCTGGGAGTGTTTTTGTTGGATTCGCCTACCACATCTTGGGACAGAAATTTGGCTCCAATATGGGAACGAGTACGGGAGGATCTCAAGACGTGGTCCCATATGCCATTGTCTATATATGGCAGATCAGCCATCTTCAAGATGGTATAGCTCCCCCGCTTATTATACCATCTGCAAAATCACTCCTACCCGATCCCTCCAAGATGGTTCCGACAGGTTAATGCGGCCCTGGTACAGTTTTTGTGGGCCGGTGGAACGGCAAGAGTTGTATTACGAATGTGCTTCCAATCCACGTACTGTGAGGGGCTGCGACCTCTGACATTTTATTGTACTCATGGCCGGCATGGGCAGTGTGGGCAGCTGCCCAGGGCCTCACACTCAGACCACCAGCATGGGGCCCCCACACCAGCGCAATACACCACCGGTCCTCTTGTACCCCTGCCGATCCAACTGAAAGAGCGGTGTCTCTTGCCCCCTCTCTGGGCCTCTCAGGTATGATGTGGGGAGACCTAGGGGAGGGAGACACTTCCTCTTGTCCCAGTTGCAAGGAGACACATTTTGCAGGTTTGTCCTTCAATTAGGCCTCCTGCTTGGCTACCCATTCAGAGACACTGTGAGACGCCAATTGTCCAGCACTTTTGCATCCCCACAGTTTTAATTTGAAATCCACAAACAATTCTCACTCCTTCATTGGCTGAGAGGAGGAGTTGCTGTCCAGGAGGAGTCTGCACAAAGCCCCGAATGTGTCACGTATGTTAAATTAGAGGGGCCTCACACACTCCCTTTCTGCCTTTTGGCCCCAAAAATCTAAGAACCGGCCTTGATTGTACTATATAGCCTTGCACCCGCTTGTCTTAAATGAATGGTGGTATGGGGATAGGGCCGACCCTGCCTATGCTGTTGAATGAAGGTGTATGGGGGATCTCTCTTTGCACACTATACTATATTCTGCACCACAGCGCAACTCCTTGCCGTCAGTTACGAAGGTGTTATTCCAAATCAGAAGGCAGGCTCTACGGAAGATGGGGTGGTGGAATAGACTGACATGGGAGATTCACCTCTGGAACAATGGGTGATTGCCACAATTGGCTACACTACCTGGGTGTCGTGGCTGGAATAGCATTGGTATCTCTACTCTGGGTGACATAATGCGGGGTCCGTTCCTGAAGTTCTTCCAAGATCTATGGAAAGATTTCCAAATACCGAAACCCCAGTTCTATAGATATCTTCAGTTCTGGCATGCTCTCCCCTAGCTTGGAGGGCTTAGAGTCCCTAGCTGTGTTTAGCCCGATTGAGGCGAAGTTGTTCATGGGAGATCTCCAAGATCACAAGATCTCTAAAATCTACCAATCCCTGGTTACTCATAGCTCCCCCACGCTACAGAAGCTCAGAGAGGCCTGGGAGGGTGATGTGGGCTCACTGGATGAGGAGAACTGGATGGAGGCCCTGGCCCCAGCACGGGGGGCTGCTATAGCCGTACGTCTGCACCTTATCCAGTACAAGTACCTTCATCGGGGATACTTTACTAGGATTAGATTGTGGAGGGGCGGGTTTGGTGGCCTCCCCTGTGTGTATCAGATGCGAACGGGAGGAGGGTACCCTGATGCACACCATCTGGCACAGCTCTGCCTTGGCACGATTTTGGAGGGGGGTTATGGCCTGCCTCTCAAAGGTGTTGGGCTGAGACCTTCCCCGCACTCCGGAGCTGGTACTCTTACATGTTATGGAAGGGGTTGGGGGCAACATATACAAAGGCAATCTTATGCTGCTTGGGTTCACCCTGGCTAAGAGAGATATTGCCAGAGCATGGAGGGCACCGGCAGCGCCCTCAGTGTCCGCATGGAAGAATGGCCTGGACTTCTGCATGGGCCTGGAGATTCCCATTTTCACATCAACAGGGTGCCCGCTCAAACATTTTAAAATCTGGAAGCGATGGCCGGACTACTGTGGCTTGGAGTTGGAGCCCGTCTCTACGGCAGGGCCCCTCGACCCAGCTTAAATCTCCATTTTGTTGGTGCAGGACATAGTCTTATGTGTAATGGCAGACTACGCTTATTGAAGAAGGTGCTATTTCTGTTAATATGCTGTTCTGGGGTGGTCTTTAGTGCGATGGGGGAGGGCTGTTGGGTTATAGTTTCTTTGTTGGTTTCTCATCTGTATTGCTCTCCATTTTCCTTGATTTACTCTTGTAAAAAGTCAAAGTCATGATGATATACGTTTCTTCTGCAGAGGTCTCTGGGGTACAGAGCTCTGCTCCATATGTGCTATTTGATTAATAAAATCTGTTTAAAAAAAAAAATACTAGTTAAAACATTTTTAAGAGTAGGCAGAAACCCATTACATTTCTGCTTTTGAGCTGCTACTTTAAGATCTGGACTAGTGGCAGTGGATGACAGTGGATTGCAGATATTGTCCAAAGACACATCTCTCCTAAAGAACTAAGGACCCACCTCGGCAGGTACGTTAGATGGGTTTGTCATCGAGTAAGATAGGGTGCTAAGGCTTGAGTTCAGTAGTCAGTAATCTTTTTTACTTCTCCTTTTTCATGTGTAAGTCATTCATCCTCGTCCTCGTTCGTCTGGCGAGTGAGGTCCTGAGAGCAGTGTAGTCAGGTGTGGAGAGTAGTCTTATATGAAGATGGAAAGTTATGTCCTTGTATATCATTCTAAAATATGAGGGAGCATAGTGAATGAAAGTGATTCCTGCCAAATGTAAAAAAAAAAAATGACAACAGGTGCAGCAACTATCGCTAAAGTTGACGGAGGCAGCTTCTGTGTTCTGGGATTACCCATTAATAATACACATTTGAACTTTCAGAGCTGATTATCGCTGGGCAGCGCTGCGATAAGACACTTGGACCCGTTTTTTAAGTGTATGATGTATCTACAAAAGTGAAGACCAGAATTGGTTCAGAGCTGCCTCTGAAGGTGTCCGGGGTCTCATCAGCAGGCACTTGACATGCATACCCGGATGATGGTGAGACCATCATTTCATAAATTGATACTGTGAAGTGAGTCATTGGCATACTGAAGGACCAGGAGGCAAGGATGGCCACTGTTAGATGAGTAGGACATCAGCCACGACCTGGGCGATGCACAAAGTAGCGCTTTAATATCCGAATAGACTAAGACCTTTGTATTGTATGAACAATAACAAGGAGCAATAAAAATGGCAATTAACCATTTTATAGTCCTGTGTACATGCAGATGTACTAACCTCGAGCTTTGCGAGGGAAAGGTTGGTGTTTTCCCTGAACAGAGGTCCCAAGTACAGTGACTTTTTCCTAAATTAATTTAAAGCTAGAGCTGTATTATTTTTTATCAGCTGTTCTGCTTTTGCATTCCCAATCCTGAAGCACGGTAGCCCTGAAAATCGTAGCACGCATTAGTGTCGCTGTGCAATATATTTTGAAAAGTAATTCTCTCTTAATATATGCGCGAGAATAGAAATTATTTTAAACAGTGCAGGTTATGTGTCATCGCCTAGGCAACAGCTGAAGCCCAGGATCGGGCCACAGCCCTGCGGGTACCGGAAGTCACTGTCTCTCGAGTGCGGCTCTCTCTTATTCTCTCTCAGTGACTGGCGGTCTGGCTGACTGCTCTTGCCTGTTTATGTGCTGCAGAACATTTATATATATATATATATATATATATATATATCTTCGTGCTTATGACTTCTCTTCAACGTTACAAATGGGGAATGTCATTCCGGAATCGCCACTAGACACTTTCCTCATTGCCACCATTACTCTTTCTGACTTTAATAGTCGTTCTGGGCTTTTGTGTTTAGGATTAATGGGTCATCCGTCCTCAGCTGGGAAACTGGTACAGAAGGGCTCCTCCTCTCGAAACCTACAGTGGATGAATCAAAGAATGAAACTGCAACCTCTTCTGGTGCCTATGTCAAGCATTAACAGTTTCTCCTTTGGTGCGTCAGCGTCTGCCGTATGTCCGGATTTGCTCACAAGGGGACACACCGATTTACACCCAAATGAGGCTCACTTCCCCCAGAGGGGCCTCTCTTCGGTGGTACTTCTGCATTATAAGCCGAGAATGATTTGTAGGACAGGCCTGGCCCTTCCTTGTATGTTGATTCCCCATGGTTCTAGGGCTGCTTCTGGGGAGCCTGGCCCTCATCTCTGTGAATGATGCTCAGACTTGGACCCACAATAGATGAGCATATGATTATTAATCAGTCATTAATCAGTGGTGTAGTCCCAGCCTGTTGGAAGGATGCGTTGGTTTCCCCCCTTCTAAAAAAACCCTCGCTGGATCCCGCTTGCTACGGGAACTACCGTCCTATTTCTTTACTGCCCTATCCAGCCAAGATAGCTGAACGATTTGTCAGCCAGGAGCTTTCATGGTTTCTTGAGAGCAACGGGATTCTGGAGGAAAATCAGTTTGGCTTTCGTCCGGGGCATGGTACCGAGTCTGCCTTGATCACTGCTGTGGACGATTTGCGAATGCGGGCGGACAAGGGTCACTCGGCAACTTTGATACTGCTTGACTTGTCCGCCGCATTCGATACGGTCAGCCACAGCATTCTCCTACATCGGCTCGAGGAGATAGGAGTCACAGGCTTGGCCCTTAAATGGCTTCGCTCCTACCTATCGAATAGACGGCAGGCGGTTTTTCTGCCTCCTTTCCAGTCGGATTTCTTGCCAAACAAACAGGGGGTTCCACAGGGCTCTTCTATTAGCCCCATTCTGTTCAATGTTTACATGCGCCCTTTGGTGCAGATCATTAAGTCCTGTAACATCTCTGCAGTCAACTATGCCGATGATACGCAATTGATCATCTCCTTGGATGGGGATGATCAGGTGGATTCTTTATCCACCTTCCACAATTGCATGATGGAGATGACGACTTGGCTGAGGAACAATGATCTGCAGTTTAACGGTTCCAAAACTGAGATTCTACATTGCTCAGTGGGGAGGGTGCCTTTTACCCTGCCTTCCAATTTTTGGCCTCTCCCTTTGGATACCCCTCTGGTTCCAGTAAAGACTGTTCGTAATTTGGGGGTCTGCCTTAATGAGAAGCTAAGTCTGGAGTCACATGTCAATAGGATAGTTTCAAACTGCTATCTGATCATGAGAGGTTTACGTAGGATTTTGCCCCTTCTTCCTTCTCATGTTCGAGGTACCGTGGTCCGATGTACTATTCTCAGTCGCCTGGACTACTGCAATGCCTTGCTGCTTGCCTCCCCTGCATATCTTATTCAGAGACTTCAACGGATCCAGGCAGCTGCCGCAAAACTTGCTCTTCTTAGACTGCGTTTCTCCTCCAGCACTAGGGCCTTGTCCGAACTACATTGGTTGCCCGTGCATCAGAGAATTTTGTTTAAATCTCTGTGTGTAGCTTTTAAGGCTCTTCATGGCTCTGGCCCTTTACCACTGCAACATCTTTTTAGATGGTATACACCTACGCGCATGTTGCGCTCCTCTTCAGCTAGGTTGGCCTTGATTCCCAAAACAATGAGAGCCACCTTGGGTGCCCGTGCTTTCAGCTCTGCGGCTGCACGTTTATGGAATAGCCTTCCTGTTGAGTTACGACTGGTCCAGGATTTGACCCTTTTCCGCAGACAGCTGAAAACCTGGCTGTTCCCCAGAGCCTAATTCTTAGCCTCCCCTCCGTTTTCCTCCTTCACTCTGTCTTTAGCGCCAGGATGCCCGTAGGGTTGCAGTGCGCTCTACAAATTTAAATACATACATAAATCAGTCGATGACCTGAAACCATCGACTAGAAATGACCAATGCGAAGTGGACTTAAGCGTGACAGAGTGATGTCTGAGAAAAGCCGGGGCTCCAAGAGTCCTCTGGCTTCTGGCACTTCTTCCAGGAAACTGCAACAGCTTTCCACCAAACGGGATGCTATGGATAAAGGAAGTAAAACATCTGTAAAGTATGGAGTGATCTGGCAGGCTGACCGAGAACATTTGCTTAGACAAGCATTGGCAAAGCTAATAGACCTAACTTTTTGGCTTTGCCAGCACTTTTTCCTGATTCTATTCAGCATTCATCTGTTTGGAGACAAGGCAGATACCACTCTAGAGCACTACATGGAAAGCAGGGCCACAGCATGCTCTCTTGGCTTATCTGCCTGTCTCACCAGCCGAATCAGCCCTAACATTCTTTTTGTGGCTTCGGTAGAGGTACTCCATACCAGAAGCCAATTCAGCTGCAGCAGGGTGACCAGCAGATTTGCGGTCAAGGCTGCGGGCATCTACTGACTCCCTGGTCAATGTCAGCAAGCCACTCAGTTCACAGCCCCTCCCTCCACAGCGCCACCCTCCAAAACGTTTCTTAGCGTGCCCTTAGTTGAGCACAACTACCCATTGGGAGGCAGAATCCCAACAATTCTTGCTGGGTTGGCAGATGATAACATCAGACAGGTGGGTCCTGCAGATAATCCGAAATGGCCATACCTTGCCCTTCATTGGCTCTCTGCCCCACCTCCAACATTCCTAGAGTAACTGATGGAGAACCATCTGCCCGTTTTATGGCGGGAACTGCAAGCCCTTTGGGCCAAATGGGCTATCAAGAGGGTGCCTGCATTGTAAGGGGATTGTAGTTGTTACTCCTCCTACTTCCCGGTGCGAAAGAATGACAGATGCCTTTGTCCTAGTTTACAGCTGTGTCCTTTCAACACCTTCCTACTGAAGGAAAAATTAAATGCTCACACTGGCCCAGCTCTTGTCTGCCCTTGCTCCGGAGATTGGATGGTTGCGTTGGACCTGCAGGACGCCTATTTCCACATACCCATTCTGCCAGCCCATCTGCGTTAACTGTGGTTTGTTGTGGGAAAGGGAAATTTTTAGTTTACTGTGCTCCTCTTTCGTCTTACCAGCGCACCTTGGGTATTCACAAAAGAGACTGTGGTGGTGGCATCACACCTTCAGAGGTCAGGTGTGCCAGTCTCAGGGCCGGCTCTAGGCCGGTGCGATCAGTGCCACCGCACCGGGCGCTGACTTGGGGTGGGGGCGCCATCTGTATTGTTTTAAAAGCACCTGATTCCACATTCTTGTCCCAGCAATTTTCAAGCATCAATAAACATGTCAGGTTAACTCCGGTGATTAATGGTCTTCCTCTAGAGAGACCGGAGCTTTGTCTCGTAATGGAAGTTTTGTCTCTTAGTGGAAGTTTTGACTCATCATAGCGCAGCGCAGAAGGTTAACATGCCTGCTGCAAAGAACGTGTCCAATTCAGATCACAGAAGTGCATATACTATTAACAGGTCAATGAGTTATCGCTTTTGTCAGAGAGATCCTTTTGTTACTTGCAGTTTACCTGTTAAAATCCCATTACAGAGCATTGAGCTATTAACAGGCGTCAAAGAGCTGCATGCAAACTGCAAGGAATATATTACAGATACATTTTTTTTTGCCCAGTCTTCCCTTCTCCTAATAAAAATGGGTTAATTTGGTTAAAAATCAATTCTTATTAAAGAAAACCCCTAACAATGCTGTTACATTTTAAATTCTGAGGGGCATATGTACAAGCCCCTTTCGCCACGGGAACATCACTTTTTGTGACATTCCCTTGGCGATAGGGGTCTTGCTTAATGTGGCTTAACGCTACCTTGTAAATAAGGGCCCCTTTCACGCAATTCTTAGCGTGAAAGGAGTTGGTAGTGAGTGTTGCAACCGCAACACTCATTGCTTTTGACGCTGCCCCCTATTTACAAGGGTGGCGTACATAGGAGGCAGCGCCAAAATGAAGACCAGGGAAATCATGGTCTTGAGTTGGTGAAACGAGGAGAAATGCATTATTGCTCCTCGTTTTTTCTTTTTCCATGTGTCCTGCCTTGTGCAAGGCAGCACACATGGAAAAAGCCTTTGATTGCTTATGTACAGGAAGGTCCTCCTTCCTGTACATAAACAATCTTTAAAAAAAAAAAGCCATTTGTGACTTCCATGTGTGCTGCAGTAAGCAGCACACATAGAAGTGACGAAATGGCATTAAAAGATTCTTTCTGTACATAACCAATCTTTCCCTTGCATGCAGACAACCTTACACTATGGTGTAAGGGTGCCTGCGTTGGCGCTACACTGCTAAGTGTAGTGCCAGCGCAGGGGGAAACGCAAGGCTAGACCATATCGTTGTATATATGGTGCAGCCTGTCGTTTCTGATGTGGCGGAGTGAGACTTTAAGCTATGACGGCTAACGCCTCACTCTGCCACTTCCTTGAACATATGCCCCTGAATTTGTGCTTTTCCAAGGACTCTTAAACTATATTGCCTACCCGTATGGATGACATGTGACTCCTACACCTTGTCGGCCTCTGTCTTATGTAACATTTCCTATACACTGATTTACAAAAGTATGATTGTCTCCAAGTAATGTAGGTGTGATGTAAAGTGCTCTGACGCGTTAAACTAGTATGAGCAGTGCTATAAAGCTAAATGAATCTAAGAGACAGTGGTTAGGAAGACTTGGGGGGGCACTGTCAAATGGTGGTAGTGTGGGGATCCGTAGCGAGGTGGTCCTTGTGGGGGGGTGCCAGCAAACATTGTTGCACATGGCGCCACCAGTGGTAAAGCCAGCCCTGGCCAGTCTTCCCCTAACTCGAACACTGGCTATTAAAGGTTGGCCATCCCCATGCAGTGGTCACCCACCTCCAGACTACGGGTGCAGTACCAAAGTGCAAAAGTCTCACCTGACTCCTTCTCAGATGCTCCCCTTCATCTGAGCCATTCTGGACATGGTCCAGTTTTGTGCCTTTCTTTCAATAAATGGTACATAACAATCAAGATGTCCAGATAGATCATTCACAACATATTAATGGTTTAACGAGACCTTAGACTGTGATTCCAAACTTCGTGTGATTTATTTCACTTAGCTTTAACATTTATTGAAATAAAGATTATGCCATATTTGTCATGTCATATATCAGGCAACACTTGGTTTGCGTAAGCATTTTCATATGGTGTATACTCACCAAAAAAAAAATATTTTTTAAAACCTGAACAAATTGTGATACAACACAGTGCAAAGCAATAAGAAAACACAATAAACGTGCAAAATATTCCAAACAATACAAGCGACCGGTCCTTGCTTCTAAAGTGCACTAGGCAGACACTGAAAGGTTCCTAAACAAAGGCTTCTGCCTGCTGTCCTGCCTGTGTTGTGCGCTTTGGGGTTACAAGTTTCAAAGGGTTTTGTCTCTGCGGGGAAGGAAGAATGTAGAGTATTCCCTTGAGGCACACCTTATGCTAATCAGCCCAATCGCTGGAGTCAACGCGTTTGAACCCCATCTTGCTGGGGGGGTTCTCCTCAGGACTAAGACTTGGTCTTGGGAACTAAAAATAATAACAAATACGTGCTTTAATTACAATGGCCCTGTTCTGTATGTTAAGCTCTCTCAGTTGTGTTCTTTCGATAATTAGGTACCTGCTTATACACCGAAGTATCAGGAATGTAAACATTTTTTTTTTATTGAAATCGAGACTTGCAGTGATAACATTTCAGCATGACAGTTCCATTCAACATTGTTTCTTCTTTACGCAATATTGAGAACACAGTTTAGCAATTTGTTGGATATACATCTTGTGGCATGTCAATAAATGGACAATATTTTTTGTTAATCATTGTCGTCAGAAACTGGGATTATAATAGGTGGAGTACAGATACCTCCCCTGTATATATTCCATTTACCCCATACCAGCCCCCAATTTCGAGGGCAACCTCTGTGAATATATGTAGCTTGCTCAGCCGCCATGGCAATATCCATATCTTTGCACCAGTCTCCAAGGACTGGGCGGTACACGCCCCCCAGAGCCTGGTGATTTTCTGTTTTGCTATCATCATACCCAGGGTTGCCCAAGCTTGGGCTGCATGATTCAGATCTGTGGGATCCCAGATGTTTAAGAGACATCACTTAGGCTCTGGCGGTACACGACTTGCGCTGACCCGTGTGATTGTGCGCATCACTGCTTCCCAGTATAGTTGAATTACAGGGCATTCCCATAGTGTGTGGCAGAAGGTGCCTATGTCACCGCATTGTTGTAGGCAGAGTTGGTCATTGATCCTCTCTATCTTCTGTAGTGTTGTTCTGGTAAAATATGTTCTGTATAGCACTTTGAGTTGGAGGAGACGTAACCTAGAGGATACTGCCACTACCTTCGGTGATTCTATTGCTTCTTGACAGTCGGATTCGTCTAGTTCGCCTACGTCAGTCTGCCACTTTTCTCGTAGCAGTTGTGTAGGGTCTGACTTGTTATTGACAATTTTCCGGTATGTGAGTGATATGGCCCTCTTGTCCGTGTATTCCGTGAGGAGTCTATCCTCTAATGGAGATGCCTCTGGTAGGGTTCTATCAGGCGGTATAACCGCTTCTAATGCGTGTCTGACTTGCAGGTATAGAAATAGTTCAGTGGGCGCCATGTCGTATTGCTCCTGCAATTGAGCGAAAGTTATTGATTATCCTGTCTTCCAAAGGTCCCCCACTCGTGAAATTCCTATTGCGTCCCATTACCTGAATCCCTTACTCTTGCCCAAATGACCTAGTTTGCCTGTGCCCCATAACGGGGTATGTTGTGTCAACTTGTCGCTTCAACCCAAATGTCGTGTCACCGTATGCCATATATGGACGGTGTGCACGGTGGGTCCCGAAAGGCCCAGGTTCTGTTTTTGGTTATAAAGTGCTTGATTTATTCTGCCCACTCCCAGTGTGTGCCTGTCTAATCGGTAAGCAGGGTCAGTTTGGGGGGAGTGGAGCCATTGTTAATTACAGCTAATTGCGAGGCCCAGTAGTATAGTCTGACATTTGGGAGTGCAATACCACCGCATACTAACTCCTAACCAGTTTTTCCATGGCTATCCAAGCAGGTCTACCGTCCCATAAGAGCTTGGTTACCTCTGCATCTACTGCTTTGAAATATGACTCCGGCACGCGAAACGGGGTGTTGTGAAGTGCGTAAAGAAATCTAGGGTATTTATACAGAACAAGGGGACCCACTAGGTAGTTGAGGACCTTGGGTAATTGTTAATTTTAAGCAAACAGTGGTCCTCAAATTTGTTTAAGGAATGAGGGGAATGAATATAGTACAGAATCGAAACTATATTTTAGGAATGTCCAGCCGGACATCCAGTTTAATTCTTCAATGAAAAAGCTAACAATAATCAACAGCAAAACATAGGTGGGACACAGTCCTGTATCCGTTGGGGGGAGAAGACAAATACAAAACAAACAGACATTACAGGCAAGGCAAGCGGAGCTTAATTACGAAATCCAATGTTTTAAGCTTTTTTTCTTCAAACAGTGCACTTTTTTACATAATAGACTAATGTGCATACTGTATAGATTGGGGTCGACGACGTTTCGATCCTATTACAAAGATACAAGGATCATCATCAGGACGAAACAATGAACAAGCCTGGTGTTGAGAGAAATTGCCTGAGGAAAATCATGAAAAAATGAAAAGGAGGAAAGAAAGAAAGAGAATAAGAAAATTTAAAACTTGAATATGGCAGCGCGGAATATACATCCGTGATAGTGCACAGTGCACATGCCACATGTGACTTCATGCAGTTGCTAGAATGCTACCGAGTGAGCTAGTGAACTAGACAGGACGATTTGGTCTCAACGAGTAGGCAAGCATTAGTTTAGCGCCGGTGGTGGAGTTCTACAGTTAGAACGTAAGGCCAGCGGGTGGCAAGGCGCGGAGTGTGTGGCCACAATGATTATAGCTGGGAGTCAAAACAGCCGGTCTGGAAGTGTACGCTTACCAAGGACAGTCGACGTGGTCATGTGCCGGAATAAAAATCGCGTCTAGAAGTGTGGTAAATATTTTCATTACCGGTACTATTTTTGTGCGGTAAAGTCTATTAAGAATAACTCAGTAAATATAAGAGGCAGAATCCGTGGTATTAGAGGTTTTAAAAGGCTTTATTCCTATACAAAGGAATACAATTCGAATTGTAGGCTTTCTATTCCATCACCACGAAAGTTCAGGAAGGAAGGGCATACATTATTGACAGATAGGCAGTTTTATAGAAAATACATTACAGTGAAACAGATGCAAGAGGCGTAACAGCTGATAGTACAGATAAAAGGTGCATACGTAACTAATAGAGGCGGATGTATGGGCGTAATTTAATAAACGTCATTATACATGATGTCACAAGTGGGTGGCTCCATAAAAGAATCCTGCAATGTCAGCAGAAATATTTGGCAGAGATGCGCGCGCAGCCGCATGACGTGTGATTGACGTGCAACTAGAGGGTGAAGGGGACTTGACATTTAGCTCTACATGTGGAGACAAAAGTCTGGGGGTTATGTCAACCTAATCCCAAATCATATCTAATATCCTATGTTTAAAGAACTGTGTTATCCAAAAGGAAAGGTCTCTAGGATAGAATCTATTCTATACTGACTGTTAGTGCGTGTACAAGCGTCTAAGTGTCTACATGAGATGCGAGGGGGTAGGAATATTCCATGGTAACGGGGCCTATGAATTACTTGCATGAGGACAGCGAGGCCTGGCCCTTTGCACGGTAGCTGGAGGAATGTTTACCTAAACTGCTAGACAGGAATGCATCGGATGAGGAGCGGAGTAGATAATCTTGAAGGTGAAATACAGTTTTTGGCAGGCAATATGCTGGATCAGGCACCGTTAGCCGCGCAGGGAGTAGGACAAAGTTCATGGATACAGATGCAGGCTCAGGCTGGAGCTTTCAGAGGCAGAAGGCAGGAAAAGGCTTGATGACAGAATTCAGGGCCTACTCGCCTGAATCTGTAAAATGTGGAAAGTGAACCACATAAAGTCGGTGGCCTTTCATACTTAGGAATGGAATATCTGACCCATTCATGGCGGATCTGAAAGAGGACATGTTGACGGTGGACGCACATATATTTGCGTCTTCAAAACTGGAACTGGAGGGAACATACATGTACTTATAGCATGCACATGGAGCCGTTGGGGTCTACGATAGGGGACATAACTGATCACAAAATTCATATTTCCTCATTCCCTCCTTGTCCCCTACGGACCCTCAGGAGATATCGATCTTCATCAATCCATCGATCTGTTCATATAGCATCATTTGTTCTTCTTTCTTCTTCCGAGATCTTGAATGAAAACTTGGATGTGGGATACACGAGGTGGCACACAGACCACAAATCGCTGGCCCACATTGTAGACATAAGCAGCAACTGAATAGTATGAGAAAGCCAATACCTAGGAAGGATAGGATTCTCCATCCCCAGGCTGACAACACGCCCCAGAACCAACCGGACCAAGTCCAGGTGCCTGGACTCTGGTGTATCTGGCTTATAATCTTATGAAGGCGGGTTATGGCTTTATATACTGACGGCGAATTTTCTGGTATGAAAATGCAGCAACTTGATCCGATGACCCTACAAGCTCCGCCCCTATCGGCCAGGATGACGTCAAGGACAAGACGATTTTGAAGCACAACAATCCGCATAGCAGACTGCTCTTCTGTTAAATTGCCTAAGGCGGAAATAGTTTCGTTCACTACTGCTTCAAGAGTTCTGGTTAATCTACGTATCAGCTTACTATTAGTGACTGTACCTATATAGGGAAAGAAACCTTTATTGAAATCTGTGTATTTTTCCCATGCTGTTTCAGTGTAATCGACAATTGGGAGATCTCTCTGCTGTCTATTGTGTACTAAATGGGTATTTCGGTGATAATCAGGAGGAGCTAGGAAAACAGGTGGCAGAAGGAATGCTATGTAACAGGTACCATCCCAATCTAAAGGTAGACATATATATGCGGTCTGGCCACATATGAAGTAGGAATGACGGGAAGCTCTAAATGTAGACTTGCCTTGATCACTGAATTTTATTACAGTGGTGCATTTACTATGGCCCATGTGTATGGAACCATTCTTTCTTATACATAATTCCCCTTTTACTGGGAATACTGACATGGCGGGCAAGATTGGTGTAGCTTCAGATTCAACGTTCAGGATCATGAGGTTAAGTGTAAAATTACCTAATCCATATACTTCATTTTCTAGATCAGTTCCTGTTCTTTTGGGAAGTCCCTCCTTGTTAGGGTAGCAGACTTTAAGCAAAACTAGGTTCAGGTTTCCCCATACCCAGTTGTCTTGATAAACTGCGGAATTTGAATCTAGGGAATTAATCAAACTAAACCATGCTCCACAGGAGCCATTGTGTGTGAACGGATAGGGAAAGAGGGGCAAAACTCCCTTATAGTTCTGATAGGGAGGGAGTTGGCCACATATCCAACAATTTGTGGCATTGCTGGTCTGATGGGAATGATGTAACATACTGATAAATGTGTTGTTGCGCAGCGCAAATCTATAGGACAACTCATGCGGAGGTAATTCGCTAAAAGAATGTTCTGCAGTTATATTGTAAGCACGCTTAAGAATAGGGTAATACATGTGCAATAGTATGCTGGAAAAGATAATCAGAAGACTTAGAAAAAACAAAATTAATAATGTTACTGTGCAGTGACTACGAAGTGATTTACAATACGCATGCCTCTTAAGCTGCATCTGTTGATTTCTTTCTCTATTCCGGTCTAGAGGATACATGTCAGAGACAAATTCAACCGATTCACCTTGGAGAGGACTTAAACAATCAAATTGTCTGACTTGCTAGACCTCAATTTTAGTTTGTACAGTTCTGGTTTTGACTGCTCAACCAAGGGGAGCTTTGAGTCTGTCTGTGAGGGAATACAGGGTTGAGTATTCACACTGGATGGTAGTCCATAAAATTTCTTGATATGACTCGAGTGCAACCACCCTTTCCGTCCCTCGATCTTCACGGCTGTCCTTGTAGTTAGTAGAACCAACTTGGGCGACTTCCACCTAGGCTCCAGTTGGGTCTTCCGGTCGAAATTCCTGACCAAAACCAGGTCACCAGGAACCACGTCATGGGGCTTCACCTCAGTATTATCGGGAAAAGCTGCGGCTACCTGTGAACGACAAGATTGTAGTGCAGACATCAAGGAAGCCAGGTAATCTGTCAGCATATTACAGTCAACATCAGTGATTTTGCGAGGTATAGGCGTCCCCCACATATTTGGTGGTCTACCGAAGATCACCTCGTACGGGGATAGCCCTGTTCGAGAATGTGCTACCATTCTCATGTAAAAGAGCGCAACTGGTAAGGCTACTATCCAATCGACACCTTTTTCCCTACATATTTTGGACAATCTAATTTTCAGAGTTTGATTATGGCGTTCCACGAGACCTGCTGCCTCGGGATGCCGGACACAGTGGAATTTCCATTGGTAGCCTAACAAAAGGGAAACGTGTTTCATTAGTTCGGATGAGAACGGCTGGCCGTTATCTGAGTAGACAACACGTGGTAAACCGTACCGTGGGAAGAATTCTCGAACTAACTGTTTGGCAGTAGTCGGGGCAGTGTAATCTGAAACCGGGTAGGCTTCTGTCCAACGGGAAAGAGTACAGACAACTACGAGAACATATTTGAATCCTCGACATCGTTCCATCTGGATATAATCCATCTGGAGGACTTCAAAAGCATGATCGGGAGGTTGAAATCCACCCTGCTCTACGGGGATGCTTTTACCTGGATTAAACTGACAACATATCATACAGGTACGAACTTTTTGTTTAGCTGCTGCTCGCAAGTGTTTGTTGAACCAAATGTGTTGAATGCTGTCTAGCATAGCTTTTTCTCCTAGGTGCGCTGGACTATGTATTGTGTTAATGATAACTTGAACCATGGAGTCGGGAAGAAACCATATAGATTTTTCCTTCGTCATCCATCCTTGATCCGTTTGGATCCCTCCTAATTCAGTCCATTTCTTTATTTCTTCTGGTGTAGCATGTGTCTGTATGTCAATTACATCAAGGGCGGGATCCTTAACTGTCATGCAATGTGTTGGTGTCGGAACTATTGTCTTTGTCATGTCAGTTATGTGAGTCTGATTCTGAGCAGTCTGTTTAGCTATTCTGTCAGCTAGGTCATTACCCTGAGAAATGATGTCGGTAACTTTTGTGTGGGCCTTGCATTTCATAATTGATATTGCAGTAGGTAGATGAATCGCGTCTAATAGGGCTTGAATGAGGGGTCCGTGTTGAATGTGGGCACCGTGAGAAGTTAAATAACCTCTCTCTCGCCACAGTACGCCGAAGTCATGGACGACTCCGAATGCATAACGTGAATCCGTGTATATGTTGACTTTCTTATTTTTGGCTTGAATACAGGCTTGTGTCAGAGCGATGAGCTCTGCTGCTTGAGCTGACAAAGTGTTAATGCAATTTGTTTCAATGACTTCAGTGTCTGTTGTGACTGCGTAAGCGGCCACTAAATCTCCTGTACTTGTTCTCATACATGACCCATCTACATACAATGTCAAGTGTGGATCTGACAAAGGGATATCTGTCAAGTCTTGTCTGGGTTTCGTCGTGATAGTAATGACTTCGACACAATCATGTGCCAATGGATCTGTTCCGCCCACTGGTAACAGTGTGGCAGGATTTAACGTATTACAACGTCTGATTTCTATGTGTGGCTGAAACAATGTCAATTCGTAACCGGTGAGTCTCGCTATAGTCAAGTGTTGTGTTTGTGTGCGGTTCAAAAGAACCTCTACTGCGTGTGGTACTTGTACTGTCAATTGATGTCCTAACACTATGGCATCGCTTTGTCTGATAGCTAAAGCTGTTGCTGCCACCGATTTTAGGCACGCAGGAAGAGCCTGAGCTACTGGATCTAATGTACTAGAGAAATAAGCACATGGTTTGTGTGATCCTGCTTGTTCCTGAGTGAGTACTGACAAGGCAGTACCTTCGCGTTCTGTAACAAAGAGTGTAAACTGTTTATTGTAACATGGTGTTGCTAAAACAGGTGCTTGGCATAAAGCTTTATTTAAGCTTTCAAAGGCGTGTGTATGTTCTTGAGTCCAAGGGAGGACAGTCGATGTGGCTGCCTCCTGTGTTGTCAACTGGATGAGTGGTTTTGCTAGAAATGCATATTGAGGGATCCACTGCCTACAGTATGAAGTGAGGCCTATAAAAGCCTGCACCTCCTTTTGTGTTTTGGGTGCTGACATGTTAGCAATTAACTGGATGCGGTCGGGTGTAAGCTGCCTTCCCTCCTTGGACAGCGAGTGCCCAAGGTAAACAACTCGCTGGACACAGAATTGCAGCTTAGAAGGGGACACCTTGTGCCCCTTGTCGGCCAGAAATTTCAAAACCATCAGTGACGCTTTTTCACATTCAGGTTCGCTTCGGGCGGTGATCAGCAGATCATCGACATATTGAAGCAAGGCAGTGTTAACTGGCATGCGGATACTGTCAAGTTCTCGTTTCAGTGCTTGGCTATAGATGCTGGGGCTTTCTGTAAACCCTTGAGGTGCGCGTGTGAATTTAAAACTTCGTCCATTTAAACTGAATCCGAACAGATATTGACTTTCCGGATCGATTGGGACACTAAAGAAAGCATTCTTGAGATCAATTACAGTGAAGAACGTTGCTTCTGAGTCAATAGCTGTGAGTAATGAAGAGATATCTGGGACCACAGGGTATTGTGGTACAATACATTTGTTTAATTCGCGCAGATCAATAACTAATCGATATACTGGTGGTGCTTTTGGATCCGTTCTTTTAAGAATCGGAATTATCGGGGAATTACATACATTGGAGTCGGTTTCGACAACCACTCCTTGTGCAATGAGCTCGTCAATAATTTGCAGTAAAGCCACTACAGCATCTGGTGGTAACTTGTATTGTCGCATTCGTGGTAGTACTATTCCTGTTTTCAGTGTAACTCGATATGGTGTAATGTTCATGCAACCAACATCAGTGGGGCCTTGTGCCCATAAATGTGTAGGTAAATTCTGCAGTCGGTGATCCATGTCTCTGGACACGTAGTGACCTTTAAAGTCACGTAAAAATAATCGTACTCCTTCCGGAGAACAACATATTATAGCTCCTAGAGCTTTCAATGTTTTTATACCTAACAAGTTTTCTGGACATGATTTAGTAAGCAATAAATCTGTAGTACGTGTCAATGGACCAATCGTGAGTGGAAGAGGTTGTGTTACGTCATTAATTATGGGTTTTCCTGAGAATCCAAGGGAAATATTTTGTGAGCCTGAGAGGGGTGCCCCTGGAACTTCACTGCGTCTTATAGTTGTTCTGCTTGCCCCTGTATCAAGTAAAAACTTTCTGTCTTCCCCTAATAGTTCACTATGTACATAAGGTCCCTCTTGGTCTACAGGAACCTCAATAAGGGGTAAGCCAACTTCCCTCTCTAGGCTATTTCATGTATATCGTTGATAATCGGGATAATCTGCTTGTGCATACTGATACATCTGTTGTGTTGTCGCTTGTGTTGCAGCAATAGGCTGCGCTTGTGGTGGTGCTACGATCTGTTGTGGAGCTGCCTGTTGCGGAGTTGGTTGTTGCGGAGCTAACCTAGGTTGTGCATGCTGAGGGATTTGTTGTTGATTCTGATCCTGTCTAGGTGGACGTGGTCTCTCCTGGGTTCTACCTGTAGCAATATTATGTTTCAGGACTGGACAATCGTGTATATAATGACCTTGTTGTTTACAATAGTTGCATGTCCCTTTCGTAGGACCTGCGGAATCACCCTTTTGATGACCATCAGCTGGAACTGACTGTGCAACAAGCATTTTCATTTTTGTATCTTTCATACGTCTTTGTTCGTGTTCTTGTTCTTCTCTAATTCTATTGTGGTGATATTGTAACATCTGTAACATCTGTGATGGGGTATTACCTTGCCAGGTACTTTCGAATTTCAATACTCTATTCTTGACTTGCAGCAGAGAATTTTCAACTAATTTTGTCACAAACAGATGTGGATATGACTCACTACTTGCTTTTATGCCACTATTTATACCAAAACATTTTTCAAATCGGGAATAGAAATCACTAGTGTCTTCATCTGGCTTTTGTTTACAGGCTGATATTGCACCCCAGTCTTCCTTTTTCGTAGTTAGTAAACGTGGCAGTACCTGCACTAGTAGTCCTGCTAGTGCTGTAGTCTTTTCCCCAAGTCCTGCTCCTGCAGCTCGGGCCTTTTCTTCGTTTTCTAATGCTGTCCAATCTATCTTTTGGTCTCCCACCTCCCATTCCTTTTCTTTGAGTTTCTCATAAACACCGGCGGGTAATAGGACTTTTAATATTTTCATAATGTCGGGGTAGGTATACTCTCCCATGAGTAACATGTCTTTTATCTCACGGTGGAAACCTGCTGGGTCCTTGTCATGGCTGGGTACTACTTTCTTCATTTCTAATAATTCCAGTTTAGTTATAGGCGTGTACACAAACACGCGTGTAAAGTTATTACCGTCACCTCTGATTGGGTGTACTTCGCGTAACGGGTTCTGTCTATCTATGTGATACATTTTTCTTCCCATGATGGGAACTGGAACGTGTTCTGGGCATACGAAATTTAAATATTGGTTTCGAAATTCTAGAATTTCTCTAATCAAATCAGTACCTGACCCTCTCCATATATTCGTGAGTAGTTCTGTCAATATGTCAGGTAAGGGTCCTGGATCGGAGTGTTGGCTTTTATATAATATAAGGAGGTGTTGAATCATGTATATACTAGCTAAACGCTGTTCGTATGGGTCAAGATTCAGAAACGTGTGTGCAAGTACATCATCATTGTACTCGCTGGGACTGTCAGCCCATTGTACTGCTGACCTGGCTAATTCTTGTTCGTCCATGGAATCGAGCATATGGTACCCCCTTCGATCTCGGAGTAATTTATCAGCGGCTTGGAATAGGTGTTCAGGGGATTTTGTATTTAACATAGGGTTTGGAAAATGTCTATTATATTCTGGACGTATCGGGCGTATCGGGTCATTAAAGCCTCTAGTATTATTATGGGGTCTTCCTCTGCCTACATAAGCTATCGTTTCTAATTGTTCTGATTCTTGCTCCTCCTCTTCTTCTGATTCTACTCTGTCTGTTTCTCGTCTTTCTTTATGTATTCGTTCTACTTCCTTGCGGATCTTTCGACACATGGCGATTATACACGCCTGTCTATCATGTTTCTCTTCTGATATGTTCTGACCCCATTTGACAAGTCTTTGCATGGTATCGTGATCTGCCCCAGGCCTGTCTTGATTCCTAATTACACAATTTATGAAAAAACGTAGTAGTTGTCTTTGGACATCCACTTTCTGGTATTCCATAGCTTCGTTAATACTTTCTGGACCTCGCCCTGTTTGGACAAAGCGATATATTTCGTCTAGGTGTTCACCCATTCCTGGTATCGTCATTAAATATAATATAGCTCATCTTATACGTAGTGATGATATGAGCAATTTATCCTGTCTACCTGGTACTGGGTCGTATCTACAATCCACAAGCTGTTCTTTAAACATGTCGGATGTCGCTAGTTGGGGTGTACGTTGGAGTGCTAAATCTCTAAGGGTCTGTTTATTTCGCGGCGGTGTGGCAAACATGTCTGTCGTACCTCCTGTAGCACCATCTGAGGTGCTAGGCACGAAAGGATTCGTTGGGCGTAGGATAGAAATTGTAGATGCGGGAAAAACTGTAGAAACGGACGGGCCTGTTGGGACTTGCGTAGGAGTTTGTGGTTGCGGGGGTACAGACGAATGTTCTTGGTGTTGAACACCATCGGCAAGCGGTGTGGGTGGTATGGCATTAGCATACTCGGGAGCTGCGTCATCTAAATAGGAGGAAAGGAAAACGTCCTTTGCTGTTTTGGGATGTGCTTTTATCGGGAGCAATGGAGGAGTTAAGTCTTTTGGTATTTCCCGGGTAGCCTTAGGTAACCCTTCGGCCAGAAGAGGATACATACCATTCATAAGAGTGTTTCTTTGTCTACCTACTTGTTCTGATTTTACTCGGGTACCTTCCTCAAGTAATAGATTTTCTCGGGTTTTATTTGAATCCTCTCTACCTTTCTCTTCCTGTCTGAGCGCTTTTTCTGTACGTCTATATGATTCTTTACACCATAATTCAATGGCATCTTTCTGTGACTGTCTGGCTTTCTTTTTCCATAATTCTTCTTCTACTCTCATGATGCAATCTGCATCCCAGGTCCCCGCTGCGGGCCATCTCTGACTCTCTGGTAATTCTTTGGTGTAGTCCACCCATAAATCAAGAAATAATACGGCATCTAGGCCATGCTTATGATACATAAAGTATCCTGGAGTGTCCCTAGGTGGAATGGGAACAGCTTCTTCGAGTACCCCTTTTCTAGTTTTGATCTGTCTTAGTTTCGAAAAGAGCGGCATTTTTAGACCTTATTACTAGAACACACTTTATACAATGAACACAATAATGAACAGTCATTCACACCACAATATATAAAACGTATTAAAATATTTAACACTTAACAGTTTTTCGAACAATGATAACTAATAGAAAACTAGTTACTGACATAATACTGACACTAGATAGTACTTATTTATATGCAAGACATACTATATATACTGCTAAACAGTACAGATACACTGCTAAAACAGTGCAGACCGGACTTGTGTACCCAAACCCGTCTTGACCGGCACAGACTATGTGCACGTTAAATGCCTCCCCGGTAATGGTACTCACCGGGTAGCTCGGAACGGAAGGCCTCGGAACGGAACTGAAACTGGACCGGACTGGACTCGACTCGACTGGACTCGGAACTTCGGAACCTGGTGGGCCTCTGTATACCTCGGATCTTGCTCTCTCAGCTAGGCTCTGGTCGGGATACTTCGCACTTCTCACCGCCTCGTCTGGGTGTTGATCGCAGCCTCAGTCGTCCCCGCTTGGCCGGAGGGAGATACAGGAAATCCTGCAGGTACGCGTTTTTGTCCGTTCAGCTGTGGCAGGAGACCGGGCCTGCAACGCACCGCCGGCGCGTGAGATGAGAAAGTGTCCCTATTCGGGCGCCAATTTATGTGGTAAATATTTTCATTACCAGTACTATTTTTATGCGGTAAAGTCTATTAAGAATAACTCAGTAAATATAAGAGGTAGAATCCGTGGTATTAGAGGTTTTAAAAGGCTTTATTCCTATACAAAGGAATACAATTCGAATTGTAGGCTTTCTATTCCATCACCACGAAAGTTCAGGAAGGAAGGGCATACATTATTGACAGATAGGCAGTTTTATAGAAAATACATTACAGTGAAACAGATGCAAGAGGCGTAACAGCTGATAGTACAGATAAAAGGTGCATACGTAACTAATAGAGGCGGATGTATGGGCGTAATTTAATAAACGTCATTATACATGATGTCACAAGTGGGTGGCTCCATAAAAGAATCCTGCAATGTCAGCAGAAATATTTGGCAGAGATGCGCGCGCAGCCGCATGACGTGTGATTGACGTGCAACTAGAGGGTGAAGGGGACTTGACATTTAGCTCTACATGTGGAGACAAAAGTCTGGGGGTTATGTCAACCTAATCCCAAATCATATCTAATATCCTATGTTTAAAGAACTGTGTTATCCAAAAGGAAAGGTCTCTAGGATAGAATCTATTCTATACTGACTGTTAGTGCGTGTACAAGCGTCTAAGTGTCTACATGAGATGCGAGGGGGTAGGAATATTCCATGGTAACGGGGCCTATGAATTACTTGCATGAGGACAGCGAGGCCTGGCCCTTTGCACGGTAGCTGGAGGAATGTTTACCTAAACTGCTAGACAGAAATGCATCGGATGAGGAGCGGAGTAGATAATCTTGAAGGTGAAATACAGTTTTTGGCAGGCAATATGCTGGATCAGGCACCGTTAGCCGCGCAGGGAGTAGGACAAAGTTCATGGATACAGATGCAGGCTCAGACTGGAGCTTTCAGAGGCAGAAGGCAGGAAAAGGCTTGATGACAGAATTCAGGGCCTACTCGCCTGAATCTGTAAAATGTGGAAAGTGAACCACATAAAGTCGGTGGCCTTTCATACTTAGGAATGGAATATCTGACCCATTCATGGCGGATCTGAAAGAGGACATGTTGACGGTGGACGCACATATATTTGCGTCTTCAAAACTGGAACTGGAGGGAACATACATGTACTTATAGCATGCACATGGAGCCGTTGGGGTCTACGATAGGGGACATAACTGATCACAAAATTCATATTTCCTCAGAAGTGCCACAAGGTCTGGAGGTATGCTGGCGGGTGCGGGTGAGACCACAACGATAGCTGGGGAAGGAAGGGAGGCAATTGAAGTAGGGGAGCAAGTGAGTGGGTAGCGCCAAGGTGACGGGATGCGGACGAAGAGGGTACCTGTTAAAGTACGGAGGCGGGCAAGAGGGATTTCTAGCTCCGGTCCGGGGTAAATGAGAACAATCCGCGAATCCGGGGTTGACAAGCAATCATGATAGAATTGCGGGAATGAAGGATCCGTGGAAATACACTAGAAGGGAAGGTGCAGTTTACTCAAAGGATCAATAGTGAGTAAGCCCATACGGGATAGACGGACAAGGTGCTTACCGTGATCAAGTGGCGTCCTCAGTTGGCAATGAACGAGTGACGAGGAGGGCCAGGGAAGCGTGCAGGTTTACATGCAACGTGTTCGTATGGTACACTAGAGCGTGAAATTACGACGCCATGATGGAAGAGGATAGTAAAAATAGAAGAAAGAGTGATCAGAAGCGGAAAGTTCTCATTTACCCCGGACCGGAGCTAGAAATCCCTCTTGCCCGCCTCCGTACTTTAACAGGTACCCTCTTCGTCCGCATCCCGTCACCTTGGCGCTACCCACTCACTTGCTCCCCTACTTCAATTGCCTCCCTTCCTTCCCCAGCTATCGTTGCGGTCTCACCCGCACCCGCCAGCATACCTCCAGACCTTGTGGCACTTCTAGACACGATTTTTATTCCGGCACATGACCACGTCGACTGTCCTTGGTAAGCGTACACTTCCAGACCGGCTGTTTTGACTCCCAGCTATAATCATTGTGGCCACACACTCCGCGCCTTGCCACCCCCTGGCCTTACGTTCTAACTGTAGAACTCCACCACCGGCGCTAAACTAATGCTTGCCTACTCGTTGAGACCAAATCGTCCTGTCTAGTTCACTAGCTCACTCGGTAGCATTCTAGCAACTGCATGAAGTCACATGTGGCATGTGCACTGTGCACTATCACGGATGTATATTCCGCGCTGCCATATTCAAGTTTTAAATTTTCTTATTCTCTTTCTTTCTTTCCTCCTTTTCATTTTTTCATGATTTTCCTCAGGCAATTTCTCTCAACACCAGGCTTGTTCATTGTTTCGTCCTGATGATGATCCTTGTATCTTTGTAATAGGATCGAAACGTCGTCGACCCCAATCTATACAGTATGCACATTAGTCTATTTTGTAAAAAAGTGCACTGTTTGAAGAAAAAAAGCTTAAAACATTGGATTTCGTAATTAAGCTCCGCTTGCCTTGCCTGTAATGTCTGTTTGTTTTGTATTTGTCTTCTTCCCCCAACGGATACAGGACTGTGTCCCACCTATGTTTTGCTGTTGATTATTGTTAGCTTTTTCATTGAAGAATTAAACTGGATGTCCGGCTGGACATTCCTAAAATATAGTTTCGATTCTGTACTATATTCATTCCCCTCATTCCTTAAACAAATTTGAGGACCACTGTTTGCTTAAAATTAAGAAATCTAGGGAGCACCATCTTTTAAAAAAGTACTGCTCTACCTAGCAGAGTATGGGGCAATTATTGCCAGTGCTTGGCATCTCATCGCAGTCTTTGCAGTGGCCCCTGGCGATTTCTTACCACAAAGTCTTCCGGATCAGGCGTGACATAGATCCCCAATTAATGGTGTATCCGGAACATTCCCCGTATATTTTGCATATGTTTAGGAGTCTATGTAGGGATCGCTTAGGGGATGCTATGTAGATAAGGATATCATCCGCATAGAGGGATATGTGGTCCTCCCATCCCTCTGTATAACAGAGTCCACGTAGAATTGGGTCTGATCTTATCCAGGCTGCCAATGGCTTCAGAAACAGGGTGAAAAGAAGTGGGGGTAGAGGGCAACCTTGTCTCGTTCCACGCCCCAGGAAAATTCGTTGGATGTGTGCCTGTTGGCTATTACATGTGCTAGTGGATTAGTGTATAGCAACCTAACCCAGGATCAGAACTTTGGCCCAAATCCCAGATGTTGGAGGACTGCGAAGAGGAAGGGCATTCGACGGAGTCGAAGGCCATCTTAGCATCAAGAGATATAACAGCCTCTTCTTGGATAGTACTTTTACAGCTCAGAACACTATGTAGATGCCTAAGGTTCAGTGCTGTATTTCTTCCAGGCATGAATCCAGATTGGTCCGGATGTACCAGTTTTGCTATGTGGGGCATTCATCTGTTGGCTAGAGTTTTGGCCAAGATCTTTGCCTCTGCATTTATCAAAGAAATGGGATGATAGGAAGTGCTATCTGAGGGTGGTTTACCTGGTTTATGGATGGCCACTATGGTGGCTATTCGCTGATCTATGGGGAGTTCTCCCTTCTAGAGACTGGCCTCATACATCTTTAATAGGTGTGGGGCTAGTGTAGTTGCTGCATGTTTGTAAAGTTCGATGGGTATACCACTGGGCCCCAGGTATCAGGAATTATTTGATCAGGGAATAATACTTCTTACTGGCCATGTAGCTGCGGATGTTAAAAGAATTATTTATTAAATATTTTGAAACTTGTAGGAAACTTTGCTTAAGCAACGGACAGGAAGTCAGGCTCCCATCGTACCTTTATTGAAAAACAATCGCCAGGGACGTTTTGATGAGTACGAGTCTCTGTGCTTTTGTGGTTTCCTTTTTCTCGAGTCTTCTTTAATCTGAGGGGGAAGACGAAAATGGCTTTAATTGCAACACTCTCGGTATGGGAGCTAGCTGTATCTCTGGGGCACGCATCCCCCTACACGACTCTGAGACGCTTCCTGATTCACTAGTCAAACGGAAAGCAACTTCAAAACCACTAGCCTTCTGCTGGGAACGACTCCACATGTTGGTATCCACGGGTGTTACATCCGTATCGACTATGTCGTTCTACATTGATTCCGGAATTCAAACGGGTATATTTGAAAGGTCCGAAGTGGATTAACTTGGATTGTGAGGGCTGTTGCATTCTGGTAACCGTAGTGAAGACGAATGTAGTTGTCATACTCTAGGGGTGATTTCCTGTTCAGGACCTACAGTTTAGCAATTTCGGACATCTCATTAAGTCCCCGCATAGCTGTGTCGAATTTCATGATAAGGAATACTTCTTTCTGAGATAGAAGAACTTCGGGGTTTCCACCTCTCAGGCTGGGTTTGATAACACAGAGGACAGTCCAATTTAAATCATTTTCTGAATGTTTTAATGAAAAGAAGTGGTCAACCAAAGGTGCAGTTAAGACTTTATTCTTTAGTCTGGAGCGATGTTGAGCAATTTTGTGTCTCACTTCTTGGCTGGTTTTCCCTATATACGTTTTTTTATATGGCAAACAATGGAATACACCACGTTTTTGGTCTTACAATTAGTGAATTCATTATGACGCCAATGTCTTTGTCCATCAGTGAAGGTGGTTCCTTCTATGGTGGAATTGCAAACCAAGCAATTGCAACATTTGTGGTATCCTTGGATGAGTTTTAGATTTAGCATAGTGTAGAGGGTGTCTGATCTTTCTTTGGGCTCTGCAGGCGAGCGTATGACTAGCTGTCCAATATTGTGATTCTTTTTGAGCGCAAATAGTGGGGGGATAATTTTGGGAATTGATACCTCAATCAGATGCCAATCGCTCCGAACGATCTTCTTCAAAGGGTGAGTATGGGGTTCAAATGTTGAAACACAAACAATGCGATCAGTTGCTGTTTTTTTTTTTTGGTTAGCAGGTGTTCCCTGGGCGTGAACCACGCTCTCTTTATTGATTGTTTAAGAAGCTATTGAGGGTAACCGCTCTCCTTGAGTTTATTCATCAATGACTTAGTGTGTAGTTTGAAGTCTTCACGTCTGGTACAGTTACGTCTTATACGTAAGAATTGCCTGTAGGTCAAATTATTCTTCAGATTCCTAGGGTGATAACTTCTGAAGTGCAGGGCATTATTTTTGTCTGTTGGTTTTGTATGTAGTGTCATAATCAACCCATTCGGTGATGATTTAACGTCTACATCCGGGAAGGGGAGATTATTTTTGCTATGTGCCAGACTAAATTTGATATCGGGACTTCGGTTGTTCAACCAAACATGGAATTTCTTTAAGTGGTGACTCAGAGCTTTTCCATATGCACCACACATCATCGATATATCTGTACCATTTTATTATCTTAGTTGATGTATGGATTGTTATTGTAGATAAATTGATGCTCGTACCGGGCCATATACAGTACGGCCATTTCTGGAGTAAAGGGACTAACCATGGCTGTCCCTTTGATTTGTAGGAAGAAATCCTCCTCAAATTTGAAAAAGTTTTTCCGTAGCGTTACAGATGCCAAACTAAGAATAAACTCCGTTGGTACTTGGTGAGGTCTTGGTCGTAGTTACAGATAAAATTCCATTGCCTCTAATGCATCCTGCTGAGGGATTTGGGTGTAAAGAGATGAGACATCCATGGTTGGTAGGATGTGTATGTTTGGATCATAGGCAAACCCTTCAACCTTGTTTATAAAGTCCATGGTGTCACGCAGATAAGAAAGAACACCAGTCGAAATCCCCCCAGAATCGGTCTGCTGGGGGGATTGGTCGCATCTTTATAAACCTTTGGCAAAAAATATAGTACAGGGGTCCGTGGATACTTCTTGAGGAGATATTCCTTAGGATCCAAGATGCCCTGTCCAGTGCCTTCTGTAACTTTCCTCAATATTTCTTTCGCAATCTCTTTTGTTGGATCTAGCGGGATGCACCGGTACCAAACCGGGTTTTATACATGGCGTCTGCCTTCTGCTTGATAGGCATCTTTAGACCAAATGACCACAGCCCGCCCTTATCTCCTGCATGATGTCTGCTACTTTTTGGCCCTTCAGAGAAGTGATGGACTTTTTGTGATCCTGTGAAATGTTGTTTTTAATGTACACCCTTTTCTTTTCCAAAACATTCAGCGACGACAGAACAGCGTGTTCAAAAGATATGATGTCCCTTGGGATACTGTGGGCTGGTGGGCAGAACGTAGATGCTTTCCGATTCACTGGTCAAACGGAAAGCAACTTCAAAACCTTCTGCTGGCAGCAATTCCACGAGTCGGTATCCACGGGGTGTTACATCCGTATCGACTTTTCCTTTCTGCATTGATTCCGGAATTCAAACAGGTATATTTGCAAGACCCGAAGTGGATTAACTTGGATTGTGAGGGTTGTTGCATTCTGGTAACCTTAGTGCAGACGGATGTAGTTGTCATACTATAGGGGGGATTTACAGTTCAGGACCTACAGTATAGCAATTTGGGACATCTTATTAAGTCTCCGCATAGCTGTGTCGAATTTCATGATAAGGAATGCTTCTTTCTGAGATAGAAGAACTTCGGGGTCTCCACTGTCAGGGCTCAAGCTTCCTGTGTAATTAAATGGCCACCTGTCATCTAGAACTAAACATGCATCTTCTGCAGAGATATATTCACTTTGTTGAGATTCCCTTGCCATATAGTTTAAAATGAAAAAGGAGTTTTCATGCGCTCCCTTAACTATTAAATACCGATCAGCAGATGGAGCTGGGGCTTGGCTTTCGGTTTTGAACCTCCAACCACGCCCCTTTCCTGTGCCTCCTTACGGACTTTCCGGTCTTCACTTGCTGGATTCAACGTACTTTTACGGTATTTTTCTTTTTGGTCTTCCCTGCTGCTACCTGTTATAATAATGATTTTTATTTCACCTTTGAATGTGCGCCCGCATTTGAGATATAATTGCGGCCACGTCTAGAAACCTGAATACCTTGACCGCGTTTTAGTTTTACACGCGACTATCTCTAAATTCTCCTGTTGCAGTCACTTGGTTTTTATATGCGACCGCATTTTGGGCTACTGCCATCGCGGTCGCGTTTATAATTTATTTGTGACCGCGTTATCTTTCTAACATTTAGCGGCCACGTTTGATGTCAATTCGCGGCCGCGTTCTTATTTTCACTCTTTCGGCTGGAATTCTTTTAAGACCGCGGTTTTTTTTTGTTATTGGATTCGCGGCCGCGTTGAAGGTGAATTTGCGGCAACGTCCTTGCATAGAGTTTTTGACAGCGTTTAAAGTGAATTCGCAGTCAATTCTTTTAAGGGAACTCGCGGTCATTTCTTTATGTCTGCAAATCATTATTTGTTTTTGTGTGAACGTACGTACACTGACAAAGGCGCCTCCTGAACTGAATCAACAGTACAATTTTTTTTGCTGACTTCTACAATTTCGCCATACTCAAAGAAGAAAACCTTTTTAATACAACAGATTATGGTGAAGAACTTTGAACACCTGGACTGTGAATCGAATTTGTGAACCTTGGAATTATTTGCTACTCTCTTCTGCCTACAACTGACTGTTAACCTTGGAGGTCCTTCCTGGTTACCTTATGTAATCTCAGTCAGTCTTTTGGAGTTCTGAAGACACTGGTTGGTAAGTGGAATTTCTCTCTCTGCAGAACAGGCATACTATTGTGAATTTTAGGACTGTCTAGATATTTGAGAACAACATTCATTAAGAGCTGTTTTTGTTTCTTTTCTTAGGTCCAACACTCTTGAGTCTTCAGGGGGAATTAGAAGTGACTGTTTGATCTAGACTGATTCCCCACATCTCTTTCGGCTAGCCTCTTTATATGAGAATTATTCTTACCATATTGGAGGTTGCCCCTGGGAGTGTGGAGAGATTCTCTTTGTTCCTGTGGATTGGGCACTGTATCAGGTCAGTGATTCCTCCAACAGTCTATCAGCCACCCCTCAGATTGGGTTTGATAACGCATAGGACAGTCCAATTAAAATCATTTTCTGAATGTTTTAATGAAACGAAGTGGTCAACCAAAGGTGCAGTTAAGACTTTATTTTTTAGTCTGGAGCGATGTTGAACAGTAGAAAGAGTCCAGGACATTCATGCTATGATCATATGATGATGAGGCCCTCCACAACATCGGACCTCAATACCTCAAAAACTATCTCTCCTTCCACGTACCCAAAAGAAACCTCTGCTCAGCCGACCTCTCCCTAGCCACCGTCCCACAATTCTACAGGAACTGAGCAGGTGGAAGGTCCTTCTCCTACCTTGCAGCCAAGACTTGAACAAGACATGGAACGAGCTCCCCCTGCACCTCTGGTGAAGCCCGTCGCTGCACCAATTCAGGAAGAACCTCAAGACCTGTCTCTTCGAATGACCCCAACAGAGCGGCACACACCCTCCCCCAGCACCTTGAGACCCTAACGGGTGAGTACTGCGCTCTTCAAAAACACTGATTGAATGATTGATGATCCTGCTCTTTCAGCCTCTCTCCTAGATCAAAGTGAAGTTGACTCTGAAGTTGCTGGAACTGATGGTATCCAGTATCCTGCTGGTAAGTCTCAGTGGACCCACATCAAGGATACCTCCATGACCACATCCAGATTTTGGTGGAGACTGTGAAAGATTTTCAGTGGTGGTATTGGACTACGATTGTGTCAGTGGCAGATGCATCTCCCTACCACACTTTGAGCTGTCAGTAGTGACCAATGTGTCACTTCTCGGTTGGGGTGGCCACGTAGAAGTGGTGGAGATCAGATAACTCTGGTCTTTGGCAGAGGCCAAGCACCATATCAACCTCCTGGAGGTCCGGGTGATCTGCTGGGCACTGACAGCCTTTCTTCTGTCCATCAAAGCGAGGCAGTGGTCACAGACAACACCACCACCACGTAGTATTGTAGCAAACAGGGTGACGTGGGGTCTTAGGCCATGTGCAAAGAGGTACTACAACTACAGAAGTGGCTGTTCCATCAAGAGATTTTACTGGTGGGGAACCACCTGGCAGGATCTTTGAATGCCAAGGTGGACTAATTCAGCCAGTAATGCCTAGTGTATCACAAGTTAGGGGTACATCCGGACACAGTGCAAGTCTTTTCTGTAAATGGGAAGAATCTTGGCTTGATCTATTCGCCACCACCGAGAACATAGTTTTTCCAAGGCATCTCTCGGCGACATGTTCCGCCTAAAGTGGAACTAGGGACTCCTGTATGCCTTCCCACCAATACCTCTTCTGCCCTGAGTTCTGAAGAAGATCAGGGCCGATGAGGCTCAAGTCATCCTAATGGCCCCAGATTGGGCACAAAGAGTTCTGTATCTAGAGTACCTGGGCTTGAGCAAAGGAACTCCGATCAGGATGCCCCTTCGGGAAGACCTTCTGTCTCAGCAACAGGGCACTGTTTGGCACAGCCAGCTCTGCAGACCTGAAGGGACACTTATCTTTCTCCCAATCTAGAGGAAGAACTGCCAGATTTGTCCTTGGAAACGCAAGGAGCCCTGCCTGAGTGAGAGGGAAAGAACAAGCGAAGCCTGCAGGAGGAGCTGACCATCAAAAGGGCCTAGAAGCAGTTAACCTTGGCGCAATACTCCATCGACCAGAGACTCACTAACTGTGTGACTGGCCTGATCAAAGTTACAGACAAGTCCCAGACTGCACTTCTGCAGCATAACGGAGCTGCCTCCTATGTCATCCCTCCGTCGCTACCAATTGACATTTTCCCAATTGCACCCACTGTTTACCTGTGACCCTGGTTGGTGTGACTGTGGCACTCTATGCTGTGCTTTATTATCTGCCCTGCATGTGTACTGCAAACCTGTGGAGTTCTCCCAAGGTAGCCACTCAAGAAAGTATGTAACCCCGGCACTGACCTCCAAAGGTGAAGAGTGAACTATGCTTTGAAGAACTAGGCCATCGCCTCAAGGCACAAAGTGTCAAATTAGCACCTGGAAACTGAGGTGCCTGATTAGACTGCAGCAATCATGCCCCCAAACGCTACCTAGAAGTAAACTGTCATTATTGGTGCCACATATCTGGACAAAAGGACTGACGACCTTCCCCTTTCAAGGAAAGTCTGAACGTGAATGATAGGGTGCTCCCTTGAGGATTCAGGCCTGCAATGCTGATTGTTCTGAAGGACCTCAAGTGCCTAGAAGAGGGCCACTGCTAGAAGCTACTACGCCTGCCGCTGTCCTACAAAGGCTCAATGCGTAGACTGCAACTGCCCCACCTCAGTGCAATCACCATGTACCATGCGCTTGGTAACCATGTCACTGGTGATTCCACCAACACAGGGCAGAATAGGAATGGATGCGAGATTAAATGGTCTACTTAGCCCCAGGAAGTGATTTTGCCCTAAGAACCAGAGGAAGTTATGTACCTGACCTAGAGAATACACCACCAGAACTCCAAGCCCATAGTGTGGAGGAAGGAAAGGAGGGATGTTTGAAGGGGGTGGAGTGTCTAGCAGACACCCACCTTGAAGTATATGGGACTCGAACCGTTGCTTATAGTATCTGATGCATTAATATATTGTGTAGTATTGTAAAATAAAGTACTTACCTTTTCCACAAGAGAGGAACTGGGCTAGACAATGGTAAAATCATGTCACTGTGTGTGGTGTTGAGTGCCGAGCCTATGTATCTGCACTCTAACCTCCTTGGGAAGCCTGTAGCTGCTCACCATTTTTACCACTGAGAGTCAAGTGCTGAAAGGGTTGTACTTGGCCCTGTTTGCAGATGCAAAGTAGGATGGATCCTGCGATAGTAGAGGTAAACAACCCTAGTCCAAAAGGCTAATGCCCAGTATCTCTTGGCTGCTCAATAGTGGCCCAAACAGGATCTGACAGGAAGTCTTCCTTAGAAACTTCAACTATGATTAAAATTCTTTTGTGATCCAGCTAAGCAAACCAATATGTACCCTACTGAAAAATAATACCAGCTTGTATTTTGAAAGAAACAGTCAAAACGCCTTCGACAAAACACACGCAATGATCAATAAGCGATTGGGACCAATGCTAATTTTTTTAATGTAAATATTCACTGAGTTTTACATGTGGCTCGATGGCAGTCTGGACTGGGTGCTGTTACCACAATTTAAGCATCTAGTGCTCGAAATACAGCGGATCCTATGCCCTCGTTGTGAAAAAGTTTTTAGACCTAGTTTTAAATTCGGATAAATCCCAGTCTGGTCTGGGAACTGTTACTACATTAAGCGTAATAGCAACAAGGGGTTTGGCCCTATGCTGGACGGGGCCGTAATAAACTAAGAGAAAAGGTATCCTAGCCATCACATTCAAATGCTGCTAAACCAATTTAAGAGCATGTAGTGACAAGATCTGCATCTAGTGCTCGAGCGGCAGCTCATACTATGTCCTAATTGTGAAAGAGATTCTGGACAGAGCCAGAGGCTGCGAAAACAAATTCAGTTAAAGTTTTCACGGTGTTGAGGTGGACCCTGCGTACAACCCCTTGAATCACAAACCGCGTAACTCACTATAGGCTGCTCCTTCCAGCATGCAGAAGTAGCTATGAAATTTCAGGCGTGTGATGTCACTTTGAAATAGTATCCCATGACGTGCAAACACTTCTCAGCAGGAAAAGCAGACAGAGAGGAGAAGTACTTGGGTGAGAAACTGTAAAGGTCCAGGGTCACTTTAGATGCAGCACATGCGCTAATATCAGAGTAACAACAAAAGCAAGAACCTGAAATGGTTTACCAAGAACATGCGAGCAAGTGCAATGCAAGGGCCTGCGTGGGACGATGACTTATTGCAATTATTAATATGGTCCAGAATATCACAAAATCATCTCTTACACCCCTGAAGTATTCCACCAAGGAAATGTTCAAGAGAGTTGCCATAGAAACCAAATATCCAAGAGAGTTTCCATAGACATCTACACTGATGACAGCATGATTATATACCTAAATATTTGAGTTGGAATCTGTGCAGGGTTGTAAACTATCAGTAGTGAAATACCACACCACAAAATTTACAAGGTGTGTACCCTAAGTACATGTATTAAAACTTGATTTCGAGTTTCACCACAGACAGAAAAATAGATAATATTCCAGTATCAAAATTACAAATGTTAAAAATCATCAGACTCTACCATTCATTTTCGTAAGCAAAAATAAATAAATACTAGGATTGATTGAAACACGATTTCAGACTTGCACTTCATTTTATTTGTGTAAAGCAGCTTTTGAATTACTAATCTCACTATGGATAGATGATGGTCTCAAAAACTCTAAATCAGCCCCCTTTTAGTTCTTTATAGAATGCATCCAAATATTCTACTGAATTATTCTCAAACAAGAGGAGGGGGAATGAAACGTCAGTTTTGTGTGCAATATACCATGACTCCCACTTCTGAGAGCACAGAATTTTTAAAGGTTGATGTACGCGCACAACTCAATGTTCAAAAGGAACTGTTCGCTGAAAGATCTTATGCTGTTAAACTTTCTTTTGATGTGCTCCCAGCGAGTTGTGCGCGAACATCAACCTTTTGATATTGTTATTACTTTCCAATCCTTGTACGCAGCACGCCCTATGACAGCCACCATGGCTTATGAAGAAATTTCGAATATAATTGATTTACGAGCTGATACCTTTGCTTTTGGGAATGAAGAAGCAACCAGGATTTACGCTTTAATACGTGAGGAAACTGCCCAATTTTCGACAAGCCGCAATAAAGAACAAAACATTAAACAACTGTTATACCTATCTAAACAGGAAATCAATCAACGGCTGCATGCTAGCACTTTGATCAAATATCAAGAGGTTTGAGGATCCCCTTAAAGCCATCTCTATGCAAAAATGTCCAAAAATTCAAAGATCTGTGGTATGCAATATTAAATAAATGTTCTCTTGACCTGATCCTTCTGATTATTGAGGAGCTATCCAACATCCTATAAGAGCTATCTAAAGAAATAATTAACATAAAATCTGAGCTCACTAATTTGATGTCTACAGATGAATGGTCTAAAGTATTAGAAGATATCAACATCCAATTGACTAAACACTCCCAAGAGATTAATGAGAGAAAGATCCGCAAATTCCATGGAGACACCATGGGTTATAAACTGGGAGAGTTGTATAGCTGGGCCGAAGTCTACGCCAGGAGGAGACAAAGTAAACCATACTCACAGAACACTGAAACCTCATCCTCAGAGAGTGATATTTCTAACCAATCGCAAAGAAGACCAGATACATCCTTACAAAGACCTTCTGAACTACCTCAAACATCTGGCGTCTCTTTTTTAGAGTCCGGCCAATGAGACAATGACGACCCCGGAGGGGCCAAAGAAAAAGAAAAGGAGAAAGAGCATCCTCAAACAAGAAGCATCACCACTACAGGGAAGAAGGACAAGGGGAAGAAGACACGATAGAGCAAAACTTAGTGATAAACATTGCAGACTATCACTTCACTGACATTGAATTAAACATCTTACAGAAAGATACCTCTTTCATCCCACGAGTCACACTAATTGCCTTGAACTTGAAAGAAGTCTTCTTAAACTTATGCAGAAATTACGGTTGAGATATTTCTTTGAAAACGTTTTTGCTGAACGCCAGGATACTGAAGAAGATCTGTTACAGGGTTTAAAACCCAAGAGTTCCAACATGGCACCTGTAAGCAACAAAAGTTTGGATATCTTTGAAAATGTTGTCAAACAAGACCTACTCAAATTTAATTTCATGAAAAAGTCTAAACAAAGGAATTTAACCAATATAGAATTTGGAACTTTAACTAAAATTGCAAGGAATCCTGAGATTGCCTGTCAAAAAGCAGATAAAGGAGGGACTCTAGTCGTCATGAACACAATTTACTATGAAGCACAAGTGTAAGCCCATATCACAGATGAATACACTTACGCCAGACTCAACACCAATCCCACTGAACAGTTTTTGGACCTGTTGAAAAGTATTGTTAACAAGGCGGTAAAGAACAGTGTGATCAATGAGAAGGTCAAGAGATTTCTTATACACAATAATCCCAAAAGTCCATCAATGTACATGCTACCGAAAATACACAAAGATTTGCATAATCCACCGTTCTGACCAATTGTGTCAATGAAAGGCAGCATGCATGAACCTGTAGGAAAATTCTTAGATCAATATCTCCAACCAAGTGTGGTGAGAATGAGCACGTACATAAGGGATAGCACAGAGTTTTTAACCAAGATCAATCAAGTTTCATTCACTGAAGATGAACCGATTCTACTATGTACAGTTGATGTAAAATCATTGTACACTTCGATTCCCCACAATCTGGAAATCGAAGCTATTGAACACACACTTCAAACTGATTTGGACTTGGCTTTACAACTTTTTCTGATGGAACTTTTACACTTTACCCTATACCAAAGTTATTTCAAATGAAGGACCAATGGTTCATCCAATTGACTGGCACATCAATGGGTAATTGCGCAGCACCAGCGTATGCAAATCTTTTCATGAGAAAATTTAAGGAGGGAAACATCTTATCCATATCCCCTTGGAAAACGCACATCAAATTATTCCTAAAATACATTGATGATATTTTTAGCTTGTGGAATGGCTCACACTCAGAATTTGTCCAATGCCTTAAGAGAACTAAACAACGTCAATGAAAAGATTTAATTCACTCATGAAATACAGGAACACCACATCACTTTTTTGGATGTGGCAATAAAAAAAACCCAATATGGACTGGAAACTGACATATTCAGAAAAAAGACGGACAGAAATAACACACTCCATTACAACAGTTTTCACCAACAATCACTAAAATGTCATCTTCCATACTCACAATTACTTAGAGTTAAGAGAATAGTTTCCAAACCTGATACATTGACTGATTGCATGGAGAATAAACTAAAGAGATTTGCAGAACGCTGCTATCCTGAATTGGTTTTAGATTAAGCTAAACTCTTTTGTCATCTGAAAACTCGCAGAGAATTACTCGCTAGTAAGATTAAACCCATACAAAATCTCATGGTGATCGTATCTAAATTTTCCACCATGAATGGTCTATTCAAGAGAATAATCAAATGACATTGGCCGATCCTAACATTGGAACCAGACTCTAAACAAATATTTGCAGAAAATCCCATTTCTGCATATAATAGAGAAAAAACCTAGGAGAGATCCTGACAAGTCCAACAGAGCATCTCCAACAATCCAAACCTAAAGGAACGATTCCATGCCATAATTGTAACAACTGCCACAACATAATTCAAGGGTCTACCATCACACACCCTAGAAAGGGCACAAAAATAGATTTGAAGGTCACTGCTACGTGTGATACCATGAATGTTATTTACTTACGGAAGTGCCCATGTTGCAAAATATATGTTGGTAAAACTGAATGAAAGATTAAGACTAGGATTAATGAACACAAAAGTAACATTAGAACTAAAAATATGAAATCCGTTGTTACTTGTCATTTTCTAGAACAGAATCATAACATCGGGCAACTGAAATTTCTTGGTCTAGAAGTTATTGCTAAAGAGGAAGGCAGAGATAATCACAACTATTTACTGCAAAGAGAGAACTTCTGGATTAGACACCTTGATGCATTTAAACCGCATGGGATGAATGATAGGATGGCATTTCAGTGTTACCTGTAACCTGCACCCCCGTTGATTGATTGACTGATAGCATAATAATTCATTACACTCATTGACATGATTTGTATATCTAACGGTGATTCTCCTTGTACCTTCGCAGTGACCCTTTTTACATTTGTGTATTGTTTTCGGATGATTCAAGCTTTATTGTTCCTTTGTATTTGATTTATGTTGATTCATGACGCTTTTTGATGTTATATAACATTGGAACGTTTTGATATTGTTCTACTTGGTGACCTATGTGTATACTTTTCCACATTTCAACCTTTTTTATATCTTCATGTTGCATTCCAATATGGCCGCCATCAGTGACCTCAAATCACACACCTTTTTGTTGGAGTCCTATTTTGTTGTCTCACTTTGAGAAGTTGGTAACTACACAAACACGGTTTCACCGCATTTAATATAAACCGGCATGGTGAATTTAACGTGTCTATCGAGGACCACACAACACTTGGTGCATGAATGAATATTACAACACGGGATATGCCGAACATCAGGCATTCTTTCCCTTGAGACACTTGATGTTACATATTTGAATTAACTGGCACTTGGTAAATCACTTTTTTGTCGTCTATAATCTTTGTCTTCACAACCTTGGGAGCACAGTTATTTTCTCGACTTTGTGGCGAGCAAAAACGGGCTTTCTTTTTCTAGAGAAACTCGATGTAACTCATTTTGATTAACAGACACTTGGTAATTCTCCTTTTTTTTCGTTTTAACAACCTCGTGACCCTTATTATTTTTTCTTTGACGTGGCGAGCAGGAAAATGGGCTGTTTTAATTTCCTTACGTTTGGAGCTACACGTTTATTTGTTTGAACACCACTCGCTCTTCCGATAATGTGGCATGAGTTTTCACGATCAATTACTTTACTATTTCCGTTGCATGTTCATTAATTTATGCACATCACTCTCTTACTTTTTATATACTGGCATAACAATGGCTTACTGGTTTTACCTTATGTGATGAATACAAGTGTATTCGTTTAAACACCACTCGGTTTTTTAAAAATGCGGCATGAGTATCCACGATGAACTACCCTACCATTTACATTGCATGTTTATTAACTTGTGCACATTTCTCTTGTGCTCTTCATATACTGGCACATTTATGGCTTATTGGCTTCACCTAATGGAATGATTACACTTGGTTTTTGCCATTGTCTTCTACACATTTTTTAATGATTATCTTTTGGACTGGTCACTATAATGATTGCATGGATGCATGTGATCACCACATAACACCCCAGATCATTTGGAATTATATTACCATACTTTTGTATTTGTTTATTACCAATTGGACGGCTTCCTCATTGTATTTTACTTTGTTTACATAATAGATTTTCCCCCTGATGAAGGGCTAAGTGCCTGAAATGCGTTGAGATACTTAAAACAGAGAAGGATGTATTAATACATTTTGGATAATTTTGTTGCCAACTCGCAATCATGGATTGAAATTGAAATTCATATAATTTTTGGTAAAAAGATGAGAAATACATAAGACCTTTAAGGACGAACTTTGGATTAGTTTGTTTATTTTGTAGAATATTTATTTTAGACCCCGTACAGGGTTGGATTGTGCCCAGGGGGACTCACCCCATTACAGACGCGCAATTGTTTTTATTAGCACAGAATATTTGACATTCTTTCTGGTCTTGCCACTCACATGTGAGTTGTTATCAACTTTTTAAGATCGTTCTAACATTTGATCAGTTATCTCTGGAAATTTGGACCTTTTTCCTGATAAAGTAGTCTAATTTTCTTATTTAATGCTATATAGGAACAAACTGCAAACTCCACTACCATTCCTAACCCAATATGTCTGGTATGCTAAATGTTCATTGTAACCAATTCCAGTCTCTCCTTACTCCAGACAGTGCATGCTGCTCTGTCCCATATTATTTCCTGATGCCCCTCCTTTTAGATCTCGTTTCCCTATACCCATGTCAGAGTGAAATACTCATCGCTGTAATCATTCCCAATATCAAACCTATGACCTGGAAGAAAGTCTTCTACATTTTTAAAAAGTAACATCAATAAAGGTGGTAGTAATCTACACAAGAGGATCATTTTAGAATATCTCCTTGTATGGGAATATCTTTTTGTATTAAAACATGTAGCGCTCTTAAACTGAGCCGTACCATCATATCTGGAAAAACTCTACCTCTCTTGATTTGTTTTGCCTTAGAGTGTACTGGTTTATGGAGTCTCGAGAATTCATCTATTGCTAAGATTGGTTTAATTCCACTGTATTAAGGTAAATGAGCATATGACCCCGTCGCAATGATCATACAGGCCAAGTACACCAATATGAGGACCTCTAATACTAGAACTTCACACATACTCACTTCCGGGTCAAAGGTAGACAATAATTACCATTATTTACTTCATTTAGAAGCACTATTATGTTAGAATTATCTTTCTCGAGTTCACTGGATACTGTTAGTTTTCAGCATTAAGCCAGCCTTCTTTTGCAGCTTTTGATTGCACTCTTCATAACGACCCAAAAATTATGGTCTTTCATCAACAACCTGTTTTCTGTAATGTAATAACATCTGCCTTGTGGAGACAATGTTCATTGTCCTAAAAATCAGGAAGCAACATTTTGCAAAAGACAAACATAAGCTCATTAGGAGGATTTCCAGTATGCATCCCCTTTATTTGAAATACCATTTAGAACCAGTAGAAGCAGAGACCAGCCACTACTGGAATGTTCATTCCTAACTCCATTAATATCCTTTTTTCATTAAATCTCATCTGGGAATTAGAAGCTTCCATGACCATTATGGTTGAATATCATTTTTAGCACCATTTACTGCTTGTGCTTGCTGACTCTCTCACTTAGAGGATGTTGTGTGTGTGTGGGTATGCCTGGGCTCAGACGAAAAACTACAGTCAACACATTAAACCTCTGGTCCTCGGCTACAGAAAGACCTATTGTGCACAATACTAATACTTATAGGAGGCTTTGTGTTACATATGTTTATGTTTGAATATGTATAATGGTTAAGTATGTTTATGTTTGTAATGTGCGTGCTGGTGTGTGAATGTGCTGGGGAGATAAAGGGAGTGGGCATTGTCAGTTGAGCATCCACTACTTAACAGCCATTGTAGAGATATACTGGGGGATGACGTTGTAACTGAAGACATAAAAGTATTGATACCGTATGTTTATTGCCAAAGTGGAATTTATGAGGAGTTCGTACTGGTGACTAGCGGGAGCAGCTCTGAATATGCACGGGAGGTAAAGGGAGTGGAGCATGTGGGTTGAGCATCCGTTACTTGGGAGCCAATGTGGAGATACGCTGGAGGTTGACATGTGGTAACTAAAGACATTAAAGTATTAATACCACATCTTCATTGCCTCAGTGGAATTATTGAGAAGTTTGTACTTACCTTACACTTGCGATGAGGATGGGATTTGAACCCACACATGCACTATTAATAATTTATATTCCCGAAATCACAGGTTGATGCTAATGATCTTAATTCAGGAACATACTCCTTAACAGACTCATCCGCACCTTGTTTCCCGGAATAAAATTCAAATCTTTCCATAACATTTGTTTTCCTACCATACCATATACATATTTGTTCACTCAGGGTTAGAATGTGCGGGGAGATAAAGGGAGCAGGGAATTTCGGTTGAGCGTCAGTTACTTGGGAGCCAATGTGAAGATACGCTGTAGGATGATGTGGTAACGGAAGAAATGATGGCACTGATACCACATCTTTATTGCCTCGGTTGAAATATTGAGGAGTTGGTTCTTACTCTACACTTTGGATCAACCCAGTTCATTGGTTCCCTTTCTTGTTAGTCTCATTTGCTTGCTTCTTATTTGATGGCTTTCTTTCCTTTTGAACCATCCGTTTTGATTGCTTGGCTTGTAAACGTCCAATCTTTACATTAAGCATACTAGTGTTTTTTTTTTCCCAGAACTCCATGGACATGCATATCTATTCTTGCTCTCTCCCACTCTTCCCTGTAAGCTGCTTCTGCTTTCCATGTCTGGCTTATTATTTATTTTATACCCCCAGCTTCCTCCCCATCTCTCCTTGCTCTCTGTCTGTCTTTAACAGTGTTGACTTGCTCTGCGACCCCCATGCTTTTATATTTTTCCCCAACTCTTTCCCATCTGTGTTTTTTTTAATTAAAATTTTATTTTGTTTACCTTTGAGGAGGGATGGGCATTTGCAATTTGCTACAACGTCTCTCCTTTCATTAAATGAACTTTTGAGAACTTTATATATTTTTAAAATATACTTTTCTAAGCAGGGTGTCTGCCATCTTTGAACAGTAAATGTGTCAAATTGCTGCTATATCATGCTGTATGTAGCCACATGGGTCGTGATGTCAATCAATCAATCAATCAATCAATCAATCAATCACAGGGTTCTTGTAAAGCATTGCTTGTCACCCAGGGGGTCTCCAGGTGCCAGGTTCTAGCGTCGTTTGTTGAAGAGCCATGTCTCAAGCTTCTTCCTGAATTCTTCAAGTGAAGGACAGGTGTGAAGGTGGAGGGGTGGTCGTTCCAAGACTTGGCGACAAAGTAGGAGAAGAAGCGTCCTCCACAGCAGTCCCAGCAGATGCGGGGGGTTTTGGGCCTGGGGAAGGGAGGTGGAGCGGAGTTCCCTGGTGGGTCGAATGAACGTCAGGCAGTCATTGATATAGGCGGCACCGGAGCTGTGGAGCTTAAAAAGCCATCTTTTCTGTATGGGGAGCCAGTGAAGGGCTCTGAGGAGGTGCTGGTTCTTCAGGGGAGGTTGAGGATGAGTCTTGCTGCAGTGTTCTGGATGGTCTGGAAGTGGTCGAGTAGTTGTTTTGTGATTCCGGTGTAGAGTTTAGAGTGTGTTGTTGTAGTCGAGATGGCTGGGGATGCGGGCTTAGGTGCCTGTTTTCCTGGTGGAGATGGGGATCCACCAGAAAATCTTGCGGAACATGCAGACGGTATGGAAGCAGGAGGAGGAGATTGTATTGACTTGGTTCTTCATGGTTAGTTGGCTGTCCAGGATGATTCAGAGGTTGCTTGCATGGTTGGAGGGAGCTGGAGCGGGGCCGAGTGCGGCGGGCCACCAGGAGTCGTCCCAGGGGGAGGGGTTGTTTCCAAAGATGAATTCCTCTGTTTTCTCTGAGTCGCGCTTCTGGCAGCTGGCCTTCATCCATTTGGCGATGTGCATACACTATCATGCTGGAACCAAAATAGCTCATGATTAGGCTTTCCTGTTTTCAGTTTTTATTTCTGGTAAATTCTGGTGGGGCTATTTCAGTGTTTTCAAGTGATTTCAATACCTTAAAACAACAGTGGATATCAGTGGCTACACATTTTTGGCCATTAAAAACAACAGAAACAGTGTTTTTCCGGTGTTTATGGAACTTTTTGCTTTTATTATTGCTTGCTTTCTGCACTGATCGTGCATGGTATATAGAGAGTGACCATACAGTGTAACTGAGGTCCAAATACATTTTTACAAATCAAACTTATCATAATACACCATACAATACTTCTTCAGTGAGTCTTTGGTTATGCACGCTCGCTCTTTCCTTCCCATGTAAACTTTTATCTGTTAAAAGGCTAACTCTGGCCACTGACATAGCTTTCCATGCCAATACTTGTGCACCTGAAGATTGTGATTCTCTGCGACAGGTTCTGCAATATATGCAATGAACTGGGCGCATATGCCCTCAGAGTTATTGAAGCGGTCAATAATGAGGCAGCACTTTTGAAACTCCGGAGAAACTTTCCCTTTACGGAAGGGATCTATAACTTGTGCAGAGTACCACAGTAAGGCTTGATTAACTTCAAATGCCGTGGTTGGTGAAGGGCTATTTCTCATTAATTTTGTAAAATAAAAGTTCCTGAATTGCTGCTCAACATTTCTTTGCTTACCAAGTGGCAAGCACTCTAACGTAGAATATGTTGCAGTGCCAAAGTCACTAAAGGTGTTGCCCAGCCTACTCTCAAGGAGATGTTTCACATCTACACTAATTATGCTGAACACTTGGTAGACAAGGATGTTTTCAGACTTTACTTTTTTTATTATGTCTACTACAGGAGTTATGCTTTCCTGTAAAAATGTAAGAATGCAATAGAGTACTTTTTTTCAAATCACTATCAATATGTGATCAAAGATCCTCACATTTCTTGCCTTTGGCATCATCACTCAGCAAAAGTACTGTAAACGGTTTCCACATGGATAATATGGCATTCATGGTGTCTAGGACTGAGAACCACCAGATAAGTGACACAGTTGGGATGACTCTTTCTTTGATGCCACACAAAGTACAAAATGAGAAATATTTGCGTTTTAGTTTCCGGGCATAAAAAACAGTGCACCAGAATGGACTAAAAAGTCAATAGCATTCTTAATTAACTCTGAAAATTGAAAAGCTGCTTTCAGCATCCCATCTAACAAGTGGCAAGGATCTCTTACAGGTACGCACTTCAGCTCAGGTATCAATTTTGACAGGTCATCACGCAACTTTTTCAAATATGTAGCTGAATCACTGCAAATACAAACAAAATTTCTCCTATCTTTCTTGAACTTGGTAAGAACTTTTTGCAGCAGCATTCCAAGTGACACTGCGTTCCATGTTTTCCAAAAGTCTGGTGTCATGTTTTCACCAGTATCCCAGATGCTTTGTGACTACACTCTTTCACATACATCTGTCACTATACCTTGCATTGAATGTTTAGAGCCTGGGGTTTTTGGCAATTCACCTACTATCAATAGTGACTCACTAGAAAAAGGGGCTGATGTATCAAGGGTTTTTACCCGTTCTCTGTGTATAAATGTGATGGTACATGTTGGGAAAGATTCTTATGAAACCTAAATTTTTTCTATCAGTGAAAGACTCAAACGTAGCCAAAATATCAAATATGATTTTGATATTTCCTGATTTTCTACAGTGTATAAAATAAATAAACAACACTTAACCCCTTCGACGCGCATGACGGAACGGTTCCGTCATGCACGTCGGTTGCGCTGTGCGCATGACGGAACCGTTCCGTCATGGCCCCGCCCGCGCGGAAATCCGCGCTGCGCTGAAGAGGTTAAGACATGCTTCTAACCCCTGTATCTTTAGACCAAAGACCACAAAACTGAAACAATATTTTAGTGACATCCCTAAACAACAAAACTCAAGCAGAATAATGTTAGCACAGTCTTTTCTTGCTGTTACCTGTTAAGGAAGAAATAAAAGTAATTCTTTCACTCTCCTTTTCCTTTCGTGGAATGGCATTTAGCTTGTGGTTGTGCAGGTTTTTTTCAGTGTTTATATGTTAACACTGTTGAGGGCTATTTCCCTTCTGGTGGGGTTTTATCAGTTATTAAAGGTTTAAACCTGAAACCGGACATGATGAATGCAAACACATGTATCATCACAATTGGGAAGGCTTTTAACTCATTTTTTTCTTTTGCTGATACCGATTGGCATCGGCAACGTTCATTGTTATCTCAATGTTTTTTTTATCCTATTTTTTATTTATTGGTATTTTCTTGTTGTAAGAGTAGCTCTACTAAAATAACAAATAAAACAAACAACATGTGGCCCGCTGTTCCAACAACGCATGTGCCCTCAGTGACAATCACATTGATCTTTACATTTTTCACAGTTACAGTTTTACGTATAGTGCATTATCCATCATCATCTCTAGATGGCTTAGCTTGCTCCCTTCATCTCAAATAGTGCATGAGTGGTTCCCAAATGTCTTTGGGTCTAGAAGGGGCTGGCAGCTCCTCCGCATAAAGTTCCAGGTTCTCCTTACAGTACACCAAGTCTTTTATCCATTCTTCGGGCAGTGGAGCCACCCTGATCTCCCAGTTCATTGCCACCCTCCTCTTTGCTAACAGCAGTGCAATTTTAGTGAATTTACTAATTGCGCCCTACAGATGTGGCGTAAGACACAGAAGACAAACGTATGGGCTACATTGTAGTGTGGCGACAGACATAATCTGAAGCCAGTGTACCACCTCCACCCAGAACTCGGACACCCGCACGCATTCCTAAGCCAGGTGCATGAAGTCCGCTCCCTGAGCCCCACACCTCTTGCATGCATCGTTCTCCCTAAGGCCATATTTATGCAATCTGACTGGTGTATGGTATACTTGGTGGAGTTGGCAGCATTACTCTCATTCCTTCTGCTTGATTTGGGGTTGAAGCCTTTCATTCCAACAGGCAAGGCTTCTGGCCTCGACAGCGACTTTTTCGTCCCTGGCCGCTCTATATAGTTTGGTGACTAATTTATGCCATGTAGAACTGAATAAAAGCATCTGCAGTGTTTGCAATGTCGGTAGCTGTTCAGGAAAGGTGTGGTAGTGCGCTCGCACCGCCATCTTCAGCCTATGAAATGTGAACAGGAATAGCGGCGACTTGGTATGTATGTATTGTAGCTCCTCTGTCGTGAGAAATCTGCCATTTGGGTACAAATCCTGCATTTGTTCTACACCTGCTAGCCTCAGGGTTTGCATAGCCCCCACCTCGCTCGTTACGGAGAGCGCTGCATGATGCGTCAGAGGGAACAAAGGGGAGTATAGTTGAAGCTTCACTGCTGTGCGACCTATAGCCTGCCAAGCTCCAATTGTGGTGTCTATAGTGTTGATTTCCGCCTTGGGAATCCCCCTTTGGGAGTGTGACAGTATGCAGCGTAAAGGGATTGGGTGACCATCTCCATCCTCCACCGCCACGTGAGGAATGAACTCATGAGGGCTGTACCAGTAATGTGTGTGTTGCGCTTGCGCACACAGGTAATATAAATGCATGTTTGGTATGTTAAAGCCACCTTTATTGTAATCAACGATGAGTGCATCCCAGCCCACTCAGGCTGCTTCGCTCCCCGTACCAGCTTCACCAATAACAAGCGTATATTTTTGAAAAATTAACAGGCCAGTTTTATAGGTATGTTGCTAAACAAGTATAAGAATCGAGGCAGGACGATCACCTTAATGAGGGTTCTTTGGTCAGCCAGTGATAACGGCATCCCCGTCCATCTAGCTACCTGGTGTTTCAGTGTGGTATATGTAACCCTGGGCATAGTTCGCATAGTAGCGCTACGCGAAGTGCACTTTGCACTACACGAGCACGCGTAGCACTACGCGAACTGCGTAGTGCGGTAGGGAAATGCTGTTCGCCATGATTGCACAGTGCCGGATGCTTGTCCGCACTGTGCAATCACTGCAAACGGCATCTTGCACAGTGCAAGCTGTCGTTTTCTGCCGCTCGAGTAGATTTTTATTCGAGCTGCAGCTTTCTCAACGCGGACTAGTAGCTTCTCACCGCTAGCGGTCACGAGCATACGCGACCACTCGCAATGTGAAACCCGACCTCCCCTTGTTGAGAATCTCGCCGGGAGGTTTATTTTCCATGCTCACGATCGGCAACTTGATGATGCTGATCGCGAACGAGGAAAAAGTCTCACCGGGATGTCATTTTGCTCGCTCGCGGTTGCCAACTTGGCGTTGAGGACCGTGAGCGAGCAAAAAATGGCAACTACGCTACGCTACGCATTTTTGCACTGTGCTATGGGCAATTCACGTAGCGCGTAGTTGCGCAAACTACGCGAGTGTAGCGTAGTTTTCCGCCCAGGCCTAGGTATATGCTTTGCCATAGTTTTCCCACACAACTATCTCCGGGTCACGATGAACCCATATACCTAAGTATTTAACAGGGTCATCGGATCCCACAAGGGGAAACTCCAAAGCGTGGGGAGCAGTGCTCTAGGTCAGGGACATCACAAGCGATTTATTCCAGTTGATTCCCGAGAAGCACCCAAATCTAATGTACTCACGCAAAATTGGCACCAGGTATGTCTGCGGCTCCCTGACGAACAGCACCATGTCATCGGCATATAGTGATATACCTACAGGCCGATGTGCAAATCGCAGATCTGCCTCTCAGTGGCGCTGCCTAATAATGCAGGTCAGCAGCTCCAGCATCAGCGAGAAAAGAAGCGGCAAAAGAGGGCAGCCTTGTCTGATCCCTCTGCAGATCCGAATTGGATCAGACTTATGCCCGTCTATCCGGACACATGCCGTTGGGTCAACATACAGCAAACGCACCCATCTACTGTAAAATTCAGGGATCCCTATACGTTGCAAAATTCGAAACGTATAGCTCAATTCAATAGAATCAAATGCTTTGGCTGCATCCAGCATAACTGCCACGGCTTGGAGGTCGGGGTCAAGGATATGAAACATAGCAAAAACCGTGCGCAGGTTGTGCAACGTGGACTTATCTGGAATGAACCCAGACAGGTCTGGCAGGTCCAACTTCGGCATTAGAAGTTGGAGTCTAGTGGCCAGTATTTTGCCAAGATCTTTGTGTCTATATTAAAAAGTGACAATGGGCGGTACGATTCACAATTGGATGGTGTCTTGTCTATTTTTAAAAGTGTGATTATCAGGGCCTCTCTGAGCATTAGCTGCAGCCTGCCCGACTCGTAAGCCTTCTCATACATGTCTAACGAGTGCGGTATCAGCTCATACACGAACTCCTTATAGAATTCGCACTTGAGGCCATCCGGCCCTGGTGCTTTTTTGTTTGGTAGAGACTGAATTGCTTCACGTATTTCAGCAGCCTCAATCGGCTGACATACATATTCCCATTGCCCGTTGGACAGCCAGGCAATTGAAATGTCTGCCAGATAATCATCCAATTCACTGGAGTCTGTTCCACCTTTTGAGGTCAGTATAACAATTCCGAAATTATGCAACTATTGTCTGCGGAGAGTAGTGGTCCCTCCCGAAGTCGTCTATGATTTTTGTTAAAGCGTGATTATCAGTTCTGAACTTAATCTTGGAATCTAGGTTGTGCCCTGGTCTACCCCCTTCACCATATGCACGGGCCTCATTTTTTTTTTTTTTTTGAAAACCTTTATTAACCACAGGTGTATCAATTGGCAATGTACAGTCCTGCGCCGGAGCATCAGGTCGGCAATGTTTGAATATACACAGTCAGATGATGAGACACAGCCATTTAGCCGACAACCCGGAGGTCCGGCGGCGGAGGTCAGCTGAGCATATGTAGAGGAATTGGGTGTGTACATTGCGTATAAGCGAGTCAATGGTGCTTTTCTGCTTTTTGTCGCGTCGCTTCTCCTCTAAAGCGCATTGTCTGCGAGTGAGGGGGGCGCTGTGTGCCAGCCCGCAGCGCAGCGTCGTCAACCAGCCCCTAGGCTCATAGGAGGAAGTGCGCTGGGCGCCGGGTTGTCCGTCAGGTGCCCTGATTTGCGGGCATCGGAGTCCCGGTGGCCCGTGTGTGGCGTGGGCTGGAGCGCGACAAGGAGGTTGCAGCATAGCTCGCAAGGATGCGCGTGGCGACCGTCGCTGTGTTAGAACACGGGGTCTGCCAGGGAGTTGAGTCAGTCGCCGAACTGCTCCCCGGGTGCGTAACATAAACGTAGGGGTCAGGACCAGGGTCGAAAACTCGGGCGGGGGCTAGAATAAGAGGGGGGGGAAAGTGGAGATCTGCCTGCAGCAGTGTGAAAGGAGATAGGAGCTGCCCAGCGGGGCGAAACCGGGCCGTGTGGGAGGCGCGTCAAGTGGCCGAGGGAGGTGGTCTTCCGCGTCTAGTGTGGGGCATCTGTGCGGGGCGGAAAGATTCTGGCTCCTTGGGTGTGCCCATGACCCAGTAGTGTGTGCGCCCTCTCGAGCAGCAGCGGCAGTAAGGCCCGCGCGCGCGCCATAGCACAGAGCAGGGGATATCTAACAGTAGCAGCCTGCCGCGCAGTATGCGAGGTACGCCAGGGGAACAAGCAGGCAGAGGGGGCCGGGAGCTATCCCCGTCAGGGTCTCAAAGATGTCGCCATCTAGCTAGTAATGTGTCGATGTCCACCCAGTGTTCAGGTTATCCCTCGGGTTCGGCAGGCCGTCTGAAAGGTGGCAAGGAGACCATCCCAAAGGTGGGCGATGGGGAACTGCCTGAGTCCCGCAGTTTCCTCACGTAGGAGCACTGCGCTTTCCGCTTGTGCCCAGTTTACGAAGGAGGCCCTCCAGTGCCTGATGTGCGGGGGGGTCGTCGCCTTCCAATGCTTGGTGAGCAAGCGTTTGGCCGTTACAAGCCCCATGTCCCAGAAGCGCGCCTGCACCTTATTCGCTTTCGTGCGCTTGTATAGGCCTAAGATACATGCCTCCCACGTGCGCGGCAGCCGTCCATCCGCACCGCGCTCTATCAGTGACAGCACGTCGCCCCAGTATGCCTGCACGCCAGCGCAATGCCAGAGCATATGTAAAAGGTCCGCTCCTGGCGACGAGCACCGTGGGCAGGCGGCGTCCGTCCGCGAGAAATATCTATTGATCTTCTCAGGGGTGAGATATGCTCGTTGTAGTATGTAATATTGTATGAGTTTGAAGCGGGGGTTGCGTGGAACGTTGGTCGGGCTGGCCAGTATCATTGCCCATTCTTTGTCTGTCCAGTCTCTACCCCTGTCCGTCGCCCAGCGCTCCCTCAGCATCAAGGTGGACAGTCGCGAATGCGCTAGGAGCGCCTGCACCAGCCAGTGTATGACATGAGCGCCATTTCCCATGATATGCAGATATTGGATGAAGGTGTGTGCCGGCGGCTCCGTCGCCATGTCACCCCAAGAAGCCGAGAGCGTCTGCATGAGGGAGGCATGCAGGAGGAACTGTCCTGCCGGGAGCGTCGTGCCTTCGGCCAGAGCGGCGAACGTCAGCAGGTCGCCGTCCTCATACAGGTCACCTAGCGTATCTACTCCTGCCTGTTCCCATCCTGCCAAGTGGGCCTCCGTGAGGGGTCCCGTCGGGCCAGGCATGCCCAATAGTGGTAACTCTGGAGCGTACGGTGTGGTCGCGCGTGTGAGGCGGAGGCACCTCTGGAAACACCTGCGCGCCACTGCCAGGTGAACCTGGGAGGGGCAGGGCGCACGAGTCAGCGGATGGAATAGTGTGTGGACTTGCGTCCGTGTCCAGGCAGCCGTATGCGAGGCAGTGTCCTCTAGTTGCTTGCCGCTCAGCCACCCCGCCACCCATTGCATCTGTGCCGCTAGATAATATAGCTCCATATTGGGGACCGCTAGGCCCCCAGCGTCTGTGGGCATGTACAATTTGGCCAGCGCTACACGCGGCCTCCCCTTGTTCCAGATGAGGTTGCGCAGCAATATCTCCAGGTCGCGGAATAATTTAGCGGGTACATACAAGGGTAGGTTTGCAAAATAGTACAATAGGCGGGGCAGCACTATCATTTTAGTCAGTGCCACCCTACTAGGCACGCTGAGGGGCAGGGTGTTCCAGTAGCTCACCTGTGTACGCACAGATGTGATCGCTCTGAGGAGATTCCCGTCTAGGACGTCCGCCGGGGCTCTGTAGATCCGAATCCCCAGGTAGCGGAAAGTGGTGGGGTACCACCGCAGCCTGTCCCCTCCCAGTCGGACGTCGCACTCAGGTGTCTCCGGGTCAAAGGGGTAGGCTCCCGACTTGGCCCAGTTAACCCTCAGGCCCGATATTGCCTCGAAGGTGCGGAATACATCAGCGAGGGAATATGCACGGGCCTCATGTCTCTTAGACAGGTAGCGCACCTCTGCTAGTGCCAGCTCATTGTATTTTAGGATTAGGTCTTTGATTTGGGCCAGGGTGTTCGCGTATGGAGAGACCTCATAGTCCCGCTCAAGCTGCTTTAGCACCGTCTCCACTCTAGAGAGCTGGCCCGAATATCTTTGAGTATGCCCGCCGTTGTGCTAATGCATGTGCCCCTGATAGTGGTGATAAAGGCTTCCCAGAGTGTAGTGGCCTCACTCACCGACCCCTTGTTTATACTAAAGTATTGGGCTATGGCCTCCCTAATCGCCGTTGTGTACAGCGGGTCTAGCAGTGCCTCTGTTCTAAACCTCCATGTGAATTGGCAAGGAACACACACCGGGAGGTGTAAAATGAATCGGACAGGAGTTGTGGTCAGATAGAGTTCTGGGTAACGTTTCTATTGAAACCACCCATGCGTTCGCCCCTTCACTCAGCAGCCAGTAATCCAGCCTCGACCAGCTTCCGTGTGCAGTGGATGTGTGTGTGCCCTCCAGCTTGTCAATGTTGCGAAGCCTCCACGTGTCTACAATTCCTAGCTCAGCCATCCCGCCTTTCATAATATGAGCTGCCTTGGGTGAATGCCCGCCTTGTTTACTTGATTTGTCTTTGCTACGGTCTAAGTGTCTGTTCAGGTCACCTCCCCATATTATTTCAGCTTCTGGCCAGTCACTTAACACATTCAGGATACTTGCAAAAAAACCTGGCTCGTCGGTATTTGGCCTGTAAACATTCACCAAAGTTATAAGCGACCCTTCTAGCTTACCATGAACTGTGGCGTACCTTCCACCATCATCTATGCTGGATTTAATCATTGAGATCGGGAGACCTTTCTTTATGAGTATAATCACCCCCCTTGCGTACGATGAGTTTGATGAAGCTAAACGGTACCCAGCCCAATGCAAGCCCACCCTGGTTTCAGTTTGTCTCGTCCGGTGCGTTTCCTGGAGGAGAGCAACCTTAATGTTGTATCTGTCCAAGTAGGCCAATACTTGTCTAATTTTTTTCGGGGAATTCAGCCCATGGACATTCCATGTCATACAGGAAATCGATTCTCAATACCCCATTTTCATGCCAGCTATTTAGTGAGACACGTATTACAACCATGAGTGAGGGCACAATGTAGAGCAACAATTGAGTCCATGAGTTCCAGCAAGCCACATAAAACATCCCCATAATTCCCCTCCACCCCCTACCCATCCCTCCCACAGCAGCATCCCGATTATGCTGAAGACAGAATCCCCAACTACTCCGAACCCCAAACAGTAAACATTACTTATCAGCATTGTTCCCTTTAAGGTGCACGCACCTCTCGCAACGTGAGCGCGCACTGCCGTGTGTGGAGCGCGCACACATTCAGAACATGCAGCGAGAGTCGCACCGCTGCTTTAAAAAAGCGAGCGGCGCAAAAAAACGGCACTTCCTTGATGCGCTGTGCCGGAGGAAAAGTCGGGAGTGCAGGTAAGGCTGGCTATGGGGCTTTGGGACTGGCGGCTGTTGACCCTTGTTAGTAATTATATAAAGATAATAATGCCTCGGGATGAATACAATGTACAATAGGATGAAGAGATAGTTCAATTATCCCTTCCTAAAAGTCTTATTCTTTTTGAAAAATCTGAACTACATTTAAATCAAAAGTCAAAAGCAATCCAACAAAGAGTATGTACTGATTTGTGTGAAGCAAATTTTTTTGTATTTATTATACACTTTACATAGTTTGTATAATTATCTATTCGTCTTTTTTAGTATGTCTTTTTTTGATATACATATATACAAACATTTATATCACAAACACTTTATGAATAATATTTACATTTTACACCTTTCTCCTTGCCCTACTAATCAATAAGGATGCTCCCAATGATATTTCACACAAGCATTCCTTTACACCGAAGATCACTCTTCTAGAGAAACTCAGAGGTCTCTTGCTTCAACCTCAACCTTATTGAGTATTCATTGCTTATTTAACCACATTTTAAATTCATACGAGTGTCTTCGATTTAACTGTGCATGGCAGATTGTGGGCTTTTGTTTAAGTATTCATGTTAATCACAGCTCGTGAAGGGGCTGTGATTAACATGAATACTTAAACAAAAGCCCACAATTTTCCCCGCACCGCGCTTTACGCTGTGTTTTTAAACCTAAGCCTCAGGGGTAGGAAAATGGCTTTAGTAATGGCACGTTTTTGCCACAAGCATGGTAAGGCGCTGGTTGCCAGGGCTGCACTGAACACCTTAATCAGGCTATCGCCATACTGTAGGTCCTACTTGATACAGGTCTGCTGGGGCTAAATCAGACTCTGAATTTGTATTCAGCTTTTGACTCTCAACAGCTAGTTCTACCTCCAGCAGTAGGATGATCAAATTGATGCTCCTGCCATCTTCTTATTTGGTGGTTGGTGAGATTTCAGGATGAGGTCTAGTGCAAGCAAGTATTCAATTATTATGGGAGACCCATTTGGTAGCTCAAAACGTACATTATTTTCCCTTTCCGAGAATATTTTAATACCCATGTTTAAAGCACATCGGCTTTGTTAGGCGGTAAAAGTGAGGGCATGTTTTTTGGTACACTGTTATGCTGGGGTTATCTTTTTCCCACAAAACTGTTTGTCCACAGGCAGTCTAGTCCCAAAACTCTGTTGTAGGTCTTGGAAATGCAGCAACAATCTTGCACAAAGTAGCGAGGCAGGTGAGAAGAGAAGCTAACGGGTGGACTAGTGTGAGTTCCAATTAAAAAGCTCCTACAGAATTTGTTTGTTTGTGAAAACCCACATAATTGTCCCTTTGAACAAGAAGGGCAGCCGAGGCAACCCTGTCAATTACTAACAAAAGAGTAGAGCAAGTTTAAAAACACAGCGTGTACTTTCAAAAAGTACACGCTGTGTTTTTAAACTTGCTGTGCTCTTTAGTTAGTAAAGCGTGGTGCGGGGAAGATTGTGGGCTTTTGTTTAAGTATTCATGTTAATCACAGCTCGTGAAGGGGCTGTGATTAACATGAATACATAGCTGCCAAGGTTACAGATTGGCATGTGTGACATTTTATAATCTCGGTGTAATCATGAGTGACATTTCAATGACTGAGGACACTTTATCGCAAGCAAAATCGAGCAATGAAGACAAGGGAAACATATAAATACCAGAAATTACACCCATTATTTCTTGGCGTACACTATAAAATAGTATAACTTACAGACAGAAAGTAAAAGTACTGTAAAGAAGTGGGTGGATATGAACACGGTACCCAGCCCTCACACACATTATCTCTTCTTATCCCAGAAACAAGCATTTAAAAAGGCACAAGAGTTGGCTAATTATTTCACATGCAAAAGTTCTTTCTAGTAAATATCTTATGTTGTATGAAACATCTGGACACAGAACCAGAAACACACGTGAATGCAGCCGTATACACAGACTATACCAAGAGGCACGTAAACAATTGGGTGATGGATTCATGGGTAAGTCTGGATGATGGCTGTTTTGGTTGATTTATGCACACCATTGGGAAAATGTGTGTGAATACACATCAGTGAATGGAAAGAAAGGGTGCTTCCTGTGAGCATCGAGAAACTATATATGAGTATTAGCAACTTAACTAGCCTAGGAGATACAACTTGTAACTCAGGCACTTACTTGAGGCAATTGGCGGTCCGTGACTGCACCTCGTGGACTCCCTCAGCAAAATCGCATTATTCTGGCTCTGCTGCATGTGTTATGGGCTGCTGAGGAACACTCCGGTGATCTCCAAGGTCATCCACAGATTCACTCCATCGGCGTCGGTGGGGTCTGATCCAGTCACGGTGTAATTTACCCCAGTCACGCGAGCAGCCGCGCTGCCATTGCCATTTAGTTTGGTACTAATGTTGCTCTGGATTGCTTGATCAGCATTCCGTGTTATAATTAAACGTGGCATTTTTTATTTTTGGTTTCTCCTTTTTCCTCTCACTTTTTCACATATGCCCCATATGGATTACTGTGACCTCTCCTTGTCACTTTTTCCTTCTCTTCGATCCATTAGGCACACAGGGGGGCCGGAGATGAGGGAGTCCGTGGCTCGGGACTCTGAGGCCCTGTGGCCTCTTCCCAAGGGGGCACAAGAGGTGGGAGGCTTAAGCCCCAGTCAGTGTGTGATAGACAGAGGTACATGTAAGGGCAGGCCAGGGAGGTACGTGGCCGCCAGCCACCCCCTCAGCAATCATTTTGGTTTGGAATGCCGCTGCCCACTTTAGTCCACCAGGCTGACTGCCTCTGCTGTGAGCCCTGTCTGTCTTGGCAGCTGCTGCATGAATCTTATTGTTAGTCAGTGAGTGTGATAGATCATAAAACTCTGATGACATCCACTGAACTTGACTCTTCTTAGACAGGGTTCAGCAATATTGAATTAATTACCGCGGGCAGCGGCCATCATAACTTCCACAGAGTGGGCGGCCGGTAGAGGCCGCTGAAAGCACTAAGCAGCACAGAGGACCGCTGAGAGTCATTTGCCGCCCGCAAACCGGTGAGTCCCTGCATCTTCTTCACAAACTTCCCATGGCGCTCTGGCAGCAGGAGATGACGCCCTCACCCACGTGGCGCCACTGGCCAATTGGATCAAAACCAGGCTGAGCCCGGCCCTGAAGTCAGGTTGTCTGACTCATAGCTGCGCCGTGAAATCAAACCTCCTGATACATTGTAGCACTGTGAGCCTGCCAGCAGCACCCCGAGCCTGCAGGAACAACGCTCCACGCCGCAGCTAAAGAATGCGAGCTGCCAAATGCCACACACTCTAGTTCCTTCCACAGGCTTCACAGTGGCAGTTGCCATATGCGGATATGCATGACAATGCATTTCAGTGCGGTGATGCGGAGCACCACACTGAAATGCGTTAGTCTAATGCCTGATGCGTGGCACTTGGCAGGACTTCTGAATACTTAAACAAAAACCCACAATCTGCCCCGCACCGCGCTTTACTAACTAAAGAGCACAGCAAGTTTAAAACACAGTGTGTACTTTCAGAAAGTACACGCTGTGTTTTTAAACCTAAGCCTCAGGAGTAGGAAAATGGTTTTAGTAACGGCACGTTTTTGCCACAAGCATGGTAAGGCGCTGGTTGCCAGGGCTGCACTGAACACCTTAATCAGGCTATCGCCATACTGTAGGTTCTACTTGATACAGGTCTGCTGGGGCTAAATCAGACTCTGAATTTGTATTCAGCTTTTGACTCTCAACAGCTAGTTCTACCTCCAGCAGTAGGATGATCAAATTGATGCACCTGCCATCTTCTTATTTGGTGGTTGTTGAGATTGCAGGATGAGGTCTAGTGCAAGCAAGTATTCAATTATTATGGGAGACCCATTTGGTAGCTCAAAACTTACATTATTTTCCCTTTCTGAGAATATTTTAATACCCATGTTTAAAACACACCGGCTTTGTTAGGCGGTAAAAGTGAGGGCATGTTTTTTTGGTACACAGTTATGCTGGGCTTATCTTTTTCCCACAAAACTGTTTGTCCACAGTCAGTCTAGTCCAAAACTCTGTTGTAGGTCTTGGAAATGCAGCAACAATCTTGCACAAAGTAGCGAGGCAGGTGAGAAGAGAAGCTAATGGGTGGACTAGTGTGAGTTCCAATTAAAAAGCTCCTACAGAATTTGTTTGTTTGTGAAAACCCCCATAATTGTCCCTTTGAACAAGAAGGGCAGCCGAGGCAACCCTGTCAATTACTAACAAAATAGTAGAGCAAGTTTAAAAACACAGCATGTACTTTCTGAAAGCACACGCTGTGTTTTTTAACTTACTGTGCTCTTTAGTTTGTAACGCGCGGCTGCGGAGGATTGAGGGCTTTTGTTTAAGTATTCATTTTAATCACAACTGCAATTAACAAGAATACTTAAACTTAAAGAAAAGCACACCATCTGCCCCGCACCGCGCTTTACTAACAAGAGTACAGCAAGTTTAAAAACACAGCTTGTACTTACAATTTATTCTGAAAGCACATGCCCTGTACTTCCTGTATACTCTTTTCTTAGAAAAGCGAGCATAGCGGCCGAGGTTTCAGATTGCTTATGTGTGACATTTTCATAATTTCAATGTACTTATGATGACTAGCATTCAAAGGCTAAGAGTGACACCTTCTTGTGAACAAAAACAAAGCAATGAAGATGCGAGAAATATATAAAAATCAGAAATATCACTGGCTAAACAGCATTGGGCAGTGTTTGCTTCACACTATCTGATGCACTGAAGGGAGTAATTGACTTCTCCCTATTCGAGATTCACCTCTGCAATCTTTCTGTGCGAGTAATCAAATGCTCTTGCAGTATAGCACTCTCTGCCTTTTTGACTACAGTATTAGTTCAGATTCATCTATCGTTTTTCAGTATTTTGGCCTTATTTCTATAAACGGCGCTTCAGTTCCATCTGGAGAAGATAGGCAGCATGAATTTGTATCTGAATTACATGAAAAAGATGAAATAGTAAAGGTCTGCGGTCTGCCAATACCGCGCTACTTGGGCGAAGGCATGCATTTCTTGAACTATTTTGTAACCCTGGGCGTAGTTCGCGTAGTCGCGCTTCGCGAAGCTTCGCGAAGCTTCGCGAAGATGTCATTGCACTACGCGACCTTCGCGAAGCTTCGCGAGCTTGCGTAGTTGCTTGTGGCAACCTGTTCGCGATGGCTTTTTCTTGTTCGCGAGCGCGGTAAGCATATTCGGGGAACTGTTTGCATGCTCGGGGGATATATCTCGCGATCTTACCCATGCGGTCGCCAATGGGCGCGGCCATCTTGTTTTTCTATAGTCCCACCCGCTCGCGATGCCTTATTTCCTGTTCCGGGTCGCGGATAGCGTGTTTGCGATGTGCATTGACGTGTACGGGAGCGCATTTTACTTGTTCGCGATAAGTAGTACATGTTCGCGAGAAATATCGCGCAAACTTACCCACGCGGTCGCAAATGGGCACGGCCATCTTGTTTTTCACTCTATGCCATGTTTCTGGGCCTACTTTTGTATCCTCCCTTTATCATAGCAATCCTTTGTCTTTTAAAGCCTTTTTCCTGACTTTTTTTAGTTATTATCTATCTCTCTGTTTGCCTCAGTTTATATTTTGCATTTTATTTCTACTTTTACAGTGTTTTTGTTACTTTTATAAAGTTCTTTCTATCTTCTTCCCCCTAACTTTTTTTCCCCTTCGGACTTTTCTTTTCCGCCTCCCACCCACCCCAGAACCATGGCCAAGGGCACACCAAGTCCCAAGGGCAAGGGACCTGCAGGCGCAGAGAAGCGCCGCCTGCCTTGCGGCAGAATGCGTCCTGCAGGGGTGCAGGCCCGGCAACTGTTTGGGGAGGAGGAGGTGGCGGCTCTTGTTTTCTTCATCCAGCGCCTCCTCCCCTTGACCTTGGCAGCAGGCGGCAGGCCCGGCTCCGGGTACGCTACCCAGGAGCGGCACCGTCGGTGGGCGAAGGTGCGCCGGGCCGTGTTCCGGTGCACTGGGATCCGGCGCACCCACAACCAGCTAGCTCACCGGTGGTCCGACATCCTGGACCGGGAGCAGGACCTGTTGGACCTGCTAGGTGTCGAGGTCATCAGGCTTGGTGAGTAACTGATTGTGTATATTAAATTAGATGAACAACAAGATTACTGCTGCGTGCCAAGCGTTGCTGGTAAATTACGTTCCAAAAAGCAAAATGTTCTTTGATTTAAGGACCCAGGTGCACTGTGGTACTCTTACTTGTTTGCAACGTAGTTTGCGCTAGCTTGTGCTGATGCTGATTATGTAAGAGTTTACTTTACAGAACTGAAGTTAGGTAATGCGATTTGCTAGAGAGACTGTAGTCCTTCCATTGTCCTACTGTGAAATAGTGGTGGATGGATATTGGATACTAGGTTTAGTTTGTTAGTAGTAGTTAATAATTGTTTTATGCGGTCTGCGTGACGCATCCTCTGTCACTGAGTGCTGCTTACCCCAGTCCTCCGTCGAACCTTTTGTACTTTGTTTAGTGAGTGGTAGGCTTAGCATGGTCAGTCAGTAGCAGAACTAGATCAGCATTATGCAACCAACCCACAATTTGTTGTATGTATGCACTAATGTATGCAACTATGCATGTGTCCTCCATCTCATCTATGCATTTGATGGCTGAAAAAAATTGAAGTGCAGACTTAGTGAACAATTGGCCCGTCTGGAATAGGTGGTGTAGGTCAGGTGGTACTTACTAGGCTTTGTTAGTATTTGGAATCAGAATGATCAAGGAACACTGGAGTGTTCATAAATAAGTAGACGATCCGTAAATGCACTAGGAAGCAGCCAGTAGTCGATCCATCTGATTAGATAGGTCAATTTTATTGCACTTGTTGTTTCCTAAAATGTTCTTTGACTTATTGTTTTTCCAAATGATTTATTATTTTTCTCACAGCACTCCTTAATGTTGGTCTCTTTCTTTATTATATTTTACATGATCATCAGCACCACCCAGGGGCAAGAAGACGGGGTCGGAGTCGGCGGGGGAACCCCAGGACCTCTCCTCTACTGAGGCTCCTGCAGCTGGCCCCAGTAAGTCCTCCATTGGTTAGATTGACATTTATATTTCCCTAAATGTTATGTTACTGCATCTTTTTTTTCCCAAACTCTAAATTATGGTTCCACTTTCTGAATCTCTTTTTTACAAAAGCTTACTTCTTTGACCTTGACTATCTGTTTACTAATTCTGTTTATCCCTGCCTCGAAGTTGCTTCTAACTCCCTCTGCTATGACTCTCTGTGCTACTAATACTACTACTACTATTACTATTATTACTCTGTGTGTAGCGAAGCTTGCACAGTTGCCCACTCTTTAATAGAAGGTTTTCTTTGCAACAATAAAACTCTGATTGACCAATAGCTCTAGCCACTGGGTCCTGTCCTTTGGGTTGTCCTCTTCAAGTCTTCTCAATGTTGAGGCTTTGACAATTACCACAAACGAAATGCCCAACCAGATATTTGGCTAGTATTTTTGATCGGATAGTACATGATACTACTATTGTCTAGGATTCTGCAGAGCCACATACAGAACTATGCACAACAAAATAGGATGGTGCTGATGGGAGGTTGGATCTTACTGATCACACCTCAGTCCGAAGAACCCAGGATCCCCAAACAGACTAGCAATAGTGTCTCACATTAGGGTCCCACTCCCGACCCCCCCACGAAGTCGATACACAATGTTGATGATGACTGAGACAGAGACAACCCAGAACATAATAACAAACACCATTTTGCTCACACACTTGTGTAAGTCCACTCCACCACACCAAATACCACAGAGTCTATGTGTAAGTTCAAAAGGTTTATTTGAAACAAGTATCAAACTCTGTACATCGTTAATATGAAATTTAATTTACGACAGCCATAGTCAATAAGCCAGCAAAAAGCCTAACATTAAAACAGTAAACATTTACAAGTGCATGATTGACAACAAGAACAAGAGCCAAGATCTTTATAATTCTGGAAGATCCCTCACCGTAGAACGTAGAAATACTGGTTACATCATCTTGCATCCAATATGCTCTGTAAATCTCTGGTTTGTAGAAGGGAATCTTCCGCCTATGATATATGAGAAAAACGCTGCGAGTTAGCCGTTAGATAGTATACTGGTGAATGATGCTAGCATTTTGCAGTCATGCCAAAAAGTGTAACATGTATGTGTGATGGCTACGCAATATAAACTAAACAAAGTCAATATGTTGGTTTTTTTTCGACCTCTTCACTTGTACGCAACAGTCAAGCGGCCTTAAAGGCATCTACTGCACATGTCAATAAGCTGGCAGGTATAATATGCACCAAAAGAGTAGTAGTCGACATGATGAATCTAAAAGGGTTACTCATGGCTCAGGCTAACTTTCAAAAGAGTAGAGTAGGACTAGATGACCCTAGGAAGTGGAACCATATCCTACTAGTGTCAGTCTACTGACTGTACTTACTGTCTAGTGCTGATGTATGTTGCATCGCATTAACTTTTTTTTCAATGTTCCAAGTGAACACTTAAAATAGGGGGAGGTTTACAGGCATCTAAAAAATTTGTGATGCTTTTTTCTAGGCACACTACCATCCACCAGTGCCGTCGGGGCCAGCGATGCGGCCATTCCGGAGGGGGCAGGCGAACTGGCGGCACCTGCAGGAGACACAGGGCCCAGGGGGGATCCAGCAGCAGTGGCCGGCGGCGGTAAGTTATATTCATTACTTCTTGACATTACAGCTAGATGGAACTGTGTTCACTATTTCACTGTACTGTGCGACTTTATACAACGGTTGAAGAAGACACCCTTTACGTAGCATTACCAGCGTGAGTAGAGTAACCAATGGCCTCTTCTATTTGACTCCAAAATCAGCTGTGAATGTTTTATGGAGAAGACAAACTCAGATCAGATGACCTTCATGGATGTGTTGAACATAGAGGGAAAGCACTAAGGGTGGAAGGACGGGCGAGATAAACAATATGACTGACCGGCAGAGAAGGATATGTTGTTGGAAGCATGTATAGGAGTCTGATAGTAATAAGATCAGATGCATGGGTTGTTGAAGGATGGGTGGAAGGTGAAAGAATGCCTGCCTGGGTGGGCGACACAGTATGGGTGGATAGTACTAGATAGCAAGAATCAGCGGTGTTTTTGGTTCAAACTCAAAGCCAAGGCAAGGAAGGAAGGAGCAGTAGCATGGGTGTTTGTTGGTGAAACCAACTAAGGTTTGTTAAGAGATATATACAAAAGGATAGACGTTTACTTTAATGGATGTATGCCTGGATGTACTATCACCAAGAGACAGTATAGGTGGAAAGTGTCACTGGAGATTCTTACTTTGAAGAAAATGTAACAGAAACCGCGACAGTAGCAAAGCCTAGAGGAATCAAGGTAGTATTATGAGCATACAGTACACTTGCAGTAGTTTGCAAGCACGTCATATATTATCAAGCGGAAACCCCTTCCTCCCACTCTGGGGACCACTCCCTACCTATTATTATTAATGTATTTTCGATTGGGGCAGCCAGCCTGCAAAGGGTGGCCTATCTGTTGTTTAATGTTTATGTATATTGGTTACACAATCAATGAAAGCAAAGTACCCTCTGCAGTAGCGGTTGGTGGTGGGATTGTTGGCGGGCGGTGACATGGGGAGGGGACGGGTGGGTGGCACTGGCGAGTAAACTGTGTATTACTGTTACGGCCAAATACAGGTAATCAACATAAAAATAAATAAAACTATTTTCAAGGTGCGCACTGCACCGCCGAATGCGATGCAGTGTGTGCTACTGTGTGCAGCAATGTTTTTTTTTTTTATGTATTCTTTAATTACCTGTGAATGTCCGTAATCCATCATTTACTATCCCCACCCTGCACCTTCCCACGTCACCGACCGGCAGCACTCTCACCACCGACCGCTACCGACCTGATGTCGTATATCGTATTGGCACTAGCAGCATCTATAGTATGAATATAAGCAATGATCGTTGGATCCGATAAATAATCAGCCTTTTTGTAGTACCCATGGCAGGGTGTAAGTGAAATTGTGCATGCCATTTGCCCTCATGTAACAGAGTATGACCAGTGCCAACGGCCGTAAGCCGTCAGACAAAAAGATGAGCTTCCCCACCTGCAGACAGTAGTAGTAAATAAAACTAACGTGAGTCTGCATCATGTGGCTCATATCTGTTTCTCTTGGGTGCAAGCTTAGCTGATGGACCTGGCATGCCGCCTACAACAAGGTTATGTAATTGGGCTAAACTACAGATAAGAACAGCACGACTGGTGTACCGGAGTACATACATAGTACGATTATATTTATAAATAATGTCTGAAACGGTCACAAATGTTAGAGTCCAAGGAAGTAGGATTAGAGATACTTACCCCAGCACCAAATCCCAAATGTTATGAACTGTGCTTGCTAGTGATACTGTGACACTATGTGTTGAATGATTTTAGTGTTCCTGTTTTGCTAAGAGTATTGGCTCCAACATGTTCTTTTTCTTTCTTAATATAGATGATACTCCTTCCACTAAACCATCAAGGAAGGAGTTGGCCGCTAGGGCCCGGCGCCGGAAACTGGAGGCCATCTGCGAGCATTATCGCCGGCTGGTGGCTCAGGAGGAGGAGGAGGAGGAGGCGGCTGCAGCTGCAGCCTCCTCCAATGCCCCGGGCCCCAGTCAGGCCCAGCCTCCACTTTCACGGCGCCGTGGTCCGGCATTCGCCCGCCGCCGCGCCTCTATTTCCAGCACTGCTGCCCCCCACCCTGGATGCAACTGTAGGGCATTTCGCCGCCAGCTGCTCCGCCGGATGGCCCGCTTGGAGGAGAACATGGAGGAGCGGGTAAAGATCCTGGTGGACAAACATCTTAAGGCCCGCCGACAATAGAGGACCTCGTCGTTTGCCCCTTTTTTAATTCCTTTTGTTGGTGGGTGGGTTTGTGGGCGTTGGGGATTTCTACGGACATTGGGACTTTCGTTTCGTTTCGTTGGGGTTAGGGAGGGGGGTGGGTTAGGTCAGAGCGGGACAGTTTATTTTTGTTAGGGGACATTAAATATATACTTACTATTTATTTATACGATGTTAATGTTTTTTGTGGTGGGTTACAGTTTTCCGAATTCAATGTAAGTTACATGGTTGTTTACTTTGTTTCCGTGCTGCTGCATGCCCACAGCCAGTGTTTGATTTAAAAGATCTGCCGATTTTGTAACACACAAACCGATACATGCAGTACCCCTCACTGAGTTATTTTTAATTGTCATAATAGTACTGTCAGTCTCTCCTCCTAGTCCATACCTCCCACCAAACTTATCTTACCTGTAATTGATGATGAAGTTCGGCACACTGATGGCTGCATGGTTGGTTTCCCAAATTGACGGAGTAGATGCCATTATAGTGGTGGTAGTAGTAGACACTGGCAATAGCGTTTGAAAAAAGAAAGAGAAAGTCACTTGACTGAGACTCTGGGAGGAGGAGTGGAACAGAACACAAAGTAAACTACAGCATGGGTGGTCAAGCAGAAGAAGATCCTTGCCCTGCCTTAGTTGAAATTCAATTAGTGTTGCTTTCACCACATCTGCCCCAGCAAGCGTGTGATCAATTGGTGTACATAGTCATCACATCACACCTCAATATAAATCACACAGCCCGGGGGAAGAAGGTTAGGGATTGATGATTGGATGGGAAGTGGGGTTTTGGGAAAGGTTTGAGAAAGAAAAACAGACAATATGCATGGACACAACAAAAGTAAAACACAATCTTGTAAGACGACCATGATCCATTATCAAAGAAATCAAAGTATGAAGTGAGAGAAAGCAAATGCATGCATGCTGAGGAGGATAACTTGATGGTTAATGATAATGAGTTGTACTATAACTACTATGACCCAATGAGACAGTACAGTCAGGGACGAAATTGAAATTTGCCTTGCCTGTCTGACGCCCTCAGAGCTCAGACCGAACCCAATTACATGCTGTACCGGGCTTACTTTTATTTTTCAAGCTAGCTAAGGAAAGTAAAAAAAAGTTGGATCAATTAACAAACAAACCACAACACACAGTCGTAATGATTAAAGAGAAAAAAGCAAGCAAATAAATGTAAAGACGAATGATGATGCTAAAGTTACTGTATTATCCTGGTCCAAATGTGGAGTTGCATCATTCTCGTCATTCTTCTTGGTCCTCCCTTCCATGGACACTCCGCACATCAATCTTGGGTATCACTGCCTGCCTGATGCGGATTGGTAAGGTACGTGTGAGTCGTTTCTCCCACTGTAGCACAGGGTAAAGGCCGGCCTGTAAGTGTAGATGGAAAAACAAACGGGGTATTGAAAAATTACAGCCTTTACAACAATAAACTCAATTACAGTGGAGTGCAAGACAACACTCTGGAGAGAACACTTTCAGACTGAGGCAGCTTGGATAGGCTACATAGTGTGTCTACTCTACAGCATTAAGGTACAACAACAACGGGACAGGATTCAGGAGCCAGCACAGCCACAGAACAGGAGAACCGCGGCACAGGCCAGGCACCCTACCCCTTACTTACATTTTGACCGAGCCAGAGAAATGTCAAATGCACTGCAGCAACCTAGAATTTTCCCAATGAAGTGACTAAATCAATGCGCCACTGTCCGTCATACCACTACACTCTACTCCAGTCCACACCACTACACGGACATCTAGCCTAGGTCTGCTGTGGTTCTTGTTCAAACTTTTTACCTTTTATGTCAGCCCATGAAATGCCTGATGCGGATTGGTAAGGTACGTGTGAGTCGTTTCTCCCACTGTAGCACAGGGTAAAGGCCGGCCTGTAAGTGTAGATGGAAAAACAAACGGGGTATTGAAAAATTACAGCCTTTACAACAATAAACTCAATTACAGTGGAGTGCAAGACAACACTCTGGAGAGAACACTTTCAGACTGAGGCAGCTTGGATAGGCTACATAGTGTGTCTACTCTACAGCATTAAGGTACAACAACGGGACAGGATTCAGGAGCCAGCACAGCCACAGAACAGGAGAACCGCAGCACAGGCCAGGCACCCTATCCCTTACTTACATTTTGACCGAGCCAGAGAAATGTCAAATGCACTGCAGCAACCTAGAATTTTCCCAATGAAGTGACTAAATCAATGCGCCACTGTCCGTCACACCACTACACTCTACTCCAGTCCACACCACTACACGGACATCTAGCCTAGGTCTGCTGTGGTTCTTGTTCAAACTTTTTACCTTTTAAGTCAGCCCATGAAACGCAGTTATTCCATCAATTTTCTCCAATCCAACTGACTGTGTGCAAAGATAGTATGCTCAGCATCCTCAATGAAGGTGACCGTGTGGTACGTATTCTCCAACACCAACTCAGTCTGTAGTGACTGATTAAGTTTATAATATATTCCATATTACCAAATTGCAACGGATATTGGCCGGCACCTGCAGTGGTAGGAGTACAATGTGGTCATTATTAAACAACAAGGAAACATTAACTGTCACCACACCTGAGTCACTTTTACTTTGTCGATAAACTAGTATAGTTCTACTTCATGGCATGCACAATTCTTCGTAGTCAGCCAGCATCCAATGCAATGCATGCCACCATCATTCACAATAATCACTCATTACCTGTCTTGGTGTTCTCTTTGGCTGTCTGATCTGATGCCTGCCTAGCCTTCTGCCAGTCAGTGATGAGTTTCTTTCGGATTGGAAACAAAATGGAATATAGGTGGAGTCACGTTTCACTTCTTATGGAGGGACTGTTCGAGGCAACCTGTATTGTACTATTCTCCATCTCCATCCAATGTCTGACTTGCTTGAAATGTACTTAGGGAGAGTAAGGAACATGGAGCAGGACCCTGAGGAGTGGAGTGGACAGTTATGCATAGACGTGCAACTCCAATAGGGAAATAAAAAGAGGAGACTGTTGATGGCTTTGTTGTGAATGTAGATTTTGAACCAGAAAAACAGATACACACAGTCACACACAAATAAAGGAAGGGAGAACAATTTGAAAGCCTAGTTGTCAGGGAAGAGGAGCTCGTCCTCAAACTCTGGTGGTTCGGACAGCAGTACGTCTAACAATCCACTACTTATGTCATCAAAGTCACTCTCCTCTTCCTCCTGTGATTCACGTATTTTGTACTCCGGTGGTATAAAGTGTTGATTCATTTTGATCATGCTTAACCTCTCAACACTTTTGGGCGAGAGACTGGTCCTTTTGACAGTAACAATGGCACCAGCAGCACTGAAAACACGCTCTGAAGAGACACTTGCAACAGGGCAAGCCACATACTTTATCGCCAGCCTGCTGAGCACTGGCCATTGGCTTCTTTTCCCATACCAATACACCAATGGGCTTTGCTCCATGTAGACCTCTGTTGTGTCATCTAGATAGGCCTGAACCATCCGCTCAATGTTCAGGGGTGCTCCGATTTCCTGGGCCTCTTTTGCCTTTGCATCAGTCATTGATGTGCAATACCCTTTTCGTAGAAACCAATCACCTGCCGTTTTTGTAAATGTGCCTGATGATCCTGTTGGTGCTGTTGATGTTATTGCTGCTGGCAGTGTTGACTGCTGGGAGGCAAACGCACTGCTCTTGGCTTCTGAAGTAGAACTTCGTTCTGGGTGCCCTGCAGTACTTTTTCTGCCCTGGAGGGGCGGGCCTTTAATGAAGATCCTTTCGTTTTCAAACTCAGTGGCTTCCTCAGCTATCAAAGTTTTGTACTGGGCAACATTCACTTCTGAAAAAGGAATGACTTCATTACTGCGCAGCAATAATTTGTAACGTGGATCCAAAATTGAGGCAGTAATGTAATGTGGATCTGACAGAATGTTATTTTGAATCCTTGTATTGTGAGATAAGCGAGCGGATAAGGTGTCTGCCAAAGAATGTGCGTCTACTTTGTCATCCACACCTGCGTACATTTCTGCCACCTCCTTCAGCTCTTGCTCTAGCATGTACAACAATGGGATAGCTTGGCCCATAGTACAGTCCTCCCGGCTCACTTCACGGGTGAAGACCTCAAAAGGAAGTAGCATCTCTGTCAGGCTTTTGACAAGGTCCCATTGGGCCATCTCAACTCTCATGCCTTTCACTGTAGGATCCCCTGACCTTTTCATGACATAAGCATTAAGTGGTATGTACTGCTCAAACAGACGCTCAAGCATGTAATACGTTGAGTTCCAACGTGTTGGCACCTCTTGGATGAGTGCTTTGACTGGCATTTTATGCTCACGTTGAATCACCCTCAGCTCCTTCCGGGCTTTAAAAGAATGGTTGAAATGTGTGCATATTCTTCTGCAGGTGGTCAGTAAGCTGCTGACTTTGCTTTCATTTTTCAGAAAGTCTTGCACAACAATGTTAATGCAGTGTGCCAAACATGGCACCCTGAAATAGCCACCATCTTTCATGGCCCGAACTACATTACTGCCATTGTCCGTGGCAACAAAACCAATGGTAAGACCTCTTGGTCGCAGCCACTCAAACACCTTGCTGTTAAACTCATCCAAAATGTTAGCAGCAGTATGAGATTTCTCCATTGCAAACATGGCTACAGTTGCATGTTTGCGAGTGTCTTTAAAAATCTCAGCGGTGTCAACAACGCCGTCAGATATCTTATCTTTAACACCCGAAAAAGAGACCCAGTGTGCAGTGATGCACATGTAATCAGTGGCTTGGCAACTGGTCCACATGTCTGTTGTCAGGTGTATACTCTGAACAGCACTCTTTTTTAAGGCTTTTCCAAGCAATTCCAGCACGTCGTGATGTAGTGCTGGAACAGCAACTCTTGCAAAATAGTAGCGGCTGGGAACTTTCCATTTTGGGCAGATGGTGGTCACAAACTCAAGAAAACCATCCCCTTCAACAAAAGAAAAAGGGAGAAGGTCCAGTGCTAACATTTTTGCCAGCTTAGCATTGTACAAACGTGCTATTGGGTGATTGCGTGCATACTGCCCCTCCGGCCTACTAAACATGCTAAGAATGGTAGGCTGCATGGTATTCCTTCCTGTGGTCGACGTCGCACTTTTTGGGCCAGCAGTACTACTTGGTGTCTCAGGCTGGCTCTTACTCTTGTGCCAATGAGATGTGGCTGAGGATGTGGGCGTTACCACTGCAGTGCTGGGGACAGGGCTACTTTGTGTACCACTAGCACAGAGAATGTCTCCCTCTTCTTCCTGTTCCACCGTGAGCGGACTTTCTACTCGTTTAAGCCCAACAGCAATGGTTCCAGTTTTGATGAGCCTAAGGTGCTCCTCCCACAGGATTGCGTGGTGTTTTTTCAGATGGGTCATTTGGCCTCCGGTACCATAGTTTGTACCAAGCTTTCCACGGCTAACACAGGAATGACAAACGGAGCATACAGCAATGTTCTCCTCCTTTCCGCTAACCGTAAAGAAGTCCCACACTGGGGAGCTTAACTTTTGTCTCCTGCTGGAGGTGCCACTCCCACTTCCAATGCCGGATGAACTGGAGGGTGTGTGTTGAATTTGACTCTGTGCAGGACCACTACCTACTTCTGCTGAGGTGGTGCTTGTTGTGCTGGATGTAGGACGCTGCCGGCCCTTTGCTAATGTAAATATGGAAGCTGGAGGTCGTGTTGGTGTTACCTGTGTTGGAGGTATGCGTGCTACATCCCTCGCATCCATTTTGGATAATGTAAAAATGTTGCTCTCCATCTCCTCAGGCCCGGGAGTGATGTTTGTGATGACTGGCTCATCATCATCATAATCATCAACCTGCTCTTCTACATCAACATCCATAAGTGTAAGGCTTTCTGGAACCTTCCTTTTCCCATGCCTGCTCGTGTGATGTGTTTCCCTCTCAGACTCAGTTTGTGGCTTCTAAGTGACATCTAGATCATCAGAAGGGGGGCTTGGTGAAGAACTTGATGTACTAACCCTCCTTTTCCTTGCTGTGGATTTAAAAGCCAATGCAACTTCTAAAGGAGTGGCTTCCTCTTCTTCCTCTGCATGAGGCTCAATTTCCTGAACTGCCCCTACTTCGGGAGGAACAACAGCTACTATTGCGGGCGGTGGCTGCGGCTGTTGACCACTTATCTGCTGTGTTGATGATGTTCCCTCCTGCGTTGATTGTGTACTACTTTGAGATAGCGATAAGTTTAGTTCAGGCTCAGCATCACTGCTTTCTACCATAAGGCTGGCTACCTCTTCCACACTCATCTGCTTGGGCATGGGTTGGTGGGTTGGGCCCACTGATGTGGAGGTGCTGCCCCCAGCTTGCCCCCCCGACACCGCTGCTGCAGGCCTCATTTTTGGTGAACCAAAAAAGGTTTTGGGAGGCACACCAGACTTAAGTGACTCTTCCTTCTTCTTCTGTTCCTTCTTCTCCATGGCAACTTTCTTGGTACCGGAGGACCTGCTACCTGCTTTCTTTGGGGGCATCTTCAACAGATGTCAAAACAGCACTCAGTTGCACAAGTTGCAGAGATGCCTGGTCAGGTCACTGACACGTCACGTTGTGTACATTACAGCAGCAGGACGTCGGTCTGGCACCACAACAGTGGATGATGATGACACACCCCTGTCTTTTGTGCACCTAAAAGCAAAAAAGCCAGAAGAACATCAGTCAAAAGATCCATAATATAATATATAACTTATTAGTGTCTCGTGGGTGGTCATCACAATTATTAAATTTCATGAAGTCAGTGAACAACATCAACAGTATAGCCAGCCATTAAGAGACTGACAAGGCCAGGGATCCTGTTGTATTTGTACTGTGTACACTTAGAAAGAAGAATAGCAAGGAACAAAAACCCGCCGTGATGATTGCTGAGTTGTACCCCTGGGCCTACTGTATGACTAGGCCACAAGTTTGGACGCCTATGGCAAAGGCACAATGCATGCCTTCCTAAAATGGCCGCCACACACATGCTCAGTCCACCCACCACAATAACAAACAAAAAGTGATTGCAAAGGACAGGAAGAGGAAGTTGTAGTGTCTGTGGAACTTAATCCCTCTCATAAAAATGTTTTCCAGACAAATAACAGCTTCTCCCTGCTCCAAACCTACAGCTCAATGACAGCCTGAGGAGTTTTTTGTGCAGAAATGCACAAAAAAGCGTTTTCGAGAAGGGTCTATGTTGCTTGCGAGATATTGTTTGCCAGATTGCAAAAGCTGCGTGTTCGGGATCGCGAACTGTACAAAAAGGCTTTCTCGCGTGCGCGAACACGCATATTGCGAGCGCAAAAATGACGAAAACTGTAAGTCCGCGTTGTCGCGCTGTGCAGAGTTACCGAAAGTTCGCGAGCTGAATCCCTTGCCTTACATGCTGGCCAAAATAGCCCAATTTGTTTAGCACACACCCAAAAAATGCTATTGCACCCCAAACACACCTTTTGCAATAAAATCCAAAGCCATCCATGGAGTAAAGGAAAATCACCAGACAACACCAACTGTACATTTAAATCACGCACCACAGGTTGGAGGCTGACTACCTCTGGGCCTAGTGGAAGACTACTAGGCCACAAGCTTGGAACCGGATGGCAAAAGCAAGCACACTGCTTGGATGGCTTCACAAAATGGCCGCCACACACCCACAACAACCACAAGAAATGGGAGACAGTCAATGGACGCCTATGGCAAAGGCACAATGCATGCCTTCCTAAAATGGCCGCCACACACATGCTCAGCCCACCCACCACAATAACAAACAAAAAGTGATTGCAAAGGACAGGAAGAGGAAGTTGTAGTGTCTGTGGAACTTAATCCCTCTCATAAAAATGTTTTCCAGACAAATAACAGCTTCTCCCTGCTCCAAACCTACAGCTCAATGACAGCCTGAGGAGTTTTTTGTGCAGAAATGCACAAAAAAGCGTTTTCGAGAAGGGTCTATGTTGCTCGCGAGATATTGTTTGCCAGATTGCAAAAGCTGCGTGTTCGGGATCGCGAACTGTACAAAAAGGCTTTCTCGCGTGCGCGAACACGCATATTGCGAGCGCAAAAATGACGAAAACTGTAAGTCCGCGTTGTCGCGCTGTGCAGAGTTACCGAAAGTTCGCGAGCTGAATCCCTTGCCTTACATGCTGGCCAAAATAGCCCAATTTGTTTAGCACACACCCAAAAAATGCTATTGCACCCCAAACACACCTTTTGCAATAAAATCCAAAGCCATCCATGGAGTAAAGGAAAATCACCAGACAACACCAACTGTACATTTAAATCACGCACCACAGGTTGGAGGCTGACTACCTCTGGGCCTAGTGGAAGACTACTAGGCCACAAGCTTGGAACCGGATGGCAAAAGCAAGCACACTGCTTGGATGGCTTCACAAAATGGCCGCCACACACCCACAACAACCACAAGAAATGGGAGACAGTCAATGGACGCCTATGGCAAAGGCACAATGCATGCCTTCCTAAAATGGCCGCCACACACATGCTCAGTCACCCACCACAATAACAAACAAAAAGTGATTGCAAAGGACAGGAAGAGGAAGTTGTACTGTCTGTGGAACTTAATCCCTCTCATAAAAATGTTTTCCAGACAAATAACAGCTTCTCCCTGCTCCAAACCTACAGCTCAATGACAGCCTGAGGAGTTTTTTGTGCAGAAATGCACAAAAAAGCGTTTTCGAGAAGGGTCTATGTTGCTCGCGAGATATTGTTTGCCAGATTGCAAAAGCTGCGTGTTCGGGATCGCGAACTGTACAAAAAGGCTTTCTCGCGTGCGCGAACACGCATATTGCGAGCGCAAAAATGACGAAAACTGTAAGTCCGCGTTGTCGCGCTGTGCAGAGTTACTGAAAGTTCGCGAGCTGAATCCCTTGCCTTACATGCTGGCCAAAATAGCCCAATTTGTTTAGCACACACCCAAAAAATGCTATTGCACCCCAAACACACCTTTTGCAATAAAATCCAAAGCCATCCATGGAGTAAAGGAAAATCACCAGACAACACCAACTGTACATTTAAATCACGCACCACAGGTTGGAGGCTGACTACCTCTGGGCCTAGTGGAAGACTACTAGGCCACAAGCTTGGAACCGGATGGCAAAAGCAAGCACACTGCTTGGATGGCTTCACAAAATGGCCGCCACACACCCACAACAACCACAAGAAATGGGAGACAGTCAATGGACGCCTATGGCAAAGGCACAATGCATGCCTTCCTAAAATGGCCGCCACACACATGCTCAGCCCACCCACCACAATAACAAACAAAAAGTGATTGCAAAGGACAGGAAGAGGAAGTTGTAGTGTCTGTGGAACTTAATCCCTCTCATAAAAATGTTTTCCAGACAAATAACAGCTTCTCCCTGCTCCAAACCTACACCTCAATGACAGCCTGAGGAGTTTTTTGTGCAGAAATGCACAAAAAAGCGTTTTCGAGAAGGGTCTATGTTGCTCGCGAGATATTGTTTGCCAGATTGCAAAAGCTGCGTGTTCGGGATCGCGAACTGTACAAAAAGGCTTTCTCACGTGCGCGAACACGCATATTGCGAGCGCAAAAATGACGAAAACTGTAAGTCCGCGTTGTCGCGCTGTGCAGAGTTACCGAAAGTTCGCGAGCTGAATCCCTTGCCTTACATGCTGGCCAAAATAGCCCAATTTGTTTAGCACACACCCAAAAAATGCTATTGCACCCCAAACACACCTTTTGCAATAAAATCCAAAGCCATCCATGGAGTAAAGGAAAATCACCAGACAACACCAACTGTACATTTAAATCACGCACCACAGGTTGGAGGCTGACTACCTCTGGGCCTAGTGAAAGACTACTAGGCCACAAGCTTGGAACCGGATGGCAAAAGCAAGCACACTGCTTGGATGGCTTCACAAAATGGCCGCCACACACCCACAACAACCACAAGAAATGGGAGACTGTCAATGGACGCCTATGGCAAAGGCACAATGCATGCCTTCCTAAAATGGCCGCCACACACATGCTCAGCCCACCCACCACAATAACAAACAAAAAGTGATTGCAAAGGACAGGAAGAGGAAGTTGTAGTGTCTGTGGAACTTAATCCCTCTCATAAAAATGTTTTCCAGACAAATAACAGCTTCTCCCTGCTCCAAACCTACTCCTCAATGACAGCCTGAGGAGTTTTTTGTGCAGAAATGCACAAAAAAGCGTATTCGAGAAGGGTCTATGTTGCTCGCGAGATATTGTTTGCCAGATTGCAAAAGCTGCGTGTTCGGGATTGCGAACTGTACAAAAAGGCTTTCTCGCGTGCGCGAACACGCATATTGCGAGCGCAAAAATGACGAAAACTGTAAGTCCGCGTTTTCGCGCTGTGCAGAGTTACCGAAAGTTCGCGAGCTGAATCCCTTGCCTTACATGCTGGCCAAAATAGCCCAATTTGTTTAGCACACACCCAAAAAATGCTATTGCACCCCAAACACACCTTTTGCAATAAAATCCAAAGCCATCCATGGAGTAAAGGAAAATCACCAGACAACACCAACTGTACATTTAAATCACGCACCACAGGTTGGAGGCTGACTACCTCTGGGCCTAGTGGAAGACTACTAGGCCACAAGCACACACATCCAACAAAGGTAAATCACACACACACACCAACAGTGAAATACACCACAGCCACGTTTAGCATTTCAATCCTATGCCATCCATGCCCTACATGATGTAGAAATTCTACAGACACCACAAAACATGGACCCATGGGTATCCTACTGGCTGAAATTGCAGAGAAAAACAACTAGGCCCCTATTGAAAGTAGTACAGGCCACCCACCACAACAATAATTTTTAAAAACAATAAAAATCCCAGAAAAATGTAGGTACAAACAAGCCCCAATGAAACAAACACACCAATTCTCCAACTTACTTGTAGTAAATTAAATCTCAAATCAAAAATTCCTCAAATAAATCCAATCCAATGGTATGATGCAGCAGACAGACACAAAAAGTGATCCTTCCAGCTCCAAATCCAAATGAAAGTGAACAACACATGCACAAAGCACGTGGGAGGAGCCTGCTGGACAGGAACAGGAAGTTGTAGACTCAGGGGCACTTCCTTCCTCTTGAAAAAAAAGAGTTAAAAAAATTAAAGGACTCTTTCTTACACAAAAGACTACAGCAAGATCACAATCTGAGGAGTTTTCTGAGCAAAATGATCATTTTAGAGATGGTTTTATGAAGCTCGCGAGATATTCTTTGCCAGATTGCAGTTTTTCCATGTTCGGGATCGCGATCTTACCAAAACAGCCGCCGGAAGTCAGCTCGCGCGCACCAATGACGTGTTCGGGGTCGCACACTCTCGCGGGCTTGGCCAGCCATAGTACAAATCTCGTGGCGCTCGCGAACAGACAGAAAAGCAAGTTGGCGATCGCAGAATCAAGGTAAGACGTTACCGCGCGCGCCAGAATGAATATTGAGCGCGCGAGGAAGCAAATTTACTACGCTACGCGCTAGATTGCGTAGCAATCTGCAACTTCGCGCTCTACGCGAATCGTGAAGTTACCTAAACTTCGCAAGCTCCGCGAACGGAGCGTAGTTCAACGCCCAGGCTTACTATTTTGTATGGCAAAATAAGATGAAAGCATCTATTTTAGTATTTGAGGAACTCCCTTAAATAGGCCACCCTACTGTGCCTTGTTCTGTGTTTTGTTTAAACATATATGCAAGTAATGCACCATCTTTTCACTTTTTTAAGTAAACGTTTGAAGTGACATTTGGTGCTGCATACACGTGCGGTCTGGTTCCTGGCGCACATAGCCATGGTTGCAGCGCACAGAGACCCTCCACTGCCGCACACAGAGGAAAAAAATTAGAGGGAACGTTGCTTATTAGTTCAGCTGGGGATCATCCACTGGAGGGTCGTTAGGAACTCGAGCACCCTACTCAACAGGATGGCCTTGCCAGATGTGGAAAGCCCTGAACACCATTCAGCTGCTTCAGTTGTGTGCCAACGATGTGGGCCCTTCACCTGCACATGAGCCCTGCTTGTCGAAGGCCCCTGAGGGTGCCCCAGCACACATGTATGGTATTAGTGAGAGTCTTCAGCTGCCTACGATCATTGATTGCGTTTTGTTTTCGTAACTTTTATCAGGAATTCCTGCACCACCACAAGGGACCTGTATATCTTGTGTTGTCTGTCGTGTTCGATCCGTAGCCTGGCTGGGAATAGCATCGCGTAGGTTATGTTCGCCTTCTGTAGTTGTTTTTTAACAGTCTGATTCTCTCTTCTCATCGCTTGCACCGTGGTCGTGAAGTCTGGATAGAATGCAACTTGGAAGCCTTGATGTTGTAGATCTGCCTTCTCACGGGCCATCCGAAGTATCGTGTCTCGGTCATGGTAGTTCAATAGTTTTGCGCTGACTGGACGAGGAGGAGCGCCTGGGGGCGGTCTTGCCACTAGTGTCCTGTGGGTGCATTCAACCACCAGGACAGATAAGTAGCTTTCCCGGCCAAACATCTCAGTGAGCATTTGCTCCACATACAGCTCCATCTTGCCTGTATTTGTTGACTCCAGTATTCCCACTACGCACACGTTGCTGCAAAGAAAACGCGCCTCTAATTCTTCATTCTTATCTTGGATGACACTAAGGAGCTTCTCTATTTCTGTACACTTGCTCGTGGTAGTCTGCATGTCATCCTCGACCGTGGACAATCGTTGTTCCGCTTCCGAGATTCTGGAGGCCTGTTTGTCTTGTTTGGCTGACATGAAGTCCATGAGCTGATTGAGAGTGTCTATATTAGCGTCAATGTATTGCAAACTCTGTTGCATAGCTTGCAAGGTCACCGCCAGCTGCGGTGTTCCCTGGTCCACAGGATCCTGCCCGGAGTCTTTTTGGTCACTTTGTGCAAGAGATAGTGGTTTTTTTGTCTCGAAGGTGAGTTTTGGCTGCCCTTTGTCTGGCTTTTCCTTTGTGTCTAATGAAGCACTTGCGCAATGAAAGATGGTAGCAATCGTCTTCTATATAGGGCCATGATTTGAGCAGATTCTGCTCGTGACACTGCTCACTTTGTTAATTCTTTGCTTTTTAACATGCATTTTCGGCGTTCTTCTTTTAAAAAATTGAAATTGAAAATTGAAATTGCTCACTTCTGCATTGATTGCTGTTGCTACCGGGGTTGTGACTAGGTCACTCCCTACACTGCTTCTCACCCAATAGGAGGGTTGGACGCCAGCTGGGAGTGGGGCGGAACCCTTGACGCCAGAACAGGCTTTAAATTCGGGCCTGCGGCACAAACGCTCTTTTGAGCAGATTCTGCTTGTGACACTGCTCACTTTGTTAATTCTTTGCTTTTTAACCTGCACGTTCGGAGTTCTTCTTTTAAAAAATTGAAATTGAAAATTGAAATTGCTCACTTCTGCATTGATTGCTGTTGCTACCGGGGTTGTGACTAGGTCACTCCCTACACTGCTTCTCACCCAATAGGAGGGTTGGACGCCAGCTGGGAGTGGGGCGGAACCCTTGACGCCAGAACAGGCTTTAAATTCGGGCCTGTGGCACAAACGCTCGTTTGAGCAGATTATGCTTGTGACACTGCTCACTTTGTTAATTCTTTGCTTTTTAACCTGCACGTTCGGCGTTCTTCTTTTAAAAAATTGAAATTGAAAATTGAAATTGCTCACTTCTGCATTTATTGCTGTTGCTACCGGGGTTGTGACTAGGCCACTACCTACACTGCTTCTTACCCAATAGGAGGGTTGGACGTCAGATGGGAGGGGGGCGGAGCCATTGACGCCGGACCAGTCTTTAAATTCGTGCCTGCGGCGCGAGCACTCGTTTGAGCTGTTTCTGCTTGTGACACTGCTCACCTTGTTAAACCTTTGCTTTTTAACCTGCACGTTTGGCGTTCTTCTTTTAAAAAATTGAAATTGAAAATTGAAATTGCTCACTTCTGCATTGATTGCTGTTGCTACCGGGGTTGTGACTAGGTCACACCCTACACTGCTTCTCACCCAATAGTAGGGTTGAATGTCAGCTGGGAGGGGGCAGAGGGGCGGAGCCCATGACGCCAGAACAGGCTTTAAATTTGTGCCTGCGACGCGAGCACTCGTTCGAGCAGATTCTGCTTGTGACACTACTCACTTTGTTAATTCTTTGCTTTTTAACCTGCACGTTCGGCGTTCTTCTTTTAAAAAATTGAAATTGAAATTGCTCACTTCTGCATTGATTGCTGTTGCTACCGGGGTTATGACTAGGTCACTCCCTACACTACTTCTCACCCAATAGGAGGGTTGGACGTCGGCTGGGAGGGCAGTGGAGCCCTTGACGCCGGAACAGGCTTTAAATTCTTGCATGCTGCATGAGCGCACGGCAGACGCGCGCAGCGGGCGCGCCGCTGGCGCACCCAAGGCAAGCCCATCTGCGCCCGTCCGTGCCAGGCCGGGGCATGGGGCATCTTACTCTGCCCAAAAATACTATTATTCAGCGGCTAGTCTTAAAAATATGGCACTCAACAAAGTACAGCTGCTTGAAACTCATCTGGCACAAAAATTGCAAAACCTGGAGCTCCTAAATCCTAATCCTAGACCTTACACCTTTACCACTAATATAGGTGAACGGTTCACTAGCCCAGCTGCCATGCCCACAATTGCTACGGATATAGGTCTGAATAAACGGCTAGCTAAAGACTTCAATGTGATGTATCTTAACACGCGCTCTATGGTCAAGCATCAACTAGACATTTTTAATATATTGACTACTGATTCTCCAGACTTGCTTCTACTGACTGAAACTTGGCTCACGGCAGAATCATCCTCTTAGATTCTAGCACCCCTTCCTGATAATTATTTGCTTTTTCATACTGACAGACTGCCAGGTAAAAGAGGGGGTGAAGTGGCGGCTGTCATTAAAAAAGAACTATCCGTTACTACTATGCCTCACTTTGAACTACCATCAGTTGATTCCTTAGTAGTTAAATTTGACCTACACAAGAGAACTCTCCTGTGTGTGGTATTGTATAGACCCCCTAAATCGATGCCTGATTTTCACAAAGCTCTAGCAAATCATATTGCGTCTTTGACCACAGATTATGATAAAGTTTTGGTCGCAGGTGATCTGAACTATTTGGCTAATGAAGCAGATGAGGGCACTTTGTCTAAGGAACTTACAGAGTCCCTCACCAGCCTCAACCTCACCCAACATATTCTTTCTCCTACGCATACCGGAGGCCACACTCTTGACCAAGTGTGGTCTACTAATGTAACCTTATACAACTTGGTAACTCAACCATGCGTATGGTCAGATGACTACATCATTAGCTTTAAACTGAACAATCTGTCAATATTGAAACAATTATCTCACTCTAGAAGTACCTTCAGAAACTGGAATTGTGTTGACCTGAAAGCACTCCTGGATACTCTCTCTTTTGAGCAGGTTTCCTCTGAGGGCATTTTACATCCATGCCCCCCTTCAGACTAAAAACTCCCACCTTAGGCAACATGAAGCATCTAAATGATTCACAAAGGAGTTGGGAGCTTTAAAACTTCATGTACGCCAAGCTGAACGGAAATGGCGGAAATTGTACTCTACAAAGGCCAAAACAAAGTATATGGCAAAACTACATGAGTACAAAATAGCTATTGTGGAGGCCAAAAGAGCTTTCTTTACTAATAAAGCACTCAACTCTGATAATAGCTCTAAGGAAATTTTCAGGATTGTGAAAGAACTTTCCAATCCGAGCCGCGTGGCTCCACCTGTTAAAGCCACTCAGGAACTATGTCATGATCTGAACTCTTTCTTGGTGGAAAAAAATAATAATTCAAAACTCCATTGTTTGTAACAATAAAAATATTGAAGACAGTGTAGTCTCTCCTAATCCTCCCTCTCTCGACACTTTTCCCATGCTAGATAGGGAATGCTTTCTGGAATTGGTAGCGAAGGTTAAATCTGGCTCCCCTAAGGAGGGATGCCCCATTAACCCCTTCGATGCGAGTGACGGAGCGGTTCTGTCAAGCTGGTCGGTTGCGCTGTGCGCATGACGGAACCACTCCGTCATGGCCCCGCCCGCGCACGGAACCTTCAGCACAGCGCGGTAATCCGCGCCGCGCTGAAGGGGTTAACATAAAGAAAGCAATTTATCGGGCTTTCCCCGATACCTTCCTTGAGCGCCTTAATTTCTCCCTGTCTCAGGGAACTGTACCGTCAGCCTTTAAGGAAGCGGTAGTCATCCCACTTCAACAAAAACAAGGTTTAGATCCTCATAAGTTGGAAAATTAGAGACCTATATCATTGCTCCAGTTTCCAGAGAAATTACTGGAAACTCATGTTGCATCCTGTCTCAGTTCTTTTCTAGAAGCATCCAAGTTCCTGGACACTCACCAGGCTGGGTTCCGCCCGCGCATTCCACCGAATCTGTGATCCTATCAGTACTGGACGATCTTAAAGGACAGGCTGACATTGATCACACTCAGGCTCTGATCCTCCTTGACCTGTCTACAGCATTCGACACCATGAACCACAACATTTTGGTGGACCGTATTGCCGCAGCGGGTCTTGGGGGCTCGGCACTGGACTGGTTTGGGTCCTTTTTAGAGAACCGCAAACAATCGGTGTGGCTTTTGCCCCACAATTCTAACATTGTTGAAATGAGCTGTGGCATCCCACAGGGCTCCTCCCTGTCGCCAATCATTTTTAATATTTACATATGTCCCCTAATTTCGAGCCTTCGGCAGATGGGGGTAAAAATCTTTAATTACGCAGACGATATGCAGCTGATTTTTACTCTGGACAACTCTACCTAATGCAAAGATTTTGTCAGGAGCTCTATGATGTATGTAAAAACCTGGATGGATACGAACCAACTAAAACTCAATTCTGAAAAAACTGAGATAATCATCCCGAGCAACAAACTTACTCACTGGACACTCTCTTACTGGCCACCTGAGTTAGGTGCGGTCCCAATCCCCAAACCAGCGATCAAGAGTTTGGGTCTTCACATTGACTCTGACCTCTCTATGAGCGCTCAAATTAACGCAGTTACTTCTGCCTGCTTTGTCCAACTTCGTAAACTGCGTAAGATCAGATGCTTCTTCAGTTGAGAGGCCAGCATTCAAATTGTGATTGCCCTCAACCTTTCTAAATTAGATTATGGAAATGCCCTTTATCTTGAAATTCCACTATATCTGAGACACCGTCTTCAGATGATCCAAAATCAAGCAGATAGAATCATCCATCTTAAGGATAGGAGAAGTCACATTACTCCGTTACTTAAAGATCTCCACTGGCTTTCAGGAGCAGCGTGTTATGTTTAAAATTGGCTGCATCCTTTTCAAAGCCACTCAAGAAACCGGCCCAAGTTTCATTCTCTCATGCATCAGAAAGCACCTGCCTAAGCGTAACCTGAGATCGAAACATCTGAATCTTTTGATGGTGAATTAAACGGAAACAAATTGGTGGGACCCGGTTTTCACATCTGGGCCCGAAGTTCTGGAACTCATTGCCTACTTCTATTAGGCTGGAGGCTGACTATATGCGGTTCAGGAAATCTCTAAAAACCTGGCTGTTCTCCCTAGCCTATAATCAGTTGATCCTCACTCGGTTTTCAATTTTTTTTCTACTCAAACCCACCAGCGCCAAGAGACCTGTAGGTGAACGTGCGCTTATATAAATTCCCAAAATACATAACATAACGATGGATGGCTGTGTTCAGTCCTCGGCCCAGCCCCCCAAAAAAAATTCTATATGGGATGCCTGGAGAGTTGGCCGAAGGTGTAGTAGGCCCTGGGCCGTGAGGCCGTGAGGCCGTGAAGCCGTGAAGCCGTGCTCCAGGCTGGTAATGTTGCGTAGCTCACACGGCGGGCCCAGCTCTTTCCATGCACTCACACCGCTCAACTGATGGTGCTCCCCCCCTCGGACTCGGGTCATAGCGTGTGTAAGACCCTGTATTGCTCGCTGAACTGCCCTGTGGGAGGGGGAGGAGGGGGAGTGTGCAGCGAGTACTCTTGTTCGCGTCTGCCACGTTAGGCCGAGGTTGTTGGATGAACGGATATTTCACAGATCTTGAACGCCTGGCCGGCGGAGCTGCACTAAAGTGCGACCATCTTGCGTCACGCTCTCTAGCGCCCCCTTGTTATCTCAATGTTGATGAGGTTTAGCATCGGCAATAAACCTTGGTAAAGCTAAAATGGAAGTTAACACTTTTCAAAACTGAAACCTGCTGACTTTATCAATGAGTGCTATCTAATGACAACCTCACTCAACTCACAGCAATTGTAACACAGACAAAAAGGTTTATACAGGACATGCTCTTAAAAAAAAAAGTGAAAGTCTTTTATTGTGGGTCAGGCTTTGCAGTATCTAGCAATTTGAAGAGTATTAATAAAGGAAGTCTTGCCTTGCGAAAATAGTTTCTCGGAATTTGGATGACTACAAATGAATTGATGTAGGCTGTAGTTATTTGCCTCACATTCGTTATTTAGATCCTACAATTTTTTTGAGGGCTTAGGAGGTATTTGGATTTTCTAACCCCGCCAAAATGCAGCAAACTATATCCACTCCATTGAGGTGTGCCAGCACTTGCCTCTTATGTTAATTCGTGGGCTTCTCATAGAACATCGAAGAACAAGTGTGTATTATACACAGATGATTGTGTGGGAGCCCGTCATCGCCGATTCTGCCTCCATGGGCGAGCAGGACTCCAAGTCCCAGGCAACTTTGAGGCACTGTGGCCACCGCCGACGTTTTGCACGCACCAGGAGACGCATTAAGCCAGTTTGGTGCTCCCGCAGAAGGGGAGCTTGTCATCGCCGATTCTGCATGCTTTGCCACTCCAGGGGGGAGCAGGACTCCACGTCCCAGGCATTTTTGCGGCACTGCAGCGGCCGCCGTCGTTCTGCACGAGCCAAGAGGCGCATTAAGCCAGCTCGTGGCTCCCGCAGAAGGGGAGCTTGCCATCGCCAATTCTGCCTTCCTTGCCGCACCAGGGGGAGCAGGATTCCAGGTCCCAGGCATCTTTGCGGCACTGTGGCCTCTGTTCTGCACGCACCAGGAGGCGCATTAACCCCTTCGCTGCCAGGCCTTTTCCCCTCCTGTGCCACGCCCTTTTTTGGCTATTTGGGGTAGTGCGCACTGAGGCCCCTATAACTTTTTGACCACATAAGGTATACACGCCAAATTTGCGTCCTTTTCTTCCAACATCATGGGGATTCTAAAGGTACTCAGGGTTTGTGGATTCTCCTAGAGGGGTCACAGAAATGAGCCAAAATACAGCAACATTTTGTTTTTTTTCGGAAAAATGCGAAAAACGGGCTGCAAATGAAAGCATCTGGGTTTTTCCCTGCAAATGTTATCAAAAAAGGGTTTGTGGGGTTGAAATCACCATTTTCCCAGCTTTTGGGGGATACCAGACTTTTGTGAGAAACCCAACATTTTTTACACAGTTTTGGCATTTTTCTGGGACATAGCCTAATTTTGCTATTCCAGTTAATGGCAGAAATGGGTACAAAAACAATAATGGATCCTGGAAAGCTAAACATTTTCGAGAAGAAGACAAAATTCTGAATTCAGCAAGGGGTCATTTGTGTAGATCCATCAAGGTTTTTTTATAGAAACTAACAGTTAAATATAGGATAAATTGAAAATTAGTTGAAAAAAACAGCCTTTTGTGTCAACGTTTTCACCTGTAACTTCTTCTAATTATGACAGCTCTTTGAAAGCAATATACCATTACATCCGCTGGACATTACTGGTTGTGGGGATATATAGGACTTGTAGGTTCACCAAGAACCCAACGAACCCAGAGCCAAAAACTGAGCAGCAACTTGCAATGGTTTTTTATTATGTACCGGGTATATAGTAATTATTCTGTAAAAATGTGTACATGGAAAAATCGGTATGAAAGACACCTATGTATTTCTGAAATGGGAACAAAATATAGAGTTTAGAAACAGTAGATATTTGCACATTTCTGAAATTGGGAATACTCATACTAGCATGAGAATTATCAGTAATTTTTTAGAATGGCTTCTTTTTTACACAATATCTTTCATTTGGAAGGCAGAAATGCATCAAAAGTCAATAGATAATAACAGTTCCTTTACAAATCTGAATTACCCCAAGTCTCCCAATAAAAATGGTACCTCACTTGTGTGGGTAGGCATAGTGCCCGCGACAGGAAACGGCGCAAAATGCAACGTGGTCACACCTCAATTTCGCAGTGAAAAATTACCCTTTTTTGGCAAAATGTCTAGCTGTAGTTTTTGAACCCTAGCTCTGCGGGCACCTTGGGAAACCTAGCAAACCTATACATTTTTTAAAACTAGACACCCAGGGGAATCCAGGATGGGGTGACTTGACTGTCTCCCACCAGGGTCTGTTACCCAGAATCCCTTGCAAACCTAAACAATTGACAAAAAAACACATTTTCCCCATATTTCTGTGGTGGAAAGTTCTGGAATCTGCGTGGATCCACAAATTTTCACCCACGAGAAAAAGTCTTACGAGAAAAAGTCTTACGAGAAAAACGGTACCTCACTTGTGTGGGTCGGCCTAGTGCCCGCGACAGGAAACGGCGCAAAAAGCAATGTGGTCACACCTCAATTTTGCAGTGAAAAATGACCCTTTTTTGGCAAAATGTCTAGCTGTAGTTTTTGAACCCTAGCTCTGTGGGCACCTTGGGAAACCTAGCAAACCTATACATTTTTTAAAACTAGACACCCAGGGGAACCCAGGATGGGGTGACTTGACTGCCTCTCACCAGGGTCTGTTACCCAGAATCCCTTGCAAACCTACAAAATTGACAAAAAAAACACATTTTCCCCACATTTCTGTCGTGGAAAGTTCCGAAATCTGCATGGATCCCCAAATTTCCACCCACCCCGCATTCCCCAAAGTCTTACGAGAAAAACGGTACCTCACTTGTGTGGGTCGGCCTAGTGCCCGTGACAGGAAACGGCGCAAAACACAACGTGTTCACACCTCAATTTCGCAGTGAAAAATTACCCTTTTTTGGCAAAATGTCTAGCTGTAGTTTTTGAACCCTAGCTCTACGGGCACCTTGGGAAACCTAGCAAACCTATACATTTTTGAAAACTAGACACCCAGGGGAATCCAGGATGGGGTGACTTGACTGCCTCCCACCAGGGTCTGTTACCCAGAATCCCTTGCAAACCTAAAAAATTGACCAAAAAAACACATTTTCCCCACATTTCTGTGGTGGAAAGTTCCGGAATCTGCATGGATGCACACATTTCCACCCACCCCGCGTTCCCCAAAGTCTTACGAGAAAAACGGTACCTCACTTGTGTGGGTCGGCCTAGTGCCCGCGACAGGAAACGGCGCAAAACGCAACATGGTCACACCTCAATTTCGCAGTGAAAAATGACCCTTTTTTGGCAAAATGTCTAGCTGTAGTTTTTGAACCCTAGCTCTACGGGCACCTTGGGAAACCTAGCAAACCTTTACATTTTTGAAAACTAGACACCCGTGTGCTTCCAGGGAGGCATGGCTTGCGTGGATCCCCCAACGCTTCCTTGCCCAGAATCGCCTGCAAACCTCAATTTTAGCTGAAAAAATCACATTTTTCACACATTTTTGTGTGGGAAAGTTGTGGTATCACCGGGCTCACTCAAATTTCCCACCACCCAGCGTTCCCCCGGGTCTCCCGGTAAAAATGGTGCCTCACTTGTGTGGGAGGCCCAAGTACCCGCGACAGGCAAGGGCCCAAAACGTATTGAGGCGACATGAAAATTGCCTACCTCAAAACGACCTGGTTTTGCAAGGGAAGTCACCTGGGTTTTTGGCCTGGTGCTCGGCGGCCACCTAGGGGAACCTACCAAACCCACACATTTCTGAAAACTAGATACCCGGGGGATTCCAGGGAGGTATGGCTTGCGTGGATCCTCCAACGTTTCCTTACCCAGAATGCCATGCAAACCTCAAAATTAGCTGAAAAAATCACCTTTTTCACATATTTTTGTGTGGGAAAGTTGAGGCATCACTGGGCTGACACAAATTTCCTACCACCCAGCGTTCCCCCGGGTCTCCCGATAAAAACGGTGCCTCACTCGTGTGGGAGGCCCAAGTACCTGTGACAGGCAAGTGGGCAGATTAGGGGCCAATGCCCCATCTGCCCCCCGGGGGGGGCAGAAAGACTGTAGTAATTGGGGGGTGGGGTGGGGGCATGGGCCTGCCCGTTTTGGGCAGCCCCCACCCGTATTTTTATTGATAAAAAAATTCCCTGGGGTCTAGTGGGCTTTTTGCCCCCCCCCCGGGGTGGCAGATTGGGGACTAAATCCCCCATCTGCCCCCCAGGGGGGGCAAAAAGACTAAATTGCGCCAAAGTTACATGGGGGAGCAAAGGCCCTTGCCCAAGGGGCCGCTCCCCCCTCCCTGGTATCTAGTGGGTGGATCCCTGCTTGGGGATCGCCTCCTGTGGCGATCCCCAAGCAGGGATCCACTGGGGAGGGGTACAATTGGAAAGGGGAGATTCTCCCCTTTTTAACGATACCTCTCCCGTCTTTCTACGTGCTCAGGGGGCTGAGATAGCCCCCTGAGCACGTAGAAAGTGAAACTGAAATGAGCCTCTTGGCTCATTTCAGTTTCACATTCACTGTAATGACGTTGGCGCGACGTGCGCGACGATCGTCATTACAGTGAAAGGCGGGGGGGGGGGGGGGGCCTCGGGAGCTGGGGAAGCTCTTCCCCAGCTCCCGAGGCTATTTTGGCAGAAAGGGAATCCCTCTGGTGCCCGCACCAGAGGGATTCCTGAGGGAATGCCTCATGACGAGCTGGACTCGTCATGGGCACAGCGTGACTGTGCTCCATGACGAGTCCAGCTCGTCATGGGCATACAAGGGGTTAAGCCAGCTTGGTGCTACCGCAGTGCGGCAAAGATGCCCAGGCCATGGGCGGGCCCGTTTACGCCTGGAGGAGACCGGAGGAGACTGGGCTGGGCCTACCCTCTTGGTTTTTGGACTTCACCTGCTTTGTGAAATATTGAGAAGGTAAAAAGGGTTTTCTTGGTGCTTGTGGTTCAAATTTCATCTGGAATCCAGCCTGTTTTAGTAAAACTATGTGGAGACGAACAACATCGCCTGCCATAAATCTCACTGACACCACGTTGGATGGCTTTCTTCAAAAAGCGGTGGGGGCCAGTGATAAAGAAATAGAGCTGGCAAAGCGAAGACTCTTGCTAGCCCCCTCTCTGCCTCACCTCCCTCCGCTACTATTGACCTTGGCAACAACACAATTGAGACAGATTTTGAACTTAGAACTCAAGTACCCATTTCACCCATCTTTAAAATTGTACACCAGGCTGGACTAGGTGCCATACACGAGGGAAACAAGCAGGTCTCCAATCCAATTTTAGAGAACAATGGACCTTTGCAATTAGTGGGGGGGGGAGAGGAAACGTCCTGAGATGGCAGGGGCTGATCTTAAATCGAAGGGTCAGTCAGCCAAGGGTAAGAGAACCAGACACGATCACACAATAGCCAGGACAAACAGAACACGAGGGGGACCAGGAAAGAAGGGCTACATTTGTAAGTTCAGATATTTTTTGTGATAAAATGTGTAAATTTGTATGAGATGCATTAGCCCCGATTAACCCGTATTGAAGATCAGCTTTCTTGTGTGATGCAGGATTTAAGCAAGAGCTTAGTAAACAATATTGATAACTTGCAGAGGGATAAGGCCATCCAACCAAGCAGGACAGGTAGTAGCACAGATAGTGATATCCCTGATCGGCCAGTCGCAAAAAATGCAATACAGACTCAAAGTAGGGCTGACTCTCTTCAAGAGGGTCCAAATGACAATTCCCAGTTTTTATCCCCCGGTAACATGTACGGCAGTTGAATAACTATAGGCTGAGACAAGGGGCCCCTAATCGGTTGAGATATTACTTGTTAAATGGGGGTAGTTCTCATCAAGGGAATCCTAGTAGTAATGCCACAGTACATAATTCCCCTGGAAGGGTGGGTGCAAAAGATATATTAAATTTACCACCAGATTGCACCCCTTATACATTGATCTTGACAGGAGTTCCTTATCTCTCTCTAGATAGTCAAGACAGTTGCCAAACCCTAATTAACAAATCAGCCCATTGGTGCCTTTGTAAAACTTCGTCCCAGATAAACTGGTTTGACCATATCCTCATAGCCAGGCGGGTGAACTGGCTTGGGCATACTGCCAAATCTTTTGAAGGGGATTGTGTGGCCCTAAACTTTAGGGACGCTAGAACTGTGCATTTTCTTTTAAGTCACCTCAAATATACACCCAACGAGAATACAATGATAAGGGCCTACCCATTGTTTTTTTATTATTCCCCTTATCGAGGATTTAAGGTAAAACAAGGGCCCCTCGTGACAGGCATAAATTCATACCCATGCACACAGCCTCCCTCTTTTTTTCCCCGCAACCGTTTTGAGGCACTTTCAGGCCTCACTGATATTGATTGACTACACATTCTTCGTAGACAGGTTGCGGTGAAAGGAAGGCTTGGACAACATTGCAGTAACTTAGAGAGCGATTCCGATTTCGATGAGGATGAGGCCAGAAGTATAGGGAGCAAATATTCAGCTGATATAACACCTGATATAATCATAAATATTAGTAAGAGCCCAGACAATCATGAGGACAAAATTTTAATTTCTGATAACACTCCTGTAGGCGAACCCATAGTTGAAGGGCTCAAACCTCTGGCTCATGAGATATCGCCCATTTCAAAGAACACTCCAGAGGATCCATCAAATCAGGGATTTACTACACTTCCCTTTCAAATTATTTCCTGGAATATCACAGGAATCCACCCTAAGTTTACGAACGAAGTATGGTTAGATTGTATCAGAGGGTTTGAAATCATCTGTCTTCAAGAAACCTGGTCTAGGGATGATGTTGTTCTAGATGGTTTTCACTCTTTTACAGTACCCACAATACCCTCCTCAGCAGGAAGAGCAAAAAGAGGGACCGCAATGCTAATCTCAGTGAAATAAAATCCTCCTGTATAATCTCATCACACTGGTACCAACTGATTTTGCTATCTAATTTAATTAAAGCCAAGATATTAGTGGTAAATTGGTATTACAATATTTTTGATCCAAATAGCTGTGACATTATCGAATCCTTACAGGCAGAATTGACAAAATTAACTGGTAAGTGACAGCCATTATGCATATTATGGGTGGGGGATTTTAATTACATAACCTGTAAGCATAGTAGCCAACGAGTCTGTGGGTTGGTTGGATACTGAGGGTCAGCATCAGCCAGACTGTATTCATTCACCTTAAGGTGAAGCTTTAAACTATTCTCATTGGTAATGACCTAGGTATTATTAACAACTTGGTTTGTGGTCCCTTCTCACAGTACCCTACCTATGTGGGCAGAAGTAGGGAAAGTTTTAGTGACCACATGTTGATAACTAGGACATTTCTCTTACTTGTCCATGATTTTACGGTGGAGACTAACTGCGCCAGTGACCACAATCACCTTATAGTATCTCTAAATACAACTACCCAGGCGGGGGAGGGCGATGACCCCCCTATTTTCTGCAATCCAAACAAAGGGGTGAGATTGAATTAGGGCAAGATAAACTCTCTAAAATTTGAGGCAGGCACCATTATGGAAAATTGTCACTCTATCATGAGGTGTCTGCAGTAAGACATCCCCCCCCCCCCCAGCTGAGGTTGTCCGGGAACTTGGGCTGCTCATTTCAGATGTAGCTAAGAGACTGACTAGTCCCGCTCACCAAAGGAAACCTTATAGCCTGCGGTGGTTTAATACTGAATGTACAAAGGCCCTATAGAATCTCAAAAGGGCACTTCATGCTATACTTAGAGACAGCCATTTAATTTAAAGTGCAAGGCAAACGTATAAAATTACTATCGGGAAAAGAAAAGAAAAATTGAGGACACAGGCATGGGAAGACTTGGAGAGAGCAAGTTCCCTTAAAGATTGTAAAAGCTTTTGGAATATTATTAACCAACCGCTGTTCACGGAAGAAGTAACACAGATGGGCTCATTGATCCTGGGAGATGCCTGGGAAAGTCACTATATTTAACCCGCTGTCTAAGCAGCTAGTGGAGAACACAGGGGATTTGCCTGTAGATCTAATTGCAGCCTCCCTCCTAAGTTCTTCCATCACAGTATCGGAGGTTGAGGAGGTGTTAGTTTGTGGAATTTGTTTGAAAGCCCCAGGGCCGGATGGGGTCCCACTTGATTTGTTTAAAAGGAATCCTAACCTGTGGGCACTTTTATTGACAAATGTTTTTAAGGCAGTAGTCATTGGGCTTGTGCCAGCGTCTTGAAGGTGGCTATCGTGGTTCCCGTTTTTAAAAAGGGCAATAGGAGGGACCCGGCGTGTTACAGACCTATCTCTCTTATTGATGCTACAGCAAAAGTCTTAGGGAGGGTCCTCCTTGCCCGATTGAAGGCCTGGGCATTTGACACAGGTGTTATGTCTAAACTACAATATGGTTTTAGGAAAGGATTGGGTACTGTACCGTACTGGGGTGAATGTATGACATTGTTATGCATTCTGTCCATCAATTGTTCTTTTTGCATTTGTTACCCCGAGTGGAACGCGTATGCCTAGACGTGGGTTCCGTGCTCTCCATGCCACTGGAGTCAAGCTATCCTGGCTGATGAGGGCTGAAAGGCCGAAACCGTTCCTAGGATGCTTGTTTCCAGTCCAGGGAGGGCCTGGCCTGGCAGTTCGGGCTGGACTGTTCCCATTGGGCGCAGGGTCAAGGCTGATTTGCATATTGCTGGGTCCAAACTAGAATGGCATGGTGAGCAAAAAAATTATGGATTTAGGCCCAGATCTCTGTACTGGGGTGAATGTATGACATTGTTCTGCATTCTGTTCATCAATTGTTCTTTTTACTAATGAGCAATGCCTTAATTTGTCCCTAATTGTCAACAAGTACATGAAAGCCAGGAAGGGTTCTATTCACCTGGCCTTCATGGACTTGTCCAGTGCTTTTGACATGCTTAATCGGGACAAATTGTGGGACATGATGGGAAAAATGGGTGTAGAAGAAGAATTGATATCCCTTTTACGTAGGTTACATTCTAATACTTCAGTTGTTATAAGATATGGCCACCAGGGTGAAAAGATCAAACCTATCATGTCCACAGAAGGCGTTCGGCAAGGCTGCATTTTGGCCCCATTTCTCTTCTTAATCTACACCAACGGGCTAGAGGCTTACTTATTAGGCACAGAGATAGATTTCCCTTGAATTGGTGATAAGTTTGTTCCATTACTATTGTATGCAGACGATACAGTGCTAATGGCATTGACAGCAAATAGCCTCGGAAAATCACTTAGGGCCAGATGAAAGACCAAGTCATTTTGCGAGTCGCAAATTGCGCTCAATTGCGAGTCGCAACTTGCGACTTGCAAAATGAGATGTACAACAGTGTCAGAGACACTGTTTGCGATTCTCAATGGGGTCGCAAATTGCGTACCTCATCAATATTCAAGAGGCACTCGCAATTTGTGACCCCATTGAGAATGGCTGGCCCGCCTAGGTATGGTGGCCTGCTGGGCTCAGCAGACCTCCATGTCTGGGACTGCTTTTAAATAAAGCAGTTTATTTAAAATGCAACCCATTTTCCTTAAAGGAAAACGGGATGCATTTAAAAAAAAAAAAAAGAATGTAACATTTTCGTTTCATTATTTAAGGGCAGGTAGTGGTCCCTGGGACCACTGCCTGTCCCTAAATAATATATTTCCCTGCATTCACAATGGGTGGGGGTACCCTGGGGACCCCACTCCCTTTTGCGAGTGCTTTACCACCCTCTTGAAGAGGGCGGTAAATTGCAAAACATTCTTACATAGGGTAGCGAGTCGATGTGAGGAAGGGATGGCCTTGGAACATCCCTTCCTAATAGCAAGTCGCAAGTCCTATTTAGCAAGTCGCAAATAAATTGCGACTGGCTAAATAGGGTTTGTACATCGCCCAATAGTATTTTGCTTTCGCAAACGGGTCTCAAACTTGTTTGCGCATGCAAATAGGGTTGTACATCTGGCCGTTAACGCTTTTACTGAATTTATGTCGTCGCTTGACTTAAAAGTTAAATTTATTACATCTTGTATAATGGTGTGTGGACCCAAGTTGACAAAAACCAGGAATTTTGCCGTAAAGGCAATAAGATTAGAAAAGTTGAATAATTTCAGTTACCTGGAGAACTTATTTAATGATAAGATGAACTGGGAACTACTTATCACAGCAAGGGCGCATCAAACAAATAGGGTTGTAGAGCGGTTATTTCGCTTTGCATTGAAATTATGTCACAAGCCAGTGAGAGAGATAATTAACCTTTATAAAGCCAAATGTCTGTCTATTGCAACATATGGGGCAGGGGTGTGGGGACACCATAGAAGTTGTCAACTACAAGTTTTGGGAAATACATTTATAAAAAGATTACTGATGATTCCAACTAATGCCCCCATATGCTTCTGTCATAAAGAACTGGGGTTAGAGTATATAGAGGACCGTATAGAGAGCGCCCCTTTGTTCTTAAAGGCAAAAGTTTGGCTGACTGATGAACCAAGGTTCTCGAGGGAAGTAATCAAAGATTTTATCTATCTGGATAGTGCCCTAACAATTCCTTGGATTCAATTTGTGAGAGATACATTTTTAGAGATCGGATTGGGGCACTTTTATCATAATCCAGAAAGCATTCCCACAAACGTTAAAGTTATTATTAAAGAGGCAAACCACTTCAATGCTGCCATACGCTATTTTCAACAGGAGGAGATGGGCCCTTCATGTTCCTTTCCCATGCTTCAGTAATATTATTTAACTTTTACCACTAATATTCAGGCCAGATTTCTTTTAACCAGATTTCGTTTATGCACTCTACACTTTTTAGTGGCCTTTCCGTGCCAAATAGGGTGGGCAAACAAGTTTATGCCCTGCCCATGCGATAATTTGGCCAGCCAAAGCACCATGCACTTTATTTTATTTTGCACTTTATATAAAGAGGTGAGGAACAAATCTTTAGCTCCATTATTATCAAAGATTCGCCCTTGTACAAATGTATATGGTTTTAATTATTTGCATACATGGGCCATCCCTGTTATTTTCTCTGCGGTTTCTAATTATATTAAAGTGTCGATGGCTATTAGAAAGTGCTATGAGTTTTAGAGACTCAACAAGATTGATGCAATTATTGGTTTAGTTAAACCTTATATCACTGAAATTTGGCCTGACTTAATGAAATATTATGCCGAACTAAGGGGCCAATTACGATGGCGGAAGGACCGTCACCGCAAGCCATGTGGTAGCGGTCCTTCTGCCATCGGACCGCTATTTTCCCCCGATCCAGACTGCGATCATGGTGGACGCATAGACCGTTCACCACCGAACCGCCACAGGGAATTGTACCAATTGCCCGTGGAGCAGTCTGCATCCATAAAATAGTGGCAGTGCCTAACAGGCACCGTCCGCCAAATTAGGATGCTGTCTTCAATCAGCCTTTCCGTGGCTGCGAAACCGCAATTGAAAGGCTGGTGGAGATTGGCTTTGGGTGCCCGTTGCAGGCCCCCTTTGTGTTCGGGGGGTGTGGGTGCACTGAGGGGGTACCCATTGTATGCCCCTACATTTCACTGCACCAAGTGGCAGGCACCGTGTGGTGCCTGCCACATAGTGCAGTGAAATGCATAACGTGCATTTCGAACATTGCGGCGGGTGCTGCAGTCAGCAGCACCTGCCTCAATGTTAAAGTGCAAAATATGACCGACATGGTGGCAGTCGCATCCTAATTGGGTGTGCAGGACCGCCGCATGTATTGCAGACGGTCCCGGTCACCCCCACAATGACGGATGGACTGGAGTCCGTTCACCATCGTAATCGGTTCCTAAATGTTTTATTCTCACTAATGAATCTTTTTAATTATAAAATTTCATGAATTGTTTATTCATCTTTTTTATTGTGATTGTTTTTTTAAAAATGTAATTGCAATGTTTTATCCTGTCAAACTTTTATGGTTGTGAACCGCAATAAAGTTACTCTTGACTTGACATTGTGTTTCTTTGACCTCTGTTTATCTTGCCCAATGAACACTGACAGAAACGTGATCAACAGATTATCTGATAAATGTGAACCTTGAATTAATAACTATTTAAAAAAATACTTAAATCTAACTTTTGTTACCGTGGTGAGTGGGCTGAAGCTAGTGGAAGTACACCACATTTCAGGAGGTATTTTTCTGCCTTGATTGATGAAGCAGCATGCCAGAAAATATGTAAATAAAGGAGAAAGGATAAGCTCTGCTGATGAAAGTAAAAACAGTGAAACACTGGTCTCAAGAGACTTTTAAGAATATACAGAAGCTGCTGTGATTGCACAAAACTTAAAAATAAAATTGCTATCAATGATTTACAGGAGAATGGAACAATGTTTGAAAGGGTGCTTCTAATAACGTGTTGATTTAGGACAAAAAATGTTGTCGAAAACTTGTCTCAATTCGTGCTTGTATGCATCTGGTTATGTAGCTATTACATAGCTAATACAAAGCTACCTATATGTATAGTGTTGCATTCTATCTGTCCTGAGGAAGACCCCAGCTGACTTGACATCTAGGGTTGAAATGTTAACAAATCATTACCAGAATATTGTGTGTGAAAAATTGTTGATGGGTTTTTTGTTTGAATATCGTCTGACATAAATTTTGTGGCCTAAATATCGTCCTGTTGGGTGTAGACTTTCTATTATTCATTTCAATAGTGCTACATATTTGTAAGGAAATGATACCATACCTGACTCACTTTACCATGTGCCACCTGCACTCTCAAAGTTCACTTACATTTTGACACCATTTTTGTACAAACTACTGAAAACATAACATGCATGTCAACTGCCTAGACCTCTACACTGACTATAAAAGCATCTGAAAAATAAAACGCCTTTGTTTTGATTCATTCGAAATCGTCATTGCGCAAGTACTGACGACATTGCTGATGCATATGCACACTGTTATTACTTGGGAAATATATCCACATTTTTCAACAGGAAACTCTGTCCTTTTATAATTTACCAATGCTGGATTGATCACCGTCAGCAGTCCATGAAGATGGAGAGGCTGGGACCAATATATGCAAACGGGAAACATCCATAACAACACAGACATTACATCATAATGCCTTTACAACACATACATTACATCGTTGGTGCTATTACGCTTGCCATTACTATGCATGCCGTAACAACGCATGTACATTTACATTGCATGGCTTTACAACACATTTTTAAGGTAAGTGATTTATTTTTTATGTTTATTTGTCTTTAATTTTTTATTTAAGTAGCTTAAACTTAAAGTAGAGATATTTACATTTTTTTTATCTTTGTTCTTTTTATTTATATATTAAAAATTATTATGTGATATGTTATTATACGTAATTAGGGCTTTTGGGTGTGAAAGTGCGTTAATACTCGGGTATATTTTTAAAAATAAATATTTATTAATATGTTAAAAGGGTTTTAGCACCTTTTCTCTGGTACGGGATGCCAGGAAAATAGGGTTTTGGGTGGGGTAGTGTTTTATTCCTTGGGTATTTTTTTAAATACCTGGGTAGTAATTTTTAACAGGTAATACCTTTGTAATTAAAGTAATGAAACATATTTATTAATATGTTAAAAGGGTTTTTGCACCTTTTCTCTGGCACAGGATGCCAGAAAAATAGGAGTTTGGGTGGAGAAGTGTATTTAATTCTTGGGTATTTATTTAAATACACAGGTATTAATTTGATAACATTTAATACCTTTTTAATTAAAGAAATAAATAATATTTATTAATTTGTTAAAGGGGTTTTGATACCTTATCTCTGGCATGGGATGCCAGAGAAATAGGGTTTTGGGTGGGGAAGTGTTTTAATACTTGGGTATTTTTTTGAATACCCAGGTATTAATGTTTGAACTTTTATTACCTTTTTAATAAAAGTAATTATAAATATTTATTAATATGTTAAAATGGTTTTGACACCTTTCCTCTGGCACAGGATGCCAGGGAAATAGGGGTCTTGGGTGGGGAAGTGTTTTAATACTTGGGTATTTTTTTAAATACCCAATTATTAGATTTTTTTAAAGTGTACAGTAATTTGTAATTCTTTGATTTAAAAATAAGAATGTAAGAATGGTTTAAAAATGCAATTAAAATGTAGTAATGTAGTATATTAAATAATAGTTTATTAATTAATAAATACAAGGGCCAGTAGTGTTATTTAAATAATAAATTTAAAATAAATTACAATTTAAAGAAATAGATTATTTTATAAAAAAAAGTATATATGTACTAGAACACTTTTTTTATTTAAATTAGATTCACTTATAACAATTAATAAACATTTATAATACTTTTAAAAAATAAAAGACAATAAATTGAACAAATTAAATAATGTATTTTTAATAACCTTTTATTAAAAAAATATTAAATTAACACTCCAATTGTTTTTTTTATTGAACACACACATATATATATATTTGTTAAATAATTTATTTGGGAAACAAAAAAAGATATGCAGTTGATTTTTTTTTTTTTTTAAATCACCATTTTTCCCACGGTTTTTATTGTATTCAATAGGTGAAATTGTCCTTTTTGACGTTTAAACTTTTTCAGATGACGTATGCAGTTGAATGTAAGTTTCTACAGTTGATGGAGTGTCGCGGTGAAGATCAGATGCAAGGAAGAGCTGCGGTGAGGTAAGTGAAAATTTACTTTTTTATTAGACATTGTGGCAGGCATACTTTATTGTAAGGAGTGTAAAGGGAGGTAGTTAGATGTATGTATGTATGTAGTTCTGTTTTTTGAATGATTTTAACACAAATTTGATTCCTATGCATGTAGCAGTGGTATGCTTACAACGGGGTTTTCGATTGTGAATTTTATTGTGTTGGTTTAAATAAAAAAAGGAACTCTGTATTGGAATGAATTTCTTTTTTTTTTAAACAAAAGTGTTATAGTAGTTATGTTGTTTTTTTTAACGTTTATTTCGGGGTCGCAACCGATGGGATTGTTCGCCTTCACAATTTTTTTTTACATTTTTGAAAATCATTGTTTTTGTAAAAGGATTGATTTTGATCCATCTTATCGTTGGGTTTTGGATATCGGAGACATCTTGGATGGAAAAAAGATCGAAAGAGGATTGCTACGCTGGATTTCTTGTTGCATTTTCTGTTCAAATTTTTTTTATTTTTTTTTGGAATGCATTTTTTTAAGGGAACACAGATTAATTTGCAGCAAATACAAAAGGCTATGTCAATCTGTGTCTTTTGTTAAAACTTAAACGCAGGCTTAGAATCAAATTGTGGATTATGGTTACACACTTTGGACATTTGGGGAGCTGCAGACTCTTGCAGGAAAGTGGATTTTCAGAGAGGAACAAGAGTTGAAGAAAAAAGACGACTGAAGGTAGGAACCCATTTTTCTAATCTTTGAATAAAAGTTGTTTTTTAAATGAAATCCAATTACCGTGAATTTAAAAGAACGCAAAACAGGCAAGTGAGATAGAATAGGTGTTAGTCATATTTAGAAATGTAGTATGTGAGCAATATTGTCTATGTAGTCTAAAGCCACCAAAAATGTAAACTGTTGAATTTGTCCCAATAGTCTCACAGACATTTCCTTTGTTTTTTTGTAATTCGTGGGTTCAGACTACCAGTCAATGAGTGCGCTATTCTAATTTCTTGAAAACTTTGTTATAAATATTCCTGTAATAAATTTTGTTAACGTTTTTTCAACTCAACACATAAAGCGCTTTGTTAACGTTGTTTCAGCTCAACACATAAAGCGCTTTGTTAACGTTGTTTCAGCTCCACACATAAAGTGCTTTGTTAACGTAAAGCGCTTTGTTAACATTGTTGTCTGCCTATAAGCAAAGAACAGTTAAAGCTGAACACAGTTCTGGTTTATTTCACCGGCATTAAAGAATAATTTAAAGCGCTTTGTTAACGTAAAGCGCTTTGTTGACGTTGTTGTCTGCCTACAATTCTTAAGCAAAGAACTGTTAAAGCTTAACACAGTTCTGATTTATTTCACCGGCATTAAAGAAAAATATAAAGCGCTTTGTTAACGTAAAGCGCTTTGTTAACGTTGTTGTCTGCCTACAATTCTTAAGCAAAGAACTGTTAAAACTGAACAAAGTTCTGGTTTATTTCACTACCATTAAAAACTGCATGCATTCCAAATCATAATTGATTTTCAAACTCAGGACATTGATTGCCAACACATGAAGATATTCCTCTTCTTGCAACCCCTCAGCCCTCTCTGACGTCGCTCTCTTTTCAGCCATTTTGCGCTCCTGCTCCGTGTGACAGACTGTATCTGTCTGTATGTGCACCTTCATGTCTTTGATGGATAGAAGTGTCAGGTATGTCCTTTAAGGTCGAGTGAGGTGCTATACGAAAAATGTATTAAACCGTGCGAGAAATTATGTGGCAACTGGCACGCACAGACAACAAAGAATATCATGGCTAGCCAAATACATGGTACAGTGGGGTTGCCTCTCCTTGTATTTGCACCTTACATTGACACTATTAGGATACTAGTTTGGTTGATCCTGTGAATTGTTGCGTCCTTTCATCCACTTTAATATGTAAATTTAGGTGGCACCAGTTTGTATTGAAGGAATCACACTGCAGGATATACCTACCTGTGTTTAAGATAAGGTATGCTGTTTGAGGGGGTGGGGGGGTGTTAGCAGTAAGAGTAATGCAAAATCGCTAAAAGAGGAGGCAGCAGATGGAGGGGAGACAGGAGGGGGCTATATCACGGCCTATGTTTAAGATAAGGTATGCTGTATGAGGGGGGGTGTTAGCAGTAAGAGTAATGCAAAATTGAAGGTTTGGTGTTATATTTCTGAGGTTGAAATGCTATGTTATAAATTTTCTTGTAAGACAATTTTTTAAAGTTTTTTCACCTCAACACATAAAGCGCTTTGTTAATGATGTTTCAGCTCAACACATAAAGCGCTTTGTCAATGTTGTTTCAGCTCAACACATAAAGCGCTCTGTTAACGTAAAGCGCTTTGTTAACATTGTTGTCTGCCTACAATTATTAAGCAAAGAACTGTTAAAGCTGAACACAGTTCTGGTTTCTTTCACCGGCATTAAATAAAAACAAACGCACACGCAATGAACTGTTAAAGCTGAAGACAGGTCTGGTTTCTTTCACCGGCATTAAAGAAGAAAAACAAACGCACCCGCAAAGAACTGTTAAAGCTGAAGACAGGTCTGGTTTCTTTCACTGCCATTAAAGAAAACAAACACACGCGCGCAAAGAACTGTGAAAGCTGAAGACAGTTCGGGTTTCTTTAACCGGCATTAAAGAAAAAACAAACGCGTGCGCAAAGAACTGTGAGAGCTGAAGACAGTTCGGGTTTCTTTCCCCGGCATTAAAGAAAAAAACAAACGCGCGCACAAAGAACTGTGAAAGCTGAATGCAGTTCGGGTTTCTTTCACTGCCATTAAAGAAAACAAACACGCGCGTGCAAAGAACTGTGAAAGCTGAAGACAGTTCGGGTTTCTTTCACTGGCATTAAAGAACAAACAAACGCGCACGCAAAGAACTGTAAAAGCTGAAGACAGTTCGGATTTCTTTCACCGGCGTTAAAGAAAAAACAGACGCGCGCACAAATACCTGTGAAAGCTGAAAACAGTTTGGGTTTCTTTTACTGCCATTAAAGAAAACAAACACGCGCACGTGACTCGCGCTAAAGAAGGAGGTATCAGGGGAAGGGAAGACAGGAGGGGGCCTGTGCCTGTTTTCCTTCCGGGAACAAGCAGGGGCACCATATGTTTGCAAGTTAATTGCAAACATATGGTGTCAAAGCTCGCTCCCGCAAGGGAATTGCCAGACGTGCACGCGTTGCCATTAAAAGCAATGAAATGCGTGCACGTTTTTGGCTGAAAAGCTACATCGATGGCTAAAGGTCTTTCTCTTATGCAGCGCATGCGCGCTGCGTAGGCGAGACCTAAAAAGGAGATCATGAAGCGGTTGCATGATCTGAAGAGGGTAGTCAAGGAGAGGAGGAGCAAGAACTGTGAGCTGGCTCAGAGGACTGGCGGTGGCCCTCCCATTCCACAAAAACCATTCACACAATGGGAGGAGAAGATGCTTGCCATACTGCATCCAGAGAGTCTCACAGGAGTAGCCGGGGGAGTGGAGGCCGGTAAGTACAAACAAATGTCTATCGCCACTCTGAATGTAGTTTCTTGCACAACTACAAAGCTACACCACCTAGGACACATACCATCCATCTGCACCACACACTCAAAAAAACATGGCTCACAGATCCAACATTCACCCACTCCCATTCTCCCCAAACATAGCTACCAACATTACCATGGGGGCATGTGTACAGGCAGACAGCACTACAACTCCCACCATGCCCCCGGTCCCACAGCCTACCAAGATGGATCCCTCCCACCACCCCACCCAGAAGCATGTGTCAGCCATTACACAACCCATATCAAACTCACAGGTAGGTAGCCATCTTCCCTGGGAGGGTGTCTGGGGGGCCTGAACCACTACTCCCACCATACCCCCTGTCCCACAACCTACCAAGATTGATCCCTCCCCCCACCCAGAAGCATGTGTCTGCCATTACACAACCCACATCATACTCACAGGTAGGTAGCCATCTTCCCTGGGAGGGTGTCTGGGGTAGAGGGGCCTGCACCACTACTCCCAACATGCCCACTGTCCCACAGCCTAGCAAGATGGATCCCTCCCACCACCCCACCCAGAAGCATGTGTCAGCCATTACCTGAATTACCCTACCTGGAGCTATCTGTTGAATAAGCTCCAGGTGGTGCAGAATTCGGCGGCCCGCCTTCTACTGGATCTCCCTAGGCGAAGTAGGATGCGCCTCCATCTGCGCGCCCTGCATTGGCTCACTATGAAGGTGCGGATCAAATTTAAGGTCCTGTCGATTGCCCATAAAGTCCTTTAGGGCCAGGGACCTAGCTACCTGCAAAAGAGGTTCACTTTTTACGTGCCGACGAAACAGTTGCGTTCCTCTTCTCAACTATTGGTCCAGACCCCACGCTTCTTTCAGCAAAGGCTTGGTGGTTGCTCCCTTGTTTGAAAAGCGGCCCTAGGTTGGAATGCACTGCCCTTGGCTATTCGCAGTATTCAAGATACCCGCACTTTCAAGAAAAAGTTGAAAACCTTCCTGTTTTAAGCTCTGATTTATGATCCTCTCAGGTTTCGCGCCGGGACACTCTCTGGAGTAACCGAGCGCACTACAAATGCATATAACATAACATTACACATCCCACATCAAACTCACAAGTAGGTAGCCATCTTCCCTGGGAGGGTATCTGGGGGTGGTGGGCCTGCACCACTACTCCCACCATGTCCCCTGTCCCACACCTCAGCAGGATGGAGCCCTCCCTCCACCCCACCCAGAAGCAGTTGGAAGCCAGCACAGTACACCAAACAAACTTACAGGTAAGTAGCCAGTACGTGCACCCACCCATTTGTTGCAAATTGAATGGTGCCATATTACAACACCAGCCGTCTCATTGCACAAAGAGGCATACCTACCCCATTGCCAAGCACAGTGTGCACACAGGTAAGCTAAGGAAACTGTCATAGCCACCAAAGTGTGACACACCAATGCACAAGTAGAAGAAAGTCAGGGCACAATCATGCACAGCACCTAGTTACATGTGCATCACCATGGGGCAAGTGCCAAGGACCATTCGAAAAATATGAAAGCATGTGTGGTGGTACAAATCAAGATATGCACATGACAGGACAAAGGTATGCAGGAGATGACAATGGCCAGTCCATGGCCAGATGTGACGTCTGCCAGGTCAGACAAATCAACAATGAGTTCTCAACTAAACACATGTTGTACCAGGCCCTAGGTGGTAACAAGTTCCTGTAATCCTTAATTGTGCACGGGTCGCATGGTATGCCTTGACACCTCACACCATGGACAAGTAATGGCTGTACCACTGCATCATGTCAGGAAGCACAGTCGTGTACATAGTCAACAATGTGATGATCTGTCAATTGTGCAGTGTACAAAAAGTGAATGACACACAGCTAACACAAAGCTTGCCGGGTGCACTACAATGACCATTTCCCAACTGACCCTCAGGTGACCAAGAACTCACTGCAGAGGACAACACCAGCAACCTGCAGAGCCAGTCTCCCCCTCCGGTACATGGACTCTCGGATGTTTACTCCCAGTATTCCATGGACGATGAGCTCGAGGCCGGCCCATCTGGTGTGCCAGGAAGCATCAGGTCCCAGGACCCCATCGTACCCCCCCCCCCCCCACATCTGCGCCAACAACAACTTCACAGCAGACCCCTGCTGTCACGGCTTGTGCGGCCACCACCACCACCACCAGTGCTGCCTGCAACACCCTCCCTGTCCCAGAGGATGACCAGCACGCACCACCAACGGAGGAGGGCAGGGAGAGGATGTGGTTGCCCACAGTGGTGAGGCAACAGGTCCGTGGCAGCAGGGCAGGGGGGAGGGGCAGGGTCACCCACAGACACCAGGAGGCTGGGACCCAATCCCTGGAACACATCACAAAAGTCCTGGGCGAATACGAACAGGCCCAGGGACGAATGGGCCGGTTGGACAAACTGTTGCACGAGCTCATCCTGCTGATGAGGTCCATCGACATCCGCATGGGACAAATCGTGGACCTCTTGGGCCAGCAAGTGGCGGTACTGAGGGACAGCATGTGCCACAGACAACACCTCCACCTCCCTCTGGTGGGCCGCACGATGACAGTTCACCATCCTCCCCTGCGCCCACAGAGAGGGGTGAGTCCTCAGACCCCACTGGCCCTGCAGCAGGGCCCACCCTGCCAAACGACAAAGGGGCTGTCCCAAGAAGACCCTGGGAGTTTCTGGAGGCCAAGCACCTGCCAGACGCCAGTCACGGAGCCTGCCATGATGGCAACCCTCTCTACCACTGCATTGACTTTTTGGACTGCCCTTCCCCACACTGCCTTGTGAATGGCATCTGTCTGTTGGACTGGGTCACCACAGCAATGTGGTGACTACTCGACTATCTCATCTACCACAACTGTCAACTCACTGCTCCACCCCACCCCCCAATGGAAATGTACACCCCCCATCGCATCTCACCATTGCAAATAAAATATCCTTACACACATTTTGCTGTGTCTGCTCTGTCCTTATTGCAGGATGTACAGTCTTCAACATGATCACAATGTACCAGGAGCATGGGCTGTATGTAGGCAAGGAGAAGTCGAAGGCACCTAGGGAAACACAACAGAACTACTTCCACAGACATCACACAACCCCTACCATCAGGATAACCCAACATGCACATGTCACAATGGGCAACAAGTGTCAACATACACATCCTGTAGATGTTCCCAAATGACCTGTCCCAGAAACATTGCCAACCACCACTGAGTCTACAACTGGCTGCTGCTACAATTCACTCATGCCCTTTCATGACAGCAGCAATATCAGCATATAATGGGTATGTTGCGCATTGATACCCACCTTTAACCCTTTCGATGCGCATGACGGAGCGGTTCCGTCATGCGCATCGGTCGCGCTGTGCGTATGACGGAACCGCTCCGTCACGGCCCCGCCCGCGCAACGAACCTTCAGCACAACGCGGTAATCTGCGCCGCGCTGAAGGGGTTAAGTGAAGTAGCGGGTGATGAGCTGTTCACGCAGGTCAACGCCTTTCTCCTCCTCTCTTTTCTCATCACTGGACACGGCTTGGTTTGCAGGCTGGGGCCTTGGGCCTCTCCATCATCCAGGAGCAGGGGAATCTCCTTGCGAATGGCTAGGTTGTGGAGCATGCAGCATGCCACTACAATCTGACACACCTTCCTGGGCGAGTATCTTGGTGCACCTCTGGTCTTGTCCAGGTAGCGGAAACATGACTTGAGCAGACCAAAAGTACGCTCCACCACACGACGTATCCTCCCATGGGCCTCATTGTAGCGGACTTCAGCTGGGGACCTGGGATTCCGCAGTGGGCTCAGCAACCAGGGACGGTTGGGATATGCAGAGTCACCTAGGTATGACAAACACAAATAGACATTGCAATGTCGCAGAGGCTGAGGGCAGCAGGTCACACAGCCAGCACGCCACACGATTGGGCATACTCACCCACAATCCATGCACGCTCGGAATGAAGATTAGCCAATGCTGTTCCGCAGGATGTAGGAGTCATGGGCCGAGCCTGGGAATTTGGCACACACGTGCGAAATGGTCATATCTGCCAGGCACACCACCTGCACATTGATGGAGTGGTAATGCTTGCGATTGCGGTAAATGTGCTCACTTGCCTGTGGTGACACAACCCCGACATGGGTGCAATCAATGGCCCCAACAACATTGGGGATGTATCCAAGGGGATAGAAGTCTCCCTTCACAGCTGGCAATTCAGCACCCCTGGGCAAATGGATGTATCTGTCCTTGTGTAGCTTCATGGTGGACAGTACATCACGCAGCACCATGCTGAACATCGGTTGTGACATCCCACCAGTGCTGGCCTCTGTCTCTTGGAACGATCCAGTGACAAAAAAAATGCAGGGCTGCCATCACCTTATAAGTATGGGTGAAAGCTGTTGGATATGTCCTGCGGGGCTGCAGGTGGGGCTCCAACAGATCACAAAGGGTTTTCAGGGTGGCTCTGTCCAGGCGGCATTTCCGTATGATCGCAACATCCTCCATGTCCTCCAGCACCGTCAAGTGACGAATCAAATTTGGCCTCCTCTTAGTGGAGATGATAGTGACATGTCAATGCAATACATCATGAAATGTGTACAGCACATCACGTTCTGGATGACACAACGACAACAATGACTGACATCAACCTTGACTAACAGACCAGCTCACATGTAGGGACACCTTCATGTGCACAAAGGCCACACCTGTCAACTTACACAGACAAGTACCTCAAACACCACCTTGGTCAATGTGAATGCACATAGGGATACGGCCACATTTCAAATGGGCATGCCTGGGAGTATAGCCTCACTCAAATGTATAACTAATCTAACCCACTGTCTCAGACCTAGCTGCTATACCTGTCACACCTCAATGCGTCATTACAACCTGGCACACATCCACCACACAATGACCACAGTTGGCGCAGGACTGACGAATGTGTGCATGAGCAGACATGAGAGGCAATGCAACATAGTTCATCATTCATTGAGACGCACATCGCTGTGATTGTCACTGCACCTCAACACATTGACATGTGTACACATTGTAGAGTCCAGAACAGCACTGTCCTGCCTACACCAACATCAAATCCATAAGTGACATGTGAGTGGGTGCAGGCCAATCTACAAAACACACACAAACATGGCATGTGTAGCCATCAGTGGAGTAAATGGGAGATTGGCCTTGTGTGCCCTGTTGATGTTTGACAGATGGGCATTGCGATTGTATGGCACCCATATCGCGGTAGCTACCGCCTGGCCCTGGAGATGTGTCACCAGCACCCCCATTCACACAAGTGCGGTAGTCATAGGCATGGAGACAGGGGGAAATGGCAGTGGGCATGCTCCGCCACTCAAATCGCAGTGCTTCGTGTCAATGCATAGCACCCATATCGCGGTAGCTACCGCCTGGCCCCGTGGTGTGTTACCAGCACCCCCATTCGCACAAGTGTGGTAGTCATAGGCATGGAGACATGGGGAAATGGCAATTGGCATGCTCTGCCACCCATATCGCAGTAGCTACCGCCTGGCCCTGGCGGTGTGTCACCAGCACCCCCATTCACAAAAGTGCGTTAGTCATAGGCATGGAGACATGGGGAAATGGCGGAGGGCATGCTCTGCCACCCATATCGCGGTAGCTACCACCTGGCCCTGGCGGTGTGTCACCAGAACCCTCATTCACACAAGTCCGGTAGTCATAGGAATGGAGACATGGGGAAATGGCGGTGGGCATGCTCTGCCACCCAAATCGCGGTGCCTCGTGTCAATGCATGGCACCCATATCGTGGTCGCTCCTGCCTGGCCCCGGCGGTGTGTCACCAGCACCCCCATTCACACAAGTGCGGTAGTCATAGGCATGGAGACATTCCCATATGGGGGTGGGCATGCTCCACCACCCAAATTGCGGTAGTGCACACCGGGCCCCTGCGGTGTGTCACCGCCATGGAGCTTGCCCTAGAGCCAATGCGAAGCTCAATAGCGGTGGCATGATGCAATTTTGAAGATCGCGGTAGGCGTGCTCCGCCAGCGCGGAGGCGGACATTGGCTGCATTTGAAAGATGCACCATCGCGGTAGCGCACCCCGGGCCCCAGCGTTGTGTCACCGCCATGGAGCATGCCCTTACAGCCAATGGAAGCCATGATTGTGGTGACATGATGCAATTTTGAAGATCGCAGTAGGCATGCTCCGCCACCGAGGAGGCGGTCATTGGATGCATTTGAAAGAGGCAGAACTGGACCACCAATTGCTGCAGCTTGGTGCCTTTGAAACGACTCCAGGGGGCTATATATGTGTGGGAGTGAGCCTCACATGTACACTGCTCTCAGTGCCTGCTGCCAGAGACCCCTCACCTGCTGCTGCCTCCAGAGCCTGCTGCCAGAGACCCCTCACCTGCAGCTGCCTCCAGGGACTGCTGCCTGAAACCCCTCACCTGCTTCTGCCTCCAGGGACTGCTGCCTGAGACTCCTCACCTGCTGCTGCCTCCAGAGTCTGCTGCCAGAGACCCCTCACCTGCTACTGCCTCCAGAGCCTTCTGCCAGAGACCCCTCGCCTGCTGCTGCCTCCAGAGCCTGCTGCCAGAGACCCCTCACCTGCTGCTGCCTCCAGGGAATGCTGCTCGAGACCCCTCACCACCCAAATACGCTGCTGTTGTCTCATGTCCACAGTGATGGCAAGGACAGAGAAGATCCGTGCCAGTCCCTTCACGAGCGAGGAGCTGGAGGTCCTGGTGGATGAGGTGCTCACACAGTACCCAAGGCTATATGGTGCCCCAAATGTCATGGTAAGTCTTTGACATTGGTGGGGTAGGGCAGGGGGCCACACATGTAGTTGGACCGATGCAGTATGTGCCTGGGAGTGTGGGGTAGTGTCATGCACTGACTGACATGCTCTCTCCAGTGTAGGGGGGGGGTGTATAAAAATGCCACAGCTTTCCCTCCCTGCACATGTATGTATGAGTGACCTGTGTTGTGTTGTCAGCCATACAGTGGCACAGAAGGTTGTTCATGCTGTAGTCAGGACAGTGATTGCTTGGCTGGATGGCTGTGTGTGCCCCTGTAGTCCATCTCAGTGTGAGCCCAGCTGGCCTGCACAGTCCCTGCCTACAAAGACAAGGACACCTCACTTAACTTATAGAGTATGATATCAGTCTTTTCACATTGCACTCCAGCTATGGGCCATCTCAGCACTGTATTTTGCACACAACTGCCCTAGTGAAATGCAGTTTGTATTTGTGAGATCATGTCCCTCAATGTGACCACCATGACACATTCATCTATTCACAGGACAGGGACATTGATGGCTGCGCAGTATTGGACACAGTGAGTCCACCCCCAAACACAGGTTGACATGTGATGTATGTGTTGCTCAATCCAACAATGGACTGGAGATGTGGGTAGGCTACATGGGTGTTTCAGTGCTGGCATCCTGCATGTGTGTGAGATGTGCAGGGACTGTGTTCCCCCTCACACCTGCATGCTTTAACATCAGCTTTTCCCATGCAGGTGTCCCATGTGAGCTGTACTATAGTCTCTGATTGACCTATCGTTCGATATGTGATGATTTTATATCTTGCTGCTATACTGATAGATGTCGGTACATGACACTGTGTCACTGATCATTTCCTCCTCTTGTCTCCCATGCCTGCAGCTCAAGGTACACCAGCGTAAAGCCGTGTGGAGGGCCATTGCAGCGAAGGAGCAAGCTCCGGGGGTCTCAAACCGACGGCACACCTACTACCATAAGAGATGGGACGACATCAGTCGGCTGGCAAAGAATGTGGCGGAGATGACCTTGGGGCTGCTTCCTCACACTGGGCGTCTGGCACGGCGCAGCATGACACCACTAATGGGGCGCATCTTGGCGATGACACAGCCTGAGCTGGATGCACGTTTGAAGGAGCATCAGCAGCAAGCCAGGGGTGAGCATTTGGGGAGTCTGACTTTGGCTGCATATGTACAGAGCCTGTGCCAGTGCTGGCCTATGTGATGTTGGTAGTGTGATGCTGTGGCATGTAAGTGGTGCCGGTGACATGCATTTGCCCTACCTGTACTTACAAAGGGGATTTGGATGCTGTGCCTTAACATTACATTCTGCGTTGTGCTCTTCAGGTTTCTTCTGCATTGGGGTAGTCTTGGGAATCCCATCGGAGGGAACGGCAGTGTGCCTGATCTGACTGTGCGTACATCAATGCGTCCATTGCATGCACCCAGAATGCGGAGGCCTACATATCTGACAGCAATGTGCACCATTCTATTGTCCCCAAGGTACGACATGGTGGGTGTCATGGGCTAATGTCCATTGTGGACTGTCATGTTGTAGTCTGGGTCTGTGTTGTCCCCTCCTGTTCAATCCAGATCTGTCATTGGCAACAAGTACTGTGCCCCCATCATGTCCCTAGGTGTGCTCAGAGCTAGTTGTGTGTCTGTTTGAACAGAGCCACAAGCAGGGTGTTCTGCTGTGTGGTCATCGCATGACTCACTCATGCCTGAGTTTCCAGTTTCCACGCACTGCTTGAGTCTATATAGTGACTTGATACGATGTGATTGCACAGGGTGGTGTGCAACATGTAGATTTGGTCAACTTTTGTCATGCATTGCTTGCATATGTTTGTTCTGTTGCTGCCACTGACCTGACCCTACATCCCTCTCTCTCATGGAGCATCACCTGTGGTCACGGAGGGACAGGAGACGGACACCAGTGGGCGTGAAACTAGCACAACAGCTGCCCAGGAGCCCACTGACACAGATGTCACCAGCGCCTCAGAGGGGAACAGGAGTCTGCTGGAGGAATCCCAGCCTGAGACGCAAAGCACCACATCATTCGATGCCAGCGGGCATGCATCCATGTTGGAGGGCACAGGGAACGGGGACTCTGCATCGACTTCCACCACACAGCGGCCATTGCCCACCCTCCCAGCCACTTCCTCTGGTGCTGCCCGTGTCCGCCTCAGTAAGAGGGAAAGAGTGTCCTGCACCCCTGGCACCAATGCCCCGGCTCCTGTCCCCCCTGCTACCATCAGTGCTGAGTCTGTGGACCTTTTGCACCAGCTGTGTGTAGGCTTGACAGCTCTCCTCAATGCCTTCATTGACCACGACAAGAAATTGGCCCAGGTGGTTGCTTTCATGGAGGGCATACATCCTGACGTGGGTGGGCTGCACCGGACAGTCCAGGCTTTGTCATCAACAGTGACGTCTGCCCTGCAACAGGCACATACTCACAGTCCAGCTCCGGTCCCTTTGTCCACCCCCCTGGCAGTGGGCACGTCTGACGATTGTGACCACGGTCCACATACGTCAAAGTCACGATACAGCACACGAAGCACACAGCAGCAGCAACCCAAGCGGTCACGGGCGCAGACCTCATCCCCACAGAAGACCAAAGGCACCCCAGAGCGCAGGGAGAAAAGCCCGTCAGGCGACACCAGTGGACAAAAAGCAAAGCAGCATACCTCAGGCACACATGCCTCAGTGGCATCCCCATTCAAGCACTCTCCTGCCCCTAAAGCATCTTGCAAAGAGAAGCATACAGTGTCTGTGGCCACCACGGAGGTTGTGCATGCCAAGGGTACACCTAGGAAGGGCTCCAAGGCAGAATCACCAACCACCTCGACTCCCATTCCAAGCCCAGTGAAGCAGGGGCCGGAGGGCACTGTAGGGGTAACACCTAGTAAACAGTGGAAGGGGGGCAGAGGCGAAGCCAGGGAAAGCATTCCACTGGGTCCAGCACATCACTAGAGGGTGTGTTGACTGGGTGTGAGTGTTTGATTGGTTCTGATGCTCCGTCCATCACCACCCCCTTTTGTACCGCTTTGTTCGCCATAAGTTGGCAGGGTATGCTCAGACGTGAGTCCCTTGCTCACTTTGCCACTGGATTCAAGCAAGCCTGGCTGAAGACGGCTGAAATGCCAGAAACCGGTCCTAGGAAGCTTGTTTCCGGTCCAGGGAAGGCACGGCTTGGCAGTTTGGGATGGACTGTTCCCATGAGGCACAGGGTCAGACTGAGTTGCATATGGCCATGTTTGAACTGGGGTGGCAGAGTGGGCTAAAGAACGGTGATGGATCAAACACGGATCTGTTGACTGGGTGTGAGTGTTTGATTGGTTCTGATGCTCCGTCCATCACCACCCCCTTTTGTACCGCTTTTTTCGCCATAAGTTGGCAGGGTATGCTCAGACGTGAGTCCCTTGCTCACTTTGCCACTGGATTCAAGCAAGCCTGGCTGAAGACGGCTGAAATGCCAGAAACCGGTCCTAGGAAGCTTGTTTCCGGTCCAGGGAATGCATGGCTTGGCAGTTCGGGCTGGACTGTTCCCATGAGGCACAGGGTCAGACTGATTTGCATATGGCCATGTCTGAACTGGGGTGGCAGAGTGGGCTAAAGAACGGTGATGGATGAAGCCCGGATCTGTTGACTGGGTGTGAGTGTTTGATTGGTTCTGATGCTCCATCCATCACCACCCCCTTTTGTACCGCTTTGTTCGCCATAAGTTGGCAGGGTATGCTCAGACGTGAGTCCCTTGCTCACTTTGCCACTGGATTCAAGCAAGCCTGGCTGAAGACGGCTGAAATGCCAGAAACCGGTCCTAGGAAGCTTGTTTCCGGTCCAGGGAAGGCATGGCTTGGCAGTTCGGGCTGGACTGTTCCCATGAGGCACAGGGTCAGACTATTTTGCATATGGCCATGTCTGAACTGGGGTGGCAGAGTGGGCTAAAGAACGGTGATGGATGAAACCCGGATCTGTTGACTGGGTGTGAGTGTTTGATTGGTTCTGATGCTCCGTCCATCACCACCCCGTTTTGTACCGCTTTGTTTGCCATAAGTTGGCAGGGTATGCTCAGATGTGAGTCCCTTGCTCACTTTGCCACTGGATTCAAGCAAGCCTGGCTGAAGACGGCTGAAATGCCAGAAACCGGTCCTAGGAAGCTTGTTTCCGGTCCAGGAAAGGCATGGCTAGGCAGTGCGGGCTGGACTGTTCCCATGAGGCACAGGGTCAGACTGATTTGCATAGGGCCATGTCTGAACTGGGGTGGCAGAGTGGGCTAAAGAACGGTGATGGATCAAACCCAGATCTGTTGACTGGGTGTGAGTGTTTGATTGGTTCTGATGCTCCGTCCATCACCACCCCCTTTTGTAGCGCCTGCACCTGCAGCAGCTGTGGTGGTGAGTGTGCCTGTTGTGCCCACACCACTTCCCATTGATCCACAGTCAGTCAAGCTATTTAGGATCCCCAAGAAGTGGAAGGGCACCCCTCCACAATCTCCCAGCCTTACTGTGTCTCCCGTCTGCATGACTCCACCTCCACATGCCACTACACCACCTGGTCCAAGCAGCCCTCCGGCTTGCTAAGCCACTGATAGCTCTACCTCAGCTGTTCCGCTGTCTCCCCCGTCAAGTGCCCCGACAGTCCCTGAGGCGCAGCCAGCTCCCAGTCCTCCTGACAGCCAAGTCTGAGTGGTAGTCACCCTCACACACCTGTCTCTCACACAGGTGGGCCTGTACTGCACATTGTTGCCCCCTGACTGTGTTGCTGACCATGGAAAGGTACAGTCGCACACATTCCCTGTGCAGCTTCTCATGGACATACTCTGCACCCTGAACTGGCCACTGGCCTTGTTGCTCTTTGCTGTGTTGAGCTATTCCCTGTGCAGCTTCTCATGGACATACTCTGTACCCTGAACTGGCCACTGGCCGTGTTGCTCTTTGCTGTGTTGAACTATTCCCTGTGCAGCTTCTCATGGACTCAGTCTGCACTTTGTCCTGCCCACTGGCCTTGTCGTTCACTGCTGTGTGCCCCCTGCCTGTGCAGCTTCTCATGGACTCAGTCTGCACTTTGTCCTGCCCACTGGCCTTGTAGTTCACTGCTGTGTGCCGCCTGCCTGTGCAGCTTCTCATGGACTCAGTCTGCACTTTGTCCTGCCCACTGGCCTTGTTGTTCACTGCTGTGTTCCCCCTGCCTGTGCAGCTTCTCATGGAACTGGCTACTGGCCTTGTTGCTCTTTGCTGTGTTCCGCTATTCCCTGTGCAGCTTCTCATGGACTCAGTCTGCACTTAGTCCTGCCCACTGGCCTTGTCGTTCACTGCTGTGTGCCCCCTGCCTGTGCAGCTTCTCATGGACTCAGTCTGCACTTTGTCCTGCCCACTGGCTTTGTCGTTCACTGCTGTGTGCCCCCTGCCTGTGCAGCTTCTCATGGACTCAGTCTGCACTTTGTCCTGCCCACTGGCCTTGTCGTTCACTGCTGTTTGCCCCCTGCCGGTGCAGCTTCTCATAGACATGCTCTGCATCTTGTGCCTTGCTCTTCTCTTCTCATGGTACCTATCTGTGCAATATGTGAATGAAGAAAGTTGCTCCTGTTGTCTATTTTGTCAGTGTCCTTACTGAATGAAGTTCTTTTGTTGTGTGTAAATGGTTTACTGTGCCGCATAGTCTGTGTGGCACTTCAACATAGTCAATGTTTGGGCTCACTTACTTTTTTCAGGGGTGACAGGGTCTTCAGTTCTTCTTGACCCAGATACTTGTGTGGGCAATGGTGTCAATTTCAAATAGTTAGCAGAAGTCATTTACTTAATTAGTTCATGTTGGCTATATTGTACACATGTCAAGTTGGGGGGCACTGCCAGCACAGTGTGGGTTTCTGCACACAGTATTGCAGGCAGGCTGTCCAGGGTCATCATGTATGTGTGTTCTTCCTTTATGTGTGCCTAGTGGTGTATGTGTGTGGTCATCTTGTGATGGCCAGTCATCCTAGTCCCATGGCTTACTTTCCATTTGTGCTCTTGGATGGCCAGGTAGTGTGCAGTGTGAAGGGGGTGAGTTTGTGGGGAGTGTTGATGTGTACATGCCTCTGCCATGTCAACTACACACATGTGTCTGTGTCACCCAGGAATTGTGTGCCTGTTGTTTTGATTGTTCATCTCTGTGGATGTGGTTGTAAACCCATGTGTGAGTTATATGTTGTGCACTGTTCAGTGTGTTGGTGTGTCCTTGCAGTTCTGTCTGACTCCTACTTGTTGTTTTTGTCACTTGTGAGTATGCAGAGAATGTTACTGGCAAGTCAGTGTTGTGTTTTGTTGCACATACATGTGTCTGGTGGCTGTTTGTGGGGACTGTGCAGATCTGCTGCTCCACACTGACATTGTGGTTGTGTTTTCTCATGCCTTGCTGTCACATGGTGCCTTCTTGCCTCCAGTGTGGGATGTTGTGTGTGTTGTCATGCCATGCCCTATCTGTGCTTCAGCTGCTTACCCATTGTGGGTCTTCATTCCCTCTCTTTGTGTATGGTACACTCGTGCCATGTCCCCTACTGACATGCAGTACACTTCACTTTGGTATGAGCTGTCCACTTGGATTGTATGTGTGTGTGCCTCCCCATGACTTAATTTGTGACACTGTGCTTTGTGGTGCAGTTATTTTGCCAGGATCAATGTTTCACTCAGGGCATTTCCCCAATGGGTCATGTGTGATGTTCTGGTGCTGTTTGTCAGTCATGGTTGCTCCTATGCAGTTCAACTGTATGTGCTGCCCAGTCCTCTGGTCAATTTGTTTCCACCTTTGTGTCCCAGACTTGTGCATCTATTGGGTGTTGTGTTGGATGTATGTGTGTTGTTTGTGTTATTGCTTCACTTCCTGGGTGTGCTGTTGTCATTGTGCTGTGCTGTATGGTGTTGTGTCGGTTGCTGTTCTGTCACTGATGTCTGTGTGTCTCTGGTATGCTTGGTGTGCACACACAGCTTGTTGTGCATGCAGTGCTGTGTGTGTATGTTGCCTTTTGGTTTCTTGGTGTGCATCCCCTGATCTCAATACTGTGTTTGCTATGTGATTGTTCTGTCTGTGCATCTGTTGTTTGTTTGCTGTTGCTGTGTTGTTCTGTGATGGTGCACTTCTTGTGTGTGTTGTGGTATGTTGTCTCTGCATTGGTCCTGAGTGATGAGGTTGTGCACTCCTGTTGTGTCTGTGCTTCCATTGCCTTTCCTCAGTTTAGCTGCACAGGGTATGTCTGTTGTTGTTGTTGTGGCCCTGTGTGTGTTTCTGTTGGGTTATGTGTTTGTCTGTTGTATTTGTTTCCACATTTGTGGTGGCATCCCTGTGTGTGTATGTGTGTGTGATGTTTGGGGGTGAGCCCAGGGTGTGTGGTTGTTTGTGTGTTTATTGACTGTCAAGTATTGACAGCCTTCAGTGTGTTTGGCACTGGTGCTGTGTGCTGCTGATGTGAGGGGGTATGTGTGTAGATTCTCACTGGTGTTTGTCAGTTCGGAGGTGTGTAAATGGGCCCTGTGTGTAGTGCTGCTGGTGTACTCCTGTGAAGTAGTTGTATGGATGTGTGGCTGTTCACAGTTTGACTTCAGGGCCTTCTTTTCATCCTTGTGCCTATACGTGGTTTGCCTTGCTGTCTCCCTGTGTTGTTGCAAAGAGCTGACTGTGGTTTGAGTTCACTGACTGTGCCAGCCATGTGTGCTTTGATGATGTGAGGGTGTTGTGCTCTGTTCCTTGTGTTGATGTGATGTACACATGCTTGTTGTGCAACCCACCTTGGTTTCCATATTTGATGTGCTCCATTGCTGTTGGCATGTGGAGTGTGTATGTGTGTGTGTCACTCTGTGGTATGTATGTGTGACTGTGCAGGCTGTGTGTCCATTAGGATGTTAATTCCTTGTATGTGTTCATTTGTTGCTTGTCCTCATTTATATTTCCCTGAGTGTGGTGTTGTGGTGGTGTGTGTGTTTCCCTCGCCCTGTGCTACTGTGCTGTGTGTTGTGTGTTCCTGTGCAGCCACTCCTGCAGTGTGTGTCTCCATGATTGTTTGTTGTGTGGTGCAGGGTGTGTATTGACCTGGCTTGTTGTTGTGCATGGGGTGCACAGGAGGGGCACATGGCATGTGCCTTGATGGGGTGTGCTAGTGTGTGGTGGGAGGGGGTGTGGCCCTGTGGTCTTTGTGCCCTGCTCATGCCTGGCACTGGCCCTGCCTTCTGCATTGTGTGCATGTATTTGCTTGTGTTCACGCTGCGGTGCTGTGACCGGGACATTGCTGCATGGTGGCGGTAGCTGTGTGTCCAGGATGCAGAGGGGTGACTTTGTGGCAGGTGGGTGATGTGTGGGTGCCCTTGTAAATGTGTCCCTGCCCCCCTAGGGTGTCTGATGTGAATTTGGACCCTGTGTCAGCCCGTGTGTTGTGTTTGTGTTGTTGCGGCGGCATCCGCGGCGGTCCATGAGTCCCTGGTGATGTAGCAGGTACAGCACCGGAAAGACGTGTAGAGCTGGGTCCATGACGGTCGTGACCGGGACTCTGGTTTGGCGCTCCGCTGTCGAGCTTCCGCCATCTCTGGTTGGGCGATGTCTCCGCTGCGTTGCGTCTGCTTGCTAGTGTCATCCTAATTTGTGGAGCGGGGCGGACCTCATTCCGCATGGCGGGTAGTCTCCATTGGCTCCCACCGCCGCGGTGGCGGGCGCACTTTGATGGCGGTGTGCGTCACACCGCGGCGATTGGGAAATGGCCAATGTTTGGCCACACTAATATGGCGGACGTGAGGACCGCTGCTCGCGGGCGGAAAAAAGCATTTTTCCGTACCGCCAGCACTGCGGTGGTGCCACCGCCCGACATCCTAATGGGCCCGTAGTATTCATCCACACTGTCAGGGGGAACAAAGCACATTCCTGTTAGTTTTTATAATTCAAATTGCAATTTACTGTCTGATATGTAATCCTCAACAAAAAAAGATGTTTTTTGAATTTTTTGCCAATGTGCCTGTGAAAAGTGAAAACAACATTCTTGAATTTGGGTTTCCGGGTAGGTATTAGTAATGAATAAGTCTTCTTAAGGTTGGGATTGTGAGCATAGAACTAGCTACATGCATAGGAATGTTTTGGGATACCTCCCTCAAAACTGAACCACAGGGTTTATTGGAGGTGCATGCAAGGTCTTTCAATTAACTAATGTTTTCTCTTACCTCAATCTCCAGTCCAGAGGCAGAGTGGTTATGCTCTGTGGTTCTTTCAACAGTATCTCCAAGAGTAACTGCTCTGCCTGTGCAATGGGATGAGTAATATTGCCCACACCTCCTGGGCTCAGTTAGTCTCTTCCTACAATAAAGATAGCCACCATATTTTAGGAGACAATTTCCTCTTTGAGACATAAGATAGCTGCCTTGTCTTCTTGATGTCATTATGGTGTTTTCTGTGAAAGAAGTTTGAGAAAGAGTTTTTGAGTCATTGCTTTTTAAAATAATATATAGCCTGCAAAAAAAACTAGTTAAGCTACGTATGTAGCTTAACTAGTTTAGCATTATTTTTGTTTACCACCTGTAAAAAAAACTGGTTATTAATTTTTTAGGTTGCCTATTGAGTGCACTAAGAACATGCTGATTATATTTTGTCATGTTTTTCACTTTTCGTTGGTTTGATTGTCTGCTATGGTTTGTAGTTGGGTCCTTCGAAAAGAGAATTATGAATTTTTAATTGCAAATGTAATTAGTTTGCCTCACCTTAGTAAACTTGCTTGGTTTGCTTGCCTGTTCTTTTGCAGATTGTTTTCTTCTACCTGATTCAGCTGTTTTCATTATTTTTCTTTGGTGTGAGTTTGAGTTGCTCTAAAATGTCAAGTGGATTTTTAAAGTGATGTTTTAAAAAACATCACTTTTGCTTCAGTTTGACAAATTAAAATTGGATTTCAGATTGTTGTTCGTTTCAGTTCCTGCTTGGTAAGAAGAAATGTTTTCCTTTGTTTTGGTTACAACATAAGGATTTGGAACAATTATACCTGTAATAGGCCTTCGGTTTGTTTAACCTCTGTTTGGAAGATGGTTTCTTATCCTGTGGATGGTATTTAATCCAATGTTTTTCAAAGTTAAATGAATTACCCTTTGTTAAAAAAGTCCTTAAGCATTTCTTTTAAATTGTTTACATTCCATAGTGCACCTGACCAGCATCTTCCCTGAGGCAAGCACCCTGTGGTGTTAGAATAGTATTGTTGCCCCCCACCACTGACTAGCACCTTCCCTGAGGCATGCACCCTGTGGTATTAGAATAGTAATGTTGCCCCCCACCACTGACCAGCACTTTCCTTGAGGCAAGCACCCTCTGGTGTTAGAATAGTATTTTTGTCTCCCACCACTGACCAGCACCTTCCCTGAGGCAAGCACCCTGTGGTGTTAGAATAATTATTGTGCCACCTACCACTGACCATCAGCATCCCTAAGGCAAGTACCCTTTGGAGTTAGAATTGTCTTTTTGCCCCTCACCACTGACCATCACGTTCCCTGAGGCAATCACTCTGCAGAGTTGGAATACTATCTTTGCCCCCATCACTGACCAGCTTCCTCTCTATGTTTTCTTAGATTTAAATTTTTTTAATAAATATTCTATAACAACCATTTCTTATTTGAAATATACACTTACTTTTTTGGTGGCAAATATCCCTGGATGATTTTCCAAAATCTGTGAAAAAATTAATAATAAAAATTTAATTTCACTTTTAGCATTTTAATATTTTCTAACTATTTGTGCTTCATGTTTGACGTACACTTACTTTAGTCAACAGATGGCAGTGTTTTCAGGTAGAAAGTGGCAGTTTTCTCCTCCTATTCCAGATGCGTGTGGTTGTCAGGAAAGTCTGAGCACCACTGAGAACAAAATGGTGGTCGGCTTAATTTATATGTTAAGAATGGATAAAAACGTAAATTTAAACAAAAATGTGTTTCTTAAACGATTTTTTGGTGATATTCAGAAGCTGACTGAAGGTATGTTTTTTTTTATCTCAAAGTATTTTATTAATTTTTACAAACAAGTACATTCGCATTTTCATTATGGGGTTACAGATAAACGTAGTTGGTGTTGCAGTAAATTACAGGTACTGTACGTTGACTTGCTGGAGATTTAGAAACAGGATAGTGAAAAGAGAGAAGATAGGAGAGAAAGAGTAGAGATAGGGTACAAGAAGTGTTCTATCGCTATGAGCCTAGTCTGGGGTTGTGTCCTTGTGTGAAATCCGACCCCCCTCCCCCCCGGGGATCCCAAGTGGGCTCACGGGGGTTCGTGGGAGTCCAGGACCATATCTAGTGACTTCCACATCCCCCTAGTAGCTGTCTCCAGGGTGAGTTTTGCAGGGCAGTGCTAACTGCGCCTCTGAGGTACATCAAGGTATATTTTTTATTTTGTATGTGAAGGTTTGGTTTTTACGTTCTGTGTTAGAATGGCATCCATTTGGTGTACAGGATGGCTTGCCTGATGTTGTAGAAATAGTGGTAGGACACATTTTTTCTCTTGCTTTGTATGCCGTCAATGCCTTGTTTGTCATATCTTCATCAATATGTAGTTTTGTATCGGGTTAATTTTTTTTAGTTAAAAAAAATGTATTATGTATTATTCTTGTTTTAAAAATATTCCTCGAGTATTTAAATTATTACCCCGGTATTAAATTTAATAGCCGGGTATTAATACACTCCCCCACCCAAAACCCCTGTTTCCCTAGTATCCCGTCACAGAGGGTGGGTGACATTTTGCGTAGTAAAAACATGCGTTGTACTAGTCTGCGTTATAATGGTAGTTTCAATGTATCTCTATGTACATGCATTGTAATTGCATATGTTGTAAAAACTTGCGATGTAATGGTTGTTGCGCTGTAAAAACTGCGTAGTAAAAGCATGTGTTGAAATTGTGTACGTTGTAACCTCATATATTCATACATACAACTGTCATTTGGCTGAAACACTGCTTGGTGCAATATACGATGGCCATTGATGCTCCACCCGTTTAAACCTTCATCTGCACAACTGACTGCAACCTCCCCTCACCTGACACTTGTTCTTCCATTGCTTTTCTTTGCTTCCTTCCCATCTTTTGACCTCTGACCTCTTCTCTTTCTAACATACACCCGCGCCCTTACCCACTCACGAATACTTTCCAGAATTTACCTTCTACAACCTAAGGAGGGCGTCAGATGTTATCAACCGAACAGCCTCTACATTACCTGAACAGTAAGCAGATATACAACATGGTTCTCGTTTCAAACAGAGACGTGTCGATTCATTGAGAAATGAAGCTACCTAAGTAAGTAACATAATTAAGTTACGTAAGTGCCATTCCGCTGACTAATTGAAAGAGACAGACTACCTAGACGGGGATTAAGCTAATCCCTTCTCTTAATCTATTTATTTCAACATACGCTTCTGTCATTCATTACTCAGGGCAACTCACAGAAAGAACATTGATAAAAACATGGCTATGGTATGTAGCATCTGCATGTACCTTGTGGGAGACACACAATCACCTTGCTCTGTCATCCAGTTCTAAACCTATGGAACTCTTTTTTATCACTTAATGACTGTTTGTAAAATTGATAAGTGATTTACCAGGAGGCATAATTAGTCAGCAAGTCAAACCTTAGTCCATCTGAATTGTCGAGTCTAATATTTCCTGTTGTCTAGTTTTCCTGATACAACAAACTAGCTCTGAGCACGTCACAAAAGTAATTCTTCTAAAATCATAGTGCCTTACACTTTAAAATCTATGGTTTTGAAATTCAATTAATGCACCATAGTTGTGTCAAATATTGTATTATACTATGCATTTATATATATAGATTTTTCACACAAAAATCCATTTAAACAACATTACACCTATGCCTTCCACCCAATTTAGAGATCTCCACCAGCTGGAACATCTTTCTGAAAGTTCTTCCACTGATGAAGGGAAAGCCATTTTGGTAAAACTGAATGACGGATGAGACTCCATATTTCTGCTGTCTGCTCAGCATTGATTTGAATTTCAGAAACAATCCCCAAAGTGGGAGATTTTTCCTGAAAATAAAAATATCAATGACCAGGGAGTTTGGAGAACATCGTTGACATGAAAGAGATGTGATGAGCTAAGAATCAGATTTGTCACAACGGTAAATTTGCATAATGGCATACCCTCCCAAAACTGTTGCACGCATAATGTGCTCTTTGTTTGCTTTGAAAGAATTACACAGCTGACTATTTAGTTATCAGTTCAATTCATTCTGATTTCTCTAAGGCCAGCAAGATTCACAAACATAGGGATTCTCACTCATACCTAAAGTGGTTATGCCCCATTAAGTGTGCCTTCCTAGGTATGTAACACCTTATGATACATATGAGCCTGCAATCCATGTCTAGAAGCCTGTCTCTAGTTTCCTTATTAGAGTCAAGTTGTGATGTTGCCAATCAACTGTAATAAAGAACGTATCTACCTGCTCCGCTATAATTAGTTATTACAGATTAGTGGTGACGTCATATTTCTCGCTGCCAGGAACCAATTTTAAAAGAAATGTTACAGAGTATAATTACAGCTGCAGTTTAAAAAATCAAAAGACCTGGCTTTTCATTCTTCTGATCTGTATTTCTAAAATGAAGAATGATCAGCAAAAAGGCTATATTAAAGGCTAAGGGGCCTATTAGGATTTCGGGCGGATCGCCACCGCCAGGCCGCCACTGGAGCATGGTCAGAAATTAGTATGGAGCCAATGTCTGCATTCAATATGTGTTGTGTTAGCGATTTAGAGACAAATAAATATCTATGCGGGATTGAGATAGATGAGTAGGGGAGAAGAATGTATATTCTTGTAGTTGTGGGTTACACAATCTCCAGGAATCAACAAGAGATCTGTGAGTAATCAGTGTAGTAAAGCATTGGTGCATTAGGGAAGGGACAAAAAGTACCTTGGAGGTATGATCTATGTAGTGGTCAACAACTAAATTACAATCACCACCAAAAATAACACACTGTGCAGAAATAGACATCAGTTAAGTGGAAATGGCAGTCCAGAAACTATTATCAGTTTTAGTAGGTGCATAAACATTAAACAAAGAGAGAGGTACATTGTTAACTTTAAGATGAACAATCAACCAATGACCCTCATCATCTGAAGTCTGAGAAAGAAGAGAGACTTTAAGTTTTTTATGACAGAGGAGTATCACCCCATTTCTTTTGCCCGTACCAGGTTAAGATAAAACATTTCCCACCCATTGGCGTTTTAACTTTAAAATCTCCGAAGCAACTATGTGTGTTTCTTGTAAAAACACAATATCTGATTTAAGATTAGATAGATGTGCAAGTACTCTTTGTCTCTTAATGGGCGAACCCAAACCTTTAACATACCAAGAATAACAAGCAACGTCATTTAACAAGATATAAAAGAGGACTAAAAAAAACTAAGCGGCTCATTACGATGACGGACGGAGAAGCCCTCCGACCGCCATGGAATCGGGAAAAATCCCCCCGCATGACCCGCGGCACTTCCATTGGTCAAATTACAATGCAATGTACGCAAAATCAGACCGCAGCGGACTGATGTCATAAAACTGCAAATCCGACCGCGGCGGGAGGGGAAAGCTGTACAATGGCTCGAAAAGGCTGCTCCTGGCGCGGCATGACCGCACGGCCAATTACGATGAGAATGCGGAGCTCGCGGACCAAGCACTGCTCCCGACCGCCTTGCACGCACACAGGCCAAATGAATGGCGGGCGGAACCAACCCCACAATAACGCCAAAGTGTGCCTGCACTCCCTGCCACCCTCTCTCACAAAACAAACACGCCACAATTATACACCCCAACACAAGCACAGAAGCACAACACAAAGCATGAAGTGGCGGCAGAGTAGTCTGATACACATAGAAAAGACAGAAATGTCCAAGCATTAACTGAATCGGATGAGCGACAAGTCAGAACCAGAGGACATGTCCTCGGAAATTCCACATCGGCTCATGAAATTGGTCCATTAGCCATGTCACATCGCTAACAAGCAATGTAGGTACCCAGGACTTTAAGTGGGATGAAAAAACGGTGGGTCCCTCATAGGAGCCTGGCCAATATAATTAACGGCGTGGCCCAAAACCCTCAGACATTCATCTGGTCTTAGCATATTGGGCTATCCACTAGCATTTTCCTGCCACTGCCATTGCACCCAGATATATGAGACAACAAGGAACATGATACCTACTACAACTCCAGACTACTAGTTTTGGCAATGTTTGTCAGTTGCATAAGATAAGGAAGCTGCAACTATGGCTTGCATCTAACATTGGAAAATATTCCACGAAAAACCCTGAGGACACCACGACGATGTTGCTGCACATGATTCCCCTAAGGAGTGATTTCCCGAGACAAAATGAATCCACAAAGGATTTCACTTCCCCACTACGCTCAGCTGGCATGATGTCATGCCGTAACTACTCCACCAGTGAGAAGTGAGGAGTGTGACCATGCGCACATCGATGTGACTGCTGGCTATGCATTCCAGCAGAAAGAACGGACCACTTGTGGCAGGGCACAAAACAGAGCACGAAAGAGACCCGTACCGAGGCCCACTCAGAAAAAGGGAAGGCGAAAGTCATTTCACCTCAATTCAAATGTGGCAAACACGAACATCTAAGTTGTGCTGTGTGCAGAACATGCTGATAAAAGTGACCTAACTCCAAAAGGTGACTCGATAGCAACAGCAGGTGACCGTGCCATGGACGAGCCCAGCCAGCCCCCCTCCGTAAGGTGAAGCTTCGGATGCATAGTCCCTAGTCTGTTCAGGTGAGGAGGACCTACATGGCCCCTCCTGTGCACAGGCCAGGCATTACGTATATGGGAACAGTCGCACAACATGTCCTTTTTGTGCCTATGTCCTGCTAACTCCCCCATAAGTGATTGTGGGTAGTCAATCGTGGCCTCACATTCCCACAGCTAAAGCATACTACCATGAGTGTGCATGCACAATAGCCTCTGTTTAGACAAGTTGTCGATCCCACACCATCCCGAAGACCTTCGGATACCAGGTGTCTTGACCGTCCCGCGCAATTCAGCCAGTGCTGAGCCCAGCTCGCACACTATTTTCGCGGTGAACTGAGACACATAGTATTGTTAGCGTTTGTTACTGAAGGCCATTGCACACTTTTTATCAGACTTGTGGTCTCTGGCCTTCTCCCTTCCTTCCATGCTTTTCCGGGAGTCCCAACGGGTGTCAGTCCTCCAATTAGCACACTTCATTTCGCGCTTTCTGATCATAAGTTTGGCTGCACAGCTGAGCACTGGTTCTGAGATGACTCTCACACCATGCCTGACCGTCCAGTGGGCCAGGCAGAGCCAGGTCTGTTGCAACTGTACCGTGCCCGCATGCAGCTTCTCGTTGGATGTGTCCCACGGGCTGTGCTGGGCATCAGTTATAGGTTAACATTCCACCATGCATATTTCACCTGCGTGCAACATGTCTTTTTCTGCAGAAGATGTCCGTTCGAGTGGGCCATGTATGTCTGCTTGTGCAACACACCCCTTGCTGACCTGGATCATGAGCTGTGGGTGACTCCTTTGTTGCTCCAAGTGCAAGACTGCTTTGGTGAGACACATTTATGGGATGCCTTTCGATGTGTCAGGCAGGCTGCGAGCTGCGCCTGTGCATTTGCTCAATGCTCCTGTGCAATGTCTACATCGAATCTCTCCCAGGTTGCGATGGGAGGCACCTTGCAACCTCGTGGTGCGAGGAGCACATCTGTTCCTTCATACTGCTGGATTGGATGGCGGTCCTCTTCACTGTAGATGAACTGGATCGTCTCTTGGAACTGATTTGCTTCGAAGCTGCCTGTGCCTTCTTGGATTCGTAACTACTACACAGCAACAGGAACTGCTGGTGACTAATTCAATCATTGTTTCCCTTTCGTCACGCCTCCTGACAAGAATTGGCAACCAGCTCTCTGACTGTGACCCTGTTTGCACTGGCTTGGACCGTGCTGTGCTCTGCGGTCTATTTAGCTTGGTACCACAGACCAGAGCAAGTTGAGGCTGTCATCTGACCGTCGTGGACATTCTCGTCTGGCATGAGCCCAGCTTCCATTATGCAGCTAAGGTGCATGAAGATTACATGGATTTGTTGTTTTGCAAGTACCCAGGGCTCCAGTCGGGGGTACACGCAGGTAGACGGCGCCGCCCCCTCTTTGCACGGGGTGGACGCCGTCCCCCCTGCCAGGACGTTGGTCCCCACATGGATATGCTTACCTTGTCCCGGTGTACTTTCCAGATACCGGGAAACGTTCAGCAGTACCTGCACGCTGACTGCTGTCGATTCCCAGCAGCAATGTGCATGCAGCGAGTGAGCCTTTTCTCACCCCCAGCCGGGCCGAGGTTTGAACATACTGACTGGGCTCCGCCTTGGACCTTACATTGAAATGTAGATGCCACAGAGGTAAACATATGCACACAGCTTTCCATCTCTTCACAGCTACTTAAGGAAGTCATGCTTTTGCCTTTGTTCAGTCCCTGTATATCAATGCGGACACTGTTAGACTGTCAGATGGGTTAGTCTGTCCCAGTATTTGAGCAAATCATGTTAGTTGCACTATTTTACTTCTTTCATAGCGCTACGTCGTGACGTTGTGAGGTAATTTGCATTTTGTCTTACTTGGTCAGTCCCCCCACTTCTTTTTTGAGGACTTGTGCCCTGCAAGTCCCTTAGTACATGTCTGTCACATGAGAGGTGTCCGCAGAGCTTGTTCTCTGTGCGGTCCTGGAGTACTGTCTGGACATTCTGTCCGTTGTCGGAGAACCTTGTCCCTTGTCATTCTGTTCTGTTCAGGCCATAGCACCCCGACTCAACAAAGTCTCACAGCTGCATGAGGACACGGATCCCCTTTGAATGACATGGGATTGTGGGCCAGATGCCCTACACTTGGAGGGTGATCCATCCAGTGATGAGTGCGGCACAGCCAATGTGGTGTAATTTCACTATGTATAGGCTGAGTAATGGGTTCAGCTGATAAAGGCCATGGACCAGGGACATCCCATACAACTCCTTCCTACATGGGGTGGGGGGATATGCATGTGGTTCGACATCCAGAGGGATTATTGATGCGACATCTAGCTTCATGTTAAATAGATATGTCACTGTGGTTACTGGTTGGGTACTCTTGCATTTTCAACCTGTTGTGACACGTATGTTGCATGCTTTGACACTGTAGTAAAAACGTCACTTTTGGAAACGTTTCTTGTCTTCAACTTGTCTGCTTGTGTACAGGCGCTTGAATGCCTCAGAATGTGTAGGGGAGCAAGTGAGGCAGTATGGCAAAGGTGTCCTGTGCGTAGGGGGGCTTCGGGGTGCTCAGTCTCTGTATGCATTTGTTTTCTAATCTGGCGCATTGTCCAGTATGTGTACGAAGTCTCTGGAACATTTGTGAAAGTCTGTGAGACAACAGCAAGGCACACAGACGCAGTCATAGTCGCTCATTGTTGCATCACACTCAACTGAAGTAGTTGACGATGAGCTGTTGACGCTGGTCAAGGCCTTCTTCATCACCACTGTCATCGTCACTGGGCATGTGTGGGATGAGAGCGAGGGAGATGTTACTGGTCCGCCAGATGTAGCAGTCATGTGCCGACCCAAGATACTCTGCACACACGTGTGAGATGATCTGCTCCGCTTGTCATACCACTTGCATGTTGATGGAGTGGTAGAGTTTGCGGTTCCTATAGATGGGTACACTTGCCTGTGGTGGTACAAGGCCAATGTGTGTACCATCAATGGATGCCATCAACATTTGGGATGCCTCCCAGGCAGGGCCGGCTCAATGAATCTTTAATTGTGTGGTTCAACGAGGCATTCCGGTGGGCCACTGCGTGCCCGATTTGTCACTTATCTCTCTCGCCAGGCCTGCTTCAGGGCCCTCCTTTATATCTCATCCTTTCCTTCCAAATTCTCTTTCTAGATGTTGTCACTCTCAAGAAGTGTGTTTTTTCCTTGAAAGGAACTCCTGATGGGAGGAGGAGGTTTCCTGAGGAGGAAGAATCAGGCAAGTGACACTTCTCATGCTCTCACTCATGCCCTCCACCTCGGATTCTATCTCTGCCAACCTTGTCCAGCGCCCCTCATCTCTCTATAGCCACTCACTCATGTGCATTTCATTTGCTGTATGGCGCTACTGATATGAATGTATGGTGAGACAGTACTTTACATCAGGCACACATTGTACAGAGACAATCAGTCATGCAAGTATGTAAGTACATCAGTCTACAGGGAATGTCACGAAAGCCAATGAGGATTGCAAGGTGTGGTAATCACATGTCGTACATACTGGTGGGCAGGATTTTTTAGGGCGTTTGGCCTGGAGAAGCACTGATTCGGGATGTATGTGGGGACATTTACAGGCACTGGCAGGTGGTCACACTTCACGCCACCACAGTATGTGTGTTGGAAGTGCTAGGTATTACACGTATGTCTGATTTGCAGACAATGGACACCTCTGGTTGTCTGCTTACGCCACTGACCCTTCACAAGACAACCCCTGGCCCAGAGACACCAGTCAGATGTCAAGGGATATTCAAGCGGGGTTCACAGGTTGGATGTTTCATTACACAACATTGGTACAGTGCTGGACACCTTTGTCTTTTTTGACTCCTTCCCTCATTTAAGTCTGGCCATGTCACTCTCTTTTCCTTCATTCCATGTGTGCGAAGACTTGGCTCACAGGTCACACTCTCTCATCCCTTCACAGTATAGTGAGCAGCTGGTCACTGTTCTAGTTGTTCTGATGTACCAGCCACTCCCAGAGGGCTTGCTTACCCCTGACCCCACAGCCACCCAGCACAGGGGTCACTGGACATGTGACCCTGCCAACAAACGGGGCGGGACGCATGTGCCCTGGGTCGGTTCTCCTATACATGTACGGTGCCTGTGTGGTTACTTTATATGCATGGGGGCCTCGTGCCCCACAACATTACACATGGGGTGCACCAATCACTTTAGGCAAATGAGTTGTGATGTGTGATGTAATTGGCAGGGCGCCAATACAAATGCAGTATGTGTTCACATGCGCGGTATATGGCATTCGCAGCGATGACACGCATTGACCCCACTTGAATGTTGGAGGGTTGCGGTCTTAGCTTCCGGGCCACCAGGGTGTGGCACACAGTATGCGGATGAGCCATCACTCAATGGTTGCCTTCGCCGTACATGTTTAGATGTTACGGTGTGCGCGCTCTGCAACTGCGAGGCTCGTCATTGGCCCCAATTGCCTTCGGGGGCACCGAGGGTTTCTCATGGGGATTGGGTGGGCCTCGCAATTTGCATTTGGCAGGTTGCCACAATCATCGTGGTGCCGCAACACTTGCTGGGAGTTGTAGTTGTTCAGGGGTTGCATGCATGGAAATGTTTGGTACGTACCTCTGCTGTTGGGTGCGGCGGCGTCTTATCTGCTGGATGTGCAGCAGGTGGTGCAGCGGGAAGGCCTGTTGCGCCGGATCCATGGCGGCTTCGGGGGTTTAGATGGCTTCTGTTTCGGCTCGTCCTCTCCGTAGTTGTATTTCCGCCATCTGCAGTGTGGTGGTTTTTACGCAGTGGTGGGAAGGGTTGTCTGCAACATCGTAATCTGCTTGGTGGATGGAACGTGTTTCCGCATGCCGGTCCTGCCCTGTTGGCTCCATCCGCCACCCTTGCGTATGCAAAAAACGTGCGGAGCCTGACAGACTGCGGCGGACGGAAAATAGCCTCTGTGGGTCCATTGTGATTTGTTGGTCGCAAAGACCGCATCTGGGGCGGAAAACATATCGGTTTTCCACCAGCAGCACGAATGGGCTTCGTTCCGTCATCGTAATGAGCCCCTAAGACATGACTGTTGTAAAACTTGAAACATTGAAAATAGCAGAAAACCAGGCTCTCAGGCAGACGTGGAGATAGAGAAGAAATAGAGGAATCTGTAATAAAAAAGGAACAGAAGAAGATAGGAAAGAAAGGAGAGGAAAGACAGAGGAAAAGATAGAGGAGTAGACAAAAACAGTATACAAAATAAACAATCTAATGTACCAAAGACGCAAACATGGGTGGAGGGTTTTGAAGCCACAAAGGGAAGATGTAACAGTCGGTCAGATTCCGGAACAGGCAAGGAGGAGAGCAACATTCCAGATGGATGAGACATAGAAACAGTGCCTAATAAGAAGAAACAAAAGAGGAATAAAAGTTACATCATGCAAAATATTACTCAAAACAAATATAATCACAACAAATAATACGTAGCAAAGAAAAGCTATCAAGTGGAAGACAGACTTCTAATTTCCATATTTTCTTCTTTACAGTTTTCTAGGAATAGCTGCAACAGAACAGGGTCCTCATAGGTAGTGGTCTTATTTTTGTAAGTCACCTTGAAGATGCAGGGGTGAAGTTAGCCAAATCTGGTATTTAGTTCTCGCAATGCTTGACTCAAAGCTAAGAAACTCTTCATCCTATCTGTTATGGCTTAAACATAGTCTTGAGAGAAAAATAGCTGAGAGCCCTGTCAACAAAAACAGCGGTTGAATTTAACTGCTTGCAAAACTTTCAATAAGTCAGTATACTCCACTAAGTATAATATTACACTGCTTGGTTGGCGTGAAGAAGAAGCAGCCGCTTGCGGATCGTGGCCAAGTCTATGTACTCGTTGTATATTTAGTTGTGGGGTTTCAGGTAAGTCAAGAATCTGTGAAAGGAAAGATTGAAAGAAAGAAATAGGACTGGATCCCTCCAATCCCTCAGCCAAACCTTAAATGCGTAGGTTATTGTGTCTGCTGCGGTTTTCAAGGTTCTCCTCCTGTTGTTGAAGTTAAGAGATTTCCATCTTCATAGGATAGATTTGTTGAGAGGATGTTTGTAAGGATTTAACTTGTTCCATTGAAGTGATTTTGTTATCAATATTGGACCATTTGTCATCTAAGCTAGAGCTCGTATTTCTGCCAAGAGTAGTTCTAAATATATTGGTGGGGGAGATTTGGCTGGCGTAGGAGGGTCCTTTTTAATTTGCTTCGTAGATGACAACGATGAAGAGACCACTAGTTTAGATGTATTTTTTTCACTTGAAAGAGGTACATTTGTATTAGATGTAGGGAGAAAGTAGGTGCAGGAGACAAAACCGTAGCAGGTGGGACGACGCAGCAACATGTTCCGTATCCTCCATGTCGTCTTGCAGTTCAGAGAATAGGTTTGACATTGCCAAAGCAGGAGATTTAGGATTCAACACTTGTTTGGAGGTAGCACCTCTAACATATTTAGTTCTCCCCATAGACATGTAGGACCAGTCAATGGTAGAATAGGATTTGTATAAGAATTAGAAGAAAAAATAATTGTTCACAATGGCTTCACTAATGTAATTTTAAAAAGAAAAACTTGAGAACATAGACAGACAGCATAAGAATCTCTATGAGGCGAGCAGTACAAATACAAAAAGAGGAGTTGAAGCATTGCTGGCTGGCAATGCACTCTACGCATCAATGATCTCTGTCAGCATAAGAATCACTATGAGGTAGTCTGTATAAAGGTGAAAATAGTGATTGAAGCATTTCTGGCTCGCAATCAACTCTGTAAACACGAGTGTAAAGGAACTTCCAGAATCAACTCACTGTGTTTGTATTAATAGGCTGCAGGATATAGTCCGGAGGCAGGCTAAGACAGATGGGATTTGAAAAAACAAAATACAAAATGGCAGACACACATCCAGTCAGAGAGATGCGCCACCACTACTGCAAAGAAAAATGCAGCATCAGCTGCTTACCGCGACATGAAAATGTAGTTAAAAGAAGCAGAGCAACTTCATGAAAGGAGCGCTCTCCTTGTTTCCAATGTCGGGACGCCGATAATAGGTGAAAATGCACCCTACTCACTGTCCGATACGGAGCGACAATTGCCTGCCGCGGTCTTTGTCAGTGTCAGACACCGCCCCCCATCACTAAATCACCTTTGACCTTGCCACCACTAGAAAGGTGAAAGTGGGAGCCATATCCTTACGGACCTTGCCTCTGTAAACTCTTGCCATTAGACATCTGTACCCATCCAAATGTCTTGATTTTCAAGACGGTCATTAAAACATAGTTGTTTCCCTCCTGATTATGGCTGTTGTTATCACTTTACTCGTAACAGAGGGACAAGGGCACCCAAAGCAATTGGTCAGGGACCTTGGGAAGTTACGTATTTTTGAAGACAGTGGTCCCTGAAAACAAGGAATTGTAACAAGCAATAATCAATATAGCCACAATAGGTACTATATTAAGGCCTATGTCCAGCCGGACAAGGCAGCTTTAATAAGCAAAAATGTTTTCAGTGATGTCACAAGATGTAAGCAAAGCAATGGTGGGACACAAGCCTGTATCCTATGGCTTACATATCAAGAGGACATGAATTTGTGAAAAAACACACAGGCAATTGAAGCGATGTTTCTTATGAGAAGAATAGCAGATAGTGAAACATCCTAGTCACCTTCACGACATTTCATACACATAAGTGAACATAGTGTAAGGTGAACAACATAGTCGACGACGTTTCGATCCTTACTAGGGGGGTGTTAGGATCATCATCAGGACTGATTAATATGATTGCCTTTAAAAATGCCTCGTGCTGTGTACGATAACAGCAAGGAAGATGTATCAGCTTAGTTGGGAAAGCTAAGCAGTCATTAGAACACGGAATAGTTCTAGGTTCGCAATGGTAATAATAAACGCGGTAACCAAAATCTCGGTTTGATGATGTAGTCGCGTTTCGGGGGAGTCGGCAAGGCAACGTCTCGGCTGATACATCTTCCTTGCTGTTATCGTACACAGCACGAGGCATTTTTAAAGGCAATCATATTAATCAGTCCTGATGATGATCCTAACACCCCCCCAGTAAGGATCGAAACGATGTTTCACTATCTGCTATTCTTCTCATAAGAAACATCGCTTCAATTGCCTGTGTGTTTTTTCACAAATTCATGTCCTCTTGATATGTAAGCCATAGGATACAGGCTTGTGTGCCACCATTGCTTTGCTTACGTCTGTTATCACTTTACTCAACACAACGATGGCTACATTGCAGACACAGCAGTTACAAATCAATGGAACATAGAATAGCCTAACATAACATGAAATAACTCCTTTGTAGTAGTCAGTCTATGGTGGCCTCCTTTAGATATCGGCAGTAGTCGATTTCTCTGTAGCAGAGGCCTCCGTTCAAGTATTTCTGTGTACTAGTAGATCTAGTAGTAGTGTAGTAGTAGTTATCTGGAGTAAATGGTCCCTGGTGACCTTGTTCTTTGCAGTAACAGTATTGGTATTCAAGTAGTTAAAGAAATAACGAGCAGAGGCGGAACACAAGCCCCTGCAGCGCATTGAGACCCCCCCCCCTTTAAAGGGGCCAATTTAAAACACAAGGATATGAGTATGGTGCCCATCACCACATTCTGAAGAGAGGCCCCATAATGTTTCCTTACACCACTGACACATAGGTGTCATATAATAACATATTCTTTAAAAATACAGTGTTGCTGAAAATGGTAGCACTGGCTTATGACACTGAATGTGCAATGCAAAACCAAATATATTTTAGGAAAAAAATGTATTTACTTTTTAATATATGTTGATCAGGCCACTGCAAAGTGCCTAGTGGATGAATATCCTTGAAGATCAGTTGTAGAGTTAAAAGCCACGTAGCGGCCGCAGCAACTGACAGTTTCCTTAATATGGGTGAGGCGAAGTGAAGGGTTCTAAGGGGCTTATTAGCGTCGAGTAATCTGCTTAGGTCCCACGGCGCTGAGTTCCCGTGTGTCCCCGTCTGGACGCAGGGCAGGCCTTCGGTGCACAGAGCTCACCCCGCCCGGCCGCAGCATGCCTCTGCGCCCTGTCCCTACACATTATGTGCGCTGAGAAGTGTACGGATCACACAGGCGTGGCGTGCTTCATGCTGAATTCAAACACCACCATGTTCGGGAGGACGACAACATCTTGGTTTTACAATATCTCTAAGCCCGTGAGAAGAGAAAATGGAGGCCGGAAGAGGTGGCCCCCCGAGGTGCTCAATAACCACAGAGAGAAGATGTTGGGCGAGCTTGACGTCAACAGAGTGTTGTCCCACTTGGTTTATGAAAACATATTTTCCGTAGAGGAATACAAGGAGATTTTATCTCAGGACACGGGCAGGAGAAGGGCTGAGTTATTGCTGGACACGCTCGCGGTCAAAGGGCCGCACGCTTTCTGTGCGTTCTGCTCCATCATCGAGGAGATATCTCCTCACCTGCTCTCGGGGTTTCTCGTGGACAGTCAAGGTAAGGGCTGGGCTGCCACAGTGTGCTTTCATGATGTCCCTGCATCTCTCGCCTTTTCTCATGTACTGTCTTGTATCTGAAAAGCTATGTTGTTTGTGTCTGCTGTAATGAAAGGAAATACAGACGTCAGTGCAGAGCCAAGGACACAAGTACGAAATGATGGCTGTGGTTGAAATAGACAGCAGCTCTTAGGTTCATGCTGTGCGGTTTGATTACCATTCACTTAAAGCAGCGTTTTCAAAATATCGTTTTTCTTAAGATAACATTAAGTGGTAATAATATGCTTTGACACTGTTTTTTTTTTAATGTTAATCACATAATTCCTTTATTATGGTTCTAATATAGTGCTGAAAATTTGATTCGACTTGTGATCTTGATAAAATGTCACTGAGATTATCATACTGCTTTGACATTAGGATGTGGTATGACAGGTATGACCCTGTCATGACCCTTCCAGTGTCTTTCCGGGTCACAGCTTCTGCAGCACAGGATGTTGCGGGGGTTCTCTTTGATGCCTTGGTTTGCAGTCTGGTTGCTCGTGGAGAGAGTGTTCTGCACCCGGTACTTACTGTCCGACTGGGGACGGGCCCTGTTGTAGACGATTATGTCTTAAAAATATCAAATATAAATACGTGTCTCCGACTTCTAACCAAAAGGGAAGAATAATGAAATGTGGATATGAATGTTGTTAGCCTTCATTTTGTCTTTTATGCGCTCCTAATCCTATTGTAGCCCAAGGCTATTGTATTTCCTGCCTGATTGCATTTTCTTCAATGCACGCAGTGCACTTTTTGTTTGTGTCTTTGAAGGCAGCTTTCCTTCCACTCAGGATCTTTGAGCGTGCGTGATGTGTTCATATTTTGTGTATATCAGCAAGCCTGGCTCCAGGGTTCTGTCTGGAGAGATGGGGGCAGGGACGGAGAGCAGAAATCAAGAAGCATTGGTGCACGACGAAGATGCACGGGATGCAGACAGGTCTAAAAATAGAAAGTTTTGTACCTTTGGTAACCTTGGTTGTAATAAATACTGCATTTCTTGTGCTGAGTCTGAAACTACGAAACACCCCTGTGGCCAGGCAAGCATCTTATCACACTATCACAGTACCAGAAACAGATCCCTTCAAATTAAGTTTTCTTTCAGGGACATCATATTAAAGTGTAGCGATAGTTCGTGCCCAAACAGCAGTGTTTCAAAGCCTGCATTTCATCCAAATAATGTCGTATCCAGAGAATATTTATTTCCCATACTTTGTCAAAATTACTTTATACCGGTGAATTATGGAACCCTAGAAATTATATAGTATAACTTACTATACCACCGTGTTCCAAAGTACTGTTTTCATTGTAAATTTCCTATGTAGAAGCATGTATTATAAGTAACGATTTACAGGTCATCATGTGCGCGACACTTGCCCTCATGGTTGAGGATAGGCTTAAAATTAGCCATAAACTGAATGAGGTAAAGCCGTCTCTTTTTAGGGCTTGGCTGCGGGAAGTGTAGCTGCCTGTAGAGACCAATTGTTCTGAACGCATAAATATACTTAGAGGGAGGTTTGCATCACTCTCCTTCCTCATGATTGGCTGGCTTTGTTGTCTACTCTGGATTCATGACTTTTGTCCCTATTCCTTTTTGCTTGTCTGACTCCGGAGCATCTTGGTCACTCAGTGTTGTGATTGGATAAGTTGTATCCTTCCATTGCATACTTGAGAGGCTCGTTTTAAAAAAAAATGTGGGCACTCCATGGAAGTGCATGTGTTACCTTGCTCTCCCCTTTCAGCTGTATATTGCTCTCTCTTTTTTTGCCCCCCACCGCTTCCATATGCTTTCTGGTCAACTCCCTGTTTTGCACACCAATCCCTTTGTTTTTCTTTTTTTTTTAAACTTTTAATTTACCTTTTTATAATGGCAGTTTACTATATTAAAACAGTATTTGAAAATTATCACCATGCGTGAAGATGCTTGTGCTTGCTTGTGTCATGATGCACACATGTACATCTATCAATATGCATGCATCACAGGGCACACGTGTCACATTGCAATCATACTCATCGGACTATCTTGAAATGGGGTTCTGTACTAGGAAACCATGTGATCACATTTAGTTACTAACAAGCATTGACAAAGAAAAGCCAATGGCTTGGCTTTTTAAAGTTAAGACCTTTTGTCTATACCAATGCTTGTGGAGGCTTGCAGAGTTCATATAATCATTCACTCCAAACAAAATCCACTCTGAAGCAGACTAGAACAAAAGGCATGATTTTGTGCCCAAATATCAGAAAACTACTAATGTTTGTGCTGGTGATGCATCATCGAGAGCCTGCTGTTTCTGCTCCTATTACTGGCTGCTCTCCACCAGTAAGAACTGGTTAAATGGCCTGCTGCTTCAGTAATTCTAATTGACTGCCCTCACAATTCAGAACGGTTTTTGTGTGATTTGACAGTTCTGTTTGACAGCCAATCATAAAGGCAATGCACAGGTTCTGTTTTGGCACACATCCCGTATCATAGGAGGGTTGAAATGATCACACCGGTTTGTGCCTGACTAGAATTTTCTGTTTAAAATGTTGTTGTTGTGGAAGTGAATCCAGAAATTACAGATTCACCTAGTGATTCACTTCTGAATTTTTGCATGCAGAAAATTGTGACCACCCCACAGACATGGTCTATTATCATGCCAGCTCAAGAGGATTCATAGGACCCTGGTACAAAGTTACCTATTGTGTATACTCTATATTACAATAGTTCAACCATACTCTTTTGGACTAGAACTTGAAACCTTTGATTTATGTTCAGTAAATTCCGAACAGCATACTCGATTTCATATCTAAATAGTGATCTAGGGTTTCATAGAAAAAAGCATGTTTTTGAAAGTCAACTTTTGAGAATTGTTTTATAACACAGGCTTTTTGGTACACCCCTTAGACCACAAACCATGTCATTACCATGTCCATTAAATTTAACAAACGTTAACAAACTTTACCCTCAGCATATAATCTACTTGGACCATGAGTATACTAAAAACACAAATCTTGCCTTCGATTGTTCACAATAACCAGATTAAACTGTTCGGGATGTACCTATCAATTGGACTTGAGCAGAAACAACAAACAGAGATATTTGATGAGTATTAAAAACATGAGATGCACCGTAGTCCATAAACAAATAACTAGTACAGCTTTGATCTCTATCTGGCCAAATTTAAATGGGTATTTAGTAAAAAGAGGTTAAAGTCCACTTTGTTCACTATGTTTGTGCTTATTTATGCACAATGCATTAGAGCACGTTAATGCGGGTTAATTGCACCTCACGTAATGGAGCATAAACTAATGTACATTTCCTTCAATGAATATATATGGAAGACATATGTAGATTCATTTTACACAGTTGTTATATGGGGAGAGGGTAACTTTCAGAAGAGCATTCATCCATTTGTATATTTATCATTCATTTAGAGGATGGTTCAATAAAAAGTGATCATTTTTGTCGATATTTGTCAAGTGTTTCTTTACAAATAATGCTACTTTTTTAAGTCAGGGTCTTAAGAGTACAGACGACTTGTGTTCCCCTCTCCTGTCTAAGACAGCCAGATAATCTTTTTCAAGGATGGAGAGAGACTTAATTTCAGAGAGCATTGCACTTTCGTCACATCAGATGCATTCAAACTGAGTAAAATACACTTGCGGAGCTGAAGTGGTTCTGACAAGCAAACCACTCTTCACCGAGGGGCCTAACACAAAGGTAAATCTACATGTGCAGATTTACTCCTTGTAAATGTACGCCTAGGGGCCGATTCACAAAGGTAAACATACAATTAAGTAAATCTATATGCGTAAGTTTACTCTTACACTTCTGGGTAACTTTACTACTTTCGGCTTTTTACAAGTGTCAAGGTATTCAAAACTATAGACTTACATGTCTTCAACCCCTTGAAACAGGGTTTGGACTCAAAGTTATGTGTGTAATGTTAATACACACTAAAAGGAGCAGTAGTAAGTCAAGCACCACACATGGACAACCACTGATGCTGCAACATCCATCCATAGGAAATAGAGGTAGGGAATTAAAATAGAATCCCAAGGGAATTAATAATAATATAAAATATATTTTGACCATTTAAAATATATATATAAATTAAACTGAATGTTGAAAAATACATTTTGAAAATAACTGTTATTTAATATTAAAACAGTTCAATAAGCTTTAAAAAAAAATTAAACTAATTTTCAAAAGAAATTAACTTGATTTCATTCAATTCTATGCATTATTGCTTGTAATTTTGAATACATAATTAAAAACAAATGTTTTACTTTAGAGTGTATTTGTTTAAAAGAAATCTTTAATGTAGTAAATTAATTTATATTAATATTTAACATAAAAATATTTCTACCTGGTTTTTCAAGTTTAAAACGCTTTTTAGTTCACTCTATACTTTACCATAGGGAGATTTATATCCCAGTGTTGGGGATCTCTCTATGGTAAATATAGGGAAAAGCACAAAAGTTTATTAAACTTGAACAAATATATATGATAAATATGTGTAAGATAATTAATAGTAATATCACTGAAAATTAATTGCCACTTAATTACTCAATCAATCTGATGTAAAATACATTACACAAATTCACTGAGCCCATCAAATGCAAATCTAATAATTTTGAACAGCTGTATGTATGGATACCACAAGCACACCTCGTCTAGGTGCAATGCTAAAAAGTAGTTGTACCCATAGTTGTCAGCTTAGGTTGCCACCTTAAATTGTCATGATGCCCAATTGACAAAGTAAGGAATTGTTATATTAGGCAGACAGTTGGTGTTTCTTGTATGAAACCCAAGTGGGCTAAGTCGCACCTAAATGAAGTAATCAAATTCAGAAATCATAATGAGAATGTATAAAGAACATCCAAAAGTTAGTTTTGTGACAAAAGTCCAAACCATCATCAATTGCAGAAATCATGAGAATGTAGAAAGATCATCCAATAGTCAATAGTCAGTTTCTTGACAATAGGCCAAACCATCAGTATATCTAAAAAGAAAACAACATTAAAATGTACAGGAATTCTTTACAAGAAAATAAGCAAGTCAATATTTCAATCATAAGGTTCTTTGGTGTTGTGGAGTATAATATATTTAGGTTCTAGTTTCCTAACTACACTTTCTCTATCACCGCCTCGTGGCAATTTCGGGACACTGTCAATAACTGTATAACGAAGATTTGACACATCAATGTAATGGAATTTGTAAAAGTGCCATGCTGCAGGATAACTCCTATTCACATTTTTAATGAAACATATATGATGTAATATGCATTTATGTACCTTCAGAATTGTATTGCTAGTGTATTTCTTATTGAACGGGCAAGCCAACATGCAAACTGCAAATTTCGTTTTACATGTCAAATTTTGATTTATTCTTTGAATCCTATTAGGACTGAAATATTCAATCTAGGGCAATCTTAACTGAGCTCACGAGCAAGACATTTATGACAACCTTTACATAATTTTGGTGGAATAACCAATCACTCTTAGAAGGTGAAAATGTGCTTCACTAATTCATCCTTTTCTAATCTTACTCTGTTATTGAAAGTGTCGTAGAGGCCAATTTTCCAATTATAGGATCAACAGTTTATGATGTTATCTACTTGGTTGTACTGTGCATTGTAAGTGGTTATCAACCTGGGGTCTATATGCGATTTTGTGTTTTGTTTCTTTCTTTTACATTGAAGCAAACGTTCCTCCCTGTTGATTGAAAATAAAACCCAATCAGAAATAGTATTAAAGTGAATTAAATCATTTCAAATTGTTTGCAATAAAAATAAATGTAATTTAATATTAAATCTAACAATCAAACATATTTATTATTTAATTATAGCATATAAAAGTCACCTTTTTTAATTTATAGATTCATGTAAATTCAATATTTATTAAAATACCATTAAATTACTTTAAATTAAGTCTATACAACACTTTTAATAGCTATTACTGGCTATCAATAATATTTAATTGTTTTACTTTGTGTCTGAATTTATTTTTTAATTCAAACTTGAAAAAATATTTGTAATTTAATTTAAAATATTTAAATTAAATAAAAATGTAGTTAAAAACTAAGTTAATAATGCTGTAGCACTTTATTTATTTTATGCAATTAAAATACATATATACAATTAATTTATAATAATATTTAACATAATATTAATTTTACTCTGTATTAAGTTTAATACACTTTTTTCTTTCCCTTATACCAGTGGTTGGCCATTTGTGGTGCTGGAGTTACTTGACCGTTGTTGGCAGTTTCTTATTAAAAAAAATCTGGACATAAGCAAGGATCCTTTTTTCAGGTTATACCCAAAATATTTCTCTTCATTTATTGAGTACCTAGGCATGGTTAAAACATCAGAGTTGCAATATTTCTTGAAAACAATGTTTCATGTATCCTACTGTTGCTCCTTTTAGGGTCCCATTCTTGCTGTAGTTACTTTATAAGTGGAGTCTGTGAATAGCAATGTGCTTACTCATTTTTGGGAGGGTCCATGTTCTCTCCCTAAACCTATTCTTTCTCCATCCTAAACCCCTCCCATTTAGTAGTAAGTTTGCCCCCTTTTTCGAGTTGCTCTCCCTGGTCCCTTCCACTCTCCCTCGTCCCTCCCACAGTGCTGTTTCTAAGATGGTGGTCTCTTCAGAGATTCTCAATCCAAGATGCAGTAGAGTCTGTTCATGTGATGCCAGCTCCTATTAAGTTCGGGTTGGCACTGACTTAATCCCTTACACACTTAAGTACAAATATTACCTGGGCTCCTTTCAGATGACTCACTTATTAGTCTCCTGCTGCATCATCAGTAGCAAAAGATATTGGTAGAAGACACTTCACCCATGATTCTCTGTGGCATACTTTATCATTGGTGTTTTCTTCCTATCTGAGTAGGTAAATACCACTCAGATGGACTCACCAATTTTTGGGAGTTTGTAAGAAATTTTTTCCTGATATGAGCCAGGGTCTTTTTTCCCCTCAAAAAATGTCTTACGTTATACTCAAAAGATTTCTCTATTATTAATCGGGTACGCTGGAAATGGCTAATTAATTAGAGCTGGGCTATGTCTTGAAACCACTGTTTTATATATCATTTTAAACTTTGCCTATATGTTTCGGATATATCTGGTGCCTTGCTTTGACATCGGCCTTCTTCAGATCTCGGTAGATCCCTATGGAGATCTCTGCCCAAGCACTTACCCTTGCCTCAAGTGATGAAGAAGGGGACTTAGCAAACTTTATAACCTGGATCCTCATAGCTAACTATGATTCAAGCTATTGCTGCCTCATAACCTCCCAAAAAGCCATGCCGAATCATTGTGCTAAGTCTTGGCCACTGATGAGGTTGGGCAGCATGCTGGTGCGCCCCATTTCCATTTTGACCGCCATTGAGTGCTGTTTCTTCATCATAGGCCCCATCTGGGCCCGTCCCAAGATTTGACCCCAGCATCTTTGGAGTGGAAATTATTTCCAGGACTCAGCTATGTAGCCCAAACCTTTCCCTGGATTGGATACCTGCAGTTGGAGTGAGGTCATAAGCTGTCCAAACCTAGCTTGGATGCCTCCATGTCCTATTATGAGGAAGGACGCTGCTGTTCCCATGGGGAGAATCTGGTGTGTCCAGCCTCTTACCTGCTCTACGGTGCATGGGGCTGACCCACCGGGATGTGTTCCTGAAGTCTTGTGGGACCAGAGTCTCATGGGTCTTGTCTGCGACCAGTCACTAGTGTATGGTTTCATCTGAAGGGGCCTTTCAGTTGTAATTTACCCCCTGTGCTATTCTCACCATGGCAATCCACTCTGCCTTCTCTCACTTGATGTCTGGCAGCGAAACAGTTATATTCTGTTTTGCTGTGACAGCGTAATTTATATGGCACTGAATGGGAAAATATTTTATTGAGACTACATTCCCTCCTACTGATGTTTATGGTACCGGTGGCCATTTTGGTTGCCTCAGTTTAGTGCCACTGAACAAAGACTACACCACATTAAGATGCCTATTCTTGGCCATTTTGCTTATTTGTACTGGCCTGTACTTGGCCTTCCTGATTGCATGTACTTTGCCTTCCTGGTTGCCCAACTGGGCTAAGCCTGAAAGGAGACTGAGGTCCCAATTACAAATGGCTACTTACTGGGAATTCTGAGATCCATAGGAGTACTGCATATCTGTTGACTTTCACCAGGTGATTTTGGCTCCTAGAAGCAGCAAAAATGTCAATGTGAAAGCCCAAAACAAAATGAGGAGTTACCAGGGAATCAGAACCTACAGTCACAGGGTGGAAAAATACTAGGCTACTTACTAGGATACTCATAATGAGGACCAGAGTCTTTTGGCCTGCTAGGAATGTGTGTAAGAAGAGATAAGTCTACAACTTTTACTTATTTGCATAATTGTTTATTTTGTCTTGCAGGGTATCCTTGCAATAGGTGGACTTTCATATGCTGTCCCAATACATAGGTGATCTGCTCTCCTTGGTACTCTAAGCAACTTTTTTAATTGTGATGTATACGTTTTTCCTGTAGTTTTTTAATACATTAATAGCTATATTAGCACATTATATTTTTAATAATATTTGTGCAATCTTTTCTAAAATTTGAATTAGTATCCTGTTTTATCTCTCCTTTGTTGTATAATTTCCTGTGTTTACAGGCCAGTCCATATACAACAAGATGTATTGTTTTCATAGGTTTATTGACCTCTCTCTTAATTTTGTAGCATGACATGGCCTTTCATCTCCTTATTCACATCCCTCCTTACTGCTTCTCAACCTATCTTACCTTTTTCTCTTCCCATGTTCCTATCTTAATATTGATTACCAAAAACATTCCTCTCCTGGGTCATAACAAAATATTCGTCAATGCTAATCTTCTCAACATCATGACTGAGGCTGTAATTCGGATACATAAAGATTTGGAGGTAACTCGTCAATAATCGATATTTTGGTAATGAAAAAATCAGGATTAAGTAATAGACCAGTAGGTTCTAGTACTGTTGTTCCTAATACCTCAGCCGCAACCGAACAATCTTTTTGAATTGTCAAGAGATCAGCCACAAGTAAAACAAGACTAGAATTTACAATCTGACAACCAGTTTGGCCCTCAACCATCCTCAACATTCATGTGTCAGTGTTGTCTTTAATTGTTTAATAAGCCACACACCTTTACTACCCATATTACCAAGGTGACCTTTGTTCTTTCATATTTAATGAAACAAGCTCTTCTCTGCCACACCTGTAATCACTGGAAATAGTCCAATTTTCCGATATTTGTCAATCATTTTACTAAAGTCTTTGACTGACGGTCCAACCTCCCAGAATGCTCCTACAGGGTTGCTCACAATGAACAAGTAAAAAACTGTAGGAAACTGGAATTTTGTTGCAGTTGTCCCCCCACTTCTATGCGTAAATTAGAACTACTAGGTGCTGTTTTTCGACTCTGACATTGCACTGAAGCCTGCTAACCAGGCCCCAGTGCCAGTGCTCTTTCCCTAAAAACAAGGTAAAATGGTCTAATTGTATCACAATTGGCACAGACATTGGCACCCCTGTAAGTCCCTAGCAAATGATACCCCGGTACCTAGGGCATAGATACTAAATAGGTTCCCTAAGGGCTGCAGCATGTATTATGCCACTTTAAGGTACTCACAGACAAATTGCATGCACGCTGCCAATGCAAACCATGTGTGAAAACACAATATGGCACACTCTCTGTATTCCATGCCAAACTCACTGCATATAATATATGTAAGTCAAACCTACAGCAGGTCAAGTAGCCCTAAGGCAGGGTGCATTATATTACATGTGCAGGTATATCTGCATTAGCAGCTATGCCCCTGTGCTGTCTGGGTCAATTACTAGAGGGTACAAGTGAACAGGGAAGCCATCTAAAGTATATGTACTGGGCACTGGTCAGTATGACTTACCCAGCTACATGATGGCTTTACTGAAACCTATGGTGTTTGGTAACAAACACCTTGTCTTATTAAATCTGTACTGTTACGAGTACCACATTTATTAGTGGTGCCCCCTGAAGAACTTACTAGTATCTAGTGTGCTAGCTGACTGGTATCATCCAGATTGCCACCAGAGACAAGTATCTGACCCCTTGCAGGTAAGAGCCTGCTCTCTCTGAGGTCAGAAACAATGCCGGCTCCAGAGGAAGGTGTTCACACCTCCTTCAACAGGACAGCTAGTTATTTAGCGCATCAAGACCAGGAGCTTCAAAGTTCCTGCCGCCTTTGATATGTGAGCATTCCTGGCTTCTCTCGTACCTCAGAGATGCCACCCCCTGAGGCCCATTTGGCACCAGGACAGGTGGGAAATTGGATAGGCAGTAGGCGTTTTGCACCTCCAAGCTAGTCACACCCTTAAGGTAGGCTACCTGATGAGCTCCACGAAAGAAGGGATCCACCATCTTGTTTTTGGTAGAATTAGGAACTCTAGGTCAGAGGTATGCCCACTCCCCACAGGAACGTGGTCATATAGGGGGTGTAGTGACCCCAGGGGTAAGTGGCCCATTGGCTAGTACCCTTCACTCCTCTTAACACCCCTAAATTTAGTATTTAGGTGGCTCCCTGACACCAGGAACTCAGATTTGTCTGTCTGAAAGAAGAAGAAGGACAAAGAAGTGCCGAAGGTGTGACAACTGTGGAATAGCACTTAATGGAGCAAAACCCTACTTGGCTGCTGCTCTCCCGACAATCACCGGCACTGACTTGTCCAGAAGTAGAACAGCCTACCCAAACCCTTGGAGGTCTTCCCAGCACTTCAGTGACCCAGTAACATCTCCCTTAGAGTGGAGGAGGCACTTCCCTGCACCAGCAGGCACCAACAGCATCTCCTGGTACAGTGTTCTGTTGCCCCTGGACCACTGAGGGAGCAGCAGCCCAAAAAGAAGTCTTTGTTGCTCCAGGAGGCCAGGTCGGTTTCCCTACTGAGTTTGGAGCTGCCAGGAGCCCAAGGAGCTGCCCAGCAACAATACCCTAGGTACTGGAGCCAGTTGCAAGCCCCAAGGCTTCATTGTGTTTGGTCAGAACATCACCACTGCCGATACCTACTTGCACATCAAGGGACTTCAAGAGAGGCCAGCTCCAAGAGTGTCCCTGCTGTGTTTCCTTTCCCTCTTCTGCAGGTACACCATGAATCGTGAGAGCCTATAATTCACGGAGCCGCTGGACAAAACACCTCTGCACCTGAGCTCTCCAGCCCGATCTCACATAAACCAACAGTGTCTCTGTGGTGCTGAGACTGTAATTTCCTTTTGGCTAGTCCTGTCATGTATATCCCTGTTTACATACATTGTCCCATCCACACGACAATAACGGTTCTGAACATGTGACCTTTTACATAGTAGCTTGCTCCTGTCTCTTTGACACCAGGCTCTTAGTATTCTATCATAATCCCTGTATTTGACGGACATAAACATGTCCTCATGCATTGCATAATTATTCTGTATAAGGGTCACCACTTTTTTTTCATCCTTGTCCAACAGCCCACTGTGCATGATCGCATTGTTTGGAAAAACATTTATGATTGTTTTCAAAACATCAATGGTTGTTTTCAAAACATATTGATTCTAGAAGAAACCCTGGAGTGACCACTCTAGTATATAGGACCCCTATTCCCCCCTGCAAATTAGAGGAGAATTCCTTCCATGCTGACATGGGTCCCACTTGCTGAATCTTCGACATGCAGCGGTCTGACATCCCTTGTGGATGTCATCCTCGGAGCAGAGACGGGGTCATTCATACTCTACCACCAGCTGAGAGGGATGGCTCTTTCCTAGGGGATTCTTGGCTACATATATATATATATATATATATATATTACCTACTGGCGGTCGCCAGTAGGTAGTTATAGTTAGGACCGTGTTTCCATAGGAAATCCGCAACATTCTATTTTGAATAACTTTGGCGCTGATTGACGAATCCTGGCGAAATTTTCAAAATAGGTGGGGCGCTCCGCTCCGCTCCTATCCTGAAAGTCTTGGGGGGATTCGTCAAGCGGGGGCTGAGAAAAAGGGGGGGTCCCAAAACTTGTTTTCTCCATGCATTTTTCCATAGGACCTTTAGTCCAAGCTACAGCCCAAACGGCTGAACAGAATTACTTGAAATTTGGCAGAGAGGTAGTCCTCAGGTCAGGGATGTGCCTTTTGTAGGTCTGGTGTAAATGTGTTCAGTATTTGCTGAGAAAAATAGCATTTAAATCAATATATATATCTGTAAGCGCGCTCCGAGCGCGTACGGTAAGCTTACCGTACGCGTACGGTGCCGTGTGCGCGAGCTTAATTCTGATTGGTGGTTACATGACTGTAAACATTCGAATCGGTCGAAATCAGGAAGTGTCGGCCGCCATTTTGTGTGTCTTACACTGATAAACAAAGGTGGAGAACGTGAAAAGGGGGCAACGAAGAGAGTTGCAGACCCCCTAGTGTTTGACAGGGGGTCCAAGAAGGTCACAAAAGTATGAAAAATACATAAAATTTTTTTTTTTTTAAATCGTGTACGGCAGAAAAAAAAAATAGAAGTAAAAAACAAATTTAAGTGTTTAGATATTAGGGGGCTCTAAAAAGAGCCGTTGTGTTTATGAAGTGTTTTTTTGTGGTACTTACAAGTAAGTACCAATGCAGAGTCTAAAGTTCAAGAGGAAGACTCTGTTGCCTTCATCAGTGAAATGTACACCGTCTCCTCTATAAATGCCTTGCATGTTGTAACGCAAGTTGTTGTGGTATATAGAACCCATACCATAGTCTCTGAGGAAAGCAGAAATAGATTTGTTGACGTGCTTTCTTGCTTTGTCAATCTGCGGACAAAATTGGTTGGACCAGTTCCACTTTTGCCTTTGGCATATGTTAGAATATACAAAGGCAGATTGAGGAAAAAGCGACATCAATTGCACAAAGGTGTCCTAAATAAGCATTTCCAGACCTACCCCAGTTAAAGTGCCTAGGTCATTTCCACCACAGTGCACAATAATAAGGTTAGGCTGTGGGAGATGTTGAAAGGTTTTCACCAAAGGCAATAATTGGTGCCACTTTAACCCTCTCTGACCAATCCATTTAATTTCTACATTTGGCAAAGCAAGGTCTCTCACCATACCTCTTTTTTCTGCATACTTTTCACTCCAGAAGACATAGCTGTGACCTACAATCCACACTGTGAACATCTTTCAAGGAGATCTGGATGCACTCAGGAGGTGTCTTTCAGTAGAATGGCAATATGAAATGAAAGACAGTTGTAAAATGGAGGCATACATATTTTTTTAAATAAAAATAACTCATTGGCTGATTCAAATCATTTTACAGTAAACACTAGGCTGTATTTGTACATTTTTAGAAGCATGTTTTGTATTGGTTCAGAAAATTGTGTTCCCACAGAAGATTAATTTGGATTTGCTGTTAGGTTTGACAGGTGAAGCACTCTTGCTCTTTGGATTTGAAACATTCTGTGCTGAACTTCTGACCTCTCTGCTCACAGCAGTGTTCCATGAGCTGTTGCTATGGTAGCAGGCAGAAGTCAAGTTGGGGCAAGGGTACATTTGGAAAAGGGTTAAAGTTTTCAACCAATAGAAATGTGTGATTTCATTTGAAAAAATGTGGGAAGCACTGAGATTTGTAATTAACATGTATATGTGTGAAAAAAGGGAGGTGAGAGGTGTAGAGCTCTGATATTCTGACTCTGATAGTCTGCTGTTTGAGTGCCACATTTCTTTCTCAACTAAGTAATTTTAAAGGTGAGATATGAGTTTGAGAGAGGATGTATGTGGTGATTTTTGATATAAATATTAGAATTGTGATTCTTCTTTAAAAGTTATGTTTGACATTTTGTGGTTTGGGAGATATTTAACTGTCTTGAACTAGTTAAATATTATAGAGTGTGTTTTTACCATAAGTTAAGGTGTACTGGTATCACTGAGGAATACTGTTTTGTGCCTAGAATCAACCCATGAGTCTGTGTGCACACAGGAATTGTTGTTAGAGATTTTAATAGATAGTGATGGTCCGGTTCTGTAAGAATGGCATTTGTCGGAAAGGGGCAGCTTTCTTTTTGTAAATATGATGGTTTCCATTCAGCATAAATCAGTAACACACAAATGGGAGGCAAATGCTAACACATTTGAAATTGATATCGCAGATTTTGCTACTAAACATGGAATGGGTGAAGTTGGTCCTACATATACAAAACTCCAATTAACCCTTGCCACACATGTACTTTTACATACATTACTACAATGTTTATGCTGTTATGGATGTATCCATGCATATGTCTCTTGTAACTGAAAATACACAGTCTGCATAAGCAGACTCTTAGCACACACCCAGCAGTTTATCCTGTAGAATCATGCTTAGTATTCACAAGTGAGTGGTGTTTCAGGTAGCAGTGAGTAACACAAATACATTCAACATCACTAAGGCTGATTTCTTTTGCTGGAGTGTAGTCGGTCACCAAGGTCACACATGTTCATGGTCTCAAAAAGCTGTTTGCACATGTACTGTTTTCTTTTTCTGAAAACTGTCATGAAAATGTATCAGACTGTTAGAGTACTTAACACTTTCAGAAAAAAACAGTAGTAAGTGTGCTTTGAAATTGGCAAGCAAATTGCGTTTTCTGCCTAGAATCACACCATGAATCTGTGAGCACACAGGAATTGTTGTCAGAGATGTATTTCGTGTCACTCTGGTTCTTTTTGGATGTATCCATGCATATGTCTCTTGTAACTGAAAATACACAGTCTGCATAAGCAGACTCTTAGCACACACCCAGCAGTTTATTCTGTAGAATCATGCTTAGTATTCACAAGTGAGTGGTGTTTCAGGTAGCAGTGAGTAATGCAAATATATTCAACATCACTAAGGCTGATTTCTTTTGCTGGAGTGTAGTCAGTCACCAAGGTCACACATGTTCATGGTCTCAAAAAGCTGTTTGCACATGTGCTGTTTTCTTTTTCTGAAAACTGTCATGAAAATGTATCAGACTGTTAGAGTACTTAACACTTTCAGAAAAAAACAGTAGTAAGTGTGCTTTCAAATTGGCAAGCAAATTTCGTTTTCTGCCTAGAATCACACCATGAATCTAAGAGCACACAGGAGTTGTTCTCAGAGATCTATTTCGTGTCACTCTGGTTCATTTAGAATTGTATTCGTATGAAAGGGGAAGCTTGTTTTCTGGAAATGCGCTGGTTAGCATTCAGCCCAAAACAGTATCTCAAATAAGAGGCAAATGCTAACATATTTGAAATCAACATGGTAGATTTTTCTTCCACTCGTGCAATGGGTCATGTAGTTGCTACATGCTAAAAACTCATATTAACCCTTACCACACATGTAGTGTAACATACATGTTTACAGTGTTTATGCAGTTATGTAAGGGTCCATTCAAGTCTCTCTTGCACCTGACAGTAGACAGTCTCCAGAACCACACTCTTAGCAGAGAGCTAGCTGTTTTTCCTGTACACTCATGCTTACTAATCAGCACTGTGTGGTGTTTTAGGAAGGAGTGAGGAACGCTAATGCATTGAACATCACCAAGGCTCATTACCTTTGCTGGAGTGTAGTCAGTCAGCCAGGTTACACATGTACATGCTCTGAAAAAGCTGTTTGGACATGTGCTCTTTTCTGCCTCTCTAAACTATAAGGAAAATGTGTCATACTGTTAGAATAATTATCAGTTGCAAAAAAAACATTAGTAAGTGTGCTTTTGAATTGAAAATCAAATATCGTGTTCTGCCTAGAATCACACCAAGAGTCTGTGTGCACACAGGAATTGTTCTTAGAGATTTAATTCGTGTTGGTTTTATTGTGTTTTTCACTTGTAGGAAAGGGGTAGATAGTATTCTAAGATTAGAAAAGCTCATAAAAAATATAGTAATATATTTAAATTACAAAAAGGTATTTTTTTTTAGTTTCTTTCAGGTATTGCTGCAGAGCAGTGAAGGAAATATAAGATGCCTATAAAATCAAGAAAGCGAAAAGAACAGAAAAAAAATGTATATTTGAAAACAACTGGAGGACCCAAGTTAGTTGAAGATGCTCATGTTGGAAAAAAGAAAAAGTCTTCTGGTAAGCAGACAAAGGAATTCTTTAAAAATATATTCAAAAAAAGGAAAAATTTAAAAAATGTCCCCACTGGAAAAACTGTTTCAAGTAGAAAACAACAGAACAAAAGTGAGAATTTACTAAATGCTAATATACAAGCAGAAGCAATAAAAATTGACTTAAAAAGAAAAACAGCATTTAAAGAGATCCGTAGGAAAATGTTTCAGAGAAGAGTGATGTCCAATTTGCTAAAGGATGTGAAAAAATATAAGAAAAGAGCGTAATTTTACAAGAGAAAAAAAGATATTGAAGCCATTGTAGCTAAGGCTTTAGAATTAAAAAGAAAACTATTCATTTTAATTTTGAACAGGATGCGTACATTAGAAAAAATAGTCAATGTAATGAAGTCACAAAGCAAAACGAAAAGAGTAGTGAAAAGAAATAACTTTTGTAAAGTGTTTTTAGGAGAATGGATGCATAGTTCAAGTACTGAACCATTTTTTAATGAAGAGAGTTATCTTCAAAGTAATAGTTTGCTGCATGCAGTTGACACCACTGGACGAGCTTATGACGTAAAAGATGGTTGTATAATGGAAAAGGAGAAAATGGTTCCAAGAAATGAGGAAGAAGTGATTGCGGATGAGGTTATGGGGAGACGTCCTAAAGCCCCAGTGTATACTTGGAATTGTAGTAGTATTTGTACTTTGCGACAGGAATCTATTGATAAATTACGTGAGTTTTTAAGAGAATACAGTAAAAAGAGTGTTAAACAGAAGATTAAGGTGCTTCAAGGACTAGATCCATGCAGAGTGAGAGAGAATACTGGTTTGCAAGGACACTCTCTGGCTTGTCTATCTAGGAAAGTTTGTCAAAGTGTTTTTCACCATTTTAGGATGCTGGCAGTTCATCATACTGAAATTAGAAAATTTGTGAGAAGATTGTATTTTGCTAAAAGTCCAGCACTAAAGTTAAATGAGTTGAATAGGGCTCTGTTCCGTGGAACTGTATCAGATGTTGAGAAGGTTACTGATGAAATTCAGTTAAGTTACTTTGGTCCGGAACAAGAAAGTGCAGGGAATGACACAGTTATTGAGGAAAATGTGGAAGAGAATGTAGAACCCTCCGTAAATAAGAAATTTGAAGATCAAATAACAAAATTTGCTATCATCTCTAATGAAAGACCAAATATTACTTGTATTTGTTGCCGGAGAAGCCATTATAAAATCCAAACAAGGAATGTTGATCTCTACAAAAAAAGTGAAGAAGAAGATAATTATAAGTGGAAGGATTTTGCAACATATATATTTCTTGAAAATTGTTTTGATTTGGGTGAAGATCATTGTATTTGTAAATACTGTTACAACAAGTTAGAAGAAAATAAAATGCCAGCTAGAGCTGTACATAATAATTTAGAATTGGTTGAAGTTCCTGCAGAACTTTCTGATTTAAATACGTATGAGTCTATACTCATTCAATGTGTTCATCCGTTCCAGACAATAGTACGTATGGAGCCAAAAACAGGCAAATTACCTCCTTCAGATTTACAGGGAGGTTTAAAAGGAAGAGTTGTCTATTTGCCGTTGGATTTGAAAAAAAATATGGAAACTATTGATACAGATACTTTGGAAACTGAACCATTAGTTATTCTGGTTAATGGTGTACCTACAAAGAGTAAGAAAATTTGGCAGGAGCTGGTAGATGTACGGAAAGTACAAAGAGCAAATTTATATTTGAAAAGGAATAATAAATGGTATGAATCAATTTATATAGATGAAGATGAAGAAGATTTACTAGGAGACACAGACACACCAACTGGGCAAATTGAAAAAGTGGACAAGTCAAAAGAAGAAGAAATTTATGAACATTTCAGCATACATCCTCTTCATTCAAAAGAAGTTATGGCAAACACTATTGATCTATTTCAGATGAAAAAAGCCAAAGGAACTCCCGTAAGTGTATGGGAGGAGAGTTTGGAAGCTCGTTGTTTTCCCCAGCTGTTTCCTACAGGAAAAGGTGGACGACACGATGAACGTCCAGTCCAGATTCCTGCTTCTGAGTATTGGACTACAAGATTATATGCAGAAGATCCCAGATTTTGTCAAAGTATTCCTTATTTGTTCCATCTGTTATTTGAAAGTGACTTGTCTGCACTATCTTATGCAGTAAATCACATTTTAAAAAGTGGAGTACATCTACATAATGTGTCTGCTAAGGATTTTATGAACAAAGTGCAACAGCGAGATGATCATTTGGAATCACAATTGATCAATCTGATGGCTTGTCAGCGTGGGACAAATGAATATTGGTACCGACGCCATGGAGAATTGAAATGCATGTTACGGAATTTAGGAACTCCTACATGGTTCCTTACCCTAAGCTGTGCAGAGTACGCTTGGGATGATCTTCTGGATTTTCTTCGAGAGGCAAATTCAAACATTAAAAACATCGAATACAAGACAGCAGGAGAACTATGCTCATTGGATCCGGTTAATGTTTGCAGATATTTCAATCATAGATTTGAGGCTATGATGTCCTTCATCTGCAATAAAAAAAATCCACCTCTTGGAGAAGTTGTGGATTTCTTTTGGAGAAAAGAGTACCAAGCAAGAGGTGCTCCTCATATTCATATGCTGTTGTGGATCAATGATGCCCCAAAATTTGGAACAGATGCTGATGAAGCAGTTTTATCTTTCATCGAAGAATATGCAACATGTGCTATACCTAAAAGCACAGAAGAGAAAAAGTTAAAAGACCAAGTTTTACGTTTCCAAAGTCATCGGTGTGGAAAATACTGTCGACGGAAGTACAAGAGCAAAGATAAATTCTACACAAAATGTTGATTTGGAGTTCCCAGACCTGTTCTTTCAAAAGGAAGAGTAAATAGTTTTATGTCAGCTGTGCGACATACTATTACAAGAAAATCTCCAAAAAATACCTAAGAAGAAAAGAAGAGTCAAAGTATATAAATGACTACAACCCAGTCATTTTATCCATGTGGAATGCTAACATGGATATTCAGTATGTGGCAGACAATTCTATTGCTGTTGCTCGGTATGTCACATCGTACATTACTAAATCTGAGAAAACGGAATTGAAGGAAATGTGGGAAGAGATTTCTCACGAGAAAACTGTCAGTAAGAAACTATACAGTTTCAGTTTAAAGATGTTATCGCTTCGAGAAATTGGATCCTACGAATGCTCAGATAGGTTATCATCTGCAAGTCTGTACTCGAAATCCAGAAGAATAATTTGGGTAAGTTTAGGCCTTGCAGCAATGCGAAATCGGGTACTGAAATCTGTTGCAGAAATTGAATATTTGGCCGAGAACGACCCGGAAAGTACAGATATTTTGAAAACAAACATGTTGGACACGTATTACCCAAAAAGAAGTTGTCATCTTGAGAACATGTGTCTCTATGAAGTGCTGCAAAACTACATTTTTTCACGGAAAGCCACAGAAGACATCAAAAATGGAAAATATAAAGTCATTGGTGAGGAAGGATGTTTGGTGAAGCAAACAAAAGGAAGTTTGATTAATCATAGGAAGCTGAGTTGCGACACTACTGACAAAAAGGAATTTTACTACTTGGCACTTTTACAGCTGTTTAAACCATGGCGTACAGAGGACGAACTACTTGGAGAATTTGAAAGCTATGAGGATTCATTCAATGCATGTAAAGATACGATTGTATGCAGTACTTTCATAAATTATGTGCAAATGTTAAATGAAGAAATTGAACAGGAAGCAACAATTGCAGCTGAAGTAGCTAGAGACAGTTCTCAAGACAGCCAAAGTTCTGAAACACTCAGTCAAGATACCCTAGGACAACCGATTGTAGAAAATGAAGCTGCAATAGCCATGAATGAAGTTGAAACAGCTATGAATCAAGCTCAAGAAGATTTAATAGACTTACCAAATTTGGAACAACAACTGAATGAAGAACAACAACAAATTTATGAAGAAGTCAGAAAAAAAATTGATCACAGATTACTACATGAAAATAAAGAGTGCACATGCACATCATTTGAACCAATCAGGATGTATGTGAGTGGACAAGCTGGAACTGGAAAAAGTTTCCTAATTAAAGTCATCAGAAGCTACCTACAGCAAAAAACAGATTCAACTTTGTCTTGTGTTGTTACTGCTCCAACTGGGTTAGCAGCATATAATATAAAAGGAATTACCTTACATCGCTTGCTAATGTTACCAGTGGAGCATGAGAACAAAATAGAATATCACAAGCTTACAGGAGAAGCATGCTTCGAAGTTTCAAGAGTGTTGAAGAAGATGCAAGTTCTCATTATTGATGAGGTAAGCATGGTATCAAACTTAATGCTTGCCTTTGTGCATTTAAGAATGCAGCAAATTCTAAAGAGAGACTATGACGTGTTATTTGGAGGAAAACATGTTATAGTTTTTAGGGATCTTCTACAGCTTACTCCAGTTAAAGGACAACCAGTGTTTAATACTGTGACACATGAAGACACGAAGAAGTCATTAGGAAGCATTGGTAATGCGAATATTTGGTCGTTCTTTGAGTACAAAGAACTTACTACCAATATGAGGCAAGCAAACGAAGATTATGCAAGTATTCTGAAAGATATCAGAATTGGACTACTGACAGAAGTTGGCAGAAAAGTATTACAGAGTCGGTTGCTATATAATTTATTTCCAAAGGAAGAAATAGTTGCAGAGAAAATATACAAGAATATTGCGGAAAATAATACTGTAATCTGCTTAATGCCAACACTACGTGAATGCTCGATATTCAATGAGGAACTTTTGAAATTGGAAAAGGAAGAGATTAAGAAAATGGAAGCAGTTGATAAAATTCAGCATGAAGGAATTACTATTACATTTACAGGCAAACTGCAAAATAAATTGGATTCTCTAGAGAAGAACATTTCGAAAACAGCTGGATTAGAAAAAAATCTATATCTTTGCATGAACTGTCGAGTATTTTTAAGGAGAAATTTGGATGTTGAAAAAGGTTTATTGAATGGAGCTATGGGTAAAGTTGTGGGTTTTGTGAAATACCAGAAAAAAGATGGAATTGAATTTTTAAAAATAAAATTTGATCAGATTGCAGAGATTAAAGATATTAGTCGTTGTTCAGTCCGTTTTTTGCTTGTGAAAGACTTATATGTACGTAGCAAGCAGTTTTCATTTTCTCTAGCATATGCTGTAACTATTCACAAGTCTCAAGGATTAACTGTAGATAGTGCTTTTGTAAACATTGGATCTACTGTGTTCAAAGAAGGTATGGCATATGTTGCTTTGTCACGAGTGAAAACATTATCTGGTTTATTCATGATAGACTTTGATGACTCAAAAGTTAGTGCAGATGCAAATTGTGTAAAGGAGTATAATAGATTAAGAAGAACCTATGCTCCTCATTTAGGTCAGTATCCTGAGTTGGAGAAACGTGTTGTTTCTCGGAAAAGGAGATTTGAGAATATCTGTAATGAGGATGTAGAGAAGAGAAAACAAAAAGAGACTCATGTGATTGCAAGCAAAAAGAAAAAGGATAATGTTGAAGAGGTTGTTGGTTGTCATTTTGAAAATAGCTCTGGTGTCAACTGCTGCGCTAATGTAGTGCTAAATGTTGTATTTTATCTTGAAAGTTTGCAAGAGCAGATAATAGTAAATCATGATAAAAGATTCTGTTCTGTGCTAAGTCTCCTTTATGAGAAACTGATTATTGATAAATCTAAAATAGAAAGTGCTAATGAAATTAGAAATCTTTTAGATGTATGTTCAGGACGTACACAGTTTACTCAAAATGTCCAGCAAGATGCACAGGAATTCTCAATGTATGTCCTTATGGTACTGGAAGATGAAGGCATAGATATTGAGAATATGTTTGGTCTCTCTTATAAATGGGAACATACTTGTGAAAACTGTTTCTACACATGCAGCTCTAATGTTGATTCAGAAAGGTTTATCTATTTAACATTGCCAGAAAGTAAATCAGTGAGTTTTAGTAAATTATTTAAAGATGCCAATCATAGCATGGAATGCTGTGAATGTAAATCTGACATGTTTTCAACGTTATTTTCAAAGAAATATGGACAGTATGTAATTTTAATGATGCAACGTTGTAGAGCTGATGGTTCAAAATTGGACACTTTAATAAAGAAGTTTATAGGACAGCAATTATCAATTTCAGGAAAAACTTTTGTTACAGTTGCAATAATTTTCCATGATGGACCTACAATAACTTCTGGTCATTACACAGTTTATCTTAAATGTGAAAAAGGCTGGACACTGTGTAATGATTCTCAATTGGTTTTTAAGCAACGTTTGCCTTTTGATTTAGCAAATTCCTATTTAATTTTTCTGAAACCAAAATTTTAGATAGAATTTGCAACATCTGTACAAATCATTTTTGCAATTTTATTGGATTACCATTGGAAATTTCATCAAAAAAGGTTTTAAAAATTACCATTTGGCCTAAAGGAAAGGTAATAATTTGTATTGTGGACTTCTTTCACCCATATTATTTGGTGATTATGCTTATGCAACAAAAATTTTAAGACGATATTTAGTGCAAAAAGTTATTGTTCTTAGATGATATTTTTAAAAAATATGTAACATTTCTATAAAGGTATGTTTTAGTGAGAAGAGATTCTGGGCTTTTTTTAAACAATCTTTCAGATTGTTATTTTTTTTGGCCCGCTGTTAAGTGATGAATGCTATTGCTTTCACGATTTACAGTGAAATTCAATATATTCTGAAATCAGCAAAAAAAGGGCAAAAAATTGTTTTAAAATATTAAATTATGTGTACTGTATTCTAAAATGTATTATTAAATATTAATACTTTTTCTTTTTTTTCAGATTGAGAATTATTATTTTTTTTTTTAAAACGTTTTTTCTAGCAATTTAAATGAAACATTTATTAATAAATATGTTATTTTTTTGGTCAGGTAAGTGTGAAATTTCTGTATTTATTACACATTTATTTTCATGCTCCCTTTTTTTTCACTTCTCCTCTCTCTGCTTTTCTCATTTCTGTTGTACTCCCTCAAGGACCTTGTAGGGTAAAAAAAAAAATGTTTTAAAAAAAAATAAAAAAAAATAAAAAAAAATACGCGTACCGTACGCGTACGGTAAAAAATTAATAAAAAAAATTTAAAAAAAGTTGTGAGGTAAGGTTGGCTCTTAAAAGAGCCGTTGGGTTAATACAGGGACAGAGGAAAGAAAGAATGGGAATATTAACAAGGACCACAGATGTGCTGGTCTATCTTATTGTTTATTAGGGAAACACTACTCTCCCCATGAACAATTAGACCATAACATCTGGTGCACCTCATTTGTACCTTCAGAAATCGAGGGTTCGTTTCCAGAGGAGCAGAAGAGGGTGATGCTCCCACCGCAGAGGAAGGGCTCGCCTGAGCTGCCGAAGATGTACTCGGCTGAGCTTCTGCGGATGTGCTCGGGTGACTTACTGAAGGGTTTGCTTCAGTATGTCGAGCAAAAGTTCTTGAATGAACATCCCTAAGGTGTCTCAACATAGTGTGATTACCAAAGGAATACTTCTTTCTAGGATTACCTCTAGATAACACACGCTCACAAAGTAAGCAGGTAACTAAAGGAGCATTTACCTTTTTCTGCCCCTCAGGAAATGTAAAATACTCCCAAATAAAAGAACTCTTTTGTTTCCTCCTTCTCTGCCTGATGATGCTGCTGCCCTGCTCACTCTCAGAAGAGGTCTGCTGCTCTGCCATTGTATCCCAAAGACAATTCGGCTCCTTCTCCTAAGAAATCACAAGCAGTAATGAGGGGAATGGGTGTGGTGTAGGAAGATTCTAGAACTGAAAGTAGTTTAAACCAATCAAAAGTGTTGTTTCTTGATCACATGACCAACCGTGCGCGCACGTTAAGCTTACCGAGTGCGTACGGTAAAAGTACGCATGCACGTATGAAAGACACGCGCACGCGCGTATGCGCATTACAGGCACGCTCGAACACTTCCGCGTAACGCGTGTAAAGCATGCGCTTACGCGTCGCGTAGGAAGTACGGATGCCTACGCAAACAGAGTAGAAATATTACGTATGCTCACCGTACATAAAGCGAACCGCGCGCTTACGGTAAGCTTGCCGTACGCGCACGGTAAAAAATTTTTTTTAAAAAAAAAGGTTTGTTGAAGATATTAACTATGTTATACAACTATATCTAACCAATTATTTAAAAAAGGTGAATCTTTAAAAATTGAAGAATGAATTAATACCATGAATATATACATAGGTAGAATAGTGTTTAAAGGCAAAAATAAAAAGGAAAAAAATGATGTAAAAAAGAAAAAAAAACAATAAAAAATCATAGGTTTCACACACATTATTGTTAGGAAATAAAATTCAAAAAACCATGCAAAAACACAAAAAAATATAGCTTTCACACGCATTATATTTAGAAATGAGCTTTTAAAAAACCTTGCAAATTCACTGAAAAAACCATAGGTTTCACACACGTTATAGTTAGGAATTAGCATTTAAAAAACCTTGCAAATTCAATGAAAAAACCATAGGTTTCACAAATGTTATAGTTAGCTGGACATTTCGCTCGTAAAAAACCAATGAAATTCCCCCGTTATAGTTAGTTCAGCTAACTATAACTCGCGCACCCGCAATCCACTGCTGATGACGTCACATATTACATCACTCATGACATGGTCAGTGACATCACTCATGACATCACTGATGACATCTCAAATGACATCACTGATGACATCACTGATGACGTCAACAATGTGATAAATTACAACATCTTTTCACACCCTTATAAAACCTTTGATAAACCAACTCAAAATTAAAGAGTTCCATTCTCATATCCATAAATAATGCAATACCAATAACTGCATACCCACATATTAACTTTTAGGTCTTCATACACCTACACACACTCACGTGAAAAGTCACTCATACTTACAGTCACTCCATACAAGACTATAATATTCATTTATACACCTATATAGACACTCACACACTACCAATCATGCATAGAGGTACTCTCAGACCTACTCAATCATGCAAATAATCACACTCCCATTTACTCACCTATGTGGTTATACACACTCAAGTTCACTTAGTCATAAATAAAGTACCACATTCTTACCCTCTTATAGAATCATTCATACAAGCACACACTCATCCATACAGTCACTTTCACAATCACACACTCTCATATCTACTCATTTATATACTGTTACACGCACATATACTGCCTTTTACATATGTAGTTAGTCACAAATGTACTACTGAGATATACATTCAATCCCTAACACACTCATACATACACTCACTCAACCATACAGTCCATCCCAGATGCACTCTTAAAACCACGCACCCATAGAATCACCCACTCACTCATTTATGCATAGAGTCACACACACCCTACCCACACAAACACTTAGGCACCCATACAGATACTTAGACAACCAATCAATAACCCATATAGTCACTCATATAGCTATTCACAAAACCATGCAGCCACTTATACACCACCAACAGACACATACAGACATTCACACAGTTTAGTCACTAGTCTGCAATAAGATACATTTAATGACTCACTTAAAGAGTCAGTTACGCACCTAGAAAATCATCCATTCACACACTTATACACCCACTCATTCTTCAACAGGCCTTTCCCTATATATATTAAACATATTAAAATTGGTCAGAAACACACATTCACTGGATGATGTCATCAGTGATGTCATCAGTGATGTCATTTGAGATGTCATCAGTGATGTCATGAGTGATGTCACTGACCATGTCATGAGTGATGTAATATGTGACATCATCAGCAGTGGATTGCGGGTGCGCGAGTTATAGTTAGCTGAACTAACTATAACGGGAGAATTTCATTGGTTTTTTACGAGCAAAATGTCCAGCTAACTATAACATTTGTGAAACCTATGGTTTTTTCATTGACTATATATATATGTGTATATATGTCTATATGTATATAAATATATATATATATATATTACCTACTGGCGGTCGCCGGTAGGTAGTTATAGTTATGACCTAGTTACCATAGGAAGATGGCAACATTCTATTCCAACATTCTATTGGCGCCGAATAACGAATCTTCGCGAAATTTTCAAAACTAATTCTTTGTTGAGATTAGCTCCTGTGTTGAATGTTTGGGGGTGATTCATTAAGGGGGGCCAAGAAAAAAGGGGGGGTCCCAAAATGTGTTTTCTCCATGTTAATTTCCATAGGAAACTTTAGACAAGGCTACAGGTCGAACGGATGAACGGAATTACCCCAAATTTGGCAGGGAGAAGAGTCTTGGTCTAGAAAGCACACTTTTGTTTATTTGGTGTAAATTTGTTCAGTAGTTTTTGAGAAATATCAAAATTTACAGATATCGACATTTGGGAATTCTGCCATTTGATTGGCTGAGGCATTACGAACACGAGCTTGTTGCTGATTGGCTGCGAGCGGTGTGAGCGGTTGCACCTAGGAAGTGTTGGCTGCCATTTTGTGATTCCGTTGAAGTGAGTAAGGTGAAAAACGGGGGAAAAAGGGGGAAAAAGTGGGAAATAGGAGGGTAGGAGCACTGTAACCACTGTGGGGTGTTTAGGGTGTGCTATAGAGGGGTGCAAAGCGAAGTATTTACCCCTACTGGTGTGTGAGTGGTGGGCTATGGAAAATAAGTGAGGTATTGGGTAGAGTCTGATGCGGGTAAGGTGAGCTGGTGTGGGACTCGGGGATTAAAGCGTGAGTCCAAATTGTGTGTCTTATGCTGTGAAGTCATGTGCCGTGACCGCTGCACTACAGTTGTGGAAGTAGTGTCCGGATGTGTTTATTACTACTAGGACAAACTACTGACCCGTACTGGTATGAAAGTCCTGGGGTACGGAATATATCTGAGGTATTGTCTAGAGTCTCATGTTGGTAAGCTGAGCTGCTGCCGGAGTCGGGGATTAAAGCGTGAGCCCAAACTGTGTGTCATATGCTGTGAAGTCATGTGCTCTGGCCGCTGTGCCACATCTGTGCAAGTAGTGTCAGCATGTAGTTATAAGTACTTGGATGAACTTTTGTTTAGAACATTGTAGCTTGTATATGGTGCTTAGGTGGTGTTGTATAGGGAGTGCGAAGGTAAATCAATATGGTATTTGTAGAGCGTAAACTACTCACCCCTAAGGGTGAGTAGAGCTGGGGATCAAAGCGAGAGGTCTGTGCTGCAAAGTGAGATGGTCTGGCTGCTGCACCACAGCTGTGTGGAGAATAAATTTTGGCGAGGGTGCGGGAGTTGGCGTTATATGGCCCTAAAATAGGGGGCCTAAGTTGTAAGTTATAGGGTGGCTCTAAAAAGAGCCCTTGTGTTCATTAGTTGTAGCTACATATAAGTGCGGATGCACAGCTTCCAGTTATTCAGGAAAACTCGGTTTCCCTGATCTGTGAAGTGTACTCCATCACTTCGGTATATATCCGCCATATCAAAACGTATGTTGTTGTTGTATATGGACTCCATTTTGTGGTCTCTGAGGTATGCAGAGACAGCTTTGTTGACTTTTTTCCGAGATTTTTCAAACTGAGGACAAAATTGTTTGGACCATTTCCACTTCTGTCTTTGGCATATATTGGAATATACAAAGACAGTTTGAGGCAAAAGTAACATCAGTTGTCCAAAGGTGTCCTTCATAAGCATTTCCAAATTTACCCCAGTCAATGTGCCTAGGTCGTTTCCACTACAGTGCACAATCATGAGGTCAGGGTGTTGGAGATGCAAACAGGTTTTAACCAAAGGCAACAATTGGTGCCACTTCAATCCTCTCTGTCCAAACCATTTAATGCCCACATTTTGTAAACCTAGGTCTAAGTCAATACGTCTCTGTTCTGCATACCTCTTGCACCAGAAAACATAGCTATGTCCTACGATCCACACTAGCATTTTGAAGGTATGGCTGGAAGGTATGGAAAGATGTCTGTAGATCATGCAGTTCCTTCGTAGAATAAGAGATATGTTTAAAGATGGGAACCTAGTTTCTTTTCACACACAAAACGTTACCTGATTGGGAGATGAAAAGCATTGTTTTTTAAAAGTAGGGTGCACATTTGTTTTGTAGAAAAGTATGTTTGTGATTGGTTAAGAAAAAGCAGTTTGCACATACATATTATAGTACATATTATAGGATAAAATTTGCTCAACTCAACCACACCTGCTACTTGCATTTGGAAGGCACCATTCAAACTTAAAACAATCGTGAACTTTTAACCTGCACGTGCCGTTAAATGTTCGAGAAAATGTTGCAAAAAAAAATTGCGTTAGGTTTAAAAAAAATTATGAACTTTTAACCTCCACGTGTTGTAGAATGTTCTAGAAAGTGTGCTGATAGAATACGTTGCATTTCTGACTTCGATGTGTACTTGAATATTAAAAAAACTATTTATATGGAAAAGTAGAAAGACAGTAATAGAGAGAATTTTTGAAAGCTAAAAGAATCAAGGAACTATTGTAATTTGTTCTTGATTACCTACTGGCGGTTGCCAGTAGGTAGTTATCACTGTTAACGGTCTGAAAGTGAGGTGTTGGTCAGAGTGGCATGGTGGTGATATGATATGGTGCTACACTCGGGTATGAACCCGAGAGTCTAAACTGTGAGGTCATTGCTGTAAAGTGATGTGGTCTGGTGTTTGTAGCATACGTGTGCAAGTAGTGTTAGTAGGTATTTATACCATACAGGGAGTGGGAAGCGAACTACTGACCGCTACTGTGTGTTGATAGTATACCGGAAGTGGGAAGCGAAGTAGTTACGCCTACCAGTGTGAAGACTTGGGGATGAAACTGAGCTGATTGCAGTAAAATGATGGGTTCTCGGTAGTGTAGGATACTAGCCGCTGTAGTATAAGTGTGTAAGTAGTGTTAGTATGCATCTATAGTATAGAGGGAGTGGGAAGCGAACTAATCATCCCTACTGGTGTGAAGACTCAGGGATTAAACCATGAGCCTAAATTGTGAGCTCATTGCTGTAAAGTGATGTGCTATGGGTGCATACTTGTGGAAGAAGTGTTAGTTTACAATATAGGGAGTGGGAAGCGAAAGCCTTACCCCTACCGGTGTCAAGACTTGTGGATGAAACTATGAGCTCATTGCTGTAAAGCCATGTGCTCTGTGTAGTATTCCATTGTAAGTCATAGTAGAATGTTAGTTTGTAATTCTACTAGAATCTAAGGGGCATATTATCAAGGAACGGCGTTAAAATTATCGCTGCTTTAGCGGCAGGAAACTGCCGCTAAAACGGCGATAATGGGCTTGATAATATGCCGTAGAGAATTCCAATAGAAGCCCATGTTAACAAGAGAACATGGGCTTCTCTTGGAATTCTCTATGGCATATTATAAAGCCCATTATCACTGTTTTAGCGGCAGTTTCCTGCTGCTAAAGCGGCGAAACTTTTAATGCCGTTCCTTGATAATATGTCCCTCAGTATGTAATGTTAGAATGTAGGGCTGTCATGAGGGGAACCTTGCGGAGTTTGTACACGGTGCTGGATTAGACTTTTTTTTTTGCTGTCTGCTCCTGTTGGTGGTTGTTTCAGGTGTCTTGTTTTCTTGTAATAAATCTACTTATTGGATTCACTGCTGTCTGCCTCTTCACTACATAAATTTGGTGACGAGTGGGAGAAGGCAAAAAGAAGGCACCACTCAGCAATATTTCAAAATTGCTTGCGTTGTGCTGATGACCCGTTTTGTTCGTGTAGCTGTTTCTATTCATGCCAGGGTCGTCGGCTCGTTGAACTATGTCATCTGACTTCTGGTAGGATTTATATTTTTAGATTTTGCGCTTCCTCTGCTTCTTCACTACATTCTGGTCGCTGTACTACACGTGTGTAAGTAGTGTTAGTATGCGTTTATACTAACAAATGCATCATGGTTGTAGGGAGGGCGACCTCTCAGGCGCAGCTCATACAATGTCCCGGGGTGTGCATTCGCTGGACATTTGTGTTTGCTATTAGAGGGTGGTGCATGGCTTCCACCCTGTGATAGCAAATACTTGTTCGACTACTTGAAGCGAGAGGAGGAAAACCTTGTATCGCTGTAATAGAGGGGATGCGGATGGTAAAAATGGAGAGAAAAGAACAAAAGAAAATAAAAAGCGGTGTCTCACCCGTTCTTTTAAATGAGGCCCTGGTGGGTGGGTAATGTTCCGTGGCCAATCCAATTATTATATTCCGGGGTCTCTGTAGGACTGGGGATCTTAGTGTCACATGTAAATTTGGTGCGGAAGGGCACGGAGACGTTTTGCAGCCTTGGGGAGCACCACCTTCCCGGGTATTGTTTACTAATTGTTCGGGGGGTTCGAGGCCAACTGAAGTCCGGAGATCGCCACACTCCGGGTCTTTATTTAAATATGCAGGTTGGGCCTCGGCAGTCCCTGAAGCCTCGGTGTTCCTAGGCAGTGCCTTATTTGTTCTGTAATCACACGGGCAGTACTTATGGTGTTATAAAGTGATACACTCATAGAACTCTTGCAGTTGTACAATTACCCAGGCTTCATTTGTCAATAGTCAGTTAGATTATGTTTGGTAGGTGCACTCTAATATTAAATAATGTTGTCCTTAAAATCTCCTGGTTGGTGAGTGAATAAATGTCTCAGTGGTATATCTGTGACTAACTACATATGTTTTAAGTCAATATATGTTAGTGTTGGAGTATATAAATGAGTATACGTGAGACTAAGTTTTTTCAACAGTGGGTGTATAAATAAGTGTCTGCTTCTAACAGTGATTGTATAAGACAGTAAATATGTGTTAGTATCTGTATAAATAAGTGATGTGGTATGTCTAAAAATAACGAAGTTGGTGTGTATAACTGTATACATCATTAAATGGGTATGTGATTCATTCTTTGCATTACTGCCTAGGCGTGTGAGTAACTCTATGGATGAGTGGCAGCGTGTGACTGCATGTATAGATGTATGAGTGCATATTATAGTCCTCTATTGATGAGTAACTTAAGTGACTGGATGTGTGTGTAGACCTAGGAAATAGTGAGTGCTATGTAGTATATGGCATTCTTCCGTGTATGGTTTCAAAAATAGTAGTCAGCATTTTAGAATGGGTGTATCAAAGTTTATATTAGAGCATCAGTATGTGCATCAGATTGTCACGTGGATGATGTCATGAGTGTTGTCATCAGTGATATCATTTGAGGTGTCATCAGTGATGTCACTGACCATGTCATGACTGATGTAATATGTGACATCATCAGCAGTGCATTGCGGGCGCGCAAGTTATAGTTAGCTCAACTAACTACAACAGGCGAATTTCTCTGGTTTTATATGAGTCAAATTTTCAACTAACTATAATGTCCCTGAAACCTATGTTTTTTAGTGAATTTTTAAGGTTTTTTAAATGCTAATTCCTAACTATAACGTTTCTAAAACCTATGGTTTTTTCAGTGAAAAAAAATATATATAGCTATACACGAATGCATGCTACACATACAGATCTAGGCTAGGTATATTTAAGCAAATTACTTAGGGTGCGCATTTTAGGATCATGCAAGTGCTACTACTATTGGTACTGGCGATTTCATTTGTATGCTTTTGTCTCCTAATCATCACAGCAAATATGTTTTACACAAGACTTAGCGGAACCAATAATTACTTATTGAAACGTCCTAATCGCCATCCTGTTTATTTTCTGAAAATAAGCAAGTGCAAGTGACTGAGAAAAAAGTACTGTACTGTTTTCTAAGCTCCCTGAGGAATCAGGGTTGTCATGTTCACTGGTTGCCAGAAACTACCTACACCACAGCAAGATACAGGGGGGTGGTAGTGGCATTGTAGAGCTAGCTGGTCTAACAGCCGACATATCCTGTGGGGTTGTCCGGAAGCGGTTTGGGCACCAATCCCCCCCTTTAGGTCCTCCACAACATTGCGCCCAACGTTGGTTTGGTTTTTATAGTAACAGTGAAAATCTGAGTAGTTCAGTCATGCTTTCTGAGAAAAGCCCTACTCACACCTTTTCAGAGATGTCTGAAGTGGGAAGGGAAATCCGCCTCACCTGAGCAGATATACCCTGTGTACTGGCTAAAGGTTTAACAAGATTGTAAGGGAGAAGGTTCCCACATTGTACAAAACCCCTAAATTTCTAAAACATTTATTCTTCTCCTTTTAAGGATGATTGGGTCCACGAGTGGTGGTTCAGGTACGGGGGAAGAAGAATTTGCAAACGCTCTCAACATTACAGAGAACTGCAGACTTGCAGTAACTATAAAGTTGTTACAACACGGCGTATCGGCAATAGATGACTGTGTTACCTTTGTGATTGAGACATACGAGGTGTTCGGATCAGAGGTATTCAATTCTTGGGTGCAATTCCCGCCTGCAGATTCACAGACTAAATTGTTCCACACATACATTGTAGTTGAACCACCAGACAAATACATTCCATACGAAGACATTGAAGTCCCGTTAACTTACCAGCAACACAGAAAATGGTTTAAAGGCGCCCTCCCACACACAACATCTGTCGTAAGACTCGGTCCACTCAGCATAGAAGGAGTGACCTGGCTGGTCTTAGCTACATACACTCCACATCCTGAGATAAATACACTACCAGTGGATGAAGTCCGTACAATATACAAAGACATAGTCCTGTTATACAGACGCATTGTCCAGTTCGTCATGCGAACATTAACAGTCCAACCTATGAGAAATGCTCCAGTTGGTCCACATCAGATCACACCTACAATTAACCCACAGACATTAAAATCAGTGATGGGGAGAATTCCATCCAAACGGGAGCAAATTCTGTTCTGGATAGCACAAAAAAATGCACACCTGGAAGCAGTATTTCCCCATATATTTCCCAGGAAAAACATAGAATGCTAACCATTTGCTAGCCAATGGGGATGGATCCCTCAATTGAAGATTGTACCACGTGGGGAACAATCTTTGCTGCCATCTACATCAGAATACATGGTACCCCTTCCATAGCAGTTGTTCTAGAGGTATTGAAACAGATACAGAATGAGTGCGGGGCAGGACCTGCCCTGGACTTGGGAACGAAGTTGATCGGTAACTTTGCTCAAGTCTCTACAATCATGTTGAACAACATAAAAGGGGAGGCAGCAGCAGTGGCTATGCACCACCGTCTAAGGAAAATAGCTCCTATAAATAAAGAACAAGAGTTACCAAAAATTATCGAAGAAACTTATGCCACATTGGGTAGAGATAGTTTGGGAGCAAAACCAGCGAAATTGCGGGTAGTCCTGACAAGGACAACTCGAAGCAAACTCCCTTTTCTTCTAAAAAGAAATGGGATAACAAACAATCTGAAAATAACAATATAGAAAATAATTCACATACAAGGGGTGGGGCTCCCCAACGGGAGTTCTCTGAAAAGAGGTATAACCTTAGGAATCCTGATAACATTAAGAAACCTGACTGGTATCAGGACACTGATACATGTTCCTTTTGTTCCTTCCAGGCTTCATCAAATAACTCAGAGAGGGACAGGCGATCAGAACAAAAGCAAGAAGATTGACCAAAGACAAAAAGGGAAACACATTGAAATTCAGATTACATTATCAAACAGGAGGAACAACCTAAAGCAAAGCCTCAATTCAAAAAGAAGAAAGTAGCTGTCTTGAAAATTAGACCTGCTTAGGTTACTGAGGACTCAGCTTCTGAATGGGGAATGGACTCTGACGATGCTAGACAGCATGGCAGAAGTAAAAATACCTCACTAGAACCTGAAGGATGTTCTGGTGACAGCCGTATTGAATGAACATATCACGGTGGAAACACCTTATACAAGAGAAAGTGTCCCACATCGATTACACAAAATTACACTCCAAATAGAGGAGGACATCTCAAGAAAAGTTAAAGGTCTCTTTTGGGAGAACTTAACATTTGGATCTGACATCCTGTTAGCAGAAAAAGATTGGCCGCCTGAGTTTGTGATGGATTGCCCAAAAGGTGAAAGCGTCATTTTGCTTGCTTTCTGCGGACTCATTCCAGAATCTTTAAAACATTCATATGCGCAGGAGTGGGCACTAGCGCTAGCTCCAGCATTATACGGCAACCACGTAGTATGGGATGTGGAGTCTACTCACCACGAAATCTAATTAAAATCTACTCCAACTCCACAGAGACAGTACCCTATTAAAAACGATGCAAAAGGACAGGTCAAAGAAATCTTAGACCAACTTGAATACCAAGTTGTGATTGAGACTTGCACCTCCCCCATGAACAATCCTTTGTTTCCCGTAATGAAACCGGACAACTCAAATCATCAAGTTTTAAATTGCCGACATTTAAACACATGCACACGAACATTTGCAATTCAAAACGCCCATAGTGCTGCATTAATATATAACATTGTGCGGAAGAAATACAAACCGACAATAGGTATCTGGAATGGATTCTTCTGCCAAAATATAGATCCAGAAAGCAGATATTTGATAGCATTTTCTGCCCGTGGCACTCAGAACATTTTTGCCGTTTGCTCCACGGGTATAAGAACAGCCCGGGGCTATTTTCGGCAAGAGTGTCAGAAATATTACAAACATGCGATGAGAAGGCAGTGTCCTATGTAGATGATATCTACCTGACGGACAATGAATTACTTGAACATTTGAGCAGGGTGAACAACATACATATGGGTTTCGCAAACTTGGGCTACAAATTTAATTTCAAGAAATCAGACATTGCCCATCTCAATGTCCTATTTTTGGGATATGAGTGATCAAGTGAAGGCAAGAGCCTGGCACCCAACTTTTTAGAAACGTGCGGGCTACTCCAACCTCCTAAGGCTCTGAAGGTTTTGCAATCCATTTTAGGATTTCTAAATTTTGGCAGAACATACCTTCTGGATTACGCAGAAAGAGTAAAACCTTTCTGCAACTTAATAAGACCTGATTTGATAGCACATCAGTAGACACAGGGACATACAGATACTCTACGTTCAGTTCAGGCTGACATGATAGCATCAAAACACTTGCACACACGTGTGAATTCTACCAACTTGGTGATCCCGGTGGTCCCGGGTTTATCAGGATATACATACATCACTTTCAATGAAGGTGAGACAGTTCCAATTGCATACAAATCACATTTATACACAAATGCTGAAATGTGATTTGCGGCTATAGAAAAAATACTGTACAGACTGCTGTAGTGAGAAAAAGAGCACTAGCACCGGGGAAAAGCATAATCATTGTAACCCAAGTACCAACTCTAGTAGCTGTTACCAAAGTGAGCATTACAAATGCAAAAGCACTGCATCAGCGATGGATACACTGGGCTACTTCTCTCACTGCAACAGATGAAGATTACTAATACGATCCACGATGAAAAGGCACAGCGTTCTTGCAGTAAAAACAATAATACCCTCTCCTGAGATCTTGCCTCTAAAAAATATGACTATATCATTTATACTGATGGTTCTGCTCAGCCTGTCATTGTAAGTAAACAACAGTATAGTGCAGCATGTGCTATAGTGAATGGACGTATGTGGAATGGTAAGTTTCATCCCAGCAATACAACTACACAATCTCTAGGAGATTGTACAGCACAGCTGGCAAAGCTGAAAGCCCTGATACTAGCACTACACTATACGGAATGGGAATTCCCAGTCTGATAGTGTACGATTCGTTTTACTGTGTGCAGTCCTATAATGCCATGGTTCCCAAAGTGTGCGCCGCGGCACCCCGGTGCGCCGTAATGAGGAGCCAGGGGCGCCGCGACCACAATGTGACAATGTGAACTCACCCGCAAAAACTGGGGACATGGTTTGTCCCAAGAGGCGCACTGCCGCCATGCGTGCGTACGTATACGCGTCGTATGCAGTCTCCATTACTCATACGCAGCTCGGTCGTTTGCAGGAAGTTAATGCTGCCGTCTTCTGCCGCCCGCCGTCTTCTGCCGCCCGCCGTCTTCTTGTAGGACCCTCTTCCAACATCAGGTAAGTGAAGTTGTTGGGACTGTCTTGGGAGGGATTCCTGTGGGTCCTGTTAAGACTTATTTGTTTGTTTAATGCGTTTTTGTATAGCGCGGACTTTACCCGAAGCGAAGGTGTCAGAGAGCTTCACAATAGATAGGGACGTAAATCTGCATCGGGCCACGCGTGCGAATGAACTTGGCGGTCTCATCACATTCCTTAATTAATTTATTAGCAGAAAAGTCAGTGTTTTTTTATCTTTGCCTGCTGTGGAAGCTGTCTAGGGATAGAAGCAGGTGAAGAGAAATGTTCCGCAAAAGCCTGCAGCCTTCCCACCTCAAGTGAAGCATTCAGTCTTCCTTGTTCGCTCCGACATGCAGATGCACGGATACGCGACATATCCGTACCAATTAACCTTTCACGACTCTAGCGAAGTATCCTGGACTAAATGGAATATTCTCCCATTGCACCTTTAATGATCCCTTTCAGTTGACTTTTGTTAAAAGCCATTCTTATTCAATGTGCGAGCTGAACCCACCTCCATACAGTATATCCAAATGTCCTTTTTCAAGACACTCCATTCATTCTGCTGCTCTGATTACAACGCTGGCCATTTTTCAATTCTTCTGTCGTTTCTTTTCTTCTCTACTCACACGCCTTCAAGACTCAACTCTAAAGGTTTGCAAGGAAGACTTAGAACGAATTGATAGCACATATTCTTCTGAAACATGAAACTGAAGACAGAAACCAATTGTTCTGTAAAGGCACATTACCTTTTTGTTTACCTTGGATTTTCACTTTTGAACGTCAGGTTTGATGACCATTTCAGCATGATGCCCTTGCTTTACCAAGAACATCACTTATATTTTTCCATTTTTGAGCATGGTGAAATAAAAACAAAAACAAGGTTGGTCCTTAGCTCTCCATTTCCTTCCCATTAGTTGTGTTTCACTGTAAGTTACTGCTAAGGCGTTTTATCGGACTCTCTTTGAAATATAGAAACTAATGTCTACCAAGGGACACTGGAGAAAGATAGCCCAAGGCAGGTCTAATTTCTCAAAATGAAGGCTCTTTATTATGTAACAGGCATATACCTGACAGGGGAACAAAGGTTTCAATTTATGCACTGTAGAAAGGCTCACTTCCATGCAAGTTGCACTGCTTGAATGCGAGAATGTTATTGCAGTTTGAAATAAATTCAATATCTATTTAAAGCTGATGTCAGTTATGGTCATATTTTAAAACAAATTATAGCAATGCATTTTCAGAAAGTTAGTTTAGACAGATCTTTGTAGGTATATCCAGTGGATTCAGCTACATAAGCCACATTATAGAAATATTTTAACTATACGAATTCTGTTTACACTTAGGGCTAGGCAAAGTAAAGATACAAAGGAGAACAATTACAAGTGAGCCTGTTACAAAAACGAACGTTACGTTACATGAGGCAATAGTTACAATTGTGCAAGTATCAAGAGCAAATAAAATACTAGAGGTAGCAAACGATACGATATAAAAGGAAAAAGTGACGTGTGCAGGCCTTTTATTTATGTGTTCAAAAAACCTGCAATAATAAAAGGCATTGTCATTTACAATACCAATAGGTCAGTGGTTCCCAAAGTGTCCCTGCCTAGTCCTGCTGGCCCTGCCTGCCTCAGCTGTGCCTGGCTCTCTGTCCCGGCCTCGCCCTTTTGACCCCAGCTGCTGCTGCACTAAATCTGAGACCCACATCTGCTTCTCTCTTTTAGCCTTCTTTTTCACCTCTGTCTCTTGCGATTTGCACCTCTTTTCAGTTTTGCCTTTCTGTGCCTTTGGCTTTTCCTCTCGCCACCTTCACCTTTTGCCCCTTTTGTCACCTTTAAGGCCGTGGTTCCCAAACTGTGATCGACATTTCACCAGCATTATTTTTACTGTAAAAACGACGCACGTTAAAAATCTGACATAAAATGTAAGCCAAGCCAATGACTTCTCTCAGAGAGAAGAAGGCCTTGGCTTGGCTTACATTTTATGTCCGATTTTTAACGTGTGCCGTTTTTACAGTAAAAATAATGCTGGTGATACGGGTGTAAAATGTAGGTTGGGCAGAAGATTCGGCAAGACTAACCTCTGCTTTTAGTACCCACAAATATCTCTCTCATTTGAGTGTATGGTAGAATCACGATGGAACTGGCAAAATGCATTTTGCTTGGTGATCTGCATGGTAAATGTTCTGTGCAGCAGGCATATCAACCCTCTGCACTACCTAACCAAGAATAACAACTTTGAGTCAAAACTTCTATTAGGCACAACTCTGATCTCGCCTGGGAGAACATTAATCACCGTAGCTTTATTGACATTTTAATTGCTGCCTGGACACTGCTAGAGGCCAGAAACGGGGCAGCAGGTGCATTTACGCCCCTGTGCGAAGTGAGCACCCGGTGTGGTGGCACCGGTCGCACCTCCCTAGAGCCGGCCCTGCCTTCACTTTTATGAGTGACGCTATGAAATGTATTAAATGCATCTGAGAGAGAGTGGTTATGGAGACTGTTGAAGGGTAGTAGGGAGGGCATCCGTGTCGGAGGTGGTCATTGTGAGGGGGAGCGCCAAAAAACATTGGCACGGGGCACCACCAGTTCTAAAGCCGGTCCACCCAGGAATCCAGCACTGTTTGAACTAAGTCAGAGTTGCTCATGTTTTCTATTGTTGGTTGCAACCGCTGCACTAAATTGCAGAAAACTTTGCATTTGCCATTTTATTTGACCTTAGATTTCGTGTAAAAACTGAATGCTCTTTCTGTCTGTGCGGGGTGCCAATAAGAATAATAAGTCCAAATGGTCACCATCATCATGGGCTACTATAGCAAAATAACAGAAATAACAGATCCATCATTAGGCGGAGAATAACTTTAGTTCTACTTCTACTTGTCTTACCTGGATGTTTTGTACTTCAGGCTTATTATTCCGTGGAGACTGTGGATGAGACCCGCAAGAAACCTGAAAATACTTCAGCAAAGGAAAAGAAAAGACGGCCAGGAACTTTACAGATAGAAAGACCTTTCTTTATGTATTTTGTATATTCTTCTCAATCCGAATAATTACGACGAGAGGAACTGATTCCCATCTTTGAATGACAATGAAGAGATTTCTAATGTCAAGTTCGTCTGAGCAAAGTGAAGTTGCAGGTTCTTCTGACAAAAAAGAGGACGGGAAACGAAAGGCCAAGTACAGAAAGTACGATGACAGGTATTTGGATTATGGTTTCACGTGTGTCCAGGTTAATAACGAGGACCGTCCTCAATGTGCAATCTGTTTGAAAGTTTTGGCTCTGGAATCCATGCTTCCAAGTAAACTTAAGCGACATCTTGAAAGTCTTCACCCAAATGTGGTCGGAAAGCCAAGGGAATTTTTTGTAAGAAAAGTTGCAGAAGCCAAACTACAAAAGGCCACTTTCTCAAAACAAACCAAAATTAATAGTAACGCCCTCCTGTCTTCATATAAAGTGGCCTATCTAGTTGCACAGAGTAAAAAACCCCACACAATTGCAGAAGAGCTGATCTTGCCTGCTGCTGTTGAGATGGTAACAATCATGCTCGGCGATGATGCGGGTAAACAGCTGCTGAAAGTGCCTCTTTCTAATAATACCATCAGCCGGAGGATAAATGATATGGCTGAAGATATTAACGAGCAGCTCATCTGTAATCTAAGAGGCAAAGACTTTGCACTCCAGCTGGATGAGGCAACAGACAACCACAAAGACACCCACCTTATTTGCTATGTCAGGTTTCTATACGAAAAACAAATTGTTGAGGATTTGTTGTTCTGTAAAGAAATCAAAGGTGGAACTACAGGTCAAGACTTGTATGCGGTTGTGGATGATTTTATGCAACAGAATCAAATTGACTGGGAGAGATGTGTTGGAGTTTGTACAGATGGGGGCCGTTCAATGGCAGGATGCTACCAAGGACTTCAAGCTCGCATACGATCTAAAGCTCCTAATGCTGTTTGGACACACTGCATAATTCACAGAGAAGCACTGGCAGCAGGAAACCTCAGTGAAGAACTGCATGGTATTCTGAAAATTGTCATCAGAGTGGTAAATTATATTAAAACAAGACCATTGAAAGCAAGATTTTTTGCTAAACTGTGTGAGGACATGGGTGCGGAACACTCATGTCTCTTGTTCTACAGCAGTTCTCGGTGGCTGTCTCTAGGTAACTCCCTGCTTAGGGTGTATGAACTGAGGAATGAAATATACTCGTATCTACATGATGATGAACATTGTTTTGCTGACAAGTTTATTGATGCAGACTTTCTAATACAAATGGCTTTTCTTTCTGATCTATTTGAAAAACTGAATGCACTGAACAAGTCCTTGCAAGGCAATAATACTAATATCTTGCAACTGTCAGACAAAGTTTCAGGCTTTAAGAAGAAAGTGATCCTTTGGAAAAGTAGTATAAGCAAAGGTGACTATACATGTTTTCCTTCATTGGACCAGTTTCTGCAGGAGAATGAGATGGTGTTAAAGGCGGAACTGAGGACTGTTTTTGTTCTGTATTTGTCTCAACTGCGTTTTTACCTTGATAAATATTTTCCAGAGGATGAAGTGGAGCCAATAAAATGGGTGAGAGACCCCTTCAATGCTGAGATACCTCAGCATTTCAGCAATGAGGAAGCAGAACAGCTTATTGATGTTTCAAGTGACTCAACATTGAAAGTAAGGTTCCAGTCTCAGTCACTGCTTGACTTCTGGTGCCAAGCTGGTGATGAATATCCAATGATAAGCAAGAGAGCCCTGCATGTTTTGATCCCTTTTGCTACTTCGTACCTTTGTGAAGCTGGTTTCTCAGCAGTTGCAGTGATAAAGTCTAAATATAGGGCAAAAATTAACCTTGAAAAAGAAATGCGTGTTGCGATCTCGAAAATAACTCCAAGATTTCAGGAGTTATGTAAGGAAAAACAAGCACATCCATCTCACTAGGATTTGTAAGGTCAATTTCAGACTCTGTTGTTTTACCTGTCCATTGAAAAGATATTTTATTGTATAGAAATTTTCGAACTATTGTGCGGTTAAAAAAAGTTTCATGGAAACATATTTGGCTATTAATCTTGTATCGCTTCACACTTAACAAATTTTTATTAAACAGCTGTTATCTTCGTATTTTGTTACAAATATGATTATAATACCTTCATTGCATCCCAATTAATTTAAGGAAGACAACAGGAAGTACTCCCGAGGTCGGGCTTACATCCCCCTCCCACCCCACCCCCACCCGCCCACCCGGAAAAAAATGGTGGGGAGCCACGGCCAACTGCCAATTAGGTCAAGGGAGCCACGGGTCAAAAAAGTTTGGGAACCACTGCTATAATGAATATCTTCATTACTTGGGCCAGAATGGGTTAAGGACCAGATGTATCAAGCAATACTTTTGCGATTCTAAAATAGCTAATTTTATCGATTTGCTATTTTGGAATTGCAAAATGCAATGTATGTAGGAATCACAAAATATTTTGTGATTTCTTACCATTCCCTAATAGCGAATCGCAAATTGCGATTCACTATTAGGGAATGCAGTCCCAATAGCGAATCGCACTTTGCGATTTGCAATTTGCGATTACCAAATTTGTAATCACAATTTGCGAATGCACATCCTAAGGCCCCCCTGATACACCCCCAAAAATGGTAAGTGTGCACATATGGCTCAGACACATGCCCTAATGGCATGTGTGTGCACCACATGGCACTTTGAAAAATGCACTTTTGTGCATTTTTCAAAGGATTCGCAAACTACCATCAACTTGAAGTTGATAGTAATTTGCGATTCCTAAATGCAAAGTTGCATTTAGCGAATACTACATACATTGCATTTAGGGAATCGCAAAATTGCGATTACCTATATCGCTAATGGAAAAGTTATATACATAGCAAAAGGCCTTTTTGCGTTGGCTAACAGGCCGATTCGGTGAATTGACCCATTTGCGAACGCAAAAAGCCATGATATATCTGGCCCTTAGAGATTCCAAGGGTTGTAAAATTAAGTATAAATAGTTATGGGAACAAGTGGCAAAGCTGAAGGAATGCCTGCCATGTGCTCATGTTATTCACACCTTGAGTCATCAACGTGTTGGCATACACGTAGAAGGGAATTCACTGGCTGATGAAGCCACCAAGGCGACAGTGCAAACTGCTGCCTTTGCTGCAATCACTCATTCTAGCACGAGGATCTACGGAGACATACTGATAACTGTCAACGCCTCAAGAAACGGCTCTGCCATGCCAAAGAGTTTTCCACTCAAATATTCGTATAATTTAGATGTGCAAAATACACTGTATGCTCAAATTCCAGGAGTGGAGGATAGAGTTAAACCAAACATGGATCGCAGATGAGGTTTAATTCTAGCTGCGTTTGAGGGTCTGGGCTCACCACACGCATGAGTTACTGCTAAAATTTCATTAGTGAAGCAGAAATACTGGTGGCCAAGTTTGTCTAAACAACAAACAAAGGGTTATGTCCTAATGCGCAACATCTGTCAGCAGATGAAAGGTTCCACCATAGCAAGGCCACCGCAAACACCATTACTTATTTCAGACAGACCTCTCGCATGTGTCTATTTGGACCACTGCGGCCCCTTAAATTGAGATGGGGCTTACAAGTACATCTTGGTGGCGGTGGATTCATCCTCTAGGTTTCTATGGGTTCGGCCTCAGACTTCGGTTGACACTTGAACTGTTATAAAGGATTTGCGAGTCTTCATTGGGAGATACTCAATTGGCTTGTTACATTCCGACCGTGGCCCTGCGTTTAGCTCACAAGGAAGCCATGGAAGGTATTGGCGTGATCTTGCAGAACTCCTCCCCCTACCATCCTGAGGGAAATTCGGTGGTGGAGAGGAAAAACTGGGACCTAAAGCAATCCTTAACAGCAAGGGTATTGGGTACGGGCGGTACTTGGGTCAATCACCTGTATGGGGTCCAGGGGGTACTAAACAACATGCCAAGAAAATCTTTGGGAGGACGTACCCCCTAAGAGATCCTCTTTGGGACAATAATGTGGGTACCTGACCTAGATTGTGCCAGCACAGTGGCGGATGTAAAGAAGTTTGAATTGAATGATCGTTTGGCTGCTTTACAGGAACTCAATGAATTCCAGGCATTATAAAGCAACGTCCAAGTAAAATGCACCGCCACTAGGGAAGTAAAACCGGTTCCGGCAAGGCCTGCCTGAGTCCCAAAGATTGGGGACCTGGTCAGAGAAAAGATTGTGGACACGAAGGAGCTTGGGCCATCCTACAGAACACCTGGACTTGTCTTGGCAGTTCAAGGAACAAGAACAGTACTTCTTCCGCCTCTTGCCAGCAAAAAAGAAAGAAGATTTGTCTCCATTGATCTGATCAAAACCACACTACGTGGCCGATTCTCAACAGTAGGCCACGTGGAATCCTGAGTAGCCACAGATCTCCTCTTGCTATTATACAGGAAGATGAGATGGAAAGACTAAAAATGTTTCAAGACTGCCATGCGCTAAATGCAGGAGTATCAAATAACAGAGTACGAATTACACCTGTTGAAATTGAACAACATCGAAATACAACTGAAACGCAAATTGCAATTCCACCCAGCAATGAAATCTACATCAATGTGCCTTCACAAGAAGCAACTGCCAGTTCTACAGACCCTGCTGAGCTACCAAAGGTAGATCGAACTGCGTCTGGCTTCTTCATCAACTTCAATGGCTTTTCTTCAGATCCAAGTGAACCTGAGCAAGCGCCACCCATTTCCAAATAAGAAAAATTCTAACAATTCTATCTTTGGCTGAAAAAGACTTACTTTGTGGTCCCTTAGTTGCATCTCTAGTTTGTATTAGGGATCCTGTCCCTGTTAATTTGGAATGATATAGTAACTGTCTTTTTCCTACTACTGAATGGACATTACCTCCCACACCGCTCTGCAGTACAATCTGTGAACTTGGTCCTAAAACCATATATGTTATCCCACCGTGAACAAAGAGACCTGTCCCTAGTGAACATTACAGCTGTTCCAGTACCTGATGGTATAGTTTGGGATAGGTTTTCATATGATGTATTTGGTCCTACTGAACATATGAAAATTCCTTATGTATTTAAAATTTCATTGAATGATTTCATCACCCCAAGTACACTCTCTGATGATTGGGACATTGAGACTGTAAATACTATGCTCTCAGATTTAGAACAATCTACTGCATTTTTTAGCAGGGAACTGTATGTAGATACACCTTACTTCGACACTATGTATTGTTACCAACATTATGGTCATCCCTTTTTGCATAAAGCAAGTGACCCACACACTGTTAACACTTACCATCAATGGGAACATTGCCCGATGCCACCGAAAGGTAGTTCTGCCACATTCGCACAGAAATTTGCAAACTTTACAGGGTTAAATACATCAGACCCAGCGTCATACTATTATAAGCTTGCACAAACGAATATAACTGTGAAGAAAATGATGCTGACAAACACCAAGCTTATATATTTAGCACCTTTTATCGCCTAACTGTCTATATGAGGTTTTGACCATTGAAGGGATATAATAGACACAAAATCCATCTAGAGCCTGCCTCATACCATTACAGATAATCTTCCTGAACAGAACAGTGCAACAGACTACTTGCCTAGGGATTACAAAAATAAAAGACCTGAAAACACCATGCATCCCCTCTTCCACACCTATGGAAGGTATATTGATTAATACACTGATAAGTGAGGAGGTACTGATCATAATGATACAAAACGGTACGTACAGTTCTTCAGCTCCCAAGTGGAAGGGATGGTTGATTTAGCCGATTGACACAAATAGGTGTCAATCAAGATTCAAGTGTACCACTGGAGGGTTTAGTATCCTTAGGCCTGACCCATGTTATGTACACACAGACAACCCGGGGTAGTGACTTCTTATAGAGTTGGGAAGTTATGCATAGAATGGCTAAAAACCTCAACACTATCACAGGTGAAACAACACTTGTCCCTTCTGTCAGATAACATGGATCTTAGGGATTTCTTGCTAGGTCCCAAGAAACCACGTAAAAAACGCTTCTTATATGCCATCTACAATGAACTGTGGAAAATCTCCCAACAGAAAGCTGTTGAGAGATTACGTGAGATTGATAGAATTAACCTAGGAAAGGCCTTAGCTGTGGTAGACAATGGAATGACCACACTTTTGTCACGTATTTATTCACTGGGCAACATTGCGTCCTCAGCAATTGACATAATTGAACAAGATTTGTCTATTACCAACATGGGCAATCTCAATTGTGATTCATTATTGTTTGAAAACGAGGCAGTATCTGTGAGGCCTGCACAAATAACATGACTACATTTGTCCTTCACTGGGAACCAAACACCCAATTGTAGCGCCGTACTCTCAGAGGGTAGCGTTGCAGAGCAGTCTGAGGCTTACTCAAGGGAGGTGGTGTGGGCTAGTAATCGCTATTTGCAGGTGTGCAGAAATAACACTCAATAATTGATTGTCCAGTCTGTACTTTGCTTTATAAAAGTAAGAGTACATTTATTAAACACACACACTACTCAATACTATGCACCAATTTAAAAATATACATAAGCTGTTGAAATTACTTTGTGACCTTGCATAACATCTCCACTCCTCCCGCATGGGGGGGGGGTGGGGTGTAGTACCACCACTCCCATGTATGCACATCATCTTGCCCCCAATGCAGTTAGTTGAACGTAACCTGGAGCGAGGGCCGTGCACACTGGCACCATCCCAGTGGCGACCCACCCATTACCTCAACCAGCATTTAAAATAGGTAACCCTGCCTTGGTGACACTTAACCCTGACTGAGCATTTCCTACTGACCATAAAGTATGCACCTCTAAATCTTAAGGGCTAGCAGTCTGGGTCCTTCACCTAAGCACAGCAGCAAGAATACATGTTTAGGCAACACTTTAGAATGACAGTACTCATCACGTTTGTGGATCATTAGAATGCATTGCAATTACAGCCCCTAAAGGCATCACAGATAAAATCATAGGATTACGCATATACAGCCAGACACCCTATCAGGGCCGTCTGACATCACCTTACACAGGTACTTCACATTACACATGTGACCTTCATTCCCTCTAAAAGAAATAACGTTAGTAAAAGCATTTCTGGTGCAATTACACTTCTTCATCTCCAGGGAATGCCCTTCTCCAAACATCCCCACCTCGATGCAGTTTTTAATACACCCTCAGCTGTAGAACAAAAGTTCCAGCCCAGAAGGTGTTTAATGCTGGCTGAGCCCTTGAGGGGTTATTTCTTTGAAGTCCCCAGGACACTTAGGGTGGGACTTTTCTTCTTCGTGCTGGGGGAGGCTGCGTTTCTCCTGCAGCTCCCCCTGCACCTTGGCATTCATGTGGTTGTGACCCCATCCTCCTGGGGCCACCACAAGCAGAGAAAAAGCTTATTTTTCGTTGCAGGCCAGTCCATGCCTGCAAGGCATTATGGGGCGATTCCTCTTTTGCAGAGAATAGTGGATGAGCGGCTCTCCCGCTGTGCCAGGGAGAGCCGCGCTGGGGGTGCTGGTGGTCTTCTGCCGCATTCTTGCCTTGTTGGAGGGTTCGGTCCCACCTGGATCCCCAGGTGAGTGAACTGGCTCGGGGAGCCCACCCCTGGCCGCCTATGCCAATTTTCAGGGGCCCGGTCCCACCCGGGCCCCTTGCACCACACGCTTCTTCTGGGGTCCCAGTCCCACCCGGGACCCCTGCCTGCCTCCTTTCTTGGAGGGCAGCCTGGGGAGCCCAGCCCCAGCTGCCCCCGCCGGCTCCCTGCCCAGCCAGCACCCTCACATGCTGCCGCGGGAGCTGGCCACGCAGTTCTGGTCTGCCCACTCCGGTGGGCAGACGCGCGTGACTCCCCCGGCTTTTCCGGCCCTCGCCAGGCTTCGGGGGAGTTCGATGGCATTCCCTCACATGCCTGCCATCACCGTGGAGCCCGGAGATGGGGTCCCGGACCCCTTTGCCATCTTCACGGGGAGCGCAACGGCGCTCCCTGACTTGTCTTCTCCCTCTTCATGGCCCGGGGATGGGGTCCCGGGCCCCAGAGTCTTCTTCGCGGGGGGCGTGACGGTGCTCCCCGCTGCCTGCTCACCACACGGGGCCCAGAGATGGGGTCCCGGGCCCCTCCTCCTGCTTCATGTTATCGATGGAGGCCAGGGTGGGCTCTGGGCACCCCCGCGGGCACCTTCACGGGGACTTACATCTTCGTGGGGGGCGTGACAGCGCTCCCCCACCTCCATCTTCGGTGGGGCCAGGGTGGGCTCCTGGCCCCATGCAGGGCACTTTCACGTGGAACACGACGGTGCTCCCCGGCTTCCTTTCTTCTGGGGGAAGCCCCCGGGACCTGATCCACCCCGGGGCCCCATTACAGACCGTTGGCAGAGCCCCACATGCTTTGTCATCGGTCCTGTGAAAGGTCAAAGGTCGCCTACCTTCCATGGGCCATATCTCAGCCCATAGGGGTCCCATCTTCTCCATTTTCGCGTATTCTTGCTCCTCGTGGCTCCCCCCAACCACTGGGAGCACTCTCTTCCTCGCTCCTTGTCTCCAAGAGGGTGCACTCTGCAGGTAGCAGTCTTCACTGGCTCCCTGCGCCAGCCCTTCGCCTGCTCGCCTCCTGGGCATCTCTTCTCCCTGTGCAGAGGCCCCTTCTTCTGCTCACTGGCCCTGGTCTCTTCTCCTGGCGCTGTTCAGGATCCTGGGGGGCAGTCAGGGGGTTCCTCCTTCCAACTGCCCATTATGCCAGGCTACAGCACCTTCTGCCTCAGCAGACCACACCCCAGAGAGAGCTTCTGTTCCTGTGCAAGCACTTTTTAAAAGTTGAGTAGGGGGCTGGCAGGAAGTCTCTGTTTGTCCTATCAAACAGCGACACACCACTTCACTGCCTCCTGCTCCCTCCTTCCTGCCCAGCCTCTGGGCTTGTTCAAAATGCCATTGTCCAGGGTCTCTGGCCACATGGTCTCTGAAAAAGCCCCTTACCCCCCTCTCTGGCTTCCCTCCTTGGTGCAGCTTGGTGCCTGGCACCAAGTGATAGCTGCTGATGGATGAGCCTGTATCCCCACCCATCTACTCTTCGTGGAGAGGAGGCCTTAGCTCTGGGAAGAAAGGTCATTAATCTAACCTTTTGTCACACTGTGGTATCTGTTCCTTAAAGACAAGAGAATTCAGAGACCAGACTGGATCACTGAAAAGTAGAAAGAGAAAAAGAAAAAGAAAGACAAAAAGGGAGAACAAATCTCTAAGAATGAGGTGCTTCTGCCCTAGGGGATCTCTCCTACTCCTACTAGGAACAGCGGAGTAATACCCCGCCCTCTATGCCAGGGTGTGTGAGGGCACTACTATCCAGTAGGAGAGATCCCCTAGGGCAGAAACACCTCATTCTCAGAGATTTGTTCTCCCTTTTTGTCTTTCTTTTTCTTTTTCTCTTTCTACTTTTCAGTGATCCAGTCTGGTCTCTGAATTCTCTTGTCTTTAAGGAACAGATACCACAGTGTGACAAAACGTTCATTTTTGGGAGTATTGGTTCTGGACCTAATTCATATTCCTAACCCACTCTCAGTCCCCCCCTCTCCATTTTGTTCATGATCATTAATCTAACCTGCCAGGGCCAGACCCCAGCCAGGTCCTGATTATGAGCTAATGACATTTCTGGATGATCCAAAAGCAGTACAAATATGATTTTGGACTCCGCAGAATACATCTTCTTACACCCGTTACAGTGGACTTTAAGTGCGTGTCTGGAATCTGTAGGCCTTGGGAAAGGTAATCTAGCCTATGGGCTCCACATCCCCATAAGGGAATAATGAAGTGAAAACCACAGTGAAACACACTGACTTTCCCTGGCATGTTTCTTTCCAGTGTATAAAGCCTATTCCATGTCACAACCCCATTCTGCATAAGTCCTTCCACACCAGTCTATCTGCACCTGCTCCTTGGCTGCACACGCTAGGAATCTCCCCTGCGCAGCCCCTACACATGTGCACATGCATGTACACATGTGTCTGCATGTAACCAGCCCGGTGTCCCTTACTCCAGCTGCTGCTCAGTGGCCTGGTCAAGCCAGGGGGACACCAGTAAAATCCCCATGCAGTCTCCTTCATTCTGAGTTCACTGTGGGTGAGTCCCTAATTATGAGACTGCCCCACAGTAAAAGCTCAACAATTAGGTGCTCAAAAAGCGAAAAATCCGGGCGGCCCAAAGTGTCAGAACCACCTTCTAACAATTATGCTTTTAAGCTGGGTGTTACAATCATTGCGTTCTGCCCACATGCCATGGCGGTACATTAACTGCACAAATCTGTTTTCGGCTTATAATATGACCGACAGACAAATGACTATGGCACGCAGAGATGCAAAGTACACCATGCTGCTCATTGAAAAATTAGAGAAGTTACCTTTTACAGTAGCAGAGTCACCGTCTACAGAATGGTTAATTCATGGCTATAGCACACTGCCACTCACGACATTCCAGTTCCAGTACTGCCTGAAACACCTCCAGGTAGGAAGGTATGAAACATTGGGCGAAGAGTACATACAGGAAACCTGGGAGTTACCGTACAGATATAGGTGTAGAAATAAGAACACTGATGTTTTCTTAAGTGGTACAGACTGTGAGAGGGCTTTAAGTGGGTCTTTTGTGTGTAAGCAGGTCTTGCTTCATGGAGCATGTAATGCTTCAGTAGCAAACTTATCTTGCTGCTTGAAAGGCTCCCCAGCTGCAGTGATTCATCCAGTTTTCGAGTTACTCTCGAATGGGAGTTATTTAATGCTGAATGATCAAGGCTGTTACAGGATGGCACCAAGCATTGTGTATCTTGTCAGAGTAAATTCCAGGGTTATTTGTTGTTAGCAAGTATTGTTTTCCCCGGCTTGGTTAGTTAGGGAGGCACCACTGTGGCCTTGATTAAATGTTTCCAGTATAAAGTTTGATTCACTGAGCAGACTGAAAGCCATGTTGTTTCAACAAGTTGTGGCCTTACCTTCAGCCTAAGAGACTTTTGATCTCCAGGTTGCAAGGTCTTTGGCAGAGATACAGGCTCTGGTCCGTACGAACTTCCTGCTCCATTTTGGTTCATCGTATCTTTAACATGTCTAATACGAGGGGGATTGTACACTTATTTAAGCGCATTGGATCAGGTCTATTAACCCCCTTTCTGACCATCTGTGGAGAAATTCCACCTTTCATACACTCCGTACTTGGAAGTGTTTTTGGAGGGCTTCTTCTGGTCCTGCTATCCGTGGCGGGCCTCCTGATTTTAATCCTATTGATTCACAATGGACGTCTCAATACCTCAAGACATGGAAAGAACACTACTGGAACAATGTTATCGTGAGCGTATGGTGTTCAACCTGGATACGCCTCGGCTTTGAGAGCTGAGTGAGCATTGGTTCCTGTCTTTCAGACAAATCTGGCTATACTGTGTCCTGCCAGTGTTCTGTTGCCTCTTCTGCGGATTCGGATGCTTGTTGGATCTGTGTCTGACACTTCCATCGGTTGCGCCAACGGATATAGACGTGCTCCTGAAGCTCTTGCAGGCCCACGTGTACAGTTGTCCACAGCGTAGTCCCATGTTGATCACGGCATTTCTAGAGCCTCCAGGGAATGCTTCCACTACTGTTGGAAGGGAAATTGGCTCTGCTCAAGAGATAAGGGCATCAGTTCCAGGTGTGGAGGGATCTAATTCTTCCCCGGCGGCTGCTGTGGGAACCAGAGATGACCATTTTTGCTCACTCAACATTATATTGGAAGTGCTGGAGGGATTGCCACGATTCATAAACAATCTGTCCTTTCCTGTGCTGGGAACTATTCGGCAACATTAAACATGTACCAAATTGAAGGTTGAAATTGACTTTGTTTTATTTTCCTCCTACTCTGCTTTAACTGAGCATAATGACTTCCAAGGTGGTCAGTGTAATAATAACCCATATACAAGTTTAGAGGACCTTTTGAACTCTTTTAGGGAAAATGACTTTTCTTTTATGAACATTTGTTACAGGCTTTTAAAGTGCTTTTAGTATTTTTATTATAAATGATTTTTATGCTTTTTAATGGCTTTAGCGTTATCATCATCTAGCTGACCCTGTTGACCTTTTGATGAGAAGTGGGTGTCATGTCCTTTAGGCTAGTCCTGTCATGTATACCCCTTTTTACATACATTTTCCCATCCACACGACAATAACGATTCTGAACAGGTAGCGTTTTACCTAATAGCTTGCTCCTGTCTCTTCGACACCAGGCTCTTAGTGTTCTATCATAATCCCTGTACCTGACATACATAAACATGTCCTCAGGTGCTGCATTATTAACCACTTTTTTTTCATCCTTGGCCAACAGCCGTCTGTGCATGATCGCATTGTTTGGAAAAACATTCATGATTGTTTTCAAAACATCTATGGGTGTTTTCAAAACATATCGATTCTAGAAGAAACCCTGGAGTGACCACTCCAGTATATGAGACCCTTAGTCCCCTCTACAAATTAGAGAAGAATTCCTTCTATACTGACACGGGGTCCTGCATGCTGAATCTTTGACACACAGCGGTCTGACATCCCTTGCGTGGTGTCATCCTCAGAGCAGAGACGGGGTCCTTCATTCTCCACCATCAGTTGAGGGGGATGGTTCTTCCCTAGGGGATTCTTGGCTACACACATATATATATATATATATATATAGCTATACACGTATACATGCTACACATACAGATCTAGGCTAGGAACATTTAGGCAAATTACTTATGGTGTGCATTGTAGGAATATGCAAGTGCTTCTGCCTTATCTAAACTATATATATCTTTTGAAGCACTATGGTAGAAATGCATCTACTGTTTACTATATTGGTACTTGCAATTTAGTTTGTATGTTTTTGTCTCCTAATAATTGCAGCAAATATGTTTAACACAAGAATGACGCTGGACCAATAAATACTTATTGAAACATCCTAATCGCCATCCTGTGTATTTTCTGAGAATAAGCAAGCATGAGTGACAGAGCGAAAAGTACTTTACTGTTTTCCACGATCCTTGAGGAATCAGGGTTGTCATGTTCAGTGGTTGCCAGAAACTACCTACACCTTAATAAGATACAGGGGGGTGGTAGTAGCACTGTAGAGCTAGCTGATCTAACGGCTGACATATTCTGTGAGGGTGTCCGGAAGCGGTTTGGACACCAAGCCCCGGGTTTAGATCATCCAAAACGTGCAAGTCTTGAGGTTTCCTAGGAACTACATGACAAGACCCTAGAGAGCCGAGCCCCCCATTGGATACTGCCAGACTGGTTCCCCAGAACTCCCTTGCAGTCACTTTCTTAAAGGTCCTTTTTCCCATTGACTTTAACGTATAGCGTCCAAGGCTACCACCGCGTAAAGAACCTATGCACCCAGACACCCCAGGGCAGGTAAACTTGAAATGTGGGTGCTTTCTTGGACTTTGACCCCTACTTACCTTAAGTGCAGAAGAACAGTCCTGTAAGTCATCTGTAAGTGTGTCTGTTCAGTGAATGTTTCTCCCATAGAAAAACAATACCGTGTTCTAGGCTCATGCCTCAAATCTGACAGTTGTCATTTTCTACTTTTATTTCTGTAAACATTGGTAACATCGAAGGTACTTTCCTGATTCCGATAATCTTGGTGCCTAAAATTATATCAAAATATATGTTATTTTTCTGAATTGGAGTTGAGTTTCTTCTTGAGTGTGTATCTCATTTATTGTACAACAAATACTTAACAATACTCTCTGATAAGCCTAAACTGCTCACCCACACTACCACAAAGAAGCATTTGAGATTAATAATTTAAACCCTGTAAGCCAATAAAGGTCTTCTGGACTTTCTACAAAATTTACCCTCCACACCAAGGAGCGGCATACATCAACCACCGCTTCAACTTCCACCAACCCTCCAGACGGGAAAAATCCATTACAACGCAGTCATTACAACGACCTACCATTACAACATAACTGTTACAACGCAACTGCCTTTACATCGCATGCCATTACAATGCATGCCATTACAACGCATGTAACTACAACATATGCAATTACAATGCATACCATTACAACGCATGCCATTACAACGCATTATGAGGTAAGTAATAGAGTTTTTTTAATATTAGGGTGGGTATGGGTTTTGGGGTACATGGGAATAGTAATTTTAACCCCTACACTATCCACCACTTACCCTACTGTTGAACTCACTGGAGTGGGAATAGTAATTTATACCCCTACACTATCCAACACTTACCCTACGGTTGCCCTAAAGTATGATGCGTTGTAATGGTATGCGTTCTCATGGTATGCGTTGTAGTGGAAGTTTTTAAAAATGCGTTGTAATGGCATGCGTTGTAAAATCATGCAATGTAATGGTAGTTGCGATGTAAAGACTGCGTTGTAAAAGCATGCGTTGTAATTGCATGCGTTGTAAAATCATGCAATGTAATGGTAGTTGAGATGTAAAGACTGCGTTGTAATTGCATGCGTTGTAACATGATATATTCCTCCAGACACCTGCGCTCTGCCCCCTTCACCTCACTCACACCCCTCGCATACGTCAAAGCCACATCAGAGGTCGATCCTTCTCCAACCTAATGGACAGGGCCTGGAACAACTTCCCTCTTCACTTCCGGACCTCACACCACTGATGGAATTCAGGACCGGGCTGTTCAGCTGAGCCCCAGCAGCACAATCCTGGGATACCGTCATGGGTGATTAGTCGCGCTTTACTAATCTGGTTTGATGATTCGATTTTGGTGCGCTACATAAAAAGCCAGCTTCCTACATAGGGCCTGATTTAGTTTGGTGGGTGGGTGCTCTATCACAAATGTGACTGATATTTCATACACCTACGTACATTATAACCTAATGCACTTATAATTAGGTGAACATGGTATCCATCACTTTTCTGTACCCATCTGCCAAACTCTAGATGAGACCCTTATTTCCTTATAGTACCCATTTCGACAATTAAGGGCTGTAACTAATTGGACAAATGAGGACGCTGCATTCTACAATGACTTACGCGATGAGCTGAAATGTGCTTTGCCACTGGTAGCTAATAGACCTATAGGATCTGAGGTATTACAGATAGTAGTACTACAACGTGAACAAAGGACTAAGAAGGAGACAGCACCACAAAGGTTATCCAGTGATCCTGGAAACATCCAACCGATGCAGATTGAGCGAACACACAGACATTCAAAAGTAGAAGAGAACATAGGAAAAGAGGGAGACTTTGGGCCTGGCTTATAGTATGATGAGAGGGGTACCATCCATCAAAGTGGCAGAGGTCAATACCTACATCACCCTGGCTAGACCCCTGCCCAGCACATTTTGAGATCACCGCTGGCCTTGCAGTTATCTCTGTGCCTTCACTGGAGCCACCCCCACAGTGGTTCCTGTGAAGGCAATACAGGTTTGGTGAGCAGCCTCTCACCAAACCTTTTTATTTTTAAAAAATACCTCAAAACAAGAGTTTGATTTGTGAAAAACAATATAATAATACCCTGATACCCTGAGAGTTCTCTCCTTGTGTGGGGGTCTATAGTATGTTTTTCTGGTACCCCTGCTAAACTCATAATCAGGCCCTAAGGTCTTTGGTGTGGTCAAGCAGCTATTTCATATGGAATTGCTCTTTACTAAGGGGACCTGAGAAGTGTGTCTCTGAAAAGCCTTTTTTCATCAAAGGTTTTTGCTGTCAAAACTCATTTAAACCTATTTTCATTTCCAACATAGTATTACAACACCTCAAGGCCCTGTAAAAGACCTCAATAGATTTTCAATCAATATAATGTTCCACTGATTCAAAAGACTCTTGCAAAACTGATATTTGGAATAGACTGAACACCTTTGGTCTCCAGATATGTACAGTGGAAAGCTGAACCCACACTGATGACCATGGAGACTGGCTTTATAGAATCTTTAAATTCAATATAATTACATCTCATGTCCCCTATTGTATTGGGAACCACTTGTTTCATATTACATAAACTGAAGATTAACTGGTATGAACACAATATCACTATGGGCTCATGGGTTCGGCATACTGCAAGCAAAGATGTTAGCTAAAACCAAGCAGACTTTGACATTTTTTGATCTTCAGGAACAATCAGAATATTTACATATAAGTCCTGCATATCAAGGCTTTTGAAATGTGTTCAGCAAGAAGTAGCGGATAGTATACCCCCTCGTAATGTGTATGACTGCTATTAACTGTCAACCTGGGGCCCAGATTTCATATGATATCCATTAATACTCAAAGAAGAACTGATTCTGGAATATTTTGAAAAGAATTTAGCCATAGGCACTATTTGAAAGAACAGCAGGTTAGGTTATCAACAGACCATTAGTCATCCAAAATGTGTTCCTCGCTTTGTGGGTCCCCTCTCTATATTAGAACTGGTGGGTCCTGCTCTTGTCTGATTTAAACCTTCAGAAAGTTGGAATATTCACCCTGTGTTTCATGTTCTAGGGCTACACCAGCACAGGTCAGTCAATGGCTCAGACCTAGAACTCTTCCGTGATAACAGTCTAGGGTCAAAAATAATTTTTGGTTGAGGTAAGTCTAACTGTAGAATCAGAAAAGACCTTCTTCAATACCTCAGAGTATGGAAGGGGTATGGCGCTTTGGGTAGGTTATGGGAACTCATCTCTTTCATATATGCCCCAGATTGATCAGGGAATTTCATAAGCGACTAAGAAACATAAAAGACATCGAGGGCAATTTAAGTAGCAGTGTAATGATAACAAGTTACCTTGCAACTACTTGGTTGTCTAGTTAACGTATGCCTCTTCATCTAAACCTCCCATATGACATTCCTGGGTCATAATAGTTCATTCACCATTTTTCTTACCATTGATGGGCAGTATCAAGTTCTGTATGTACATGTATGTAAGCTAGACTCTAGAGGCATAAGTGTCCATATCCTAGGGTAATAAGGGGTCACGACCCCTCCAGATTTTAGAAACTATTACTGCTTGCCAATATATGTAAGACTTTGGATTTAGATTGTTCTTTGAAATAGGGGCACTGTGGATCGTTATCAACAAATAACGAGGATGTAAACATTGTGTTACAGAACAGTTTGCTGTGCCAACCCTATGATTTCAATGTTTTTTCTTAAGTCAACTTGGCAGGCACACCTACCTAGGCAACATTTCTCAAATTTGTCATTTATTGATTTCACAGCCTTACCCCACTATGAGATGTGAAGGCACTCCCATTGATATCTGAGATAATTAGGCCCTCTTACTGGTAGTGAATGGTATAGAAAGTGATGATAGAGAAATGGGAAAATGTTTATCTTAGTAACGAAACGTAAAAATATTTTAACCTCTGCAAAATAATTTCCTGCATTAAACTCAGATCTTGAATTTTATTTCTAATTTGCTGGTGATTGCTGCCTAAGATATTCTAATATATATATATGTACATATACATATATGTGTGTGTGTTTGTAAAAGCTTAATAAAGTAGACATTTCTGTGAACCATGTTGCCTATTGTTATCAAGTATTATGTGTGGTAAATGAAGCATCAGGCTGATAAATGGGCATTACCAGCAAATCAGATAGCTATAGACTATTAAACTAACAATCACCCAGTGCAGGAGATTAAAAGCATAGTTGGCCACCATCATATAATCCAAGAAAATGCATTGGTGAAATGTGTATATCTACTATTACCACCTCAAGAATTAAAACCTGGATAGCCAATCAGAATGCTTTCTTTATGGGCTGCAACTTCCAATATAGGCCCGCTCATAGAGAATTCAGTAGCTGCCAGCTTCCAACATCCCCTTGTTTACTTCTTTTTCCCATAATTACATGGAAATAGCAGCTGGTAATTACCTTTCCTCATTGCGGGCCTTTTCCTGCATCTTGGTCTCTTAAGTGCGGGGACGGTTATTTAACACCCCTGTCACACTTAGAGCCCACAGGTGTGGGCATTGGTGACTAACAAGAGCTATTAATTCCTTGAAGCCCCCTCCCCCGACAAAAGCATGATTATCTTTAGACATTTACAGCAAGGTACAGATGTAAAAAAAAATCAAGAATACAGGCTTGATCTGAAAATGAAATGTAAACAAAGATACTACCTACCAATAAAATAAGATTGGTCACAACTTTTCATAAGTCACAGCAACAATCAACATAACATCGCATAAAGATCAGGATTTACCAGAAGGGCCGTTAACGTGATGAAGCTCCGGTTGCCCTGATACAGCAGGGTGAGTGGTAGAAAGAATAGGTGTGAGTGATTGGGAGATTAGGAGTTCCTACTGGCAAACTTGGAGTAGAGAATAGAGAGGTTGGCTGTTTGCAAGAATTATCTTGCGGTGTGGAGTTTGTGAGGCTTACGTAGTGGGGTGAAAAGGTTTGAGGGACAACATGAGTAGAGAAGGTGTGGTGATGGTTCAAGTGAGTCTATGGCGGGAATAGGTGTTAGTGTAGAAGTAAGTGTAAGTTGTGGGGTAAATGAGTGGACGTGTTATAAAGACCAGAGTGAGTGTGGGTCAACAGGCGTGAAGCAGGCACATTAACAGGAGTTTTACATTGTACTGTACACCAAGCAAAACATTTCTTGGCAGATAGGGTGCCAGAAGGCAGGTGGCAATCCAACAGTTTGGTCCACCATGTGGCACTGTTGGAACAAATAAATGCATGAAAAACATGTTTGCTTTGGCATTGAAGACATTACACATATCTAGGAACAGAGTGATGCACAAAGAGCAGAACTGAAAGCATTTAGAAAGAACATAGTTGAAGCACTCCTTGCTGTTGTGTTGATCTCTAAGAATCACAGAATGGCAAAACTCTAAGAAACACTATGAAACTCTGCACTGTGAAATATTATTTTATCATATTATAATATATGGCCTGGATGAAATTAGTAATTCTATTTTTAGCTTCAGTTCAAAAGAACCTCACTAACTGCAATATTACATACATGCAAATGTAAAAAATAATAAAAGTCTTAACATTTTTAAAATGTCTGCAAAAAAGTATTGCATCAGCTTTGTTCAATAGAAAAGTAGTTTTGGTAATGTCGCAATGTTCTAAACAGCAGACATCATATTTCAAATTTGTAGGTGTAATAAAAATAGGACATAAAAACAAATCATGGATCACATCTTGAATTGGACATTTCCACAAATTACGTTTGTCGCTAGTGGTGTGTGTTCTAAGCCATACATTGCCTCTATAAGAAAACAGAGTATTTGTTGAGGGGGTGAGAACCCATCTCAATTAATAATCTCAATCCTTGTCAAGGTGAACCACTAAAGTCACTAACTAAACTTCTGCTTACCCCTCAGGAAGTTTGGCACAAAAGCAGTCAGGCTGAACTTAGAGGCATTGTGTATAGCATTTATGCAGCACTCAAACAGTTATAAACTGAAAATACAGCACAAGAAAAATCTCAAACAAAATTGAAGTATAATTTAATAAAATAATAAAAAATAAAATGCACCAAAACAAAAAAAATACTAGCAGAATTGGAGGTATGAATTTTTTAAGTTTAATCATGCCAAAAATCACACAGTGCCAACCACGGTTATCTCATTGAACTAGACCGGGTCAAAGTCAAATTGCAAGGCTGACGGCGATAGAGCGCGGGTCGGATATAGGGACAAGGTCCGTACCAGTGAAAAGTTTACTTTCAGACTTAGAATTTTTATGCAGAAAAGTGGTAGTCAATGGATCGACAGCAGGGCAAGCTGTAAGCTGGATCTGGAGCAGAGGCAAATGAACGCGGGTTGCTGGAGAGCGTGGTCCCGATGCGGTCGTCAACGAAGGCAGGAAAGCTCCGAGTGGCTGAAGTCTTTACCCTGGAAGGCCTCAACGTCGATGGGTTGCTGCTCAGCGTCGGTCCTGATGAAGTCTTTTAGTTTTGTACTTAGAAACTTTTCTAGAAGTCAGAACTCCTTCAGCAAGGCAAACCAGTAAGCTAATGCTGACCGGATATTCGGCATTAACAGCTGCCAGCTTCAACAGTGTCCCGGTCTCTGATGGTTTTCCAGGCAGAAAGTTGGCCAGATTGGTGACAGGAGGCGTACACTCTAACATAAGCCAAGGGTCTAGGACAGGGGTCTCCAACCGGTCGATCGCGAGCTACCGGTAGCTCGCCGAGGCCCCGTGAGTAGCTCGCGATGGCATTTTAATTTTTTAGCCCTTCATAGTCTTTATAATGTTTTGGGCCTTTTTTTAAGAGCCGTTGCCCGCCCTCACCTCAACCAGGTGCTCTGATAGGCCTAAGAGCTTTGCTGGGGCGGGGTGGAGTGAGCTGAAGAGGATGACGTTGTTTGTATCATCCTAGCGTCGCCCATCTGCTCCCCCTACCTTCAAGAGCCTGGCACCGCACTTTTCATTGTGCGCAACGTGTTCACTACTGGAACGAAGCTGCTCCCACTCCCTTCAGGAGCGCTGCACAGCGCTTACATCCTGCACGATGTGCACACTGCAGGTGCGGAGCAGCAGGGCCGAAAAGCTTGTTGGCGTGCAAGTGGCGTGGCACAGGCAGTATTGAATTGCTTCTGCCGTATCAGTGCCCGCGCCACTTGCCTTTTCCAGTCCGACTCCGAGTCTTTCTCTAGGTAAGCCTGGCCTGATCTAGTTGCTGCGCCCTGGCCACTGATTTAATTGTTAGCCCCTGCCCTAGCCTTTCCAAGCCCCTGGCGCCAAAAACATTCTTGCCCAGAGTCAGTCAATAAAGAGAAGAGGGCATGCCGTGGGGAGGGTGAGGAGGAGGAGGAGGAGAAGAGATCAATAATGCACTCGTAATTTATATATAGGAAAAAAAATATCGTGACAGGTATGGAACTGAACGTTTTAAAGATGCTGTCTTGCTTAATTTAGATTGGATAAAAATCTCGTAATTTATATATAGGAAAACAAATCTCGTGACGGGTATGGAACTGAACGTTTTAAAGATGCTGTCTTGCTTAATTTTTTAAGATCGAAAAAAATCTATTTGAATTTTTCTTTGAATTGACGCGTTCTCACATTAGAAAGTTCATGCCTCCTCTCTTGTAATTTTTTTTTACATGTAGTAGTGATGTAGAACCGCCACAAAATCGTGGTGATTCTGTGGGGTTTCCGCATCACTACTTGCATGTAAAAAAATATTTCGAGTTTGGAACTCTGCTCCCCCACCTCTGTAAACTCAAGAAGATGGAGCACAATATTCCAAAGACGTTTTTTCATTTTACTTCAGAAGGTGCGTTAATCCCTTTGTCACTGGCCTTTCTAATGGCAAAAAAGGGCATGGGTTTGGTAACTTCTAATCTACCTTGAACATGGGTGTCCACACCTGCTCCTCAAACCCGGGGCCTGGATCCATGGCACATTTTCAGGACAGTGATTGAATTTGTATTTTGATTCATGGTATGTTTCACCTGTTGCTATTCCTAACACCCAGCATACTGGACCTCATGAACTCATACGACGCCCCTTCCCTAAAAAATATGTATGACATCCCACTGACATCCTCTCAGTCCCTTCTTAAGAGTTAGCTTTTATGCCTGTTGGCAAGGCAATATTGATGAACATGGTAACCAAAAGAGTTCAGTTATATTTGTTCAGCATATTCATCAGCAATGAATTTGCAGTACACATCTGGTGTCCTTAAAAAAAAATCTGTCACATATGCTCTGCTGTTAAAGAACATGCTAATAATGTATTCAAAATAAGAATATCGTATTTCCGCTGTGCAGTGTCAAGTCTGTTGAATGCTCTGCTGCTTTGGAACAACTGTTTATGGCAAATGCCTTCTTATGTTTCCTACCTTCACAAAGGAGTCAGTTAAAAAAATGTTTTTACTTAATGCAAAGAATTCATATTAAGCTAAGTCAAAGGCTCCCGGTGGGGTGGTATTCTGCTGTTAACATCTGCTTGTGACAACAGGTGTTACAGTCGATCGGTTATCCTTCTATGTTTATGATCAGCCTGGTTGTCATCCAGACATCCTTTCATTTTCAATTTCTGGTCTGATTATCAAATCTAATCTATATATATATGTATTGAGCAATGAGGAGGCAGGCATGCCACTCTGCACACGAGGTGCTGGCTTCTGAAACAGGCAGACATGATGGCTGAACATTTGAAGTGCAGCAGAGAGCGGAAGCTCTGTATGTGAGGTGAAGGGACAGATAAACAGGAGTATAAGTGAGGTGTAGGGAACACACTGATACTGCGAATGTTGGGCACGGGGGGGTCACTCAAGAAGCTGCACTTTTGAGGGGCTGGCTGGCACACATGAAGATGTGCATGTGAGGTGCAAGAAACAAGCAAATATGACACTGTGCATGTGAGGTGCAGGGAACAAATTTACATGACAGTGAATGTGAGGTGCAGGTACAGAGGCTGTACATGAGAAAAGCAGAGAGGCATACATGAGGCTGTGCATTTGAAGTACAAGGACAAGCTGGTATGATGCTTTGCGTGTGAAGAGCAGGGAGTAAATAGATGACTTCATGTAAAATACGGGGAACAAACTTATGACATTGCATGTGAGATGCAGGGAGCAGGCACTCACAAGGCTGTGTATGTGAAGTACATGGAAACCCCTGTTTTTCTGCTGTTCAATAAGTGCTGTGCTCCAAGGTATTGTTTTTGAGAGCACATTAAACTCAATATGGGAATACTGAGACACCTTCAGTACCAGCCTCCATCTTCCTATTGCTAGGGATCAGAACCCCATACTCAGCTGCCCAGTCTAGTCAGGACGCAGCTTCTGTTCCATTTATACCAGCATTCAGGTGTTTTCCTTTCCCTTCCAACACTCTCTGCTTTGTTTGTAGCTCAACTAGAGAGTGCCCTTCAGAGACCGTATCATCATGGCATGTACCGCTTGAATGTGAGGGTGACTTGTGATGTTTTAGTAATCAAAGATGGAATGAGTACTATGGAATCATTGAAATAAAGCAGACTTTTTTAAGCGTTTAATGTGCCCTAGAGTAAAATTTGAAACATGAGAATATATTCTAGGGAACTTTAAGTATTTTGCTCAAACCACAGTATGGGCTCCAAAGAAATTAGACTTAAAGTCAATGAAACTGGGTGTGGGGGGCGTACCTCGAAAAAATGTGCGTGATGCTTCGCCTTTAGTAGCTCACGACGATTTTCACTGATCAGAAGTAGCTCTCACTACAGAAGAGGTTGGAGACCCCTGGTCTAGGACCTGGGGTCACAACATGGGGGTTAGGACTCACTGCAACAAAGGCCAGCAGCAGGGTCTAGGACAAGTTCAATGCTCTCTGCTGGGCAGTTACAGGAAAAGGCTTCTGGAAGCTCCTTGTGTTCATGTAGCTCAAATAGGAGGTTAGCCTACTGACCCTTGGAGTCACTTCGGGGGTCCTGGGTTCAAGCAAAGGAGGTTCAGTCTTCCTTAAGGATTCAGAGAGCAGGGCATTCCGTCATCTGATCTTCACAGGTCCAGGAATGTTCTGAGAGGGTTACTGGGGATGCAGCCTTTATGCCCAGAGCCAGCCTGTGAGTGGGGGAAACTCTTGGCCACATTCTAACCATTGGGATAAAGGTTCCCGAGGCTGGTTGTACCCACTTTTGCAGCACTTCCTGAGTGTTTTTTTTACAGTAAGCGATCCCACAGTGCCCTGCTCTACCTAAATCCAACATGACAGAGCCCTTCTTCCCCTGGTCTGAGCTCCCTGTGCCCACCCAGAGGCATGGCTATGATAATGGGGAAACCCTCTTTTGTGGTCACCTCAAACCAGTTCTGTGGCTGCTCACCCATCCCACTGGTTTTGGAGCCAAGCTGACTACGAAGACAAAGTGAGGTAGGCATAGGTGTGAGGTACATCTGCCAGTGACAGGGTAGGCACACTTTGATGCTCAGGAAGGGGCTGGGCACACTCCTCCAAGGCATCCTGCTCAAGGAAGAAAAACATCTCTCCACACCTAAGCACTGTCTGGAAACAATACACATAACACCTCAAGAGAGCCATTAACAGGTGATACCTTACAATGGCAGAAGAGAACATGGTGGAGAGGTAACAAGGGCCCCTGAGACCTCGGATCCATGCCCTGGGATTCATGCTGGGGGGCACAACATGTGCTCCCCTGTATGCATGCACCCCAGTTCCTGCACAGCATGCACTTAGTCCATGCCATGCAGCATCTGTTTTTGGCGTTTCCATGTCAACGTAAAAAAAAAGCCCCCCAGACACGAGAAAAACTCCCTGGTGGGCGGCCTGACCACGGGTTTGGCGGTGTGGTGGTGCGGCACACCCGGCGCTACACCGCCAAATTCGTAATCAAGCCCTCAGTTAGAATTTAATTTACTATTAAAATGAGTCCTTGAATCATGGTTCTATCTGCTCCCAAACTTAAGTTAAGCATTCTAAATTGTTATAATGTAGCCCATTGTTTTTCTATTGAAGGGACAGCTTTGCCTGAGTGAAAAACAACTTTGAAGGTTTTTCACGACCAGGACATGTAAAACTTTAAATGTACGTGTACCACTTTTTAAATACCGTGGACCCTGTCCTATGGACATTACAACTTACATTTAGAGTGACTTATAAGTATTAAAAAGGATGGTTTAGGTATGCTGCTGGTTTATTTTTTCAGATTGAAATGGCAGTTTAATACTGCAAACCCAGGCTGCAGGGGCAGGCCTGGAGACATCTTTTATAGTGCTACCTTAGTTGGTGGCACAATGATACTGCAATCACTGGTAGCATGTAATGACAGGTCCTGGGTACATGTAGTACCATATATTAGGGACTAAGTAAATTAAATGTGCCAATTAGGTGTATACCAACTTTACCATGTTAAAGGGGAGAGCATAAACACTTTACCACTAATTGTTAGCAGGAGTAAGGTGCACAGAGTCCTATGGCCAATACAAATAGTTTCAGCTTCATGCATGGTAAAATTCAGAGGGGAATACCACCCAAAGTTGGTAATCTCCAACAGCGTCTTATTGGAAATCACCTATTTTGAAATTCCCATTAAAGTGCCAAATTCTAGCAGCAAGGTTGTGACACATATAGTATTCCATTAGGCCTGGCACCGCAGACAAGCAAACTGAAAAGGATTGCCTAAAAAGGCTACTGTGAATGAGGTAATTGTAAAAGGTTTGTGATGGCATACTGTTCTTTAGCCACTGAGCTGCCATAACATTCCGGTTGGTTATTTTCAGAAAACTGGTGGAGTTATTGTACCAAATTATTATACGGAAAATGTGTGTTACCAGTATATTATGTCCTAAACAAGGTTTAAGCTATATTGCTGCATTGAAGATAATAATAGAAAATGTACACCCAATGGGATGATATTTGTGTAAATAGTATTTAGGACATAATATTTATATCAATATATGTTTCTGTGTGAAATTTCTTGCAAAGAGCTGGTAAAGGGAATACCTGTATCAAGCGAAGGTTCTTCAAGAATCAATCAATCAGTATTTGTATAACACTACTAATTACCCGTGAGGGTATCCAGGTGCTGGGTTGCAGGGCTCAATCGAAAAGCCAGGTCTTTAGTCTCTTCCTGAAATCCACCAGTGAGGGTGAGGTGGAGGGGCAGGCCGTTCCAGGACTTGGCGGCAAAGAAGGAGAAGAGACGGCCTCTCCTGTGGCTTCAGCAGATGTGCGGTATCTGTGCGAGGGCAGCTGAGCGAAGGTTTCTTGATGGTTGCTGGAAGTTCAAAATGTGCTTGATGTATGCTGGTCCTAGGTAATGGACGGCTTTCTAGGCATGTGTCAGTAGCTTGAATTGGAATCTATTCTATTCTGGACAGGAAGCCAGTGGCAGTTCCTAAGATGTGGGGTGATGTGCGTCCATTTGGGCAGGTTGAGGATATGTCTGGTGCTGAGTTCTGTATTGTCTGTAGTCTCTACATGAGTTTGGTGGTGAATCCTGCATACAGTGTGTTGCCGTAGTCCAGCCAGCTGGTGACTAGGGCTAGAGTGACGATTTTCCTTGTGCTGATGGGAAGCCATTTGAAGATTCTTCGGAGAATGCGGATTGCGTGGAAGCAGGTGGAGGAGACTGCGCTGATCTTGGTGAGCTTGCTGTCCAGGATAAATGCAGAGGTTGCGGGTGTGGTCTGTTGGTGGGGAAGTGGCTCTGAGTTCGCGGGTGCCTCCAGGTATCATTCCAAGGGGAAGCCTGTTGCTAAAGATCAGCACTTCAGTCTTGTCAGTTGTGGAACTTGGTCTTCTTGGTGGTGGGATCTGCTGAGAGAGAGGATGAGCTCGGTGTCATCAGCATAGGATATGATTTTATGTTATTTTAAACAGCACTTGTATCATGCACAGCTACTCCAAGGAGTGTCCCGTCGTGTGCCCTGCAAGTGATTAAACGAGAAGCAGAAAGCTATATAAAAGGTAGGGTCTTCAGTCTCTTCATGAAAACTTTTGGGTTTCTCAGAGCACGCAAGTCCACAGGGAGTTGGTTGCAGGCTACAGAACCCATACGTGAGAGGGAGCTGCCACTGATCCTCTGCTTGCGAAACCTGGGGACGCATGCCATATGCTTGGTGGATGAACGTTACTGCCTAGCCGGAGCATAGAATCTGAATCTTACTGTCAAATAGTACAATGATAGGTAATCCGAGCACAGGCAAGAAAGTCTTAACAAAAGTGTAGTCCAGATGCCAGTCTTAATCAGATTCTTCTCAATTTATTTCAAGCTTTGTTTATCCAATAGTATATTCATATTTCAAGCAAATCTTCAAACCACACTGGATGCCAACACGTGTTTCGTCCAACTGACAGTAAGTCAAGGACTTCCTCAGGGCTAAAGACAAGATGAGATGCCAAAGTCAAATGACATTCTAGTCTCAAACCTTGCTATAATGTAAGAGGTGATTAGGGTGTCCTCTGCACTACACGAAGAAGTGTATAAAGAAAAAGAGGGAAGAAAAAAGAAAAGAAAAGTTGTGAGGGTAGAGCGACCTTGAGCATTAATGCTAAAAGGTAACGTACATAGTGAGCACGCTTCACCTGGTGTAAAGTATAAATCAGTTAGGCGTGTGCATTAGTATTTTAGAAGAACCTATTATACCAAAGAAAAGATATTTACAAGAAAAAATATATATACACCGATCTCGTGAGGGATAGTCGAAGCATAAACCTCACACTGTACACTGAACCGAGGGTACAGGTGATAAGTAACGAATCCAATGGCATACCCATGCATCTGAATAAAATGGTGTCTTAGATGGCTGACACTTACCAATGTAGCAAAATCTTATTCCAAATTGAAAAAATGCAGGAGTATAATTCCTGCTCCTGCATGATAAAGACAATACCAAATTCAGTCTAAGGTCCTGCAGTGTCCTATTTAACGCAATTAAGTTGTAAATTAATCATCAATCTCAGTCTACATCACCATATTAAAGAGATCAATCAAAGTGATAAGAATATTTTAAAATGTATATATATATACCCAACATACCTTGTCCTATTACTTAAGTAGGACAAAAACTATAACACATATTGCTTAATATCCAGTAGTCGAAAAAAGATGGTTAGATATTACAGTACAAGGACCATAGTGCATACCTGCGTAAAATAGTTGAGCTTCGTCGTAAATTCTAGATGATTATATTTCCATAAATAGTAATAGCGGTGAGTATTCATCAAAGTCAGCCATGTATCCTAAACTCCAAACGGGATAAAAGGAGAACTAAATGTATAGGTTGTGCTAATATACAAATCATATCTTACCCTAAATTAGCTAGTAATTACTAAGAATTACGCACAAGAAACAATTATCAAGAAAAGGAGGGAGTATGGATGGTCATTCATTAAGTAACAAGACCAAAACCTCGTTATGTGCGTAAACCTAGCAACACATACCGGGAACCCGAATTGAAGTACTGCACACATTAAACGTCTCAAGGTAAATGTGAAATATAATACGAATTTAGAAATTAAGTGGTCCGTCATTAAATAACAAACCCACAACCACATTGTGTCAGCAAACCAACCAACTCGTACCGGGAACCCGAATGTAAGTAACGCACACGTAAACGTCCCAAAGTGGATCTGAATTCTAGTACAAAATTAAGATAATACTATGAATTAAAACAAGAGGCATAAAAGGACATAACCAGTTCCACGTTTACCTCTGGTTCTACATCAGAACCTCGTGTATATTCGTTGGCGTGTACAACGCGCGCCATCTTGAGATGGGATTAAATAGGTAAAAAGGTAGATATGGATGAAGGACTAAGCTATGAGGTTAATGATAGCCTTGTATGAAGATGATAGATGGGCACCATGCTGGTAAATCTACAGCTTGGTATACATACCCCTAATGAGCAAGTCGCAATCTATTGTGCGAAAAAATATAATTACTATAATGATAAACTGTCGTTTCTTATCTGCATGAAAATGTCAATGACGTATGCGTGTTAAAACAGTACCGTTACCTATTTGGGCATCATATACTGTTAGTATATGCATCAGCAGATATGACGAGCCCCATTATGGAATGGGTTAGATAACTGGAGTCTAAATAAAAAAAGACGGTCTATTCTGTGAAAATAGTAATGACCATGCACGGAAACTTGAATAAACACCATATTCGTCGGTCTGCAAATTTGTATTCTAGCACCAAATCCAAATATGCATTGTACAAACCATCGTTAATCACAGGAGTGTAATGATACGGATATCGTGAGCGTATTCAGAAAATATCCAATCTTGTGCGGACATAATGTGCTAATAGTCATCGATGTAGCCAGTACATTACCCTATACATCGCCACTCTCCTTAAGCCGTCTATTGCCTAAAGTAAGGCTGAAAAAGAAAAGACAGGATATAGTGTGCAAAGAGAAGAAGATTTAGAGAGTGAATATGGGACTTGTATCTCTGCTATCTAATTGAAAAGTTATATAAAATATTGTTCAGTGTATAGTTATTACCAAGGGTTAAATTTGACACTGATGTCTACAAAGGAATGATAGTTAATTTTCTCTTTGTAAGAGTTGTACATACTTTTTGTGTGACATAAGTCATATATATTTTCAGCCTGGTGATAAAACTCTGCTAATGACTATATGTAACGTTTCTAACAAACAAACCTAGCTTATGTATACAATAATATTCTAATTTCCAAAATGGTCATATAAGGTTATCAAATTACAACAGGGCAAAAAGATAAAAATAAACATCTCAGCCTGTTCATAAAACATTGATCATGCCTCTTGTTTTAATTCATAGTATTATCTTAATTTTGTACTGGAATTCAGATCCACTTTGGGACGTTTACGTGTGCGTTACTTATATTCGGGTTCCCGGTACGAGATGGTTGGTTTGCTGACACAATGTGGTTGTGGGTTTGTTATTTAATGACGGACCACTTAATTTCTAAATTCGTATTATATTTCACATTTACCTTGACACGTTTAATGTGTGCAGTACTTCAATTCGGGTTCCCGGTATGTGTTGCTAGGTTTACGCACATAACGAGGTTTTGGTCTTGTTACTTAATGAATGACCATCCATACTCCCTCCTTTTCTTGATAATTGTTTCTTGTGCGTAATTCTTAGTAATTACTAGCTAATTTAGGGTAAGATATGATTTGTATAATAGCACAACCTATACATTTAGTTCTCCTTTTATCCCGTTTAGAGTTTAGGATACATAGTTGACTTTGATGAATACTCACCGCTATTACTATTTATGGAAATATAATCGTCTAGAATTTACGACAAGGCTCAACTATTTTACGCAGGTATGCGCTATGGTCCTTGTACTGTAATATCTAACCATCTTTTTTGACTACTGGATATTAAGCAATATGTGTTATAGTTTTTGTCCTACTTAAGTAATAGGACAAGGTATGTTGGGTATATATATATATATATATATACATTTTAAAATATTCTTATCACTTTGATTGATCTTTTTAATATGGTGATGTAGACTGAGATTGATGATTAATTTACAACTTAATTGCGTTAAATAGGACACTGCAGCACCTTAGACTGAATTTGGTATTGTCTTTATCATGCAGGAGCAGGAATTATACTTCTGCATTTTTTCAATTTAGAATAAGATTTTGCTACATTGCTAAGTGTCAGCCATCTAAGACACCATTTTATTCAGATGCATGGGTATGCCGTTGGATTCATTACTTATCACCTGTACCCTTGCTTCAGTGTACAGTGTGAGGTTTATGCTTCGACTATCCCTCACGAGATCGGTGTATATATATTTTTTCTTGTAAATATCTTTTCTTTGGTATAATAGGTTCTTCTAAAATACTAATGCACACGCCTAACTGATTTATACTTTACACCAGGTGAAGCGTGCTCACTATGTACGTTACCTTTTAGCATTAATGCTCAAGGTTGCTCTACCCTCACAACTTTTCTTTTCTTTTTTCTCCCCTCTTTTTCTTTATACACTTCCTTCGTGTAGTGCACAGGACACCCTAATCACCTCTTACATTATAGCAAGATTTGACACTAGAATGTCATTTGACTTTGGCATCTCATCTTGTCTCTAGCCCTGAGGAAGTCCTTGACTTACTGTCAGTTGGACGAAACACGTGTTGGCATCCAGTGTGGTTTGAAGACTTGCTTGAAATATGAATATACTATTGGATAAACAAAGCTTGAAATAAATTGAGAAGAATCTGATCAAGACTGGCATCTGGACTACACTCTTGTTAAGACTTTCTTGCCTGTGCTCAGATTACCTATCATTGTACTTTGTTATGGTGGATCTTCCACATTTACAACGTGAGGTGGTCGTTGTAAGGTAACCTGAAGCAGTGGCATCTGATGGAGATATTGTTAATGTGACTTTTCACCTCTCAGCACGGAGTTTTTCCATACCACCACTAAACCATTGTTTAATTACTGTCAAATAGGCTGGGTCATGCCCATAGAGAGTGGTGTGAACAGTTAGCAGAGATTTAAACTTCACCCTGTCTTTCACTGTCAACCAATGGAGGCCACAAATATGTTGCTTAACGCTTACCCTCTTAGGGAGGTTCAGTAGTAGTCTGGCCACAGCGTTCTGAACGACCTGGAGTTAATTCTAAAGATAACCATGCAACGTGTTGGCATAATCAATGCAGGATGTGATTAAGGCCGGAATGACAGTTTTCCTTGCTGTAATGGGGAGCAGCGTTAGGAATTTTTTCAGTGCCTTCAGAATACCTAGGCATATTCCCAATTGTTTTTTGATCTGCAGGCCAAAGAACAATTTTTTATCGAACCAGATGCCCAAGTTCTTAGAAGGCCCCCCCGTGGGGCGAAGGCAGGGGAGACTCGTCAAGCCAAAATGCATGCCAATACTGCAGTGGTAAGTTACCAAAGAAGAGGATCTCTGTATTGTCTTCCTTGCACTTCAGTTAGGCTAGTGTTAGCCACTGAAAGATTGCCGTCAGGCAGGATTTAGCATAGGTAAAACTGGACTAACTTTTATTCCAAGAGAAAAGGAGCTGAGTATCATCAACAGAAGAGATGACTTTGGCTCCAAGTTTATCTGCTAGCTGAATGAGAGAGGATACATAGATGTTAAACACTAGGGGGCGCAATACAGAGCCTTGAGGAACCCCCGTAATCAGATTCTGGGGGACAGCCCCAAAAGGTGGGATCCAGATTTGCTGAGTTCTACCCTCCAGGTAGGATTTAAATCAGTTCCAGGCTGACCCTACCACGCCAATTTTGCGGAGGCCGGCCAGGAGCAGGGCATGCAGGATGGTATTGAATGCAGCATATAGGTCCAAAAGGATCAAGGTAGCCCTGCTCCCTTAATCTAAGGTTTCACGTATGGCCTCAGATATTTCAGCCAGCGCTGATTTCATGCTGTGTGAAGATCTGCAACCTGATTGGGCCGGAAGAAGACGTTAATGCTGTTCAACAAAGCCAGATAGTTGTTTGTTGACCTGTTTTTCAAGTACCTTAGCTACAGCTGAAAGAAGGGAAATGGGGCGATAGTTAGAGGGCAGTGCAGAATCAAGTGCACGCTTCTTGAGCAGGGGAACAATGATAGCCTGTTTCCAGGCAGGAGGTAAACTGGCTGACGATAAGGATAAATTGAGCAGGGTATTAACCACAGCGTTAATAACCTCCATAGCACCTGCCAATAGTTTAGTCGGGAAGGGATCACTAGGCGAGCTAGATTTAAGAGTTTTTAAGGCTGCCAGTGAGTCACTCAAGGATATGGCTTCATATACCTCCATTTTAACCGGCAGGGTGGGAATCATCACAGTAGGAGAATCCATTACCAACAGCTAGCTATCACAGGCACCAAAATTTGCCTGTATAGCACGAACCTTGTTGATAAAAAACCTTGAAAGGTCCTTGCACCAATCCTGCAACGGTGCTTGGACACTAATCTCAGCTTTGGAGGCGAGATAGTCTTTAACAATAGCAAAAATGTCTTTGGCGTTATTGCCAGAGTGGGCGATACGCTCCGCTTGTTCAGGTTTTGGGTTCTGACAATGTCGGCTAGATGTGTCATGTAGGTCTTGAAGAGGGTGGGGCTGGGGGATAAGCCTTGAGGGATGCTGCAGATGGTGCTCTTGGGTTTTGATGTGAATGTAGGTAGACAGACTCTCTGTGTTCATTCTGCGAGGAACGATCGATCCATCTAAGGGCGTCTCCCTGGATCCTGATGTGGTGCAGTCTCTTGATAAGTGTTTGGTGAGGTACGATTTTGAATGCTGTGGAGAGGTCGAGGAGGATCAGGGCCGCTGATTCTCCTTTGTCGAGGAGGGTGCAGATGTCATCAGTGGGAGCAATCAGGATGGTGTTGGTGCTGTGACTGGGATGGAAACCGGATTGGGAGGCATTGAGTAGGTTATTTCTCTCTGGATTATGGCCTTCTCGAGAACTTTGGCGGGGAAGGGAGGAGAGAGATGGGGCGGTAGTTATGGAGGTCGCTGGGGTCGGCAGAGGGTTTTTTGAGGAGGGGTCTGACTTCTGCATGCTTCCAAGTGTCTGGAAAGATGGCTGTGGCAATGGATGCATTGAGGATGGTGGTGAATTTGCAACTGATGTCCTTGCCTCCAAACTAGAAGTGTTTGTGGGGGCAGGGGGCCATTGGTGCTCCAGAGTGGATGGAGTTTATGATGGCTGTCATGTTCTGATTGGTAAGCTGTTCCCATGTGGTGAGTGGCTGGTCGTGGGAGGCTTCCGTTGGGGCAAGGAGGATGTGGAGGTCAGTGGGTTGGGGCTTGAAGTTTTCGTATATAGTAGATCTCTTGTTGTGAAAGTGGTCAACCAGAGTGTCACAGAGTTCCTGTGAAGAGGGATCATGTTCTGAATGGCCATAGGGCAGGGGAACTCTCTGACGATGCTGAAGAGCTCCTTAAGGTGGTTGGTGCTTGCTCTGATGAAGTTTGCTAGGGCTTCTTTTGCGTCTTTGAGTTGTTGCTGATATTTTTTGAGGGCTGACTTGAATGTGGCTCAGTTTGTGGTGTCTCTGCTGGTGCGCCATCTTCTCTTCAGTTGTTTGTAGTCACATTCAATCAGGGGTTTATAAAGCGCACTACTCACCCGTGAGGGTCTCTAGGCGCTGAGGGGAGGGGGGACAGTTGAAAACCCAGGTCTTGAGGTCCCTCCTGAAAGTGTGCAGGGTTGGGGAGCGTCTGATGTTCAGGGCATTTCATTGCTCTGAATTCTGGTGTGTTCCAGCTGGCTTGTTTGATGGTTCTGCATGTTTGATGGGGGGTGACTCGGTCAGTGGCACTGGTGATCCAGGTGGTTAAGTTCTGGATGGCTTGTTACCAGGTTGGTTGAAGTAATGGGCTGGGTGGTGTTTAGGGTGTCCATTTATGTGGGTCTGTGTCACCTTGTTCCAGCTGTTGAAGAGGGATTAATGGGAGGTGGTGGTGCATGGCAAGCCTGTGATGGTGAAGTGGACAATGGAGTGATTGGTCCAGGTGAGTTCTGTGGCATGGCTGTATTTGACTCTGTCGCGGAGTGTGTGTCCTGCTCAGTGTGTGTCCTGCTCAGTGTGTGGAGTTGGTGACCAAATGAGTGAGACTGAAGTTGTCATGGCAATCCAGGAGGTTGGCAAAATTAGTGTCTCTGAGGGCGTCCATGTGAAAGTTGAGGTCTCCGAGGAAGATGTAGTGCTTGGACTTGATGGCCAGTGGGGTGATGAAGTCGGTGATGGCATCGCAGAAGCTGGTGCCTGGTCCTGGGGGTCTGTAGGGGAGGATGCCTCTGATTTTTTTTTGTTATTGGTGTGGTGTTGGGAATTGCGGTGTTCCATGATCATTGTGGCGCAGTCTTTGGTGGTGGTGCATCAGATTATTTCTTTGTGCATGATGATGCCTCCTCCATGTTTGTTGATGTGGTCACTGTGTGTTACCTTTCAGCTGTTGGGTGTTGCGGTGGCAATGTTGGGGGCGTGAGGAGTTGAGCCAGATCTCCATCATAAAGAGTACGTTAGGGCCAGGGTGGAAATTGTGTCCCAGACTTCGGTGACATGTTTGCAGAGAGATCGGGCGTTGAGCAGGAGGCATGGAACTGCTTCTGGGGCTCTTGCGGTCGGAGGAGAAGGAGAGGTGTGGGTTTCTGTGGGGGGTGCTGTAGCCTCCATTAGGTAGGTCCAGTGAGGGGTGTGGGGGGCTGAGTGGTAGGAGGCAGGAACTGAGCAGCAAAATGGAGGGAAACGAGTGGCGAGGTGGAATGGCTGGCTTTACAATAGTGGGAAACAGAAACAGGAGAGAAACGGCAAAAGGGCAAAAGCAGTCCAAAATACAGGAACAAGTAAATAGAATGGTTTAATGGAGAATTCTGACTTAACAGAAATAAAGGCTGACTGACCACAGGCATTAAACTAGACAGGAACAGAGGCTGTCCTGAGGCAAACCGTGGAAGAGGATTACACAGTGCAGAGAGCAGCAGGCGACAGGTGTCGGTGAACAGGGAGAGAGAGAGTGAGTGTTAGCAGTGGCAGACCTGCTAGACTGAACAGGGAGCTGGAACAGGACTTGCTCAATTGGGTTTGGCTGCGGCTTACATTTATTAGTCCACAGAAGAATTGAATATTTTAAAGTTTCCACTGAAAACTTGTGAATGCCAATAACAAATTATCAGGGGATGATAAACATGCATGTTAATGTTGGTCAATTAATTATACAGTGAGAATAAGAGCACCTTGTCAAACAGTAGAATACAATATGATATCGCCTTTTGAGGCAAGCCAGGAAGTATAAATTAGATAAACCCTAAAATAATAATGAATTAAACTAAAGACTTAAGTACTTAGCACAAATCTATGAAGGTCAATTCAACTGGATGGATAATGTACAAAATGAAAAACCTGGTACTACTCCCCACCACATTTTACCAAGTTTTGTTGAGCATAATTTGACTTGCAGAGAATAAATGAGTTTTGCATCCAAAGATCTATGGAATATTACTGTGACGAGATTCAACTGATTGGAACGAGACCTGATATCACCTAAGAGCACTTCATTGCAAGCTTTTTTTTAAATTGTTTTTTAATATAACATGTGTAGGCAGTAGATTATTATTAGATGCTGTCTATTATAGTTGGTTGAAGCACTTATCAAGTGAGCAAGATTATTGAAATTGTGTCATAGATTGCAGTTGCCTACTTGATATTATCTTGCCAAAACATTTATTAGAGTGCCTCTAAGACAGAATATAAAAAATGGTCAGGTACATATACTGAGAAAGGTACATCTAGGACTTGAATATCTTACTAGGAATGTCCTTAGTTATATGACAGAGATCCCTGCATATAAAAAACCCTAAAGGGGAATTAACACAAATCGAGATATCTATATAGCAAAAAGTAATGCAAAGGACAGAGTTGTTGTGTGCCAGAATATCGTTAGCAAAAATATCAGAAAGTAACAGAAAAATTGTATCCTAAAAATTGTTTAGACAAATATTGTCCCACTTGCTGTATAATTTCTAGAATCTACTCCATTGGGGGATGTTTATGTAAGCTTTTTGTTGACACCCCCAATGATTCAGCTTGCACCCCACTCCCTACCCACACCGTCGACTCCCAACGTGCAGGGAATCACACGACGCACGCATGATATAAACTAATATTGTGACAAGGAACATGAGGGGCATGCACATACCTTCTTGCAGGTACTGGGTATATGCATATCTGCAATGCAGACATGCACTCATTGATTTCTTGCAGGAAACACATCTAACCCAGATTGAAGCAGACCGCCTGCACTGGGGTTGGTGGTGGCAAGTATACAGAACAAATTACTCTACCCAGGCACGGGGGCGATAATATGGATTAAGGCAGGCATTCCACACACACAGAAGGGGTGGCCACAGACCCTGAAGGAAGATACGTCTTTGTGAGAGGCAAGCTAAACGGACAGGAGATGCTAATGGGCACCATATATGTGCCAAATGTAGACAACACAGCATTTCTTAGAAACCTCTCAGGGGCACTCGCCAAATGCAGTGGACTCCCCTGGTTGTTGCGAGGGGACTTCAATGCTGTTCTAAATGCAGAGCTAGACTGATCGTATCCGCTCCTAGCGCGCACAACAGCGACCTCCAATGTGCAAGTCCTGTCGGACTGGCTTGCGAACTGGGCTCTGATAGATATCTGGCGCACCCTTAACCCCACAGTATGCGTCTACTCATTTCAGTCTATTGTGCTCGATCTGCATGTTAGGCTGGACCGCTTCGTAGGGTCAACCGCTCTTCTCCCACGAATTGAATACTTTGGTCGCACACACTCAGACAACAAACCCCAAAAATTACAGCTCACATGGGACATAGGACACCCCCGATCCCTACATTGCTCCTGAAGCCAACAGAACTAAAAGATCCAGCATTCTGCATCTCACTAGGAACAGCAATACTCGAGCACTTTGAGATCAATGGCCACTCCACCAACGACCGCCTCCTTGAATGGGATGCCGTAAAAATAACCCTGAGAGGGTATTGCTTGGTGGCCACCTGGAGCTTGCGTAAACAACTAAGCGCTGCACTTAGCAGGTTTGAAAGCAAGCTATTGGACCTAGAAGTTAAGCAGGAAGAAGGGAGTGGGAGCGATAGCAAACTAGATAAACTACAGGCAGAACATGCTGATCTAATAGAGCAGCTCCTATGCCACAACTATGCAAGGCACTCAGCGCGTGCACACGCCACGGCAGACCACGCGGGCAAAATGCTAGCATGGTTAATACGCCAGGAGCAGCCACGCCACCCAATAGTTGCCTTGAGAACTGATGCAGTGCTGACTGTATACATGCAACATGAGATACTGTTATATGGCCGATAGGGACATTGCCGTCATAGCTAAGTTAGCATGAGCTCTACTGCCATGATGCCGCTTTTGTGCACATTCGTACATGACTTTATTTTTGCAAGACTCTGTTTATGCCTTTCACATGGGAACCGTCTGCTTTGTGCGTTCTCTGTCTGTTACCGGAGTTTTGTCTGAACAAGGTGAGCAAGGTCGATAAACAATGCCCCTTGTTATTCTGTTCTGGTCAGTCCCTAGCACCTAGACAAAACATGCTAACACAGCTGCGGCTGCTGAAGACTCATGCTTTGATATTATGGGAAAGAATGTTTGGTTAACACACACTTGGAGAGAGATCTTTCCAGGGAGAAGAGCCTTGCTGTTCCTATGATGTAGATATACCATCTAGGCACTAAGGTATGGGGTCTGCTAACAAAGCCCAGAGATATTCTAATATATAATAATACTTCTTCTTACCAAGGGGAGGGTGGTTAGGCCTTATAGCCCCTTATCCACTGTCTTTTATAAAATGACATCTCCCTTTATGATATAAGGACTTACTACAATGCTAACTGTGTTGACTATATGCATTTTGTTGTTGGTAGTGCCACGTATACTGCGTTTTAGAGCACGATAGGTAAAACAAACATTTTAAACTATACTCGTGTCTCAGACAATTCTAACTGTGGGCAAGTACGAATGAGTGAGCAAAAGTCCATGTCTTGTTACTGCGATTCCTGAGAGAGTCAGGAATGTTGTGTTCTGGGGTTTCTAATCATTTTCATCTTCGTGATTGCTTAGGAGAGCGAGTGAGACACCATAGCTAGTCAGTCCTGGGATTGTGGGTACTGAGGCGGTAGGAAGGCTTAGCCCCTATACACCAAGGCCCCGTATTCCTGCGCATAGTTCTGTGTATGTGCACAATCCCTGCAACATGACTCCACCAACGTTTGGTCTGGTATTTATCTGAAAGGATCCTGAGTAGTGCTTGTGCTTGTCCACATACTCCTCACTCCCGAGACGGTTGTGATGGCATAGCCTCCTATATTTGAGATATTATAGGTTTTTCAAACTTGAATTTTAAAAGATTTTTCTTTTCATATTACCCGTTATTGCGCTGCCACACATAGGTTGATTAGAATCTTCTTTATATTATGGCGGTAGCCATAATGGCTCCAAACCGCGCTTCAGTCACAGCTTATTTGACTCAACATGAAGTCCCTAATGATGGTACTGCTCTTATTTTTGTTGTTGAAGTGGATGCAGCACACCTCTTCGAAGTCTTCTATTCTTGGGTGACCTTTTCGGCAGTGGGTGAAAATGATAATTTGTTTCACAAATATACTGTCCCTGCTCTTCCGCGGGATTATCGACCTTATAGATCTCTTGAAGTTCCTTTGACAGCTTGGCAGCATACCATATGGTTTACTGGCGCCCTTCCTCACCCTTTGACAGCGGTCCATTTAGGCCCCTTATCGATTGATGCGGCCATGTGGTCTGTTTTGGCTGGGTATACACCACATCCAAATTACCTTAATGCTACTGTCGCAGAGCTACGCGTATTACATACGTCATTGATAAGTGTACATAGGGCTGTTATACAGTTCATGTCACACGACATACAGGTGGTACAGCCTGGGGTTGCTGCACAACCGGCAGGACACGGTGGTGATGGGCAAACATCCTCAGAATAAGGACAAACTTCTTTTTTGGCTAGCTGAAAGGTTTGAACAATTTGAGGCTATTTTTCCGAAAACCTCACCTGTTGAAAAACACAGGAAGGATTTTGACCATGAGCTTACCTAAAGGACTTATTCCCAAATTAGCTGATTGTAACACTTGGGGAAAAGTGTTTGCAGTGTTTTGGCACTCCCTCAATGACCGTTCTCTTTTCAGTGATTAAACGGGTTCAAGATGAGCACGGAGCCGAAGCGGACCTGGAGTTGGGAATGAGACTGGTAGGGGTGTTCGATATTGTTTGCGATAGGGTCCTTGCCAATATAAAGGGTAAAGTGGTCAGCTTGCAGTTGGCTCAGGGATTGGAGTCTGTTACTGATGTGGACAAACAGCGTGAATTACCAAAGATTATTGCTAAAGCTTATAAAACCTTAGGGCGCAATAGTCTGGGAATTAAGCCTTTTACTAAAACTCAACCAAAAGCCCAACGTGATAAAGACAGGCGTCCGTTCTTTCCTAAAAAGAACTGGAATAAAAATCAGCGGCAGCAGAAACAGTAGCAGGGTTTGTGTGCTGATTCACCGACACCTGAGGCTTTTGAACGTAAACATGATTTGCGTGACGGCACTAAAATTAAGTCTCCAGAGAGATTTCAAGTCCCTGATCAGCGCTCTCCTCGTTCTTTACAGGACCCATCAGACTTTCAGATCAGTGGTGGAGAGCACCAGGATTACAGCAAAGGCGCGACCGCTCAGCAGAGATGTCATCCGTCACGCCAGTTCGACGTAAAAGCCAAACCTTGGGGACTGCCTCTTTTTAGACCCCTGTATTAGAAGAAAAAAGTTGCCGCTTTAACAGCGAAGTATGCCTCAGACGGTGAGAACCCTACTCCTAGATTGGACATGGGCAGTGACACTCCTCGACAGCGTGGCAGAGGTTACCATAGCGCGGGAGACACTGCATCACTGTCTGGTGGCGAGAGCAACTGATACATTCATTACAGTGAAAACAGCAGATACACAAGTTGCACCCCCTGAAAGACTATAATAAATAGTCCTCCAGATTGAAGGTGATATACAGCGTACAATTACTGCAGTTTTCGGGGAAAATCTCACCTCCTCGTTTGACATTTTGTTGGCGGAGGCAGATTGGCCTCCGCCATTTGTTCTGGCTTCTTCTCGAGGGGAGGACGTGATACTTCCGAGTTTTTCGCGTTACGTCCCTGAGGAAACTACACAGGCTTACACTTCGGAGTGGGCATTGGCCCTGGCTCCGGCGGTGTATCGTAAGCAGGTGGGTTGGGATAGGGATTCACTGGCACATGAGATTCCTTTGCGATGTATGCTGCGGGGAACAACCTTTACAACGCAACTTTTACAACGCACTACACTTACAACGCAATTTTTACAACGCAACATCCACTACAACGCATTCCATTACATCGCATGACACTACAACGCATTTTTAAAAACTACCTTTACAACGCATTCCATTACATCGCATACTACCTTTACAATGCATACCATTACAACGCATAATATTACACTACACTATCCAACACTTACCCTACTGTTGCACCCCCTGGAGTTAGAATAGTATATTTTACCCCTATACTATCCAACACTTACCCTACTGTTGCACCCCCTGGAGTTAGAATAGTAATTTTTACCCCTATACTATCCAACACTTACCCTATTGTTGCACCCCCTGGAGTTAGAATAGTAATTTTTACCCCTATACTATCCAACACTTACCCTACTGTTGCACCCCCTGGAGTTAGAATAGTAATTTTTACCCCTATACTATCCAACACTTACCCTACTGTTGCACCCCCTGGAGTAAGAATAGTAATTTTTACCCCTATACTATCCAACACTTACCCTACTGTTGCACCCCCTGGAGTTAGAATAGTAATTTTTACCCCTATACTATCCAACACTTACCCTACTGTTGCACCCCCTGGAGTTAGAATAGTAATTTTTACCCCTATACTATCCAACACTTACCCTACTGTTGCACCCCCTGGAGTTAGAATAGTAATTTTTACCCCTATACTATCCAACACTTACCCTACTGTTGCACCCCCTGGAGTAAGAATAGTAATTTTTACCCCTATACTATCCAACACTTACCCTACTGTTGCACCCCCTGGAGTTAGAATAGTAATTTTGACCCCTATACTATCCAACACTTACCCTACTGTTGCACCCCCTGGAGTTAGAATAGTAATTTTTACCCCTATACTATCCAACACTTACCCTACTGTTGCACCCCCTGGAGTTAGAATAGTAATTTTTACCCCTATACTATCCAACACTTACCCTACTGTTGCACCCCCTGGAGTTAGAATAGTAATTTTTACCCCTATACTATCCAATACTTACCTTAAATGCAATGTAATATTATGCGTTGTAATGGTATGCGTTGTAAAGGTAGTATGCGATGTAATGGAATGCGTTGTAAAGGTAGTTTTTAAAAATGCGTTGTAGTGTCATGCGATGTAATGGAATGCGTTGTAGTGGATGTTGCGTTGTAAAAATTGCGTTGTAAGTGCATGCGTTGTAAAAGTATGCGTTGTAACGTCATACATCCCTATGCTGCAGCCACAACCACAAGATTCAATCAGATGAGACGCTAAAGCTTCCGTCTGTGACATTTTGTCCCAATTGGAATATCAAGGTGTAATTGAACCCTGTGTATCACCCATGAATAATTCTCTTTTTCTGATATCAAAACCAGATGGTTCATATCGCATTGTATTAGTTTATCAAAACTTAAATAGTCATGTTCTTACATTTGCAGTACAGAACAAGCACAGCTCTGTGTTAGTGAATAACATTGTTTGCAAAAAATACAAAATGACACTGGATATATCCAACGGTTTTTACAGTCACAATTTGGCTCAAGAGAGCCATGATTTTACCGTATTTACTGCGGTCGGCAACGAAAAAAGATTTAAGGGTTGGCCTATTGGCAATAGGAACAGCCCTGGAGCATTTGCTGCACGTTTTTTGTCTTTGTTACACAGCATTGACCTGTGGTAAATAAAAATACCGGACTGAATTTCATACGGAATCCTAAAATAAAGTAAAATAGCTCAAAATAACAAGAGGCAGAATCCGTGGTATAAGAGGTTTTCTAAATGGGCTTTATTCCATCAAAAATGGCCGACTCGAGTCGCGGCCTTCAGGTTCCGTCACCACGAGGGTTCAGGAAGTGAAGTACAATAATTTATTGACAGACATGTATTTTTATAATAAGTGCATTACAATGAAACGAATGTAGAAGGCGTAACATTTGATAAGAAGAGTGACAAAACAGGTACGTAATCGAAACTAGGCGTAATAAGGAATAAAAGAAACATGATTGGTTTGCATTATCAGACATAGGTGGATCTATAAGATAATACTTGGCATAGATGCGCGCGCAGCAGCATGACGTGTAATTGACGTGCAACTAGGGGGTGAAGGGGACTTGACATTTAGCTCTACATGTGGAGACGAGAAGTCTGGGGGTCAAGTCAATCTAATCCCAAATCATATCTACCATCCTATGTTTGGAGAACTATGTTATCCACAAGGAAGGACTCTCGGACAGAATCTAGTCTATACTGACTGTGTGCGTGCACAAACGTCTAAGTGTCTATATGAGATGCGAGGGGCAGAAAACTTTCCATGGCAGCAGGACTATGAATCACTTGCAGGAGGACTGAAAGGCTGAGTCCTTTGCTTGTGAGCTAAAGGAAATGTTTACCTAAATCACTAGACAGGAATGCATCGGCTGGAGAGCAAAATAGATAATTCGAAGGTGAAATACAGCTTCTTGGCAGGCATGCGAAAACTGGCCGAGGCAGGCACCGTTAGCTGCACAGGGAGTAGGACAAAGTTCATGGATACAGATGCGAGCTCAAGCTGAAGCTGTCAGAGACAGAGAGCAGGGAAAGGCTTTGAGGACAGAATCGGGCCTACTTGCCTGAACTGTAGAAATGTAGTAACTTAGCCATATAAAGTCGGTGGCCTTTTATACTTATGAATCGAATATCCAGCCCTTTGATGGCGGATCTGACAGAGAACATGTTGACGGTAGACACACATATGTTTGCGTCTTAGAAACTGGAACTGGAGGGAACATACATGTACTTGTAACATGCATATAGAACCGTTGGGGTCCAAGATAGGGGACATAACTGACCAGGAAAATCCACATTTCCACATTCCCTCCTTGTCCCCTTCTTGCCCTTCAAGAGATATCAATCTTCATCATTCCATCGATTTGCTCATGGAGCATCATTTCTTCTTCCTTCTTCTTCCGGCATTTTGAACGAGAACTGTGATATGGAATGCATGATGTGGCACACAGACCACAAATCACTGGTCCACATTGTAGGCATAAACAACAACTGAAGAGCATAAGAAGGCCAATACCTAGGAAGGATAGAACTCTCCATCCCCAGGCTGATATCACACTCCAAAACCACCCGGACCACGTCCAAGTGCCTGGATTTTCGTGTATCTGGCTTACAATCTTATGAAGGCGTGTTATAGCTTTATATACAGATGGCGAATTTTCTGGTATGAATATGCAGCAGCTGGATCCGATGACCCTGCAAGCTCCGCCCCTATCGGCCAGGATGACGTCAAGGACAAGACGATTCTGGAGAACAACAATTCTCATCACTGATTGTTCCTCTGTCAGATTGCCTAGGGCGGCTATAGTCTCGTTTACTACAGCTTCAAGAGTCTTGGTGAGTCTGCGTATCAGCTTACTATTTGATATAGTACCTATATAGGGAAAGATACCTTTATTGAAATCTACATATTTGTCCCATGCTGTCTCAGTATAATCGACAACTGGGAGATCTCTTCGCTCTCTATTGTGTACTAAATGAACATTTCGATAATAATCAGGGGGAGCTAGGAAAACAGGTGGCAAAAGGAATGCTATGTAACAGGTACCATCCCAATCTAGAGGCAGACGCATATATGCCGTCTGACCACATTTAAAGTAAGAATGGCGAGAAGCTCTAAATGAAGATTTACCTTGATCACTATATTCTATTGTAATAACGCATTGGCTATGGCCCATATGTATGGAACCAACTTTTCTTACACATAATTCACCCTTAACTGGAAATACTGACATAGTGGGCAGAATTAGTTCAACTTCGGATTTGACATTCAGAATCATAAGATTAGGCGTAAAATTACCTAATTTATACACTTCATTCTCTAAATCAGTTCCTGTTCTACTGGGGTGACCCTCCTTATTAGGGTGACAGACTTTGAATAAAACTAGATTCAGATTTCCCCATATCCAATGTTGTTGATAAACGGCTGTGTCTGGGTCTATGGAATTTAATAAACTAAACCATGCTCCACAGGAGCCATTGTGTGTGAATGGATGTGGAAAGAAAGGCAGAACTCCTTTGTTATTCTGATAGGGAGGGAGTCGGCCACACACCCAACAATTGGTGGCATTACTAGTCTGATGGGAATGATGTAACATACTAATGAATGTGTTATTGCGCAGCGCAAGTCTATAGGACAACTCATGTGGCGGTAGGTCACTAAAAGAATGTTCATCAGTTATATTGAAAGCACGTTTAGAAACAGGATAATACATATGCAACAATATACTTGCAGTAACTATTAAAAAACTCAAGGAAAACAAAATTAATAAAGTCACAATACAGTGGTTACGCAGTGATTTACAATAAGCATGTCGTTTCATTATGATTCTGGACTCTACATGATTCAGACCTAAGGGATACATGTCGGGACAGATTCAACCGCTTCACCTTGGAGAGGACTTAAACAATCAAATCGTCCGACAGTTTAGATCTGGACCTGAGTTTCTGTTTATAGAGTTCGGTGCTACTGGCCTCAGCCAAAGGTAGCTTTGAGTCAATGGGGGAAGACACACGGGAAGTACTGTTTGTGTCAGGAGGAAGTCCATTAAATTTTTTTATATGGGTGGAATGCACCCATCCTTTTCTTCCTTCGATCTTCACAGCTGTTCTGGTCGTCAGCAGGACCAACTTAGGAAGCCTCCACCTTGGCTCCAGTTGGGTTTTCCGATCAAAATTCCTGACGAGAACATAATCACCGGGAATTACATCATGAGGTTTCACCTCGGTGTTGTCGGGAAAAGCTGCGACTACCTGTGAACGACAAGATTGTAGTGCAGACATCAAGGAAGCCAGGTAATCTGTCAGCATATTACAGTCAACATCAGTTATTTTACGGGGTATAGGCGTCCCCCACATATTCGGTGGTCTACCAAAGATCACTTCATAAGGGGATAGCCCTGTTCGAGAGTGTGCTACCATTCTCATGTAGAATAGCGCAACTGGTAAGGCTACTATCCAGTCCACACCTTTTTCCTGACATATTTTAGACAATCTGATTTTTAAAAGTTGATTATGTCGTTCCACGAGACCTGCTGCCTCGGGGTGTCGGACACAGTGGAATTTCCACTGATATCCCAACAAAAGTGAGACATGTTTCATTAATTCGGATGAGAAAGGCTGACCGTTATCTGAATATACAACACGTGGTAAACCGTACCGTGGGAAGAATTCTCGAACTAGCTGCTTGGCAGTAGTCGGGGCAGTGTAATCTGATACGGGATACGCCTCTGTCCAACGGGAGAGAGCGCAGACAACTACGAGGACATATTTGAATCCTCGACAACGTTCCATCTGAATATAATCCATCTGGAGGACTTCAAAAGGATGGTCAGGAGGCTGAAATCCACCCTGCTCTACGGGAACACTCTTTCCTGGATTAAACTGACAACATATCATACAGGTACGAACTTTTTGTTTAGCTGCTGCTCGTAAATGTTTATTGAACCAAATGTGCTGAATGCTGTCTAGCATAGCCTTCTCTCCTAAATGTGCTGGACTGTGAACTGTAGCTATAATGGCTTGAACCATGGAATCAGGGAGAAACCATACAGATTTCTCCTTCGTCATCCATCCTTGATCTGTCTGGATCCCTCCTAGTTCAGTCCACTTCTTTATTTCTTCTGCTGTGGCATGTGTCTGTATGTCAATTACGTCAAGTGCGGGATCCTTAATTGTCATACACTGTGTTGGTGTCTGAACTATTGGCTTTGTCATGTCTAATGTGCGATTCTGAGCAGTCTGTTTAGCTGTTTTGTCAGCTAAATCATTGCCTTGAGAAATGGTATCAGTAACCTTCGTGTGTGCTTTACATTTCATAATCGATATAGCAGTGGGTAGATGTATTGCATCTAACAAAGCATGAATGAGGGGCCCGTGCTGAATGTGGGCACCATGGGACGTTAGATAACCTCTCTCTCGCCACAGCACGCCGAAGTCGTGTACAACTCCGAATGCATAACGTGAGTCAGTGTATACATTAACTTTCTTATTTGTGGCTTGAATACAGGCTTGCGTTAGAGCAATAAGTTCTGCTGCTTGGGCTGACAAAGTATCTATACAATGTGTCTCAATAACTTCAGTGTCTGTTGTGACTGCATACGCGGCCACTAAATCTCCTGTACTTGTTCTCATGCACGATCCGTCTACATACAACGTCAGATCTGGATCTAACAATGGAACGTCTGTCAAGTCTTGTCTAGGTTTCGTCTTTATTTCAATAATTTCAACACAATCATGAGCTAGTGGGTCTGTTCCAATTACAGGTAATAGTGTAGCAGGATTCAATGTATTACACCGTCGGATCTCTATGTGTGGTTGAAACAATGTCAGTTCATAACCGGTAAGTCTTGCTATGGTCAAGTGTTGTGTTTGTGTTCGGTTCACAAGAACCTCTACTGCATGTGGTACTTGAACTGTCAATGGGTGTCCTAATACTATGGCATCGCTTTGTCTGATTGCTAAAGCTGTCGCTGCCACTGATTTCAGGCATGCAGGCAAAGCCTGAGCTACGGGATCTAATGTACTGGAAAAATAAGCACATGGCTTGCGTGATCCTGCTTGATCCTGAGTGAGTACTGACAAGGCAGTACCTTCGCGTTCTGTAACAAAGAGTGTAAAATGTTTGCTATAACATGGTGTTGCTAAAACAGGTGCTTGACATAAAGCTTTCTTTAGGCTTTCAAAAGCTTGTGTATGTTCCTGAGTCCAAGGGAGAACAGTCGATGTGGCTGCCTCCTGTGTGGTTAACTGAATGAGTGGTTTTGCTAGAAATGCGTACTGAGGGATCCACTGCCTACAATATGAAGTGAGGCCTATGAAAGCTCGCACCTCCTTTTGTGTCTGGGGTATTGACATGTTAGCAATTAACTGGATGCGATCTGGTGTAAGCTGCCTTCCCTCCTTGGACAGCGAGTGACCAAGATAAATAACTCGCTGGACACAGAATTGCAGCTTAGAAGGAGACACCTTGTGCCCCTTGTCGGCTAGAAAATGTAAAACTGTCAGAGAAGCTTTTTCACATTCTGACTCGCTTCTCGCGGTGATCAGCAGATCATCGACATATTGAAGCAGTGCAGTATTGACTGGCATGTGGATACTGTCAAGTTCTCGTTTCAGTGCTTGGCTGTAGATGCTGGGGCTTTCTGTAAATCCTTGGGGAGCGCGTGAGAATTTAAAGCTGCGCCCATTTAAACTGAATCCGAACAAGTATTGGCTTTCCGGATCTATTGGGACGCTGAAAAAGGCATTCTTGAGATCGATTACAGTAAAGAATGTTGCTTCGGAATCAATTGCTGTCAACAATGATGATATATCAGGGACCACAGGGAATTGTGGTACAATACACTTGTTTAGTTCACGCAAATCAATAACCAATCGGTATACTGGTGGAGCAGTAGGATCAGTTCGTTTAAGAATCGGAATTATCGGTGAATTACATACATTGGAGTCTGTTTCTACAACTACTCCCTGGGCAATCAGCTCATCAATGATTTTCAGCAAAGCCACTACAGCATCATGCGGTAACTTGTATTGTCGCATTCGTGGTAGTACCACTCCTGCTTTCAATGTAACTCGATAGGGTGTAATGTTCATGCAGCCAACATCCGTAGGGCCTTGTGCCCATAGATGTACTGGTAAAGTCTGTAGTCGGGGATCCATGTCTCTAGACACATAGTGACCTTTAAAATCACGCAAAAACAACCTTACTCCTTCCGGAGAACAACATATTATGGCTCCTAGTGCTTTCAGAGTTTTAATTCCTAACAGATTTTCTGGGCATGATTTAGTAAGCAATAAATCTGTAGTTCGTGTCAAAGGTCCTATCGTAAGTGGTAGAGGCTGTGATACTTCATTAACAATAGGTTTTCCTGAAAAACCAAGGGAAACATTTTGAGAGCCTGAGAGGGGTGCCCCCGGAACTTCACTTCGTTTTATAGTTGTTCGACTTGCCCCTGTATCGAGTAAGAATTTTCTATCTTGACCTAATAATTCACTATGTACATAAGGTCCTTCTTGATCTACAGGAATCTCGATAAGCGGTAAGTCAACTTCCCTCTCTAGGCTGGTTCATGCGTAGCGCTGATATTCAGGGTATTCATACTGTGCAGTCTGATACATTTGTCGTGTTGTGGTTTGTGTGGCAGTAGCAGGCAACGGTGGTGCAGCTGGCACAAACTGTATGGGTTGCTGTGAGGCTGGCGTGGACTGTTGCTGAACTGGCATGGACTGTCCATGCTGCATAGCTCCTTGTTCATTCTGATCTTGTCTAACTAATCGTGGTCTCTCCTTTGCAATACCTGTAGCTATATTACGTTTCAGGACTGGACAATCGTGTACATAATGGCCTAGTTGTTTACAGTAATTGCAGGTTCCTTTTACAGGAACTGCAGAATCACCAGAATGTGTCACACCCTTTTTGTGACCATCTGCTGGTACTGTCTGAGAAACTAGCATTTTCATTTTTGTATCCTTCATGCGTCTATGCTCGTGTTCTTGTTCATCCCTAATTCTATTGTGATGATACTGTAACATTTGTAGCATTTGCGACGGAGTGTTACTTTGCCAGGTACTCTCGAATTTCAATATTCTATTCTTCACTGGGGGCAATGCATTTTCCACTAATTTTGTCACAAATAGATGTGGATATGAGTCACTACTTGCTTTTATACCACTATTTATACCAAAACATTTTTCAAATCGAGCATAATAATCGCTTGTGTCTTCATCTTGCTTTTGTTTGCAGGCTGTGATTGCACCCCAATCTTCCTTTTTTGTAGTTAATAAACGTGGCAGTACCTGTACTAGTAAACCTGGTAACAGTTTAACTTTATCCCCGAGCCCTGAACCTGCAGTTCGGCCCCTTTCTTCCTCTGCTAATGCTGTCCAGTCTATCTTTTGGTCTCCCACTTCCCACTCTTTTTCTTTCAGTTTTTCATAAATGCCAGCAGGCAAAAGCACCTTTAATATCGTCATAATATCAGGAAAGGTGTACTCTCCCATCAGTAACATGTCTTTAATTTCTCGGTGGAAACCCGCTGGGTCCTTGTCGTGACTAGGTACTACTTTCTTCATTTCTAATAATTCCATTTTTGATATGGGTGTGTAAACAAATACACGGTGAAACTCATTGTCTTCGCCTTTTATTGGGTGCACTTCTCGTAAAGGATTTTGTCTATCCATATAGTACGACGTTCTTTCTCTGTGGGGCAGCGAGAGAGAATCCGGACTTACAAAGAGGACATATTGTTTACGTGACACTAATATCTCTTTAATTAGCTTGTTACTAGAACCTCTCCATCTGTTCGTGAGTAGTTCCGTTAATATATCAGGTAAAGGACCAGGGTCAGCATGTTGGCTCTTATATAATATGAGGAGTTGCTGAATCATATAGATTCCAGCTAAACGTTGTTCATCTGTACTGAGATTAAAAAACGTGTGTGCTACGGTCTCATCACCGTATTTTTCAGGACTGTCAATCCAGTGAACGGCTGATCTGGCTAATTCTTGCTCATCCATGGAATCGAGGAGGTGGTAACCCCTTCGTTCTCGTAGTATCTTGTCTGCGGCTTGAAACGAATGTTCAGGAGACTTCAGATTTATTACAGGCGTCGGATACGTTCTGCTATTATTTGGACATACAGAGTGTATGGGATCAGAAAAACATCTAGTACTTTCACAGTATCTTCCTCTGCCTACATAGGCTATGGTCTCTGACTGTCTTGCGGAATTCCCTGATTCGGACACTTCATCTTGCTCAAACTCGTCTGTTCCCAATCTTTCTTCATGAATACGCTCTATTTCCTTACGTATTTTTCGGCACATGGCTATTATACAATTTTGCTTATCGTGTCTCCCTTCTGATATATTCTGACTCCATCTTGTAAGAATAAGCATTGCATTCGGGTCTACCCCCGGACGATCTTGATTTCTGATTACACAGTTTATGAGGAAACGTAACAGTTCCCCCTGTATCTCTACTTTCTGGAATTCCATAGCTCTGTTAATACATCCTGGATCTCGTCCTGTTTGAACAAAATGATATATGTTATCTAGATGCGTAATCATCCCTGGTAACCTCGCTAAATACTCTGCGGCTCGTCTGATACGTAATGATGCCAGGACCATTTCGTCCTCTTTACCAACCACCGGGTCATATCTACAATTTACAAGGAGTTCCTTAAGCGTACGTTCACTTACGAATTTAGGTGTACGTGAATGTGCTGACTCTTGAAAGACAAGTTTATTTATTCTAGGTGGTGTAAAAGTACTGCTAGCACCTCCCGTGGCCCTATCTGGGGCGTCGGGTGTGAATGGGTTCGTCGAACGTGACACAGCAACTATGGGCGTCGACGCCCCTGTAGAATCGACTGCGGAGACAGATGCGGAAACAGATGTGCTTGCCGACGCTTGTGTCGGAACTTGCTGTTGCACGGGGACCGATACCTGATCCTGACGTTGAACCCCTCCGCCAGACGGTCTATGTGGTGCGGCGTTAGCATACTCGGGAGCTGCATCGTCTAGATATGAGGAAAGAAAAACATCTTCTGCGGTTCTGGGATGCCCTTTTGGATGTACCTTAATTGGAAATAATGGGGGTGGCAAGTCTTTTGGCATCTCTGGATCAGCCTTAGGTAGTCCTTCGGCTAGAAGGGGATACATACCATTCATAAGAGCATTTCTTTGTCTATTTACTTGTTCTGATTTCACTCGGATACCTTCCTCAATTAATAGATTTTCTTGAACTTTATTTGTACTTTCTTTACTCCTCTCTTCTTGTCTACGTGCTTTTTCTGTTCGTCTATGAGATTCTTTACGCCATAACTCAACAGCGTCTTTCTGTGACTGTCTGACCTTTCTTTTCCATAACTCTTCCTCCACTTTCATGATGCACTCTGCATCCCAGGTTCCTGCTACGGGCCACCTTTGACTTTCCGGCAATCCCTTGGTATAATCTACCCATAGATCAAGAAACAATATGGCATCTAAGCCATGTTTATGGTACATAAAATGCCCTGGAGTGTCCCTAGGAGGAATAGGAACTGCTTCTTCAAGCACCCCTTTTCTGGTAGTAATCTGTCTTAACTTCGAAAAGAGCGGCATATTTACAACTGATCTGATACTTACTCTTGAATTTACTTAATATGAAAAAACACAATAATGAACAGTGAACAATGAACAGTCATTCATACCACAATATGCAAGACATTTTCTGAATACTTTAAACATTAAACATTAAACATTATAACAATGATCGACAATGATGACAGTCTGCCTAACTAATCACCACGCTGAATTCTTGACAATAACTGAATACTTCGGAATACTTGATATACTGCTAAACAGTACATATACACTGCTAAACAGTGCAGACCGGATTTGTGTACCCAAATCCGTCTTGACCGGCACAACCTATGTGCGCGTCAACACGCCTCCCCGGCGATGGTACTCACCGAGTAGCTCCTTGAAACGGAAGGCCTCAGAGAATGGACAGGACTCGATGACTGCGGACAGCGGACCCTCTGGACATCGGGATTTCGGAAAACCTGGTGGGCCTCTGTATACCTCGGATCTTGCTCTCTCAGCTAGGCTCTGGTCGGGATACTTCGCACTTCTCACCGCCTCGTCTGGGTTGATCGCAGCCTCAGTCGCCCCCGCTTGACCGGAGGGAGCTTACAGGAAATCCTGCTGGTACGCGTTTATGGTCCGTCCAGCTGTGGCAGGAGACCGGGCCTGCAACGCACCGCCGGCGCGTGAGATGAGAAAGTGTCCCTGTTCGGGCGCCATTCTGTGGTAAATAAAAATACCGGACTGAATTTCATACGGAATCCTAAAATAAAGTAAAATAGCTCAAAATAACAAGAGGCAGAATCCGTGGTATAAGAGGTTTTCTAAATGGGCTTTATTCCATCAAAAATGGCCGACTCGAGTCGCGGCCTTCAGGTTCCGTCACCACGAGGGTTCAGGAAGTGAAGTACAATAATTTATTGACAGACATGTATTTTTATAATAAGTGCATTACAATGAAACGAATGTAGAAGGCGTAACATTTGATAAGAAGAGTGACAAAACAGGTACGTAATCGAAACTAGGCGTAATAAGGAATAAAAGAAACATGATTGGTTTGCATTATCAGACATAGGTGGATCTATAAGATAATACTTGGCATAGATGCGCGCGCAGCAGCATGACGTGTAATTGACGTGCAACTAGGGGGTGAAGGGGACTTGACATTTAGCTCTACATGTGGAGACGAGAAGTCTGGGGGTCAAGTCAACCTAATCCCAAATCATATCTACCATCCTATGTTTGGAGAACTATGTTATCCACAAGGAAGGACTCTCGGACAGAATCTAGTCTATACTGACTGTGTGCGTGCACAAACGTCTAAGTGTCTATATGAGATGCGAGGGGCAGAAAACTTTCCATGGCAGCAGGACTATGAATCACTTGCAGGAGGACTGAAAGGCTGAGTCCTTTGCTTGTGAGCTAAAGGAAATGTTTACCTAAATCACTAGACAGGAATGCATCGGCTGGAGAGCAAAATAGATAATTCGAAGGTGAAATACAGCTTCTTGGCAGGCATGCGAAAACTGGCCGAGGCAGGCACCGTTAGCTGCACAGGGAGTAGGACAAAGTTCATGGATACAGATGCGAGCTCAAGCTGAAGCTGTCAGAGACAGAGAGCAGGGAAAGGCTTTGAGGACAGAATCGGGCCTACTTGCCTGAACTGTAGAAATGTAGTAACTTAGCCATATAAAGTCGGTGGCCTTTTATACTTATGAATCGAATATCCAGCCCTTTGATGGCGGATCTGACAGAGAACATGTTGACGGTAGACACACATATGTTTGCGTCTTAGAAACTGGAACTGGAGGGAACATACATGTACTTGTAACATGCATATAGAACCGTTGGGGTCCAAGATAGGGGACATAACTGACCAGGAAAATCCACATTTCCACAGACCGAGATGCGTTCTCATACGTCAATTACATTTATCTGACGGATGACAAACTGATTCCTCATCTAGTCCGCGTGAATCTCATTTTTCTGTTATTTGCCAACTTTGGGTACAAATTTAACTTTGCTAAATCACACATCGCTTGTTTAGCAGAGCTTTTTTTGGAATATGAACTCAATAATGAAGGTAGGGGGTTGACCCCCCACTTCCTGGAGAAGTGTGCACAATTGCAGCCTCCATCTACTCTGAAAAAACTTCAATCTTTGCTGGGATTTTTGAATTTTGGGAAGACTTACATTCCTGATTCTGCTCTGCGTATCTAACCGGTTTATGCATTGATACAACCCTCGTATTCTTCTGCTAGTTGGCTTCCGGAACATACCTCTAGTCTTCAATCTTTGCAGTCTGATCGGCTTGCGACTAACTTCTTGTTAACACGTGATAATTCTACGAACCTGGTCATACGAATTGTGCCGGGGACGGTAGGTTTCACTTACTTAACGTTTAATGAAGGTGGCACAGTACCAATTGCATACAAAACACATTTGTACACATCAGCGGAAATGCAATTTTCGAATGTTGAATTTTTTTTGACTGCGGTCCAAGTGGCGATTCTGAAAGAAGGATCTCTGGGGCAGGGGAAACACATTCTTATGGTGTCGCCTATACCTGCTTTAGAATCAGTGACTAAGGCGAGTGTACCGAATTCTAAAGCTTTACATCCCCCTTGTTATGTTATGTTAATTTAATCTTATAAGGCGCACAGCTACCCAAGGGTTTCCCAGCGCCGCCCATCAGAACTGAGAGAAAGAAAAGAAAAAGGGAAATTAGATTCTATATATTAAACAGCCAGGTTTTTAAGCACTTGCGATAATTCTCATAAATGGTTTCAGTCGGAAGTGCCATAGGAAGAGAGTTCCACAAAGAGGGGCCAAGAAAGGAGATGGACCGACCGCCCATAAGTGACAGCCTGAGCCAATGAAGATCTCGGAGGGCGCCTGAGATGGAAGTTGTTTTAGGGACCTTACCGAGCAACCTAGCCGCCGCATTTTGAACTAGCTGTAACTTCCATACCACATCCTTATTGGCTCCAAGATACAGAATGGATACAATGGGCTGCTTCTATGACATCGGCTGATGTCACGTTTATTTTTGATCCCACATTGCAGACACAGTAGTTTTTACAGTCAATCAATCATGTGCTTGTTAAACGTGACTACTCACCCATGAGGAATTCAAGGTGGGGGTGAAGCTTCCCGTCCTATCAAGGAGGAGGTCTGTCGAAGAGCCAGGTTATGAGGTTCCTTGCGAAGATGAGGAGCGATGTTATCTATCTGAGGTGTAGCGAGAGTGTGTTCCAGGCTTTGGCCGCAAGGAAGGAGAAGGAGCGGCCTCCCGATCAAGTCTTTCTGGTGCGGGGACCCACAGCGTAGGAGAGCTGGACTGATCGTGGGGTTCTTTGGGGTGCGTGGAACTTGAGTCAGCTGTTTAGGTATGCTGGTCCGGTGTCGCGGAGGGCCTTGTGTGCTTGGGTGAGCATCTTGAAGGTGACTCTAGCCTCAATGGGGAGCCAGTGGAGTGTGCGCAGGTGCTGGGAGATTTGGCAGTGTCTTGGCAGATTGAGGACCAGTCTTGCGGCGGCGTTCTGGATGTTCTGTAGCTTGCATGTGAGGTTTTTGTTTATTCCGGAGTAGAGTGCGTTACCATAGTGGAGTCTGCTGGTGAACAGGGTATGAGTGACGGTCTTTCTGTGTTCGAGGGGGAGCCATTTGAAGGTCTTACGTAGGAGGCAGAGGGTGTGGAAGCAGGAGGACGCAATGGAGTTGATCTGGTGGCCCATCTTGAGCTCGGTGTCCAGGATGATTCCAGGGTTGTGTGCGTGGTCCATGGGGGTGGCCGGCTTCCGAGGGCGGGTGGCCACCAGGTGTTGTTCCAGGCATCGGGGTTTGGGCCCATGATGAGAACTTCTGTTTGTTGGTGTTCAGTTGTAGGCAGCTGTTTTTCATCTATTTGGCAGCGGCTTTCATGCCTTCTCGAAAGTTGCGTTTGGCGATGTTGGGTTCGTTGGATAGGGAGAGGATTAGTTGGGTGTCGTCTGCGTATGACAAAATGTTGAGTCCGTAGGTTCTGATGATGGGGGTGAGTGGAGTCATGTAGATGTTGAAGAGCCTAGGGCTAAGGGAGGATATCTGGGGTACTCCGCAGGTGGTTGGTGCAGGGTACGAGAGGAAAGGGGGAAGTCTGACCCGCTGCGTTCTGCCAGAGAAGAAGGAGTGGATCCAGTCGAGGGCCTTGTCCTGGATTCCTGGATCCCTGCGTGTAGTCTGTGTATTAGGCTGCGGTGCGAGACTGTGTCGAACGCCGCGGAGAGGTTGAGGAGGATGAGGGCTACTGTTTCTCCTTTGTCCAGTAGGGTGCGGATGTCGTCTGTTGTGGCAAGGAGAGCGGTTTCCGTACTGTGGGTTTTTCTGAAGCCGGATTGGGAAGAGCCGAGGATGTCGTGCTCTTCGATGAATGTGGCAAGTTGGCTGTTTTTGGCTTTCTCAATGACTTTCGCTGGGAACGGGAGCAGGGAGATGGGTCTGTAGTTTTTGAGGTCAGTGGGGTCAGCCAAGGGTTTCTTCAGGAGGGGGTTGATCTTGGCGTGTTTCCAGTCGTCGTGGTATGAGGCGATCGCCAGGGAGCGGTTGATGGTGTGGCAGAGCATAGGTGTGATGGTGTCGGCGGCTCTGTTGAAGATGTGGTGGGGACAGGGGTCCGTGGGGGCCCCAGAGTAGATGGACTTCATTGTCTTCAGTGTGTCTTCTGCGGTGAGGGCTGTCCAGTTGTCAATCGCTGGCTTGAGGGTGTCAGGGGTGGCAGGTGAGAGTTCCGTGTGTTGGTTGTTTTTGTCAAAGTTGTCGTAGATGCTCTTGATTTAGTGGTGGAAAAAGGTGCTGAGTTTGTCGCAGAGGTCTTGTGAGGGGGGATGTTCGTAGATTTGCTGGTGGTTTGGGCAAACTCCTTGATGATGTTGAAGAGTTCTTTGTTGTTGTGCGCATGTGTGGAGATTTTGTCTTCAGTATGAACATGTTCATCCTCCTCCATTGTCGTTGCTTCCCTTGGACCACTACAAATGTATCCTTTATACCGACGGCTCGGCACAAACGGCCATCAGGTCCAAACATGCTTATTTTTGGGTTGCGTTATTGTGGCTGGCTCGATTATAAATGGTGATTTTAAGTCTTCCACTCTGCATACACAAGCACTTGGTGACTGTACGGCGCAGTTGGCGGAAATGCGTGCTCTAGTTTTAGCTCTAGAATTCGCAGATCCTATTGTGAACACTCTTATTGTGTGCGATTCCTACTACTGTGTCCAGTCTTTTAATGACAATTTATTATTTTGGTCTCAGAATGATTATCAGACTCTAAAGGCAGCGCAATAAAGCATAAAATGCTTTGGGTGCGAGTGGCAGAACTTAAAGAACGTCTGTCTTGTTCCGTTGCAGCAGTTACAAGGTCCATGACTAAAATAGATAATGATATTCTGGCAGCCATAGCTGCTACTAAGGATGGAAAAGATTACTGGCGGGCGTCCCTTCTAAGTATTCCTATCATTTGTCACCCGAACAAGTCCTGTATGCTACAATACCTTTCGTTGGGGGATCGGCTGATTCCCAACATGGACCGCAGGCTTTCTTTCATCATAGCTGCACATGATGGCATGGCATCTGCACATGCCAGAGTTTCTGCAACTGTTTCTATTTACAGCAACGTTATTAGTGGCATGGTTTATATAGACAAACCCGTAATTATGTGCTCTCTTGTGAAATTTGTCAGCAAATTAAACCATCTACGCTTACACGTCTGCCACAAATACAGCTTTATATTTCAAATCAGCCATTTGGCTGTATTTATCTTGATCACTGCAGTCCCTTGACTTCTGATACTGCATATAAATACATTTTTGTTGCAGTGGCTTCGTGCACCAGATTCCTATGTGTTTCGCCACAACACAGTGCTAACGCACAAAATGTCATTAGAGGTTTGCGTGTCTTTGTCGGGACTCAATGGGGTCTTTGGGGTGCTGGTGCAGTTTTCATCTCCATATAGACCTAAGGGCAATTCTATTGTGGAGCGAATGAACCGTGACTTAAAGCAATCTTTGACAGCTAGAGTCTTAGGTACTGGCAGAAACTGGCTGATTCATTTGTATGGGGTTCAACATGCACTTAATATTCTCCCAAGAAGATCTCTGGGTGGGCGGACCCCATGCAAAATGCTCTTTGGCATTAAAATGTTTGTGCCAGACCTTGATGGTCGAGACATTTCGGCGGCTGCTGCAACGTTTGACGTAGATAACCACTCTTCCACTGAAACGGCAATGCTGATTCCAGTCGCCGGTTGGCTTCCTAAGATTGGAGATCTGGTACGGTAAGAGTTGGAGAACAAGAAAGAATTTGGTCCCTCTTATCGTGCACCGGTCCCAGTTCTTGGATTAAAGGGTACTCGTACAGTGAGTTTACCTCCTTTGCCTGGTCGCAAAGAAAATAGATACATTTCATTTGACAATGTCAAACTACACCGTATGGCTTATTCTGAATAGTGTGACTCCCAGCATTTCAAGCAATGCTATTTTTCTGAATCCGATGGCAACAGTTTCTTTGACTAGTGCCTACGTCGTGGAGGGAGAGATGGAAACAACGATTGACTTTCTGCCTGTTGTACCCTCATCTTCCTCCAATGCGGATGTCGAGTAAGCTTATCCTGCAGATGAGTCCCATGTAGAAGTACCTGACAGTCCTTTCCATCATCCGTCTGATGCTGCACAGCCTCCTTTAATGAGCTTGGGAGCAAGTGGTTATTATGTGGACTTAACAAGCTTCTTCTTATGATTCATCTTCTTCGTCTTTATCTGCACCCACTTCGCCGACGAGTGCCAGTCTTTTCATCTCCTGGTTCAAAAGACTTACCTGGTCCCGCCTTGGGCATACATCTGGCTGGTGCTCTTACTAATTTTCCTTTTCATGTGGATTGGATTTGTGATAGTGTTTTTCTTGCTAATCAATGGTCACTATTTGCTTGAACGCTCTGCTGTAATGTTGGTTGATGGAATTCTGGCTCTCCATACATCGTCCCATATCATGAAACGTGATCAAGCCCTCGTGAACATTTCTGCCTTCCCTGGTGCTGATGGCATCGTTTGGGATAAAGTTGCATTCGAGGTCCATGGCCCGACGGAGGTCCTCAAGATACCATGCATGTTTCGCGTTTCACTAGGAGATGTGGTAGCACAGGACATACATTCAGATGATTGGGAAATTGTGTCAACAACGTTTGGGACACTCCACACTGTCTTCAGTAAAACAACATCTGTCACTCTTGTCAAACAACATCAATTTGGCTGACTTTATACCGGGTCGTAAATCACCTAGATCAAAACGTTTTATCTATGAGGCTTAAAATTATTTATGGAAACTATTGCAGATGGAAGCAGCGTTCCGACTGCGCCAAATTGACAAAGCTAATTTGGAAATAGTTCTTACAGTTGTCGACAATAGCTTAAACACATTGTCATCCCGTATTTATACTCTTGATAATATTGTGTAATCTGTAATTGATATTGTTCAAAGTGATGTATCAGTATTGTACCATGGTCAAAATCAATTGCGATCTGTAATGCAGTTTGTATGGACATTGCAAACTCTCATAATGGGAAAAGTACCATGGGATTATTTGAATGCTTCTGCTTTTTTTTTGCCATTTAATTTAAAGGATAAACAAAGGTTCATGTCTATGAAAGACTTGACATACACCCTATTAGACATAGAACAATTAGAACATTTACCATTTTCTGTAGCAGAGACTGATTCAGCTGTGTGGTTAATCCATGGCTGTAGCGGCTCCTCCATTTGGGTGTGGGTGTGTTGCCCCACTGCTTTCTCGCAGTGCGAGAAGCAGAAACATAAAATGGTAAAACTACCATTTTATGTTTCTGCTTCTCGCACTGCGAGAAAGCATAAGTGCCTGGTTGGGGATGGGCGGGTGGGGGTCCTGCTCGATGGCAGGTGGGGAGTGGCTTGCCCACTGTTATGGGCCCTGACTGTTTGGGGCCCTTCCTTTTTTAGGTCTCGCCTGACCCAGCGCATGCGCTGGTCTGGCGAGACTTATTGAGAGGGCTCCAAAAAGTGCTACCAGGCCAGCCTAGAGCCACAGTGCATGTGCGCGGGCGCGCGCGCCACGCTTGACGTGATTACTTTCACTTTCGCGGCCGCTTTGATGTTTACCGCGATCACTTTCGCATGTAGTTCTTTCCCTCGTGTGCCTCTCCCCTCGTACCATGCTGCTCTTTCCTCATGTCTGTCTCCCTCAGCACTCTGTGTTGCTCTCTCGTGTGCTGCTTTTCCCTGCCTCCCCCAAATCGTCTGTCTCCTCAGCACTCTGTGTTGCTCTCTCGTGTGCTGCTTTTCCCTGCCTCCCCCAAATCCAGCTTTGTTTGTTTGATTCCCCCACTTGCTCCTCTTTTGAACATCCGATCCCCAATACCCGTGAACCTATTTTTAAAAATATTTTTTTAATTGGGTGCACGGCAGCTAGCACATGCGCTCTTGCTTGTCTTCTTTCATTTCTGGAGGAGGAATCTGCTCGACACATTCTTAGGCCCGGCGCTGAGCTGCTTGTGAGGTGCGTGACCCAGGCAACGGGCAAACATTAGCCCGGGCTTCTCTGCTCCACCTCAGCATTAACCAGACATTTTGCCGTGGTCCCAAGACGTCGTATCCTAAAGTAATTGTTTCCCGGATAAACACCTATTTAAATAATCCCGGAACTAATTCTAGCCTATGTAGAAGTAAGCTACACCATAGTTCTGCTCGCATCTCCAACTGTAACACCACAGCAGACTTCTCTTACTCAGTAGCAGCCCTCCCTCCACAAGGTCTTAGATGGGGGGAACCGTCACTCAGGTTCACCTAGATCTCAGTAGCCATTCACATAATTGCTCATAATTGTCTTCACATCTATCTGACAAAAGGTACATTGTTCGAACAGCAGTAAACATACTCTGGCTCGGAACTTTAAGTGGGCCGGGTCCTGCCAGCTGTTGAGACGCTCGAGCTCTCTATATTTTCCCTTCCCATTCAGGGTGAAAAAAAAATCTTTACTCGGCAGCGGTTCAACCCTTCCCTGCCTTTGATGTAACTTCAAACAGACTCGCTATAGTTATTTAACAGCCTCGTCATTTCCGAACTGAAGCATTTTCAATATTCTATGCAGGGGAGCCATAGGTGTTGCTTCTTTATCTTATGCAGTTAACATACATTGGCAAAGCCAATAGTCCTGGCTTGTTGTTGGTGTAATGTTACCTCTTGTCAGGGCTTTAAGTGGGACGGGTCTCACCGGTGCTGAGCACCTGCAGTTTTTTAAAAGGGGCATCGAAACGGGGCTCTATTGGGCTCTGTTTCGTGCCCTGGCACAGGCGGTCCGTTTTTTCCCGGACTGCAGTGACAGCAGGCACATTGATGTGCGTGTCTGCTCACTTCTCACTAGCGGACAAGTTACGGCATTAGGTCATGCCAGGTGAGCCTGGTAGGGGAAGGGAAATCCTTTAAAGAGTAAAACTTTTTCTATGGTTTTCCCTTTTCTTTTTGAAACTCAGGAGCAGCAACATTGTCGTGGTGTCACCAGGGCTTTAAGTGGAAGCTTTTTCAATATTATATACAAGCCATAGTTGCTGCCTATTTATCTTACGCAGCCAACAACCGTTGACAAAGCCAATAGTCCTGACATGTTGTAGGTATGATGTTACTTGTTGTATTATACATCTGGATGCAATAACAGAAACAGCCAAATACAAGTGGGGCAGCACACTATGCTATGCACAGATTTTTAGCTTACATGTTTTAAGCCATGGCCTTGATTACATTGGCCACGCCCCTTTGAGAGACTCCCCAGTTTTTTTATCCTACTTAATGAGCCGCTTGTCGTGTTAAATATTCAGGATGCAATGACAGAAGCAGCAAAATACCCGTCCGGCGGCAGGCACACTATGCTAAGCACGTTTTTAGCTTACATGTTTTTAAGCCACGTCCCTTTGAGAGTCCATAAGGTTCTACAGGGCAGGTTCCTTAAGTACTTGTGGAAGCTGTTTCTTCCAGATCATCTAGCTAGAATCTTTCGATCTACGAACCACAGCTTGCTCTCAATTCAGTCATACCACCTCAAGAAGTTTGGTGGCAGGACCCTACACATAAACACCAGGATCATCCCATGGGAGCTCACTCCCAGTGCATCTTTGACCGGAAAATTACTTACTAAAACTCATAAAAACCCTGTTTTTTTGTGAAACCCATTGTTCACTTCCATGCAGGTGGCCACTTGTGTTTACTAAGGCTTGGATTGTTTGGATGCCTAAAAACCAGCAACTACACTTGTGGCGCTTCCGATTCTCAAGAATTTTACAACTTCACTATCGTCTATTCATTATAATTGCTGATTTATACTGATGTCATCTGTTAGTAGTGCTCTGAGGCTACATTAGGTAGGGTGTAGCGCTGTATTCCCCCCCCCAAATAAATTTATTAAGATGATAGATAAACTTACTTTGCTGTGAAAGGGGGACACAAAGACCTGTTTGACATTTCCATACTTCCCTAAGAATTCCCCAATGGATGAATCACCCTAAAAATTGCACCAGTACCAATGCCTAGAAATGTTTATGTGAAACAAGCATACAGTAATCATAAACGTTTTGCTTTTTCCTTGTAACTTTAATGATGAACTTGATGTCAACTTGCAGTCATTGAGACATTTGATGAATGCTATTCTTATATATTGCTGCCCCCACCAATGGCCCAACTTTTCTGGGGTTTCCATCTTTTGATTTCTCACGATTTCCTGTTTTGGCTCCAATCCCCAGAATGGCACTATTACTTGTGAGTACATCTCGTTCAAGTTTGGTGAAGCCCTGTGCATCTTTTTTTATGTTGACTGTCTGTGAAGTGTGTCTTGTCCTGTTGTGTTTTTTTTTTTGTGTTATGTCTGATTTAGGGCCTTCCCTAGTACTCAGAACGGTCAGTTGTCATTGTCTCCCGTAACTTTCTAGAGTATATAATTGCATCCTGTTATGTAACTCGCTCCTCCTTCCATTCTGTGCTTTCTGCTTCTGCCCACTCAAGTAGTTTGCCCTTCTAACAGGCAATCCTAGTTGCACCGGCTGTTCTCCAAGATATGGCTAATCTTTTTTGTCAAGTATCAAAAAGGGTGGGACCAGGTAGTTTGCACAGGAGTCTTTTTGAAAAATACATTTTGGTTCCCTGAACAGCTACTTTCGGGCAATAGCTTGTTCCCCACTGACATACTAGTAACTGGTAGCATCATCATTGGGTCTTCCCTCTACCAGGAGGGCATTTCTCAAAGCAAAACGACAGTAGGGTATCCGTAACAAGTAGGTAGTGATCTAAAATTACCTCCTGTCGCAATGCAACAGGAATTTCTTAAAACATAGGCAGGGATAAGGTTTAAAAAGAGAGGACATGTCTAGGGAAATATAAGGTTCTCACATCAACATACTTATAAGGTCAAAATGTTTCAGCCTACCTGCGCCCATACAGGTCGATGGCTTTCATCAGGACCATTAGATTGTATGGGTCCCTTTTCTGAGCCAGTCGGGACACTATCCCCTGGCTTGGAATGTATCAGGTATGTTCAATCTGTGAGTGTTGGAGAAAACACTGTTCTCCTCTAGAAAGAGAACAAGCATTGACATAGCCAATAGGTCTCGCCTTTGGGACCTTATAAGTGCTTAGCCATGCAACAGTTGATGTTGTTGCACAAAGGATATTGTGCTGCATAACTAAATACTTATAAGGTCCCAAAAGCGAGACCTATTGGCTATGCCAATGCTTGTTCCTATTTAGGCTGCATGCAGCCTACATAGAGAAAGTGGCCTCCCTACAGGCGCCCGGCTGGGCACCGTCTGCACCAATCACAATGCTGCCATTGCAGCATTATGATTGGCTTGGGGAGGGGAGGAAGGAAGCCTGCTTCCTGACGTGGGACCCGGCCAGGAGCAGCAGGAGCTGATGCCTCGGCACGTGACCCAGGAGAAGGTAAGTTTTTATTTGAATTACCATCCCAGAACGCTTCCCTCTGGCGCGACCCACCCATCATGTCGGCAGCGACTGGTCTTAAGTGTCTTCTCTATAAACATTGTTCTGCTTAGTAATTCAAATACATCTTGGGCTCGAAGGTTCTGACAGACCAGTATGTTTTCAGTTTTTTTGTCAGTAAGATCATTGGTGGTGTGGGTATGGTTAATATTTTGTGTTTGTGTTTGGTTGTGTGTTGTAACGGTTAATATTGTTTGTTCTGTGTAGTCGGAGATCTACACCAATTCCGGTGTGCCACACCTGAACACTTGGCACGTGCACTGTGTTAGGCCCTTGGTCATTACGCCAGCAGTATCCCTCTCCAGGCCTGTGAAGTGCCCTCAGTTTGCCCTCTGCCATTCACAAGCTTGTACTCTACCCTTCCTGTTGCATATCAACACTCTCAAGATCTGTGCTGCATCCTCAGTATGTCCTCATTTATTTAGAGGATTTATAGAGTGCTATGTTGGCCCTTAGGTTACTTCAGAGTGCTAGGTGACACACAATGCAACAGAGATGACGCATCAGCGTCAGACAAGTCTCGCAAAGGTAAGAACATAAAGTGCGTTCATTGACCCTTTCAGCGCGGTGCTCTATCTTTGTGATTCTCCATTTTGTGTCTTTGCTGACATGCAGAGGCAAGTGTGTTTGCCACTAAAGTACTGGCCAGTGGCAACTGGCATTTACACCCCTCCCTCACACACCACCAGCTCCAGGAACCCGCTAGAAGTGACAACTGGCTGTTTGTGAATCCTCACACCCTCGGTCGGGAAACCTGGAGTCAGGGAGAGGTGAGAGGAGCAGATGGTGCCCAGGGTCACACCAGAGGCGCGAGGCCACTAGGGTCATGGTGTGGGGCATATAAAGTGAGGGAAGTTGCACCAAGATGACATGCAGTGTAGAAGCCCTCACTGGGCCATGGGAGGGGGTCATGAAAATGTTCAGAAAGGGCCTGGGGCAGTGAGGAATATCAACAGAGGAATGGACACAACAGTGAATTGTTGGCAAAACTAAACTAAACGAGGCTGGCAGCCTCGTCGGTCAGCAGGCTTCTTCCGAGCCCTTAAAGCTATTTGAGGGTCTTGATGTCCTGTTGCTTTAAGGTAGACAATTAGACTTTTTACAAACAATTCAAGCGTTGGGATTTCCTATTCACCTGAACTTAGTTTCTGATCGTAAAGCGGTGGTGTGCTGGTGAACATAACAATTAGTAATAATTTTCGTTATCAGGGATGCTCGGTTTCTTTGCCACGTCCTCACCCTCTGCCACATACCTTCTCTCTCACACATTCCCACACCTAATAAATCTTCTTCAGCTCTTTTGCCACATTCCCTTTTTCCGCCCCTCGCCTATCCTTGTTCGCTGTCACTCCTTCTATGTGTGTTTATAGCACCTTCCCCACCGCATTCTTCTTTCCAACTTCAGGACAATACCACTCCCTGCTCTCTTTATTAGTGCAACCCCCTTCTCTCTCTCTCTCCACCTCTGCACCTTTCCCCTCTTTTTACTTCCTTTATCTCTCCCTTCCGTCAGTCTGCCATTCCGCCTCTATCCTCCTGTTTCTCTCTTTGTTTTTGGCAATTTTTTGTCTAAATCCCAGTCTCTCCTGTCTCCCATTTCTATCGGTGTATTTTCTCTGTCTGCCTGATATTGTCTCAATCTAATTCTCTCTCCCTCTCTTGTTTTTCTTTCCACTCTCTCTGCTTTGTCCTGTCGTAATTTTGTCTGATTACTATCGACCTGGTCCTCTGCCATAATCACTTTGACTTCTCTCATCTCACTTTGTTTTCATTTTGCGCCCCTTCAGTTTTAGTTGTAGTTGTTACATCTCAGCTCATCCCCAGCAGAGTGAGTTCTGAGGGAAGGGTTGAATATAAAGGAAAACACAATTGTGTCAACAGCTGGTGGCGGTGAGGCTAAACCAGTCTTTATTTGGCCAGCTGAGCTTTAGGGGGGGCTTGGGTGGGGGGGTCATTGTTTCTCCTCTGCTAGGTGTGAAGGGAGGAAGGTGCATGAGAGACACACCAGTAATGTGAAGTACGTCACCACTGTTTTTGAGGGAGCCCCCTGAGCTAAGTGTCTGCAAGAAGAGTTTGTGTTTTCTCTCGGCTGCTACTCGACGTGTTTATCTGTTGGTCCCCCAATTCACTCTGCCCCAAAAGCAGTCAATAAGTGGAGTGTTTTCCCCATGTCCCTTAAAGCGGGCCAGCTCTGTTTGTGTACCTTTAATTCCAGGAAGTGCAACATTACTACTTAAAGCTGTTAATTCTGAGGCCACGTGCATGTCTTCCCTGGCCCTTGTGGTGGATTCTTGAAATTGTTATTTATGAATTTTATAATATCTATGTAATACAAGTGTATGAATGTGTAAATACTTTATAAATATGTGGTTTAACTTCATGCACACCTCACTATTCATTGACAAGATTCGTGGCTCGAAAGTTGCACTGTAATAGGTTATTGAACAAACTGCTTTATCATGAGTAAAATAAGTATGATATTACACCGTCTTCTGTTTGCAAAATCTTTTATCCAATGTATGTACCAAACAGGGAAAGAAAAATATAAAGGCAATATTCATAATAAATCTCAGAATAGTTTCATTACGTCAGGTTTTTATGTCCCTGATAAAATGTATTTACCCTTGCGGCCATTTTAGAATATTTAGTTTAGGACGTTTCCTGTACTGCAAGAGTCCCCTTATAGTGGACATTGGCTAGTCAGTGATAGTGCAGCCTGCTACTTAAGTAATCAATTTAGGAGTTTGGGTGGCGCCGTGGAACTGACACTTCCTGATTGGAAGATCACCTGTAATCAATCCTAACATTTAATTGTGCTTTCACTATAGTCATGGTCTGTATTCTGGACATCCTGCTATGCAATGGTGTCACCTAATGCTTGTTTCCGGTCCAGGGATGACCTGGCTTTGTAGTTCGGGCTGGACTGTTCCCATGAGGCACAGGGTCAAGACTGATTTGCATATGGCCAGGTCTAAACTGGGGTGGCATGGTGAGTAAAAGAATGATGGATTTAACCCAGATCTCTTGACTGGGGGTGAATGTTTTGATTTGTTCTGCATTCCGTCCATCAGTTGTGTGTCTTTTGCTTTCTGTCACCTAAAACAGATTCAGAATGTTGTAGTGAAGTCACTGCTGCACTTTTTTTTTAAATGACGTTTCTTGCATGAAAACAGAAAATTAATTTAAGGAAATAGTGTCATTATATTGATGTACAGCACTGCACAGTCAATGAATGTATTTGTTGTGTAGTTAAAACCATTACAAGTGTATCAGTGCCTTCAAAGACAATATGTGCAAATGATTAAATCAGCATACGCAAAGATAGTCCTCTATAGCGCATAAAAATTGGCAATTTCTTAAATGATAAATAATTCTATCGTATCGCTTTATTGACCTTCCTGTTTCCTCAAATTTACTTGAAAATGCACCATTTATCCACTCTTTTTTCAAATTTTTCTCAGGGGGGAACCCCCCCCGAAACCCTGTAGGTTGTTCGGGCTCGCTCATTACGCTCACTCGTCGCAGTGCAGTACGGCAAAAGTTTTGCGCCTTACCACTTTCAAATGTCACCAGCTGCCACTGATCCATGGCATTATTTCTCTGCCATTTTCGCTGTTTCAGTTCAAATCTTGCATGAAACAGCATTTATTTATGAATTGTGGTCCTTGTCTTTCACCTACAGATGTCTGCGGAGGATAAGGAAGTTTTCCTAACAGGGGAGGAGTGTGATTCCTCTGTAGGACATTCCCTAGTTTGCAAACAAGTTGAATTGCACGGCGCTTGTAACGTTTCTGCCCCTAATCTGGCTTGTTTTTTAAAAGGTATGCCCGTTGCAGTGATTATTTCCGCGCCTACATTGTTTTCAAATGGCAGTTATCTTACTTTGAATAACCACAACTGCTGTGGCTTACGGGCCGGCATTCGGTATATAGTAACAGTTTCACAACGTGTTACTTGTTGCAGCACTGTCCTTTTTCCACCCCCGCATGGGATTTTAGATAGTTCACTTTGGCCTTCCATTCCCACTTTGAAAACAGATCTCAATAAACTAAGCAGACTCAAAGCACTATTGTTTCAACAAGAAGTGGCTCTTACATCAGCGCGAGAGATCTTCGAATTACAAGTGGCGAGAACCGCAGCTGAGATACACTCACTGCTGAATACCAATCTCCCACTTCATTCTAGAGAATTGACACACCAAATATTTAATGCGTCTGATACTGAAGGCCTCGGACATGTTTTTAAACTTGTGAGATCTGGCCTTATGAACTCTTTCCAAATGATTTTTGGAGTAATACCGGCCTTTAACCATTCTATTTTTTCCAGCGCCTTTGGAGGTTTTACCCTTAATGCTAGGGCTGGCGGGTGGCATGCTGGTGCTTCTGCTCCTGTTACGCAGTGGCTGCCCATCTTGTGGTACTGCACAGACAAGGCCAATTGCAACTGTACCGTGACTGAATGCAACAACATTTTGGATGCTTGCCATTGACGACGCTTGGCATAAGTTGTGGACTAACTTCACTTGCATGCAACCTATGTTCTACTGTTGGAGGAGCCCTTTCTATTGGGCATTGGATTTATGTCTCTCCAATGCGTCTGGCACAGACCCGGATTATGATCTGTTGGTGGGTCCATTACTTGCCCATGACCAGGCCTGTTCCGGGGATGGCCGTTTGATGCCTGCAGCTGCACTTGGAGTGTTGGCTGAATGTAATACCTGTGCGGCTGCACAGAGCCTCTTGCAACGGAGTTTCATCGAATATCACACAAGTTGCCCGAATATGCTCATGGAAGCATCGGATTCCAAGGAACACGTGTGATGCTTCGAACTGCTTAACTGGATGGCATCCCTTTTTGCTACGAACGATAGGGATTACTTTTTGGAACAAATTGCATTCTTAAGTTCACGGAATTTGATGGATTAATTTAAGTTCGGCTTCAATCTCATTTTAGACAAAAAGTTGTTTTTAAAAAAAACAAAAAAACTTCTGGATTGTTCTTTTTACAAGAATTTTCTGACTCTGCTTATCTTTGAACTCTGTCTCTTTTACCTATATGCTACGACCTGGCCAAGGGGAGGGTGTCGTATGGCCATAGGGACATTGTCGACATCGCTAAGTTAGCATGAGCTCTGCTGTCATGATGCCGCTTTATTTTTGCAAGACTCTATTTATGCCTTTCACATGAGAACCGTCTGCTTTGTACGTTATCTGTCTGTTCCTGGAGTTTAGTCTGAACACGGTGAGCAAGCACCTAGACAAAACATTTTAACACAGTTGCGGCTGCTGAAGACTCGTACTTTGATATTATGGGACAGCATGTTTGGTTAACACACACCTGGAGAGGGACCTTTCCAGGGAGAAGAGCCATGCTGTTCGTATGATGTAGATATACCATCTAGGCACTAAGGTACGGGGTCTGCTGACAAAGCCCAGAGATGTTCTATCATATAATAATACTTCTTCTTGCCAAGGGGAGGGTGGTTAGGCCTTATAGCCCCTTATCCACTGTCTTTATAAAATGACAACTCCCTTTATGATATATGGACTTGCTACAATGCTAACTGTGTTGAGTATATGCATTTTGCTGTTGGTAGTGGCACGTATACTGCGTTATAGAGCACGATAGTTAAAATAAACATTTTTTTTTTGGTCCTCCTATGCCACCAAGGTTCTATATGCGCGATCAATAGGTGAGCAAGCGATATGCTGCCTCAGTACATGCCAACTGGAAGGGACAGAACATGGAGCGAGGACCTCGTCCCGCAGCGATAGAGCTTGACATACCTGTGATCACCATAGTGTAACCTTAAGAGGGAATTTGGAAATCCGCCAGAATACTGAAAGAAGTATCAAAGCACTGCTTATACCCAGAAATGGGATAGATGACTTAATCATTGGACCTGGGGAGAAAAAAAAAAAAAAAAAACCCAGTCTCTCAATGATCCCATTTCAAGAGGCGCCAAAAAGATCTTTTATCAGGATTCCCTATTCTGGCCAAGTCCAGCTTGGAGACCTGCAGGGCAGAAGCAAACCATTCATTGACAGAAGGGGTGAAGAGTCCTTCCACTTCTTGCATATCTCCCTTCTAGCAAGTAGTATAGCGTAGAAGACTAACTTTTTCGCCAATGTGGAAACCCCCTCTAAGATTCCGAAAATCACTAACTGAGGATCTAATATTATGTTGAAGTCTACTGAGGACGACAGAATCTTGCAAATAGCTTCCCAAAACTGCGACAAAAGAGGGCACTCATAAAACATGTGGATATCCGAGGCAGCCAAGAGTCCACATCTAGCACACACCACCATATTCCCCTGAGTAAATTTAGAAAGTCGAAGGGGAGAGTAGTAAGCTCTGTGAATAGTATAAAGGTGGTTCCTGCGCAACCGCGCCGGTTTCACAACATCCCACATCATTCTACATGATGTACTCCATAGCTCTTGCAAGTTGGTATTGCTTATATCTGGCCCCCAAAGCTCATCTGGTAACAAGAATACCCCATCCATCTCCTCCAAGATCAAATTATACCAAGACAAAATCTCCTTCTTAGCAGGGGGTTTGTCAATCAACAAAGTTTTAAGGGTACTATAACCACCTAGTGGGAACTTGCTTCTCCGAGAGGGCCGTGCAGTATAAGATCGAGACCAGCTGGACATCTGCAGATATTTTAGCCTAGCTAGGCCAGGGCCAATCCTCCTACTCAAACACTCCCAGGAAAGCAATTCCCCCTCAACAAATAGGTCTCCCCAAACCTCCATCCCTGCCTCTCTGATGGGTATTGCAAGTGAATCACACAACCAGGGCGGATTATCGGGCAGATCCCATAAGGGAGTCCTACAGCCATAATACCCTATTTTAATAGCTTTTAGAACCTGGGCCCAAGTCCTTGCCATCCCCAATAGAATCTTCAAATTATTATTTTTTTTTAACTTGGGATCTCCAAATTTCAAAAGGAATCCAAACTGGCTAACCCCCTCTCCACTAAGCAAAGTGGTGTATAGCTTTCCCACCCCATACTCTAATGGTTTCTTTAACAGCATCCTGGCATGAGATAACTGGAACGCCCAGGCATACACCTGGATGTCCGGAGCAGCCAACCCCCCCTTTTCCCTACGCCTCCTTATCTTTTTCCACGAGATTCTTGGAAGATGTTTATTCCAAATGAATGTGTTAATCTCAGCCTGAAATGCTTTAGTAGAAATTGGATCAAAATACAGGGGGATAGTGTTAAAGAGAAAAGAAAGCTTTGGTAGGACGGACATCTTGACCAAATTAGCCCTTCCTAATAACGACAGTGGAAGATGGGACCAGGACTGAAGTAACTTACGGCAGTCCTTAACTATCTTGGAAAAATTGGTATTGACAATCTGGTCTATATCTTCTACAATATGAAGGCCCAGATATCTCAACTTCTTTCCTGGCCGAATGCCAGCAATACACAGACTCTGGTCCATACCCCAGGTCATCATCTCGGATTTTGTGGCATTAATCTCATACCCAGATACTTCCCCAAATGCCGAGGCTAGCTTGAATATTTCCGGGAGAGCCATATGGGCGTCAGATGTAAAAATGAGGATGTCATCAGCGTACAGGGCCACTTTTCTCTCCCAACCCCTGTACGCAAACGCCTTGATATTAACATTGTCCCTCAGACTTTGGGCAAAAGGTTCAGCGTATAGATCAAATAGAAGCGGGGAGAGGGGGCAGCCCTGCCGTGTACCCCTCGAGATGTTAAAAGGATCAGATAAATTGCCATTGACCAGTACGCAAGCACTTGGGTTCTGATATAAAAGACCAATTGCCTGGCGAAACCCTGCTCCCACCCTGAACTTCGCCAGGGCCTCCGACAGATACAACCAATTGACTCTGTCAAAGGCCTTGGCGGCGTCCAAGGTAAGGAAGGACCGCCAGGGGGAGAGACTCCAAAACTGCCAAATCTATAGCCCCAATTAAGTCAAAGGTTAATTCATATAGCTGCCGCCCCTTGACGAACCCCTTCTGATCAGGGTGTAAAATGATTGGGGCAACAAGAGCTAATCTATTGGCCAGAATTGAAGCAAATATTTTATAGTCTACGTTCAGTATGGAGATAGGCCTATATGAGCCACATGCCGTGGGTGTTTTCCCCGGTTTTAAAATTACTGTAATAGATGCACTGTCCCATGACATCGAAGGACAACCACCATCCAGTAGAATATTATTAAATAGTAGAACCAGGAAGGAGACAAGTTCCCGCTCCAGTATTTTGTATATTTCGGCCGGTAGGCCATCTGTACCAGACGCCTTCCCCTTTTTGGCATTATGTATGGCCTTAATAACTTCCTCCTCCGAGATTTCACCATCTAGCATCTCGCTTTGCTCAGCAGAAAGTGCTGGAAGGGTGATCTTGCTGAGTCAATCTTTAATGGTGACTAAGCTGATGTTCTTGTCTTCACAATAGATATTTTGAAAAAATTCTCTAAAGGCAGATCTAATATCGTCATCTCGGGAGAGTGGGGAGCCATTGACATTAATCACCTCGATGTTATTCCGGACTTGGTCCGTTTTGGTTTTCCATGCCAATAGCTTCCCCGCTCCTTCTCCATACTGAAAGTGTGCAAGTTTGCTGGCCTCCCACCTTTCTTGAATCCGCTGATTTAGAATCGAAGCTAGATGGCCCTTTAAGGAAAGTAATCTCTCAGACAAAGAAGAGCGGACCGCTTCTGTATTATAATCAGCGACTAGATCTAATTGGGTCTGGATCTTAGCAATATTTGCTTCCACTGATGTCACGGCTTCCCTATATTCCCTCCTCCTGTACGCCGTTTTATTTGTAATGAGGCCTCTCAAAAATGCTTTCAGAGAGTCCCACACCATTCCGATGCCTGCCGATCCTACATTTATCCTTAAAAAATGGCTCACCTCAGACTTAAGAAAGAGAACATCGTCTGGGTGGGAGAGTAAGGAACGATCAAAAGACCAACTCCTGGCCAGCACCCTTAGCATTGATATAAGTTCCAAAACTACGGCAGAGTGGTCAGATAGATGTATTGGGAGGTATTTAATGTCTTTAACAAGATCCTCTAAGGAATGGCTAATTAGTACAAAGTCTATTCTAGACTGATGGCGGTATTTATAGTTTCTATAAGAGACACCCTGCTGTTCACCTGCCCTTAACCTCCAGATGTCTACATATCCATACTGCTTCATTGCGTTTAGCGAAAAGGACCTTGATTTGGATGGAATTCGAGATCGACTATTATGAGATTTATCCAGAGTGGGGTTTAGGACAATATTAAAGTCACCTGCAAAAATTACAGGCTCTGGAAAAGACAAAAGGTGAGAGAAAATTACCTCCAAGGATGACGGATCGTCCTGATTAGGACCATAGTACCCCACAAAAGTAAACTGAGTACCCAAGATGGAGAGAGAAGCAATAACCCATCTACCTACAGGGTCAACCTTGAAATCTAACAACCTAGCCCTGAGATGTTTTTTGAAAATAAGCGATACCCCTCTACAGGTCAAAGACTGGGAAGTAGAAATTGCAAAGTCGATCCACTTATTCCCTTTAACTAACGCATCCATTTCATCCTGGATCAAATGCGTCTCTTGCAGTATAATGACCTGTGCCTCTGAGTCTCTAAGGTATTGTAGTATTTTCCTAGCCCTAGCTTTGGTACGTAGACCGTTCACGTTCCAAGATATTATCTTTAGACTAACCATAGCCATAAGAACTTGTCCTGATGACTGACCCTAACACCACCAAACCTTGCGTGGGGGCCGAGGACCTCATTTGTCTGACCTGACCTTATATCAAACAGCAGCATATCTAAGGTTGTCATACTCCGAGCAAAGTACAATAGAACGCTAAGTTGGCACATGAGGGATTTTATATAACATTTTACCCTGTGACCCTCCCAACCCCCCTTCCACCCCCCTCCCTCCCTCCCATGGAGAACCCTTGGTGTATCTAACCGGATCAAGTCCAGCAGATGGCACCCCCATCTCAAGCTCCCGTGCCCCCCCCCCCGATCCCTGAGCCGAGTTTCCCTCCAAAGTGACCAAAGTGATCAAAGTAACCGTTTATGTTAACGCAAGATGAGTGTGCAAACGAAAGTGTATGAAAAGTATATGCAAAAGAAAAAAGGAAAAAAGAAGAGAAAGGGATCATAGACATATATGTATATCTATTTCATCGCTACTCTATTCCCCCTTTTTCCACCCTTTTTTTCTTCGCTTTTTATATATATTTTTTTATTTTTATTTAGCGAAAATTTTTATTTTCTTTTTTTTCAATACCTGCAATTATGCTATTATACCTAGCACTCAGAATCCTTCCTTCCTTGATCTGTAAGTTACAGGGCATATATTTTAACCCGCTGTCTTATTGCCCAAATCTAAAAGGAGCTCGTCAGCAGCTTGCACTGTCCTAATATTAAACATCTTATTATTGAACATCACTTTCAAGGCGGCAGGAAACACCAACTGAGCAGTTGCTCCCAACTTTCTAAATGCATCAAGCCGCCTGCCAAACTCCCACTGTTTCTCTAACGTAACTCTAGAGAGATCAGACCTAATAAGAAAAGTAAATCCCTTTCCAGGAAGAGATTTTTGTTTTAGGGCTAAGTTGAGAATCTGCTCTTTAAGGGCGTAGGTATGGAAATTGACAAGGATTTTGCGGGGCTTAGATCTTTGTTGGTTTCTCCTAAACGGATCTCTATGGACCCTTTGAATGTCGATGGTCAGTTCCTCTGAAGTTTGATCTAGACACAACGACTCCTTCAGTAATTGCAACACATAAGTTTTGACATCAAAACCTTCGGAGCCCTCCGGTACATTAAGTATGCGGATATTAGATCTTCTGGCATTGTTCTCTAACACCTCCATCCTGTCTAATAGGGCCTGATCCTCGTTCCGCAACTTAACAATGTCCTCCTCAGCTTTATCTAAATGCATAGACATCACAGCGACCGTCTCTTCTAACTCTCCCGTCCTGGAGGTTAGCCCATCGATCTTTTTGTCTAGAGATTCACAATGGTTACGGATGTCGATCTGATTGGCAGAAGATTCTTCAAACCCTTTTTTAATATCTCGGGATAGGGACAAAAACATTGCCAGTAAGGAGGCCGCAGAGATTGTGCCCTCTGTATCAGGGTTAGATATACAAGCTTGCTGCTGGTCCAGATGGAGGGGATCTTCCATCCCCTCCCTACTTAACTTTGTGCCATCAGATTCCAATTGAGTTACCAGGTTGGGGGTAACAAAAACCCCTACTCCTACCCCTGCTCCTGGTAGATCATGCTTTCCACTCCCCGGGGGTTCGCGTACTGATGGACCGGACAAGCCACTGGACAATAGGTCTCCCTTGGATGGAACCAACTCCACCTCAGAGGAAACATTCACAGAAGTGAGTAAAAACCCCGAATCTCCTCCGAAAGGGCCACAAGAGGCAGGGACGGAATCTGAAATTGGAACATCCATGACGCCCAGGATGTCTGGAACAGGCAGATCTGCAGCCCCTGAATCCATTACTGACAGGGGGGCAAACATGTCCTGCGCGTCTTTCAAACAGAGCACCTGTGGTATTACTTTAAAGTAGGAGCGCAGGGACGGAGTTATCTTAGTGCCCAGATACGCATTCAAATCCCTTTTCAGTTTAGCTTTACATCTGGCCCCGTTAGATCTTATGCCCTTTGACTTTACTTCTGCAGACAAATAACATGAGGCTTTCTTACCTTCAAGGGGTGTAGATCCATTTTCCACCAGTTTAACCAATTTTACCTCACATGGAGCAGTAGGGGCAGGCTCCTTCCATAGTGCCTTTGTAGGCACCCTGCCTCTTCTACGAGCACCTCTGCCCTTATTTTTGGGTGACCGCTGGTGTGGCTGCAAACACTCCTCTGTGGACTCCTCCAAGACCCCCTCCACACAGCTTCACGTGTGCTTCGTGCCCGCAGGACACTCAACAGCCACTTTGCCCTCCACTGCTCCTCGAGAAACAAACTCGGGCTTTTGAGCCTGGGACTTAGCTGAAGTGCTACATACAGTAAGCGCCAGACAGCGTGCCTTCCTCCCCCGTCGCAGCTCCAGGGCGGCCACGGACCACAGCCTCAGAACGGCCGGCACTTCGGTGTGTATTCCTCTGTACTTAGAGCCTTGCTTAGAGCCAATGGTGCTCACAACACCCCTGCCGCCTCCACCACCGAGGATGCATGATTCGCCGCCTGAAGCTCCCGTCATGGAGAGGGAGGACAGACAGCCCGCGTCGAGCTATGCCGAACGCCAGGTACGTGAGAGGAATACTCCATTTTCCTTTCTTCGTTTTTAGAAATCCAAAACTTTGGTCAACGAAAAAGTATAAACATCAGCTTATAGAGAGATTCTTACTACGCGGAAGCTATTCACATTTCTCGGGCTTCAGGCATCTAGGCGGAGAACAACGGGAGCTTAATCCCGGAGCACCGCAGCAAGTCAGCCGACTGCCGCCATGTTCTCAACATTTTAAACAATACTCGTGTCTCAGACAATTCTTATTGTGGACAAGTACAAATGAGTGTATGCAAACAGAAAGTGGTATAAAGGAATAAATATGGAGATTACTTTTGTATAGAGCACACTTAGTTACTCTATCTCTAGTTTATTAATCTAGAAAGATTTTATCAAAACATTTTAACATTTCTGCATCAAGAATGACATAGAATCAAAAAGGGAACAACAACACAAAAATACAAATATACACATAAATTGTACATACGCAAATTCCTAACATACAAAAGAACACAAGCAACTTATACATACAAGCTAACCCCTAGAAAAGCACAAATAATTTCTACTAGTGTCCTCCAAATAATTTAGGACAGACCACTGGGAGACACGCTGACCGGCGTCTTTGGGAGTATCGAGCATTGGTGCAGGACCCTGACAACTAGTCGGATTTTTCCTAAAGTTGTGGACCAGACTAAAAGATGAGACGAAAGTTTTCTACACGTAGCAATATAAGGAGGGATTTTGCTTGCGAGGAAGGCCCGTTGTATTTAATGGGTCTCCGGGGACCCGGATGACTCCATTATACAAGCGCCCGGATGTCCACCGTCCTAACTGTGTGTACAGTTATTGCATTAACCCTGTCCTGAGGAGGCCGAGGAAAGTGTATGGCCGAAACGCGATTGCGTAGACCTTTTTCTGAAGGAGGAGTTACAGAAATTAAGCAAAGTTTGGAGACTCATTGTCAAGTACGCTGAGAATGTTCGACACTAACTGATTGAGTCGCAGCATACCTTTTGGACTATCTCCCAGTGGTCTGTCCTAAATTATTTGGAGGACACTAGTAGAAATTATTTGTGCTTTTCTATTCTATTTATTCCTTTATACCACTTTCTGTTTGCATATAATTGTTCCATACCCCAGGTATATATAGGGTCAATTGGGTATAACCCTGTTGTTTGCTAGAAGTACGAATGAGTGAGCAAAAGGGCATGTCTTGTTACCGCGATTCCTGAGAGAGTCAGGAGAGTTGTATTATGGGGTGTCAAATCATTTGCATCTTCGTGATTGTTTAGGAGAGCGAGTAAGACACTATACCTAGTCGGTCCTGGGATTGTGGGTCCTGAGTCGGTAGGAAGGCTTACCCCCTATACACAAATATCCCGTATTCCTGCGCATAGTTCTGTGTATGTGCAGAATCCCTGCAACAATACACGAGGCACTAACGAAGCACTACACTACACTATACCAGTCCATGGGACCGCAGACAGTTCACCGACTCACCCTGTTCTTAACACCGTTACACCTACCAGATGTCACACTGGAATAGAGGGAACACCTGAACGAGCCTATCACGGCCGAGGATATTCTCTGCACGATAATGGCGCTGGCAAGTAGTAAAACTCTAGGACCAGATGGATTCCCAGCAGAATTCTACAAGGCCTATTCTAGAATGCTTACTCCCTACCTGCATGAATTATATGAGACGGCCATCAGTAAACGTCAGCTCCCTCCTTCAATGAATGAAGCCAATTTTGTATCATTGCCCAAACCTGACAACGTCCCTATGGACCTAGGCTCATACAGGACGCTGGCACTCCTCAATGTCGACTACTAGGCGCTAGCAAAACTACTGGCAGACTGGCTTGTGCAGGAGGTCCCCACTCTGGTTCACCCAGATCAGAATGGGTTTGTGCCCTCAAGAATCACATCCCTAAATCTCAGGAGATTCTTCAGGGTCGCCACCTATTCGATCACCGAATGGCCAAAAGGGGGCTGCCTCGTATTAGACCTCGAAAAAGCATTTGACTCCTTAGAATGGGGGCTCCTATTCACCGCGCTAGACAAATACAAACTAGGAGACTCCTTACTAGGTATGGTTCAGTTACTATACAGCGCTCCCACTGTGAGAGTCAAAACAGGCCCCTACACGTCGAACCTGCTGAACGTCAGGAGAGGGACGAGACAGGGAAGTCCACTTCCACGCTACTTTTCTCACTAGCGATTGAGCCACTGCAGAGACAATATGTTCCGGGGTAAATTACGGCATCCTGCTGGGAGACAGTTTTCATACAATTTCACTGTATGCTGATGACCTCTTGGCATATATAGGGGGCATCCCCCGTATCCCGCAGAATCTGGCAACCATCTTAGACAAATCCACTTCCATATCAGGGCTGTGTGTTAACGCATTTAAATCCAACCTATACCCCTTCAGAAGACAATGCGAAGATCCAGGCTATGTACTCAACAGGATGCGAGTCAGTTGGTGCACGGACACATTCCGATATCTCGTAATCCTGATATACCGTAACCCAGCGGACCTGAAAGACAGAAACTTAGGCAGGGCCCTGACTGCAATCTGATCACAATTGGCATTTTGGAGCACACTCCCACTGGCGGTGACAAGGAGAGTAGCTTTAGTAACAAGCATTTGCAATGCAATAGGTCTCGCATTTGCGAGAGTTTAAGCTATGGCATTGTAAATGACAATGCCTTTTATTTATCTGTTTCGATAGTTAACACATAAATAAAAGGCATTATCATTTACAAAGCCTATAGCTCAAACTCTTGTAAATGCGAGATCTATTTAATTTCAAAGAAGCAACAGCCATTATGCCAGCTGCTTGAAAAGTGAAAGTGCGCTTGTGGCTCTGAAAACAGAAATACAGTGAAGCGCATTAAAAGTGTTTAGAATAATGCACATTAAACAACAACTTCATGGCTGCCCGACTTCCCAATTACAAATGCATGTCCATTCTGGCTCGCTACTCAGTGGACGCTGCACACATCTGTGGGTATTTTTAACTTTTCTATCTGCAACAAGAACATCCTTCCGTTCCTAAGCAGCCAGATGTGTGAACACGACTGGCCTCCGTTCAGAACTCTGTCCAATAACAACTATCCAGTGAATGCTTCAGAATTCAATTTGTGCATATTATGAAGTTAAAACAACTGCAGGAAACTGGCCCTGTTCCATTGTGCCCCATGTGAAAATAACGAACAGCCTGCAGTGATTATCAAACCTCTGATCCTGAGTGTTACAGTGTAAGGAAGTAGTAAGGTGGGAAGCATGGCACAGGCCATGAGAACACCACAACTGAATGCAAGACATTTATTGTCAATGCCACTCAAGATGGCTGGCGCTATAGAGTAGCTGCATTTCTGCATCGCTTTATATCCCAGATGATGATGCAAAGCTCGTTAGCTGACAGGCAACATGCTGCACCGTAGGTTGTGATAGGCTGTAAGATGTGGCCCTTGGTGTGTTTGAGTGTCAAGCGTGATGTCTGCAGTGATGCTCCTAAAACGTGAGTCGCTGGGCTTAAGCATCTAGTGGAGCATAGAGGGCTGAGTGGGTATGATGGAGTTGCCTTATATTATTGCCGACATGGGAGCGCAAACAGCCTGACATGGGGGCGCAGACAGCCCGACATGGAAGCGCAGACAGCCTGACATGGGGGCGCAGACAGCCTGACATGGGGGCGCAGACAGCCCGACATGGGAGCGCAGACAGCCCGACATGACAGTGCTCCTGATACACCAGGAATCATCCACATGAATCGCTCTCTCCGAAGCAAAGTCCTGTATCCTAACAATTCTCATGTTTGCTCTAGTTTCGGACACCTCCCCGGCTGCCAGTGGCTGACTTCCAAGTGAGTGGATGATGCCTCGTGAATATGTGAACTCTCCCCATGCCCCCCACATCAAAGAAGGAAACAACATCCGCTGTTGGGTCGGTGTACCCCGGCCTTTCCCTCCTGTTTCGAAATGTCTCTCTTGGATTTCTCAAATGTTGACAAGGATGTGCTGAGCCCAAACACAGTCTTGAGAAATAACATGTGTTTCTATTACCCAACCTGGTGGCGCTCCTTTTATGCCCCGTGCACCCATGAATCAGGTCGCGTGAAATTCGATCCCGCAGATTGCAGACAGACCTCTGCAGCAGGCGCATGAACCCACCGAGGTGCCTTCGGCCTCATTAATATTTGACTGCTTATGAAAGCCTAATGGCGGTTCACAGAGACGGTTCTAGGCACAGAATAGCAGGAATAGACCATAATGTAATGTGTGCCGATCACGGAGTGCAACATATATGCTACCAGCACGCACATGAAATATAAATATAGATTTTGCACTTTGTATTATTTTATTAAGCTGTGGCACGGCAACTTTATCATGATCTACAAGCATATTCTATTTTTTGTTTCACTGTGTATATATAGTCCACTTTTTTATTGTACATCGCGTTTTTACGGTTTCACATCTTTTTGTAGCCCGTTATTTGAATGTCAGTTTGTATTTTTTTTAAAGCGCCTTATCGCTTCCAGGGTCTACTTCGTGCTATATAAAATATCAAATAAGTAACAATGCTGGTATATAACAACATTCATACTTTACGCATAAATCACAAGAAAATCTACGCATGCACTTAAGAGTCAAAATTTTATCGCTCCGCGGAAATTAAATAATGGTGCGGACACGAAGCACATTCAGTGCGAGTGCTGCTGCATAAGCTACCCGAGCTCAAGAAAAGAGAAAGGGGACAGTCAAAGAATAACAAGCAGCATGTGCTGCCCACCCCTCGCGCACACCAGCTCCTGCCGCAGCCTTGCGCATGCGCCGCTGCCAGGTTTACGTCAGGCAGAGATGCGCGGATGAAAAGTGCTATCTGGCGGATGAAAACTGTAGTCGGTGGCCGCTGCTTCCGGATTACACGGAAGTCAGTTTAACATAATCAGCCACTAAAAAGCAAGCTAACAGGAGCCATGCCAACATTCAGCAAATGGCAAGCGGCTGGAGAAACTACCTGCCGCTTGCCAACACATATAGATTACTTTAGGTCTCGCTGAGACAGCGCATGCAGCGCATGCGCTGCCAAGGCGAGACCTAAAAATGCCTATTATATTATTTCACAAAACTCCTGCACTACATCCCGTCATACTTTTTCCGCCCCCTCGAAAAGTTAATTGAAGATTTCATATGGGGCAACTCCAGACACCGAGAGGCAATTGACAAGCTTTACTTGCATGTAGATCAGGGAGGCTTAGCAGTCCCACACTTAGAACAGTACTATTTAGCGGCTCAGCTACAATGGATATCCAGGTGGCTGGCAGAATGCCACAAAGGAGACACAGCTCCAACGCAGCCGCCCCTACCTGCCACAGAACCAACAGCACTATACACCCCTTGCTCTAAAACCAAGCCGCCAAACTCACTGCTACTGACAGTAGCGCACAGATTCTACTGCAGGGCACTTTATATCACCCGCAAAGTTGTCCCATATGCACCAGCCCTACCACTGACGCGCACACCTAGAGGCACCAAAATCACCACGGCAACAGAGCTGGAGGACTGGCACGAGGCTGGGGTTCAAGACATAGGAGACCTATACTGCGAAGGCGCACTAATCCCATACTCGACACTGGTGGCGGAGGTGGACTTGCCACCCGGCCGGTTCTTACTCCACCACTCCCTACTGGCAGCCCTTACCACTAAATAGGGAGACTTAACAGTTAAGCCAACTACACATTTCACAATACAATACCTGCACGTTGTGGGACCGGGGCACCTTACTAAATGGTTCTCTGCATCACTCAGACTCCACACAGCAGCCAAACTATCACCCCTCTGCCAACACTGGGAGACAGATATGGGCCGTCAGCTCACAGACTCACAGTGGACCTCTGTACTAGCGAACCCGACGCAAGTCCCTAGAAACGCACGCCTGCGTCACATCCAATTTTACATTACACACAGGGCATACCTCACGCCCCCTAAAATCAATCAATACTTTAAACATGAAGACTCGGCATGCCCCAGATGCACACGAGAAGACGCAGACCTACTGCACATGTTATGGAGATGCCCCAACCTAGCAGGATATTGGTCAGCAGTGGCAGACGCACTGACACAATGCATTAGCCGCACCCTTCCATTCGAGTGGCATACTTACCTTTTACACTTATACCGCAGGAATCGCAATAATAGAGTCACCTCCAGGTTTCTTGACCTTGGAACGGCAGTGGTGAAACATCTGATCACCAAACGCGGGAAGCACCCTGACCCCCCCCTGACCCCCCCAAACATAGGAATGTGGAGAAACTCAATGCTTACCTGGGCTAGGGAGGAGGGTGTTGCACTCCGCCATGAGGAGATATTAGGACTGCGAAAGGTCCCTCTCGCCACTAACTGGGACACAATCCTGACTACTCTGAACCCCCCCTGCAAAGTGCTGATACTCTGACTCAGACCCCAGAGGAAGCTGAGACCCAACCCACACAGGCCCCTGCAGGAAACTAGGGGGGGAAATAATGCCCATATGCGCGCCCCACACAACACTAGCAAACGCCACCAGAACGCAATTGAGCACACCATCATTGGGGAGGCGAGGTCCGAGGTGCACAGGAGCCAGTCCATGTTTCATAACTATTCCCCATTATGTATTATTTTGTCCCGGTTTGTTACAATCTACCTCCACAGTTTAACAACACAGAAATTCAAGCATAAGTAGATCCACAGCGGAGGGCCGGCATCATGACACGTGCCTGCAGACTGCCGTGAATTAGAAAATAATGGACCAAGCGCGTCGATTCGGCATAAGGCAATCAACACAATGGCAAAATGTAAATTAACCACATCACAAGAGAAATTTTCAGTTACAAGAGACATTATGTTTGATAAAAAGTACAGTAATGCCTATGTAACCAACTAATACGCAATGCAATGATTGATTGATTGTACAAATCAAACATGTTTGTTAATCTACAAAAAGCCCTAAAAACAGATTTAAAAAATATATATATGTTTAGGACTCAATATTTATATGAGGTGATATTTTGGTAATGATATTCTCGTGCCATACTGTATAATTTTCAAATGAGGCATACTAGAAAGAGCTATAGATACAAATACTGTGATTAAGTAGAGATGTGCAAATAAATAGGGAGTGCTGGATTTGTTTAATCAGTGTACTTTCTTATGATGTGTTTATTACCATGAGTGAGTTTTTTTGTAGATGGTAGTGTTTGAAATTAATGTATGGTCGATGAAGTCAAACGTATGTTGTCTATTATTTTGATGTTTCTCTTTTAGCTCAGTGTGAGTTTTACTGCAATTTCTGGTGTAATGTAGTGTTTATATTTTTGTCTAAATCATAAAATAGACAATAGACAATTAATTAAACATGCCATAAACCTCAGTGTTGTATTATAATTGTGTACATCGTAACAAAAAGATATTTTGTTATTAGTTGTGGACAACTACTTTCCATGCAGTTTGCTGAAGGTCTAGATTGTATCCTTTGCATATGTTTTCAACTATACATATCTACAGTAAGGTCAATTTCATAACTTCAGACAATAGAAAAATTACTTTTATTTTATTTTCTCCTCAGACCAAATGCATAAATGGTTGGACGATTTGTCATCCGAGAGAAAGAATGTCAGGCCTACCTCTGAGATTGAGTTTTGTGAGGACTACACTGTCAATGAGATGAACGAACACCTTTCTTCAGTGGATCCGCTTCATGAATCATTTGATGGTTACAGGTTTGAAATGTATGCACATCTACAATTCTGTGGTTACTTGGTTTTTTCATTTTGCTTTGTTATGTATATTGTTTCATGGGGAGCTCTTTACTCATTGACAAGTGACCGTGTCACTGAAGCAAAATCTCTTCTCCTAGTGGACATATTAGCTGGGAAAGCCTATTGATCCTGGGTTTAGCCATTTAAATCCTATCAACTCTAATTTCTTCCTGCGGATAGGAAAAGTACCAACTGAAAGGTATTTCACATTTGTACAAAGTGGTGCCATGCTACCAAGAATAGATCACACTCTGTAGTATAAGTTTCATTTTCCAACACACGGCTCACGTGGATTTCCATATCACTGTGCTCTGTATGAATAACAAGAATTCAAACTTAGCTAGGCTTCCTCTGGTCTCGACATTTAACAGGTGTGCATTATTAGGCACAGAATATGAATAAGCGTCAGGTATGAAAATGATGGTGCTTGCATGAAAAGGAGGAAAACTCACTTTGTTCTAGTAGGACAAAAATTCAAACATAGAGTGACAAAGAAACAGACGTTTGATTGGAGTTCCACGAGTGGGGTGAATAAAAAATAATGAGCTATCTTTTATCTTAATTCCTTGCAAACATAATCACTTGTTGTGTTAGCATTAGTCACTTATGATCCCCAGTTCTTTTGTCTTAACGTTACATCGTCCCTATATTACTATATTTAATTTGCTCCCACGTAAGGGTTTTATAGCTCACTTCTGAATGACACCCGGTTGTGACCTTCAAAAAGTACGGGTAGGAAAATGAAACTAATATTTGATTTGAAGAGGAATGTGACTTTCCTGCAAGAGCGATATGAATATATTAATTTTAGAGCAAGGAAATGTTCAAACATTTATTCTTTTCATTATTTTTTTGTTATTTTTAAACTATGTTGGCAGCATGTCTCCTTGTTTTCAATGAAATGCAAACCACACGCACATATGTGACATTTGTATAAAGTGCAAATGTTCTATTCATTAGTTAGGCTTGCTTGTGCAGTGCTTAACTCTCCATCTCCCACGCTCCTTCCACTCTTCGCAGACTTGGTGGTGATTGCTTGCTCTTTATTTCTGACAGGTATAGGTTGACATTAGGTGTGGGAGATTTGTTCATTCATAGAGTAATGCCTCATGACATTTAAAGGCCTTAGGATCTGCGTCACTCATAACTGTCAAAATATCTAAATGTCATGCATTAGCAGATATGGCTGAGCGACCTTTGTTTCTGCAGCTCATTATATCACCGGACAATAACCAACGTTTATGCTGGACCCAAAAATAGCTATGGTAGGTCTTTGGTAGTCCTTTTGAGTCTCTCACAGGTCAGAAGTGTTCTGATGAGAGGGTCTGAAGGTGCCACTTTTATCCCCAGTGCCAGCCTGTGGGTGGGTGATAATCACTTTGTCTAACCGTCCCTCTTTCTTAAGTTTGGCTCCAAACTGTCTAGGGTAACAAAGAGAAGGCAAACGTAGATGTCAACTGAATTTGTCATCTCAGAATTGACTTAAATTCTTCACTCAACAAGGCAGCCCCTTTCAGGTTTGAAGAATCTTGCTTTCTCCTAGGTTCGCCTTTTGGTATGTAATGTTACTGATACTTTATTCTTAGATATTCTAGGTTAACTCAAATAGTCTGAGGCTGAAAAGGAGGGGAGGACATTAATTCTCACAGGCGTATTGTGTCGGCGCTTAACCAAATAGCGTGATCAGTATAGAAAATCACAAAGTGGACGCGGTGCTACAGGTGGGGGAAAATATCCCTTAAACCCCCAGAGTGGGACCCGGTGGAGAGGTGAGTGACCTGAATGATTTTGGCTTAATTGTTATATAATGGACATTTTCTTGTGAAACCTATACCGTCAGAAGTTTCTCTCCCTTACTGGATCGTGTTTTATTATTTGTTCCATAGACTGAAAGCAATAATCATTATTGCTGAAAGGTACGCGATTTTCTCACTCAATAGGTGTTAGCTATTTTTAGCTGCCGCTCTTTGGAGCACTGTTTGATTACCACCGACACCGGGGTGACAAGGCTTTGGGTTCTCCGCGTTATCGAAGTTTTATGGAAGCACGTCTTGCTCAGCGGTAGCACAGTACTCTGTTCACTTTCGAAGTTTTATGGAAGCACGTCTTGCTCAGCGGTAGCACAGTACTCTGTTCACTTTCGGCACTTAGGTGTTTGTGTGTTGACGTTTGTGAGTTACCTGGGGATGTGACTCTCTCACTTGTTTTTTACTCCTGTTTTTTACTCCTGGTCCAGCATTTAGTTTTGGGTGCACTTGGTAAACAATAGACAATCTTCCTTACGTGTTCTTTTCTTCAGTCCTTTCCTACCATCTCTACCTTTACTCTGTCTATTTTGAAGAAGGATGTGTAACTATGAATCCTTATCAACATGTATTTGATCTGGATTACATTTTGATTTTAATGAAAAATGTGGATTGTGTTCATTTGGGTGTTTTCTCTATATTTTTTGTTGTTGTCTCCATCTGACACCCTATGGGTTGATGCACACCTGGAAATGTAATTATAATACAGATGTGTGATAATATGGTTTTGTCTGTTTACCCATTGTTATCTTATATAAGTTGTGACATGCTCTATTTTCTGTATTGCTCCCCAGCCCTGAAGAAGTCAAGGGGGTTATTACCCACTGACGAAACGTGCGTTGGCTGGTTTGTGCAAGAACATCATATTAAAACGAACCACAATGGTCAAAGAACTTGTCTCTCTTTTGTGTATTACAAGAACAGTGTTATACACTTTGTATACTTTGCTGTGTGTGCATAGGATCTATTGTTTTGTATAACTTAAATAGTCTTTAACAAAATAAACTGACCTTCCACAATACATGCACAGATTCTGTGTGCATGTACTTTCTGTTTTTTCAGATAGGGCAGTTTACACTGTCCAATTTATTAGTTTTGAACCCTTTGAAACTTTACTTTCTTCTAACTTTGGATGTACTATTGATACTTTAGTCTACAATTTTGTTTTCTCTGAACCTCATCCAGCTAAACAATAATCCCATTGTACAGTTAAGTCTATAAGTTGTGCGCAATTAGTAGGAGGGAGTACTACCTATGCCAGTGCATCCTTCACTCCATTTCATAGTCCTTTATAAAATAAGGCTAAACAACTAAACAAATAAATGTAGTAACATACCTACAAATCTTGATAGCTCTGTTTTAAGGTTAACAACTCACTATCCAAGGAAAGTATATATGAATTCATATTAAACAACATTTGCATTTACTCACAAAAGGCAGAGTCTAACTCTAACAACCCCTATTTGACATCTCTAAATCTGAATTGTTTTTTTCACATTGTGTAGCCTGTAGTTAATATTAAAGTATCTTGATCGGAGGCCTGATTTGTTCATGACTGCATCAAGGCCAGTACATAAGTAGCCCTGAAGTTCCCACTTATTAATAATTGCGGGTGGATAATATGTTCCAGAAAATAATTTATTTTACCCCTGGGCAAGCTGATTTCTCACCTAGACCTTCTAAACTTCATGAGCTAAGTCTCTCAGCATAGCTTGTAAAAAGGATCCTTGTCGGCATTGAACATTATCACCAATATCTGGTTCTCTGTATGAGCAGACTCATGTTTGTCTTCTGCATCATCATGAGATCATTGGAACTATATGTACACCCCACACTGACAGTTTGTACTGCACATTTACATTCTTGGCTTATGTTTTCCAGCTGTCTCTACTGTGGCACTTGGTCTTGCATATGACAGAATATTTTCTATTTCCTCTTTGATCTCAGTCATGTCAATCTTAACCACATTTGCATTGGTGGCCCTGCCAGTTTCTACCTTACTTCTTGTGCAAGATAGTTCACAAGATTTCTTTGTATTATCCTTCTGGTGGCTGCAGTGTTCCTGAGTTGCTACAATAAAAGACTCTACACAGAATCCCATTTGGAGTGCATACGTTATATAAGTGATTGGATGAAGCAAAAGCAACCCAGGAAGATACGTTCAGGTGATGTGAAGGAGAGGCCAGTTAAGTGTGCAGCAGTCATGGTGGATAAAGTGCCACTAATGAACTGCATCCCTGCAGTTTTACTACCCTTTGAGGATGTTATCAGTCAAATATCAGTTAGTGGCACCCAAGAAATAATGGACTCAATAAATATCTTACAGTTGGACTACTGCAGCCGGCAAGCACTACAAATGAGCATTTGAGAGTGCATTTGCTGATCGGGCCATTGCAGGTTAGCTAAATGATGGACTCCTTGTAAGCAACCTGTGGCATTGTTGTATATTCATTTAGGAACAGTGTAGGGGAACAGGCACAACTTTGAAGCAAGAGGCACAGAAGGATTGGAATGCTGTACACTATTCCAATGAAGGCTGGGAAAATTGAGACTCCGTCGGGAGCCTATGAAAAGTAAGTGTGGTTCAGCACTGTATTTTTGTGCAAATACATCTAAGGGGAAGCACTGTATTGTGTGGTAGAAAAATTGACATTTTGGTTACCTAACTACAGAATCAGTGACAAAAATACTTGAGACAGATAGTACAGTACATTTCTAATAAGAAAGTGAAGCATTTCAACTAGTTGATTATGCAGTGTCTAGAGTGTACTCATCTACAACCCATCATTTCAACTCGAGCGATGCACTTTTGGATTTATTGAGGAAATACTTAAATGGTATAAATTAACTGCCGGTGAGGCCATTTGTACTGCTATAAAGACAAGCATTTGCAATGCAATTGTGCTCGCATTCACATGAGTTTGAGCTACTGACATTGTAAATGACAATGCCTTTTATTTATGTTTTAGGTTTCAAAACATAAATAAAAGGCATTGTCATTTACAATACTAATGGCTTAAACTCTCACAAATGCGAGACCTATAGCATTGCAATAAAGGACCTTCTCAACCACTTGTCAGATTGTAAATATCAGAGGAAGAGATTTGCCTGCGACGTCTTCAAAGTAGTGATAAATAGTGCAGTGAATAAGATGTGTAAGTGTTGTAAATTACACAGACACAAAGTGTGAAGTGAGAGTAACATATGATCTGAGCTATAAACACTAACAAAGCGCTCCAACACCTTTCGCTCTGTGATTACACTGTCGTGGCTCAGGAGGAAGAGCGGGAGTGGGAGGCCAGTTCCTGCCCTCTCCGTGATTTTAGTGTGCAGTGTGGCATTGCGTAATGTCATTGCTTCTTTGCACTAATAAAAAACACTCCAGCTGTAGTAGGGCCCTTGCTTCACCTCCTGGTGCAGGGTGGGCTGTGCTTATGGCAGGCATGGAGGGAGGGAAGTATGGTCTCAGCTGCAGCTCTGGCCTCGTACAGTACCCCTTCTATTACTAGTGAGCGAGAGGTGCTGAGGTGGTATTGGTAGTGTGGTAATAGTGGTGGTGGTGGTATTGGTGGTGTTTGTGGTATTGGTGGTGGTATTAGTGGTGGTATTGGTGGTGGTAGTGGTATTGGTGGTGGTGGTGGTATTGGTGGTGGTAGTGGTGGTGGCTGTATTGGTGGTGGTGGTATTGGTGGTAGTATTGGTGGTGGTATTGGCTGTGGTATTGGTAGTGATGGTGGTATTGGTGGTTGTGGTGGTATTGGTGGTGGTGATATTGGTAGTGGTTGTATTGGTGGTGGTGGTACTGGTGGTGGTATTGGTGGTGGTGGTATCAGTGGTGGTGGTGGTATTGGTGGTGGTGGTATTGGTATTGGTGGTGGTATTGGTATTGGTGGTGGTATTGGTATTGGCAGTAGTATTGGGTTTGGTGGTAGTGGTATTGGTTTTGGTGGTAGTGGTATTGAATTGTTGGTGGTGGTATTGGTGGTGGTGGTATTGGTGGTGGTATTGGTGGTGTGGTGGTATTGGTGCTGGTATTGGTGGTGGTGGAGGTGGTGGTATTGATGGTGGTATTGGTGGTGGTGGTATTGGTGGTGGTGGTAGTGTTGGTGGTAGTGGTATTGTTGGTGGTGGTATTGGTGGTGGTGGAGGTGGTGGTATTGATGGTGGCAGTGGTGGTGGTATTGGTGGTGGTAGTGGTGGTGGTATTGGTGGTGGTGATATTGGTGGTGGCAGTGGTGGTGGTATTGATGGTGGTAGTATTAGTGGTGGTGGTGGGATTGGTTGTGGTGGGATTGGTGGTGGTATTGACATTGGTGGTGGTATTGGTGGTGGTGATATTGATGGTGATGGTATTGGTGATGGTATTGGTGGTGTTGGTATTGGTGGTGGTGGTGGTATTGGTGGTGGTGGTATTGGTGGTGGTGGAGGTGGTGGTATTGATGGTGGTGGTGGGATTGGTGGTGGGATTGGTGGTGGTGGTAGTGGCATTGGTGGTGGTATTTGTGGTGTTGATGGTGGTGGTGGTGGTATTGGTGGTGGTGGTATCAGTGGTGGTGGTGGTATTGGTGGTGGTGGTATTGGTATTGGTGGTGGTATTGGTATTGGCAGTAGTATTGGGTTTGGTGGTAGAGGTATTGGTTTTGGTGGTAGTGGTATTGAATTGTTGGTGGTGGTATTGGTGGTGGTGGTATTGGTGGTGGTATTGGTGGTGTGGTGGTATTGGTGCTAGTTTTGGTGGTGGTGGAGGTGGTGGTATTGATGGTGGTATTGGTGGTGGTGGTATTGGTGGTGGTGGTAGTGTTGGTGGTAGTGGTATTGTTGGTGGTGGTATTGGTGGTGGTGGAGGTGGTGGTATTGATGGTGGCAGTGGTGGTGGTATTGGTGGTGGTAGTGGTGGTGGTATTGGTGGTGGTGATATTGGTGGTGGCAGTGGTGGTGGTATTGATGGTGGTAGTATTAGTGGTGGTGGTGGGATTGGTTGTGGTGGGATTGGTGGTGGTATTGACATTGGTGGTGGTATTGGTGGTGGTGATATTGATGGTGATGGTATTGGTGATGGTATTGATGGTGTTGGTATTGGTGGTTGTGGTGGTGGTATTGGTGGTGGTGGTATTGGTGGTGGTGGAGGTGGTGGTATTGATGGTGGTGGTGGGATTGGTGGTGGGATTGGTGGTGGTGGTAGTGGCATTGGTGGTGGTATTGGTGGTGGTATTGGTGGTGGTGGTATCAGTGGTGGTGGTGGTATTGGTGGTGGTGGTATTGGTATTGGTGGTGGTATTGGTATTGGCAGTAGTATTGGGTTTGGTGGTAGTGGTATTGGTTTTGGTGGTAGTGGTATTGAATTGTTGGTGGTGGTATTGGTGATGGTGGTATTGGTGGTGGTATTGGTGGTGTGGTGGTATTGGTGCTGGTTTTGGTGGTGGTGGAGGTGGTGGTATTGATGGTGGTATTGGTGGTATTGGTGGTGGTGGTAGTGTTGGTGGTAGTGGTATTGTTGGTGGTGGAGGTGGTGGTATTGATGGTGGCAGTGGTGGTGGTATTGGTGGTGGTAGTGGTGGTGGTATTGGTGGTGGTGATATTGGTGGTGGCATTGGTGGTGGTATTGATGGTGGTAGTATTAGTGGTGGTGGTGGGATTGGTTGTGGTGGGATTGGTGGTGGTATTGACATTGGTGGTGGTATTGGTGGTGGTGATATTGATGGTGATGGTATTGGTGATGGTATTGGTGGTGTTGGTATTGGTGCTGGTGGTGGTATTGGTGGTGGTGGTATTGGTGATGGTGGAGGTGGTGGTATTGATGGTGGTGGTGGGATTGGTGGTGGGATTGGTGGTGGTGGTAGTGGCATTGGTGGTGGTATTTGTGGTGTTGATGGTGGTGGTGGTGGTATTGGTGGTGGTATTGGTGGTGGTGGTATCAGTGGTGGTGGTGGTATTGGTGGTGGTGGTATTGGTATTGGTGGTGGTATTGGTATTGGCAGTAGTATTGGGTTTGGTGGTAGTGGTATTGGTTTTGGTGGTAGTGGTATTGAATTGTTGGTGGTGGTATTGGTGGTGGTGGTATTGGTGGTGGTATTGGTGGTGTGGTGGTATTGGTGCTGGTTTTGGTGGTGGTGGAGGTGGTGGTATTGATGGTGGTATTGGTGGTGGTGGTATTGGTGGTGGTGGTAGTGTTGGTGGTAGTGGTATTGTTGGTGGTGGTATTGGTGGTGGTGGAGGTGGTGGTATTGATGGTGGCAGTGGTGGTGGTATTGGTGGTGGTAGTGGTGGTGGTATTGGTGGTGGTGATATTGGTGGTGGCAGTGGTGGTGGTATTGATGGTGGTAGTATTAGTGGTGGTGGTGGGATTGGTTGTGGTGGGATTGGTGGTGGTATTGACATTGGTGGTGGTATTGGTGGTGGTGATATTGATGGTGATGGTATTGGTGATGGTATTGGTGGTGTTGGTATTGATGGTGGTGGTGGTATTGGTGGTGGTGGTATTGGTGGTGGTGGAGGTGGTGGTATTGATGGTGGTGGTGGGATTGGTGGTGGGATTGGTGGTGGTGGTAGTGGCATTGGTGGTGGTATGTGTGGTGTTGATGGTGGTGGTATTGGTGGTGGTATTGGTGGTGGTGGTATCAGTGGTGGTGGTGGTATTGGTATTGGTGGTGGTATTGGTATTGGCAGTAGTATTGGGTTTGGTGGTAGTGGTATTGGTTTTGGTGGTAGTTGTATTGAATTGTTGGTGGTGGTATTGGTGGTGTGGTGGTATTGGTGCTGGTTTTGGTGGTGGTGGAGGTGGTGGTATTGATGGTGGTATTGGTGGTGGTGGTATTGGTGGTGGTGGTAGTGTTGGTGGTAGTGGTATTGTTTGTGGTGGTATTGGTGGTGGTGGAGGTGGTGGTATTGATGGCAGCAGTGGTGGTGGTATTGGTGGTGGTAGTGGTGGTGGTATTGGTGGTGGTGATATTGGTGGTGGCAGTGGTATTGATGGTGGTAGTATTAGTGGTGGTGGTGGTATTGGTTGTGGTGGGATTGGTGGTGGTATTGACATTGGTGGTGGTATTGGTGGTGGTGATATTGATGGTGATGGTATTGGTGGTGTTGGTATTGGTGGTGGTGGTGGTATTGGTGGTGGTGGTGGTGGTATTGGTGGTGGTAGAGGTGGTGGTATTGATGGTGGTGGTGAGATTGGTGGTGGTATTGGTGGTGGTGGTAGTGGCATTGGTGGTGGTATTTGTGGTGTTGATGGTGGTGGTGTTAGTGGTGGTGGTATTGGTGGTGGTGATATTGGTGGTGGTGGTATTGGTGGTGGTGGTATTGGTTGTGGTGGTATTGATGGTGGTGGTATTGATGGTGGTGGTATTGGTGGTGGTGGTATTGGTGGAGGTGGTGGTGGTATTGGTGGTGGTTGTGTTGTTAATAAAACAGGCTTTTGAAAACAACCCGTGAGGTGGCTTTAGTGCTCCAGCCCATTAGCACAGGATTATGTGCTACCTGGAATTCACATGACTTTTGCTAATCATTTTTAAATCCATTTTGCTTGGGGGGGTGTTAAAGGAGACACAAGATAATGCCAGGTTAAAGGGATTGAAAGCAGGCACCCATGACACCGGGGCGGCCGTGTTGCTAAAATAAAACACAAGCAGTTTCAGCTGAAGCAGCGCATGTCCGGCCTGCAGTAAGAGAAACTCAATAAATTAAATAGTGCTTACAGACTAAATAACATGTCCCGTGTAACAACAGAAGTAAAAGGGCCAGTCGCCATAGGATGGTACAAATGAAGACAAGGCCGTACTAAGGAGAGACTAACAAGTCTATTAACGAATCCGAAGGCAGCATTTATGAAAGACAATGACACAAGCCAATGAAAAATGTGGTAGGAGAGTAGGCACGGCTTCTGTCCCATACTCTACTACAGCAGTCTTGCAGAGCGAGCAGCACAATCGCACTGCCGCTAGGCTCTACCTAAAAAAGGTGTAATACTTCATGGCTTACATCCTGAATGATAGATAGTATTTAGGATATCAGGCTCTGTAGAAAGCTTAGCCCTGCTAAATGCTTATTGCTGTCCATTAAATATGGGTAACAATTGATAGTATAGGGTTTGGATGAAGTAAAGAACTGATAAGTGAAATGACAAATGTATCACAAAAATGAAGTCCATGGTGGCAAACTGTTGATTTGACACTATACATGGGGACTTCATATGAGATCAGATGATGATACAAGTGAATAACAAAATTAGCTCAAGAAAATGTATAGATAATGAGTGAATCCTCTCCATAGGAAGCTGTTGCGTAGAGTAGAATTATTATTGAAGTTTGTCATGAAGGTTAAGGGAGGAAAAGAGTATGGGCCTGATTTAGATCTCGGCGGATGTGTTATCCTGTCACAATGGTGACAGACATCCCTTCCGCTAAAATATAAATCTAATTATATCCTATGGGATTTATATTTCGGCAGACGGGCTATTCACCTTTGTGACTGAGTAACCCATCTTCCGAGATCTAAATCAGGCCCTGTGTCTTGAAACACTTAGTGAGCAAAATAGATCCAGCCACTCATGCGAAGAGAATAGCTAAAGGGAATTATAAGTATGAGCCTACACGGAATACTATAAATGCCATCCAAGCAAGGTACAGTGTTACCTGAATAAAGATATTGACATTTGACATGGTGTTGCAATAGGTAAAAAGTGGGTGCAAATGCAAATCGTAAATGCATGTATGAATGTTTTTTCTAAACGGAGTAACATTATTTAGTATTCTATGTGGGGAAGCAGAAAGAAGGAAAAAGGTTACTGTCTTTGAATGTAGACCTTGATGAGGTGATGATGGAGGTGGTTACGTTTTCAGGATTCCTATTTACCACAGTCTGAAAAGCAGTCTGAGAGTGGAGGAAGTGGCCCGTTTAGGGTCACCCGGGTCACTCGCGACCACCTCTCAGCCTTCCATACCAAATGAAGAGTAGGTCAGGCAGTAGAGAATACAATCCAATATATGTTCATTCGGATACACTCTAGCGGAGCCCAGTCTGCCCATTCTCTAGGAGTGCTGCAGAGAGGGACTGACATCAGCAAACATGGAGATACATTATGTACAATTCAGAACCAATGAAGGCACGTCCAGACTGGAATTTTCCAGGCAAATGCAGCTAAATAAAGAAGTACAATAGGATAGGTTTCGACTCTGAAGCCGGGCACACACTATCTCCTACCCAAGGTCACTCTGTTTGTGCCCATCACTAGACTGTTGGGAGAAGGCCTCTATCTAGAAGGAAAGGTATGCGCTAATAAGAACAGTGTATTCATTAGCGGAGCAAGGCCTTGAAGAAATGAAACTCACCAGAAACCATTCTTGACAGAAACAGACATTTGTTTCGATCATGGTTCAAAATGGCAGCCAAACACAAAATGGTGTCGCAAATGGTAACTTACATAGAACAATGCACAAACAAAAACAGCAAAAACATTTTCATTCCAATAGACCCTCCTTTCAGCATGAGCTAACTATTTTCAGGAAATGACAGAAGAAAATATAACATGCTCATGGACGAAGGAACATCAGTATTCGGAACAATCCATATATTCAGTGTCAGGAATAGAGGCTGCAAGGAAAGATGTTCACTCAAAAATACCTTCATCAATCTGCATCAACTCATCAATATCCTTTTCAAGCATAATTGCAGCATTAGTATCAGGAATTGACATTTTCTGCTTCGGAGTGAGGATACAGACACAATAGGAACAACTAGCCGGGATACATTGTATGCAGAGGCAACATGTGAAGAAGATACCGGCAACCACAGCCAGAAAAGTGAGGATCTGCCAACCCCAAGATGTGAGTGTGTTCCAAAACCACCGCAACAGTGTCCAAGTACCTGTGTCCTAGTGTATGACAGACGAGAGTCTATGTAATTTTTGTATAGCTGCATACACATTGGGAGCGTTATTAGATATGTAAACACAACAGCTGCTGCCAATGACGCGACAAGACCCTCCCCTATCTGCAAGTATGACATCCAGCACCATCCGGTTCTGCAAAGTGACTAATCTCGTAGCCTGGAGCTCAGCAGTGATATTTGTAATCCCAGCAGTTGTATTGATAACCCCCTCAACAACACTTGTTAACTAATGAATTTGAAGGATATTGTCTGGAAGTTACTTCTACGTTGCAGCCTATTATTTTTATGGTAATTAGATGGGGCAACATATACAGGGGAAGGAGAAACGAGAGATAACATGAACCTGACCATCCCCTCGGGAGCCAGACATGAGCTTGTGACTCACAAACAAAATTGAAATTATGGAGCAGGACCAAAGACAGACTACTAGTTGTAGTTGTATTCAGCTTGTAGGTGAAATTACATTTACTCTCCCCCACCTTTATCTCCCCAGTCCCCTGGACACAAAAACTAGCTGTCGCATTGACCACTGACACAGGTATTGGTTTATCTCCGGTAATATTTTGAGCCCGAAAGGATTGGAAATATGCAGATGTGTTAAACCATCGGAAATCAGTGATTTCCATTTGAAACCTGGCATTGTTCTTCACTCCATGGTACGTGTTCACACATGACTTTGAGGACAGAGTCCCTAGAGTCCCTTGTCCTGCCGGCCCTATAAAACCCTTGGTAGAAGCGCAAATATTCATTCGCATCATGAGAATCAATGGATGTCATACCTAAAGTAGAGCGCAGAATTGGAAGTACACCAGTCAAAACAAACAATTAGAACCAACCTTCGCAGCTACCCATATACAACAGTGGCATGGACAACAAATTGTCGCTCTTTTGAGTGACTGAGGGGAGCAATCCACAAACCCAACAATTAGTTGTATTGGACATATTATGAGCATGATGCAACATTTGTATAAATACATTGTCAGTGTAAGACAGTCTATGTGCTTCTTTGTGGATGTGCTCAGGGGGAGTGGTAGTAGTACCTACCAAGAAGTGTACAGGAAACTTCTCCTCTAGAAACCAAGATATTCTAAATATGGTCGCTAGTGCAATCACAACAATTAGTATGCAAACTATTTTCACTTTGTCGACAGACACCTCATTGAACACGGTGGTGCAAATGGCTGTTCCTCCTCAGCAATCGCCCACCAAAAGGATGCATTATTAAGCAAGGCGAGAAATGCAACAAAAATGATCGTGAAGGTAAGTGTTCCCGCCAGAGCCTCACTGGTACAGGCTCCTATTGTTCATCAATACGTTGACGCTCTTGAGCACCGGCGATGGAGCATGCTCTGTCCTAAGCTCTTGATGAATCCCATGGCGATCAGGATATAGTACCTCAAAGGGATACCTTTTGAGCTATCCTGTCCAATGTTCAAAACAGTGCACATGTCTCAACTTACCCTAAACTAATTTCCTTGGTACTATAGTAAAGTACACCTGACTTACACAGTCCATCCCTATCTCATCTAACTTCTCCTGCTGTGCACCATTTCTCAACTGAGGACGCAAATTGTACCTGGCAGCCCCAGGCACCGCTGGATCAACAAACTGTGGCTTGGATTTCTGGAGGGACTGCCGCATTCAATACTTCATCATTTTCCTCATCTATTTTAGTCCAGGTCAACTGCGCATAACTAAACGATATGAACTGGGGTAGCAGCTCGCATTCGAAGTCCCCGACTCCCTCCTTCACCCATTCGTCATAAGGCAGAGTTTAAGAGGGACCTTGGAGCAATGGCTGGCATGCACCAAGTTCTTCCTGCCAGCTATTTTAACAGCGGTACATGTGGTTAAGAGGACCTGTTCGGGTCCCTTCCAGCATTGCTCCCGACTCTTCTTCCGCTGGAAGTTCCGAACCAGCACCCAGTCACCAGGCTGGATATCGTGTCCGGGTCTCTCTGGTGCAACTGGCAGTGACTCACGGACCTGTTGGTGAATAGAACGCAAACTATCAGGAAGAACATATGCGTCTGGTAACATCCATCTCTGCTTTCCTGACTTATCAATCCACCATCCTTCATCATTCAGTTGTGCTGTAGTTTCTTGCCATATTGCTAATTCTTCTATTGTAGCCTCACGTTGTATCTCTTTCACGTTCTCAAGCGTTTCCTCAAACATAGCAGCTTCAGGCACCCACCTAGCGGGACCTGCTACAAACATTCTCTTCATTTCAGTCCGTGACGTTTCCTTAGCTGTCTGGTCAGCAAAAGCATTTTCTTACCTACATCATCAGTAATTTTCCTATTGGCACTACACTTTACTATTGCCAACTTCTTAGGGAGTGTCAAAGCAGACAAAAGCCTCAATAAAAGGTGATCATTTTGGATCTTTCTACCATGGGAAGTAAGGAACCCTCTCTCCGCCCAAAGTCGCCCAAAATTGTGCGCGTCCCCGAAAACATACTGGCTGTCAGTATAAATACTGACAACCAGTCCCTCGCTCAATTTACAAGCTCGAATAAGAGCGGCTAACTCAGCTGATTGGGCTGACTGATAGGGGATTTGTGACATCTTTACGACTATACGCAATGTGGTGATAGCATAATCAGCAGTTGTAGTGCCATCTGGTAATTTCAAACAAGAGCCATCAACATATAGTTCCCCTTGTGGGTCAGATAAGGGAAAATCAGTCAAGTCTACCCGTCCTTTCGTCTCTTCTTCCGTCCGGAAGATACAATCATGCTTCTCAATTTCATCAGTTCCAGAAGGGAGCAGCAGTAATGTGGCTTGATTCAAAGTGGCACATCTTTTGATTGTGATATATTTGGCGAACAATGTTAATTCATAACCTGTGAGACGTGCACTGGTGAGGTGCTGTGTCTTAGTCTTCTTCAAAAGTGTATCCACGGCATGAGGCACCATGACTGTGAGATTGGTATCAAGCACGAGTCCAGCCAATTGTCGTATCGAGACAGCCACAGCCGCGACCGCTCTTAGACAGCTATGGAGGGCTCTTGCGAAAGTGGGTCAAGAACAGAAGAGAAATAAGCATACGGCTGTTGCTTATCTCCAAATTTTGGGCTTAAAACAGAAAGCCCACAACCAGCCGTCTCGTGGACGTACAACACAAACAGATTGCCATAGTTAGGTGTACCAAGCACAGGAGCCCAACAAAGCGCGGCTTTCAATTGCTCAAAAGACTGCTGACATTCAGTTGTCCAAGGCAGGGGCTCATGCACATCTTTAGTGGTTAGTGCCCGCAAGGGTTTGGTTAGTAGGGAGTAGTTAGGTATCCACTGCCTGCAGTAGGAAGTGATACCTATAAAAGCACGCACATCTTTCTGAGTCTGTGGGATGTGCATTTTAACAATGGTACTGATGCGTTCAGGAGTCATTTTCCTATCCTCCTTCGACAGTAGGTGACCTAAATAGGTGACCTCCTGTCGACAATACTGAAATTTGGAAAGGGACACTTTATGTCCGTGCTGCCCAAAATTCAACATCAATTTGACTGTACCATCCCTACAACCGTGTTCTGTGTCAGAAGCGATAAGGAGATCATCAATGTACTAGAGCAATACATTACCTGTAGGAAGCAGAAGGGAATCCAATTGGGCCTTTAAAGCTTGACTATAGATACTTGGACTCTCAGTATAGCCCTGAGGAGCTAGTCAGAATCTAAAGCTTCTGCCGGTTAGTCTAAAACCAAACAAATTCCTGCTATCTGGGTGGAAAGGGACACCAAAGAACGCATTTTTCAAGTCAATGACAGAGAAAAATTTGGCAGTGGAAGGAATCATTCTCAAAAGAGTAGTAATGTCAGGGACCACAGGAAACTGGGGATCCACTATTTTCTTAACTTCCAATAAATCAATCACAAAACGATAAACATCGTCATGATCATCCGAGGAACCCGAAGGCGTCCTTTTAAGAATGGGAAGAATAGGACTATTACGAATATTAGCAGTCGTCTCCTCAACCACACCTTTCTCAATCAAATCCTATACAATTTGCAATAAGGCTTGCTAACCTGCCAGTGGCAGTTTATACTGAGGGATACGAGGCAAAATAGCATTGTCTCCACAATTAGATGTCAATAAGAATGGCAAATCCACAGTGAAAGGACCAATAGTCAATGCAAGAGGTCTTGGAATGGGGCTCACAATCGGTACACCAGAGAAACCTACTGAAACATTATTATGGCCAGACAGATCCGCCCCAGGGACCAAAGAACGAGCAATAGAACTGTTCATTGCACATGTATCCACCAAAAATTCCTTAGCCGAGCCATGCAAATCCGCAGAAACATAAGGACTGCGCTGATCTACAGCTATCAGAACTGGTCCCTCACTTTGTACCTGGCATTCCTGTCACCTCATCTGTGTCATAATCATCATGATAATACTGTCCACCCGAGCGTCATCAAAGTACTTATTATCAGAACGACCCTATGATGCCGCAGCATGCTGAGCCCTGTCCGCCCCACCAGCTCCACAACCACATCCACAAGGTCTTAGTCCTCTAGGGACTGCCACCTTCTGCAAAGGCACAGGACACTTGCTTCGCCATTTCCCCCCTCCTTACAATATGCACACTGATTCGCTCCTATAGTATTCGGCTGCCTGCTAGTGCGTGGAAGCTGTCAGGCCGAACCACCACGTCCTCTACCATTCTCTCTAGAAACTTGCTGCAACAACACCTTCATCATCAAATCCTTGTGCTTCTTCTCTGTCCTCTCCTTATCCTCATTCTCCCTGTGCTCATAATACTGCACAAAATTCAAAATAACAGAAGGGGAAGAGGTGGACCAAGTGCTTTCGGAAGCCTGCAATCAGGCCGCAACCTCCGGAAGCAAATTGGAAACAAATCTATTAACAAAAAACCGGACACCTCCCTCAATTGACAAATCCTGCCCACTATAATCCAGAAACACATCTTCAAACCGTGTGAAAAAATCAGACACACTCTCATCTTTCTTCTGGCGGCAAGCCGTTAATTTGTCCTAATCAACCTTACTCGGTGTAATGAGAGAATGCATATACGTGATAATGCGACCTGGCAGAGCAAGTATGTCTGCCCTAGGCTTTCCACCGGGCTTCCTTTCCTGATCCCATACTTTTATTTGATCCCATGTACAACCCAGTTCCGCAACATGATCTTGTGTGTGCACTTGCCTCCAAATATCAACCGGAAGCAATAAACCAAAGAACATTTCAATATCTGCAAGCATCATTATGGTAGAAGAGGCAGCTTCAGTCAATTATTTATATCACGCAGTAGGGTTTTTCCTAGGGTCAGGTAATTAGGTCTTAAGAGACAATACTTCACTTCTTTTCCACGGAGTATAAACCCTTTGCTCCTGAAACCTGGCCGCCACTGCCACTCGAGTATTCTTACCACGACCATCTGTTACTTCGGGTATCTCTGGGTGGTATATAGGATGAACCACTCTCATCGGAAACTGAGACACCGTAGTGGGGCTTTTCTCAAACAGCCTTGCCCTATAAGGAATCAACGTAGAAACGCTACCAAAAACGTGAACAGGCTCCATATTAGTGACATATACACGGTCTTTAATATCATATAAATCTGTGGTGTTGCATCTTTGAAACACTGCTTCCAAAGGCTAATCAAAGTAGCAGACATATGCTTAAGGGCATGCTGTTGCACAAAGGGCTCATAATCTTTCATCACATTCCACACATCTTCCAAACCATAAATTGGGTTTTGGGCCCACTGCGCAGCCTGGTTAGCCACCACCATTTTCTTTGTATCCCCCACTTCAGACCGCACATATGAACCCATGCGCTCTTTAAACGTTGCCCAAGTTCCATATCCAAACCCGCGCACAGGCGTCCCATCGCTCAAGGAAACCGGGGGATGAAAAACCAGAGAAGGAGAGGCAACCAGAGTGACAGGTACCAACGATGCTGAAGGCTGAGTCACAGGAGAAAAAGCTGGCGAAAAAGATGCTGAAACAATGGGTGTGGGGGTGATAACAGTCACAGGTGCTGCGGATGGCAAGGAAGCAGAAGGAAGAGAAAGAAGAGAAGGAGCCGATGCCATGGCCGTCGAGAAGGCAGCAGAAGATACAGAACAGGGACAGTGGAAGCAACAATAACAGGTGGCTGTAAGGGAGATTGGAACAGGGGGACATCTTTATTATGGTGCGTATGGGGGTGGGGGTCTATTCTCCAATAACTCCTCTACGAAAGTATCATTTTCATCTTGGGCCACATAAGATTTGTCAATATGTAATCAAAACCTCCTATCTTCACGGTAAATCCCTATCTCTTGTTTCATTCTATCATGTGCTACAGCTTTCTGAGTCAATGTTTGCATTCTCCCCTTTCGGGCCTCATTTTCCATCTTTAATCATCTCTGTTGAGCTTCCTTCTGCCACAATCGAAGAGAATCAATCATAGACTGCCTTCTTCATCTCACAAACAATTTTTCAATTAAAAACCCAATTTTTTGTTCATCAAAAGTGCCCGTCAACGGCCACTGCAACTCGGCATTGCCCCTCGTATATTTGTACCATAATGTACTAAACATAACAGGGCCAATACCATTTTTCACATACATATCAAAATTAGGAGTGCCTTCCGGAGGCGCTGGCTGAGCTTTTTCCAATCGAGCATCTGCAGAGCAACAACACCAACAAGAAACCAAGAATCAACTAAGTCCAGGCATTCTCAAAAGGGAATATATCAAATAAATAACTGATCTGCTGCTGGACTACTATTTAAAAAAAAAAAAAACATGGCTGCTCTACTGATAGAATAGCTTCTGAAAAGCTATTCCAAATAGGGTTTTGCTGTCCAAATTTAAGAAAAGTGTGTCTATCTCTCCTTCTTGTATCCCCTACTACAAGTGCCCAAACGAAGAAAATGAAAATGAAAAAAATGTGTGAAGGTCTGAAAGTACCTCATGTAAGCACCACCTCAGGAGCTGCTAGTAGGTACTCACCAGTATGCTCACGTCTTCATCATCGGTATCTTTCAAGACCAAAAATGAAATGTGTGAAAAATAGTGTAAAGCAAGAATACTCTAGTAGTGTGTGAACAGAATAGACTGCACACGTAAATCATGTGCTACTCTATTATGACCCCATGGTGTAGAGCAAAGGAAAATATTCATGACCTCTGAACAATTTTTAACTGATACACTAAATGTGTGGTATTGTTTTAATTATGTTGTGATGTCCTAACTGTGTGGCATGTGTTGTGTCTTGAATGTTTGTCTATCTCCTCAGGCTCAAAAAAGGAATACTAGTGTGGCCCCGAGCCCTGACGAAATTGCCGTAAGTTTCGTAGGCAATTAAACATGTTGGCCTTCCCTAAATTGAAGTGGTTTGTAACATTGTGTGTTTTTTAATTGGAGTAGGTCCACGGCATTAATTAAAGTTGGCAGTACCGCCAGTGGGTTCTATTTCATTTTTAGCTTGGAGAAGGGAAACATACATATTTTTTCTTTTCCTTTGCTCTGCACTATGGGTCATAATAAGGTAGCACATGATTTACGTGTGCAGTCTATTCTCTTCACACACTACTAGAGTATTCTGGCTTTACACTATTTTTCACACATTTCACTTTTGGTCTTGAAAGATACCAATGATGAAGATGTGAGCATACTGGTGAGTACCTACCAGTAGCTCCTTAGGTAGCGTCACACATTTTTTTCATTTTCATTTTCTTCGTTTGGGCACTTGTTGTGGGGGATACAAGTTGGGGAGATAGACACACTTTTCTTAAATTTGGAAAGCAAAAAACCTATTTGGAATAGCATTTCAGAAGCAATTCTATCAGTATAGCACCCAAGTTTTTTTTGTTTTTTTTTAATAGTAGTCCAGCAGCAGATCAGGTCTTTATTTAATATATTTGGTTTTGAGTGGAGGGTGGCCTGATTTGTAGAACCCTCTAATGCTCCTTATTGTATATAACTTTCAAAAGGGATCCAAATTCATTATTTTGCCTGGCAAAGCAGTTGCAAGTGCTTTGATCCCAAAGACGGTCCTCAGACTGTATCAAATGCAAACCAAAATGGTCATATATCCGCAAAGAACCAAAACAAACTCACCTGATATAAGCAGGTCAAACAAATGTATTCTCTGCTGCCGACTCTTCGGGCCAGACGGTCAAGGGCCAAGGGTTTCGGCGTTCAGGACTTCAGTCGGGATGACCACTGAGCAAGGCACCGTCCGGTGGGACAGAAGGGGCAGCTGCGAGTACAGGAACTCTCTCATGCAGGGATCCCTGATCCGTCCGTCCGACCCGACGATGGCCCCGACCTCCCCACCCGTCCGCGGGAGGGGATGGCATCAGTCACCCGAAGGAGTCCCTGTTCGGGCGTCAACTGAAGGAACTGGCCCGTTTAAAGTCACCCTGGTCACTCGCGTCCACCTCCCAGCCTTAAATACCAAATGAAGAGTCGGTCAGACAGTAGAGAATACAAACCAATATATGTTTATTCAGATACACTCAAGCTAAGCCCGGTCTGCCCAGTCTCTAGGAGTGCTGCAGAGATGGACTGACATCAGCAAACATGGAGATACATTATGTACAATTCAGAACCAATGAAGGCAAGCCCAGAATGGAATTTTTTTTAGGCAGATGCAGCTAAACAAAGAAGTACAGTAGGATAGGTTTCGAATCTGAGGCCGGGCACACACTATCTCCTACCCAAGGTCACTCTGTTCGTGCCCACCACTAGACTGGTAGGAGAAGGTCTCTATCTAGAGGGAAAGGTATGCGCTAATAATAACAGTGTATTCATTAGCGGATCCATGCCTTGAAGAAATGAAACTCACCAAAAATCGTTCTTCAGAGAGACAGACATTAGTTTCGATCATGGTTCAAAATGGCGGGCAAACACAAAATGGTGCTGCGAATACTAACTTACATAGAACAATGCACAGACAAAAGGAGCAAAAACATTTTCATTCCAACAAGAGCATGTGTTTAGGGGAAGGATGTGGGAAGCTTAATATTAATCCTGATCGATATAAGAGATGGTTTGTCTACATGATGACTTAATGTATTTCAATTTAAAGGGAGGAAGGCCATATGTAATTCGTATGCGGTTAAAAGAAGGCCTTTTTGGCATGGTGGCGATACCAGGGTAAGTTAAGTAAGCGAGAAATATTAATAAGTATTATAATAATAGGATTCAAAAGGAATTTCCAGAGCCACTTAGCAGTACTATTGGTAAGCTGAATCAGTTTATTAATCACATTTGATTAAACATGATGCAGTGCCTTAAACGTAAACTTCTTGTAGTAATTATTTGGTGGTGAGCCAGGATTTTGAAGCAGAACATAATCTATTTTGTGCTGCAGGTATAGTAGGAACCATGGAGTCATCATAATGGATAGCCCCTTCATTGTTGCCTGATAGATACACAGAAAAATCTGTGCATGTGTCTATCTGAGGATCCTAAACAAGAACATGCTGATTGGTAAGTTCCCATTACCCAAAATAGGGGAGGGAAGGTGAGGGCATCGGGTCCTTCAGCACCCCTATTCTTAAGTGCTGTGTTCCAGTAAATATTGTAGTGGTGTCTGTTAAATGCTTGACAGCATTTAACAGACACAGCTTGGCCTATCCGTGACTGCAGCAGCATGAATTAGTCCAAGATTTATTCTGGTGTTGATCATTGAATGGGAAGGTCTCAAGTATTTTCAGCAGACATGTTGACAACAGGAAAATACAGAAAAGAGCAGGTCATACTAGTAAGAAGGGGTTTACATGTACTAAACAAAAGGGATTAACACTGGAAAATATAAAATGCTAATTATGTTTGAAATCAGTGACTTAGGGGTTTATTTTGATGGCAGTCAGACTGCATATGATGGCTCATCGGATACAGTCTGACCACCATCTGCTGCTGCGATCTGACCGACACATGACAATGCATGCAGTCAGAGAAGCAGGCAGAGGGACAGTCTGACAGAGCGCGTCAGACCATCGGAGGGTCAGTAAATCCTACAATAGGGTGGTGCCTTCAGGGGCGGCCTTAGGCATGTGCAAGCTGTGCACCTGCACAGGGCCACCAAACCCCAGGGGCCACCACGAGGAATCGGATACAATACATATTCGTGGCGGCCCCTGGCAGGGATTTGGCGCATGAACGACTGAGGCGTGCTAAATCCAATGTGATGCACGCTGAATGCTTGCTCTTATACTCTTTTCCTTTCTAACCCAGTCTCGTCTTTGTGTGGGGTCAGCCTTGTTTTGGGCTCTTCTGGTAGGTCTTGTGCTTGTTTAGAACTTTTTTTCCAGGAGAATCGAGCTTGTTTTAATAGTCCAGATCTGGCACCTCCGGAGGCTCGCATGCGCGCGCATGCGCAGTGCCAGCGAGTCCTGCAGCGAAGGGGTTACAGAAGCACCACGCATCACTGGCGGCAGGAGGGGTGGCAGCACCGGTGCCCGGCGTGCAGCAAGCAGAACTGAGACCAGCCGAGGCCATGCACCGGCGCGCTTAGAGACCCTGGGCAAGAAAGGCCACCTTGCAGAGGATAGCATGCCAGTGTGCAACCTTTGGTGCCAGCTGCGAGGTGAGCAGCCCGAGGGTCAGGGCATGGGGAGGGGGAGTGAGGAGGTCAGCGTGTGCCACTGCAGAGTGAACCCGAGGGAAGGTGAGCCATTGGACGAGGGTGTGGGGAGCCCTGGGGAGGAGGGCAGATCAGGCATAGGAATGTATCCCAGCCTGTGGGGGTGAGGAGCCGGGGGCGTGGGGAAGGTTGGGTGAGGATGTTATTGTAGATGGTGTGTGCTTTGGGTCTGGGTGGAGGTAAGCCATGTGAGGTGGCGAGCTGGAGGTATTCTGGTGGTCATGGGAAGGGAGTGCATGATGAATCGGGAGAGAGAGCCTCTCTCTCACGATTCATCTCTGAGAGGGCGCGGGTCGGAGAGGTGGTCACCGTGCGCCAGGGGTAGGGAGTGGTACAGATCGACGCTGTATGTTGAGGGAAGAGTGAGTCAGGAGTGCAGGGGCGGTGTTTACTTGTGGCTGAGGGGAGGCATGGTGACTTTTGGAGGTGTAACTTGGGAGGCACGGTCGTATTGGGGGGAAGAGGAGAGCAGGGTTCGAGGTGTTAGACGTAATGTTAAGGATTCATTAAAATGATTCCAATTACTTATCAACAATCATGAAAACAGAGTATGAAGCTGATACTTGTGATCTAATGAGTGGATCTGCCTGCACAAATCTTTTAAAACATTGAGTGTTCAAATGTACTTGGCATTTGGTTATGTCTGTTTATATGGTGTTGAGGCAGACATGAAATGCAAGCACCTATGGATGGACGCCTGGAATAGGATGGCAGTGCCTACCCATGTTAACTCAATCTAATGCCCTTTTGCAGAGACCTTGATAGGAGACTGGCTTCTTGATCATTTCTTTAATTACATTCCAGTGCTTGTCATGTGACTAGCAGAGAAAACTAGTTTAACTAGTCCTCAGTTTGCAATTGGTGAAGCAGCCTTCTCTGTCCATACTAGGGGCATAGTTACCATTGGTTCAGCAAGTACAGTGGTACTGAGACCCAAACCCCTCAGGGGCCCATTGAACCCTGATAATTGCTATATTTTACTTTCTGAGCAGCAGCCAAAGGGGCCATTTTCCTTGCTTATGCCACGGCCCATGGGGTCGTTGGTACGCTGTGCTAGTGATTCGTACGTCTGCTTGAAAGTTGTCTCCTGACTGGATGTTCCTTGCACATTAATTTTGCTTCAGTGAACCTCTAGTGCCTTTTCATAGCCTTAGGACTCACTGTAATTAATCCTTGTTTAATAGGTGCTCTGAAAGCGAGCAGAAGTGGTTGCTGGAATATGGCACTATACAATAAACCTTAATTAAATATATTGTATTTTGTCTTTTGACAATGTGGTAAAGTGGACGAGTCTTTGGTTACCTGTAGGCTGTCTTCAGGATCAGTTAGTGACGTACTGAGACAGGTCTCTGTGTGCCATGATTTCAAGGTAGCTTACTCTTCCTGCTAAGGTCACTTCCCAAATAGATCATGAACTATTCTCCAGGCTCTACTGTTCTCAGTGGACTGAGAAAACGGACCTTGTATGCCAAGTCACATGATCTACCCTATAGTTTTATAACACTCTTCAAATAAACCTTCCATATGTGGCTAGTCATCATAATGTGTCATACATGTAGTGGGAAGGGTAATTACTATCAATCAGTCAGGGTTTGTAAAGCTCAGCTGCTTCACACATAAGGGTCTCGAGGCGGTGTGGGATTCATGCTGCTGGATCATGCTGCTTGTTGGTTGAACAGCGAGGTCTTGTGGTCCTTCCTGAACTGCTGGAGCGATGGTGAGGCTCTGAGGTGCAGGGGGAGGGTTTTCAGGTCTTCACTGCCAGGTGGGAGAAGTAGCGGCCTCCACTGTTTTATCAGCGGCTGCATTGGGTGGCTGCTAGGGAGATGGTTCTGGAAGATATTTTCCTGGTAGGTTGGTGGAAATTCACTCGTTCATTAAGGTATGCTGGTCTTTCATTGTGTAGTCCAGGGAAGACATGGCTTGGCAGTTCGGGCTGGACTGTTCCCATGAGGCACAGGGTCAAGGCTGATTTGAATATGGCCATGTCTGAACTGGGGTGGTGTGGTAAGCAAAAAAACGATGGATTTAGGCCCAGATCTCTGTACTGGGGTGAATGTATGACATTGTTCTGCATTCTGTCCATCAACTGTTGTTTTTGCAAGAAAGTAAAAATGACACATCAAAATCTTTCAGCAGCCGCCACTGCTGATTGTCTTCTTTTTTTCCCTACCCACTGCTAGCCTCGCCCGCTGCATTGCAAGCAAAATGAATAGAATTAGAGTACACAAATCTGGTTATTCGAAACGAAAGAGAAAGGTGACTCAGCAGGCTTTCGTAGTGTCACAGGAAGGAGCAATCCTGAACTTTATCACCCAAGGGAAACCTAAAGATGGAGAATCCTCTGGCCAGAGTTTTGCTGATGCACTCGGTAAAACAGGCGCTGATGACCATAAAGAAGAACAAAACAATGATGATATCCATGAGCAGAATGATACTCATGAGCAGACCAATGAAAATGAACAAGGTGACTCTGAAATTGATACAAACATGCAGCAATTACCAACTCAGGATGAGGATTATTACAAAAGACCCTCAGACAGAGAAACTGAAACATCATTCATCGGTCCATCAACATCTGGCATTCTGAAGGAGGTTCAGAGTTTACAGACGGAAGATGCTGGTATTGAAAAGGAAGCCAAAGAGCAAGACCATGTTACAGACCCGTGTTCTGAATATGATTTATGTGATTGGAGGGATCCTGCTTTGTGGCCGAACTCTCTTACGGACGCGCAAAGTGTTTTTCTTGTTGAAAGGGGTCCCTCCATGTTACTGGTCATCTAACGCCTTTTCTGGACGTTTTATTAAAAACACCTTCCTGAGCTCCGCCCCGCCCGGACCCCCTCTTCCGGGGCCCCCTACCTGCGCTCCCTGCACAGGGCCACCATGAGCCTAGAGCCGCCCCTGGTGCCTTGTCAGGCACAGCCATAGGAATTACAATGTCCCTTTCCGCCATGAAAAGGCAGGTGGAAAGTGACATTGGCGACCCTAGTAGGCCTCCCTTTACGCCTGGCCCTCCGCTATGGGGTCTGGGGCACCTAGGGTGCCCCCCTAAACTTCCCTGCACCATGTGGTAGGCAGCGCATGGAGCCTGTCACACGGTGCAGGGATTTTTTCAAAGTGTATATTTTCTATTGTGGCTTGTGCTGCAGCCCACAGCACAAGCCACAATATAAAATATACAGTTGGCGACCATCATGAAGGTGATCACATTGTAATTAGGACAGGGGACCACCGACTCCTTGTTGGGCGTCTTCTCTTCTACTATGGTGTCGGTCGGGCACGAGTCTGACCGGCATCGTAATGATGCCCTTAGTAAGTGCATGGGGTGGGTAATTCTAGGTGCATTATTAAAGGCTTTATCACCAAACAAGAACGATGAGCTAATATCTTTCCATTAAAACAACAAAGGGTGAAGGATAGGAGGCAACAGCTTCAGCCAATGACAATTGCTCAGACCTCTTTCAAGTTAAATATTTGTGTTTTACCCTGCTGCGACACTTAATGGAGGAGCAGCGACATGTAAACCAATCTTTCACCTGTTACACCTGTTTCAATAAAGTCCAGCAGGAACTGCCAGGCCACATCTCCTTTGAATAGTACATGACAGCCCAGGCCTGTTTCAGCCTTGCTAGGCCTCCTCAGTGAGGTGAACTATGGCAAATCGAACACAGGACCTGTGTCTGTTGATATCCATTGCACTCAGTGGGTCACATTAAACCATCAAAAGGTGATGGGCAATCTCTTGGGGAATAGCATTCTCTCTGGAAGCTTTTCAGTCCAGATGTTTTGTCCAAGGCCTAGGACCTGTAGAATCGCTGGGGCTTCACTAATGCAGCAAAAGCAGGTAAGTAAAAGACCCACAGGAGACGCTTGCAGTGTGAGAACACAGCCGCGGGTTCCCTATTGATTTCAATGGAGCAAGTCGTGGTTGGATTTTTAAAGTTTTAGGGTACTTCGAGGAAGTCTACAAGCAAGCCACTTACAAGGTAAGTAATTCGTGGGCCAACACACACTAGGGCACCGGAGTGCACGAGTTACCTCACCCAGGGAAGCCGGGTGCATAGGTGTCTTTTGGTGTCGGGTCCCGTCGCTATTTTCTATGCGAGCCAAAGAAGATTTGCTGCTTGTGAAGACTGCAGAAGTGTCCGATGGAATCCAAGGCTGGATTCAGGATGAAGATGACCTGAAAGCAGAAGGGACAGTGTTCACAGTCACATGCCAGTGACCCGGGGCCAGTAAGATGGATGCCCACGGAAGTCGGGTGATTTCAGGTGATCAAGGGTGTTTTGACTCTTTGCTCATGAAGACCAGGAGATATCGATGATTACCAGCAGCTGGATTCGGAGTGTCCCACAACGTCTGCAGCTTACTGAGGTGTCGGCAACCGGATTAGAGCCAACAAGCATTGGCAACAGCAAGTCTTGTGGAAAGTGAATAAAGTCAGCGGTGCAGACCAGCAAGGTCTGAGGGACACACCCAGCAAGGGTGAGTGAGGGAAGGCCTGGAGCAACCTGGGCAGCCCTTTGGTTTGAGCAGATAGTCTTCAGGGGACCCACAAGCCAACAAGCAAGGGATCGCAAAGACGCCTCATGAGGAAATGCTTCACAGGAGCCCACGGTCACTCGGGATAGGGTAGGCCTCTGATTTTCACTGCAAAACTTGCTGGAGGCGTGGGCCCCAAATGGTCCAATGCACAAGTTTGTAGAAGGTTGTGAAGGGGTTGTACTCGACAATAGTGCACGTTCCCCAGGTATTGCTGTTCCTCGTCACTCGTGGGGTCCACTCGCCTCAGCTCAGCTGGGGATTCACAATGGCCGTCGAGAAATCAGAAAATCCACTTCCAGGGCTGCAGGGACTTCGGACTCTGGCGGGAGCGGGAAAGTTTGCGACTGTTGATTAGAGTTTTTGGTGCCTGCCAAGCAGGGGAGTCAATCCTTGACTCCAAGGGAGATTCTTCCATCTTCCAAAGGTAGTGGAACATCAAATGGCCAGGATTCTTCTTGTAGAGTGTCGTCCAGGGATATCTAGTTTGCAATGGCAAGGGTTCCCTATCTTATACTAAAAGAAAGGGAGGGACTAGCTTTATGACCACTCCTCTGGGAGGGTCAGGGTAGGGGGTGGTTACACCCACTTCCCTTTGTCCAGTTTCATGCCAGAGCAGGGACAGGTAGCCCCTGAACCGGTTTGAGCTGGCATATGCACAGAGGAGCCTACTGCTCCCCTAGTGCAGGACTTCAAAGCACTCTAGAAGTACACCCACCCAGCCCCAATACACTAAATCCTGTCTGGAAGGTGGTGACACCTCCCTGTGACAGGATGCCTATTGTTGGGCCTCCTCCACTGTGAGTTTCAGTCAGCAGCAGGAGGGCATCCCAGTGTCTGTGCTGGTGGCATCCATTTTGTGATGCCAGGGCTCTTTCAGATTTCTACTGTGTTACCACAGTAGGTACATGTCATCCCCTCTAGAAGGGTGGGATCATACTCCCACATCATGGACTGATGTGGGGGTGTGATTCCAAGTTGTTTGACACCAAACACGACATGTTTTGATGCAGTCATTCCAAAGTTAGCATTTATAATGCACTGAAGAGTATATGGTTTAACCGCATCCACAAACAGCCACAGATAATAGACTCTGCCAGCTGCAGAGGGGTCCTGCTCATGCAGAGGCACACCCTCACATTGTAAACCAAGCACCCTGCCCTCAGGATTGATAGGGCCTGCTATAGGGGTGGCTGGTAGGTTTATATGTGTGTGTATGGTGAGATATAGGAACCTATACCTCAGTGAGGAGTGCTAACACTACCTCACCCAGGCTGCAGTAGCAGGCCTGTGGTGTCAGATTGAGTCTGCTTCCCAGGGTGGCATAATACATGCTTCAGCCCCTGGTAGGCCTGTGAAGTGCCTATGCCCTAGGTACCTAAGGTACCATATACTAGGGGCGCATAAGGTACCACAGTATCCAATCACTAGTGCACCTAATATACACACCAAATCATTTAGAGAGAACAGAGAGATTGGGGCCCTGATTAGCAGGGACCCAGCCAGACTATAGCCAGAAACCAGTGTTAGTTAACATCAGAAAAAAAAGTGGGGGCAACATAAGTGCAGATCCTACTCTTCTACACAACCCCCCCCCCCCCAAACGCAGGGACACTAAACTAACCTTGACCAGTTGAGTCTTTGTGTTCTAAGTGGAAATACCTTGAGAGTCCATCTGCATTGGCATGTTGGGTCCCAGGTCTATGTTCCACTGTATAGTCCATCCCCTGTAGGGAAATGGACCACCTGACCAGTTTAGGATTTTCACCTTTCATCTGTTTGAGCCATAGGAGGGGCTTGTGGTCAGTCTGAACTATGAAGTGAGTGCCAAACAAGTATGGCCTCAGCTTCTTCAGGGCCCACACCACAGCAAATGCCTCCCTCTCTATAGCTGACCAACGTTTCTCTCTAGGGGTCAGCCTTCTGCTTATAAAAGCTACTGGCTGGTCTTGACCTTCATCATTTAGTTGAGACAGTACAGCTCCCACACCCAGCTCTGAAGCATCTGTTTGGACAATGAACTTCTTTTTGTAGTCTGGACTCTGCAAGATGGGGGCAGTGCACATTGCCTGCTTTAGGTCATCAAATGCCTTTTGACAGCTAGCTGTCCACAGAACCTTTTTTGGCATTTTCTTAGAGGTCAGATCATTTAAGGGTGTCACTATAGACCCATATCCCTTAACTAACCTCCTATAGTACCCAGTCAGGCCTAAAAAGGCTCTAACCTGTGTCTGGGTTGTTGGAGCTACCTATTCCATTATGGTCTGGATTTTGCTCTGCAATGGTTGAACCTGATCTCCACCTACAAGGTGGCCCAGGTACACAACCTGACTCTGCCCTATCTGGCACTTAGTGGCCTAGATAGTGAGGCCTGCTTTTTGCCGCGCCTCCAAAACATTTCTGAGGTGGACCAGGTGAACTAAAGACTGCAACATCATCTAGATAAGCTGAGCAATACGTTTCCATACCAGTCAGAACTTTATTCACCAACCTCTGAAAAGTGGCAGGTGCATTTTTCAAACCAAAGGGCATCACCACAAAGTGATAGTGCCCACCAGGGGTTGAAAATGCTGTTTTGGCCTTGGCATCATCAGCTAACATGATTTGCCAGTAGCCAGCTGTTAGGTCAAATGTACTAAGATGCTTGGCTGAGGCCAAAGTATCTATCAGTTCATCTGCCCTGGGGATTGGATAGGCATCAGTCCTGGTGACTGCATTGAGGCCTCTGTAGTCAACACAAAACCTCATTTCTTTCTTACCACCCTGGGTATGAGGTTTAGGCACAAGGACTACTGGACTAGCCCAAGGGCTGTCTGAAGGCTCAATCACACCTAGTTCCAACATTTTCTGGACTTCAGTCCTGATACAGTCCCTGACATGGCCAGGTTGCCTGTAGATTTTACTCTTGATAGCCAGACTGTCTTCAGTGTCCACCTCATGGGTGCACCAGGAAGTCTGACTTGGGGTCAGGCTAAACATATGTCTGAACTGTTGTAGAACTTTTCTGAATTCAGTTTCAGTGAGGCTACTTGCCAAAGCAACACCATCAACTGACCCATCATCAGGGTTCTGTGAGAGCAGGTCAGGGTGAGGGTCACTCTGCTCCTCCTGTTCCTCATCAGTTGCCATGAGCAAGCCCATGTCAGCCCTGTCCACATATGGCTTTAATCTGTTGACATGAAGCACCCTAAGGGGGCTCCTGGGAGTTCCAAGATCCACCAAGTAGGTGACCTCTCCCTTTTTCTCAACAATCGTATGGGGGCCACTCCATTTGTCCTGGAGAGCTGCTGGGGCCACAGGCTCCAACACCCACACTTTCTGGCCTGGCTGATACACAGAACAGCCTTTTGGTCATGCCAAGCTGTTTGTACTTCTTGGCTAGCCTCAAGGTTTTTGGTTGCCTTCTTCATGTACTCTACCATCCGGGAGCGGAGACCAAGTACATAGTCTATCACATCCTGTTTTGGAGGTTTGAGAGGTAACTCCCAGCCCTCCTTCACCAAACATAATGGACCTCTGACAGGGTGCCCAAACAGAAGTTCAAAATGGCTGTAGCCAACCCCCTTCTGTGGGACCTCCCTGTATGCAAACAGGAGGCAGGGAAGTAAAAGGTCCCATTTTCGCCTAAGCATTTCTGGGAGGCCTTTAATCATTCCCTTTAGGGTTTTGTTGAACCTTTCAACTAACCCATTGCATTGTGGGTGATAGAGAGTAGTGAACTTGTAGTTTACACCACACTCCTTCCACATTGCTTTTAGATACCCTGACATGAAGTTTGTACCTCTGTCAGATATAACCTCCTTAGGGAAAACCACTCTGGAGAAAACTCCAATGAGGGCTCTTGCCACCAAAGGGGCTGTGGTGGTCCTGAGGGGAATTGCTTCTGGGTACCAGGTGGCATGATCCACTACCAGCAGGATAAACCTGTGCCCAGATGCTGTTGGAGGGTCAAGGGGACCAACGATGTCAATCCCTACCCTTTCAAAGGGAACCCCCATCACAGGTAGTGGTGTCAGGGGTCCTTTGTTGTGCCACCTTACTTGCCACTGGCTTGGCAAGTGACACAGGAGCGTCAAAACTCCTTGGTGTCCTCTGACATGTGTGGCCAATGAAAATGTGGCACAAGATTGCTGCCCACTGTTTCTGGGGGACCTGTTGAACTTTACAGGCCCTCTCCATAGCAGTTATCCATTTGTGGATATCATCCCCACTCTGGTAGGGAGGAACAACCTTGGACAGGTTCCTATGGTCTGGAATGTAATCTCTGCCTCTAGGGACACTGTTGCTGCCACCAGGGGGTTCTAACCCCTATTTCTTAGAAGCTCTCTGGAGCTCAAAGGCTTCTCTATCTAGGGCCAATTGCTTGATTCTGAGGGCAAGCCTAGCTTCCTCATACTGGAGCATCTTGTACCTTCTTTCAGACAAAGTCTCTCTTCTATTAGAGTATGAGTTCCTCTGGTGGACAGAATCTCTGTCAGAGTGGTATGAGTGGTTAGATTACCTTGAGGGGGACCTAGGCCTCTTTTCCACTCTGTCAGCTCTCTTAGGGAGAATTCCTCTGTCCTGTGCAGACCCTTGTGGGTCTGGCCCTTCAATCACAGACTCCAGGTCATCTTGATTTTCATCATCTGACCCAGAGACTATGGCTGACCCACCCCCTGATCCAGAGCCACTGGCTCCTAGTGCCAGTCTAAGATCATCTGCTATCAGTAGATTTATCAGGTGTAGTGTGGAGGGACTCTGTCCTAACCCCAGGTGTCTTGCAACACACATGGCCTTCAAGTCAAAGAAGGTCATGTCCATATACTGAGGTTGGGTGGACCCACTCGCTCCATCCCTTGAGGACATTCTAGTGTTATGCAGTGTTGCACTACCTACACTAGTTTGTGGCCTACTGATCCTAGCTTTAACTGTAGCAAGGGTGTGCTATCCCTTCACAAACAACTCTAAGTTCAGTAGAACTTATTGATACTAAGCTTGACTTTTATATGTACCTTGAGTACCTTTAGTGGTTTTCAGTTAGTAATTCAAATAGAGATTTTCTGGTAAAACAATGGCAAGCTGGAATCCCACACGCTGCCCACCAATGTGAGAAGTTGGCCTGGCATATGCTAGTCACTAGTTATAGTGGCCACCTTGCACCAGTCCAATTCGACTCTTATGATAGATAGGTTTAGACAATCTTTTAAAGAAAGCTATCCTAGTGGTAGCTGTGGAGAGCAGCCTTCAGTCTAAGTCTCAGAGGAATGTAAAGCAGCTTGTTTTACCTTATAATCTCTTGAATTACCAAATGAAAGGACACCACACAGGTATATATATCAAATATATATGTATTTATTTCTAGACACACTCTACTAATCTCTTTATGAGATTAGAAGTCAGGAACACATTCAAATATCAACGTTTCACAATAAGTTAAGCACAAATATGGCTAGGGCCCTCGAGGCGTACCAGACCATATACTAAAAAAGAGGTTTAGGAAAGTCGACTTGCAAGGGGACAAGGCCTAGGGCCTGTAGAATCGCTGGGGCTTCACTAATGCAGCAAAAGCAGGTAAGTAAAAGACCCACGGGAGACGCGTGCAGTGTGAGAACACAGCCGCGGGTTCCCTATTGATTTCAATGGAGTAAGTCGCCGGTGGAATTTTAAAGTTTTAGGGTACTTCGAGGTAGAGCGTCGTCCAGGGATATCTAGTTTGCAATGGCAAGGGTTCCCTATCTTATACTAAAAGAAAGGGAGGGACTAGCTTTATGACCACTCCTCTGGGAGGGTCAGGGTAGGGGGTGGTTACACCCACTTCCCTTTGTCCAGTTTCATGCCAGAGTAGGGACAGGTAGCCCCTGAACTGGTTTGAGCTGGCATATGCACAGAGGAGCCTACTGCTCCCCCAGTGCATTACTTCAAAGCACTCTAGAAGTGCACCCACCCAGCCCCAATACACTAAATCCTGTCTGGAAGGTGGTGACACCTCCCTGTGACAGGATGCCTATTGTTGGGCCTCCTCCACTGCGAGTTTCAGTCAGCAGCAGGAGGGCAGCCCAGTGTCTGTGCTGGTGGCATCCATTTTGTGATGCCAGGGCTCTTTCAGATTTCTACTGTGTTACCACAGTAGGTACATGTCGTCCCCTCTAGAAGGGTGGGATCATACTCCCACATCATGGACTGATGTGGGGGTATGATTCCAAGTTGTTTGACACCAAACACGACATGTTTTGATGCAGTCATTCCAAAGTTAGCATTTATAATGCACTGAAGAGTATATGGTTTAACCGCATCCACAATCAGCCACAGAGAATAGACTCTGCCAGCTGCAGAGGGGTCCTGCTCAAGCAGAGGCACCCGCTCACATTGTAAACCAAGCACCCTGCTCTCAGGATTGATATGGCCTGCCATAGGGGTGGCTGATAGGTTTATATGTGTGTGTATGGTGATATATAGGAACCTATACCTCAGTGAGGAGTGCTAACACTACCTCACCCAGGCTGCAGTAGCAGGCCTGTGGTGTCAGATTGAGTCTGCTTCCCAGGGGTGCCATTATACATGCTTCAGCCCCTGGTAGGCCTGTGATGTGCCTATGCCCTAGGTACCTACGGTACCATATACTAGGGGCTCATAAGGTACCACAGTATCCAATCACTAGTGCACCTAATATGCACACCAAGTCGTTTAGAGAGAACAGAGAGACTGGGGCCCTGATTAGCAGAGACCCAGCCAGACTATAGTCAGAAACCAGTGTTAACATTAGAAAAAAAGTGGGGGCAACATAAGTGCAGATCCTACTCTCGTACACCCCGTTTTCGCAAACCTTAGCCAAGCTAGGCAGCAGCGAAATGGGACGATAGTTACCGGGTAGCAACGGGTCAAGAGATGGCTTCTTAAGAAGAGGAAGAATTAGGGACCACGGCCTCCCGGAGAGACATGTTAACCATTACATTGGCTTCGGGATTAATGACATCCTCAGTGGCAGCCAAGAGGCTAGCAGCACAAGGGTTGTTTGGAGAGCCTGACTTCAAGCCCTTAAGAATATTAAGTGAGCAGGCCGGATCGATTGGCACAAAAGTCGAGAGCAACTTGACAGGGGCAGCCGTCAATAGCCCCAGTGCGGCAACTGCGGACCCCCTAGAAGGTGGCGTATTTTAGCCAGGAAAAACTTGGAGAGAGTGTTGCACCAGGACTGCGAAACTGGCGTGGCATAAGCCTGAGCAGTGAGGGACATAAAACTTTGCACGATCGCAAAGATTTATTTTGAATTATTGTTGGCCAGGTCGATACGTGACGTATAGTATCGGCCTTTAGCGACCACAATGGCAGCATAATAACTTTTTGTTTGGCTCTAAGAGCGAGTTTAGCTTTGGAGCAGTAACCATTGGAGCGCCACGCCCTCTCCAATACTTTGCAGTCGTGTTTCCAGGCTTTCAGCTCGGGAGAGAACCAGGGTTTGGAAGGTGAATCTCTTGTCAGTTTAGACGGACGCGACGTGGATAGGGCAGATACCGAATCAGCAATCCAGTCCGAAAACCTGGACACATTACCCTCAAGGTCTTCTTGAAGAGAGGGCCGGGAGGCAGCCAAAGAACTGATGAACTGGAGAGGATCAATTCTACTATAAGTCGGATGGCACAAGCTGCGTGCCAGTTGCGCAAGCTGCGTGCCGGTTGCGCAGGCTGCGTAACTTCCCAAGAGAAAAATATAGGGAAGTGGTCCGACCAAGAGACGTGCAAAGGCTTTACAACCAGGATAGGAAAGTTCGAATAAATAGGGTCTAAAGTGTGGCCCCCATGATTGGTAGGGTGACTAACGCTGCACCGTCTGAAGAGAGTCAAGAAAGACAGCGGAGTCACACACCTCAGGTTGGTCAAGGTGAAGGTTTACATCACCTAGGACCAAATAGTGAGAAAAACGCAGTGCCCGCTCGGCATCCGCGTCCCCCCAAGATTTGGGAAAGGCGCCAGCCGGGCCAGGGGGATGATGTATGAGGGAGCCCCCTAGGGTGAAGTGAGCCGAGAGCTGCATACTAAAGTCCAAGGCCTCACAGCCACCCCAAAGGCTCGATGTTTCACTATGAAGAGCCCATATATCCCTATACAGAACGGCCAGACATCCTCTCCTACCAGCAGGACAGTCCACTCGAAGACATTTATAACCGCCCGGCGTGGCCAGAGCAACAATAGGATTAGAGGAACCTACAACTTACAGCAACACGTGGACATTTATGCTTAGTAGTATGCATGGCTATACCTCCTTAAATGAGAGAAGGTGCACATGTATGGATCAAATGCAACTATAAAGTTACAATTGTAGTTCTATATAGCGTAGGTGGAGATCATTGTCTACAATATGTAGAGCTATGAATTGAAAAGATTTGGTGAACAGGGATCATACACCTGACAATCATCGTAAATGGACGCACACGTGAGCATCACACAATCGAGGCTCTGTCCTCTTCCATGTGCTTTGAAAGATCGTGGGGCCATCCATCAGCGACATGGTGGAAAGCGGGGTTGCAGGTGTAAGTGTGTGTTTGTCTTGGGGCATATAATGTGCTATAATGTGTCTTTGATTGTGTGTAGACTAATGACAGATATGAAATGAGCCATATGTGCTCTTTTAGAATTCATTAACAGTGTATATAATTGTAATTTTCTAAGTATTCACACTCTTATGTTTACATTTTTACAAATTGATTTCTATGGGTGTATGCAACCTCTTAATTTATGATTAAATGAAACTTATACAGTACTACAGTGAACTCAACAAATCTTTCTGGCTTTGAGATAATTCTGGAGGGCAGATCACATATGATTTAAGGGCCTGTTCTTTTCTGATGTCCATATTTCATTTTTACAAACTCTCCTATCATATTAAAGATTTTCTTTCCTTTTAAAATCATGTTTTATTATTCTGTTTCTGTCATTAGAGTCCCAGGCCTCCCCTGGGCTCACACGATTCATGGAAGATGTTCATTTTAGATAATATCAATTTTAGGTCTCCCCTGAGACAGTGCACGCGCTATCGCTTCTGAGATCCATTGTTATCTAAAACAAGCATTTGCAATGCAAATTGGTCTCGCATTTGTGAGAGTTAGAGGTATTGGCGATGTAAGTGACAATGTCTTTTACCCATGTGTTTTGGATTGGAGTGCATGTATGTGGTGTGGAGTGGATTTATGTGGGTATGTAAGACCACAGATCCTCCATAACCATGCTGCTTGATGCATTGTGCTGGAAGATCGGCCTTTTTTTAGGGTGGAACTGTCAAGGCATAATTTTTATATTTGCAATTACCATGTATTGCATTGAGGCCGGGGACATGATAAAGAAATGTCCACTCACAAGAGAAAAACCGCCAGCTCGTCTAGGGCAATTGTTTTTACAGATTCAAACATCACGTCTGGTGTTTGTATCTGTAAAACACAAAAAATACCAAACAGCTGCCATAAGATAGCAGCCTTCCTTGCTTTTCATTTATCCCAAAAGTGCTTCTGTAGTGCCGGCAGGAACACAGTCTGAGAACATGGCCATTCTTACAGGTAGCATCAGCAGTTTTCAATGGAGGGCAGAGGAAAGGAGAGAGGAATTACAGGGGTACACATGTGTGCTCTCCCTTACAATATCAAAACACAGAAAGAACAAACGTGCCCCTACTGGAGGTGCTCACATGTGAGAGCCCCTCATCCCAATATTTTTATTGTTATGTTTGTTATTTATTGACTGTTTTGGTACTTCTAAATGCTTTACAAGTGTTCCTTTGATTAGGCCTGACTCCTTTGTGCCACAACTACCCAGGACTGAGCTAAATGTTTTATTAAAGAACTTAACTGGACCTGAAAAAGATTGTGACATTCTGACATTGTGAGGTCTCACGACCCCACCTTTTGCTAATTCACTTTCCTACCCATACCATACCATACCATATTGTACAATGATAGGCCCTACCATACTATACAATGACAAGCTATACCATACCATACCATATCATACTATACAGTAATAGACCATACCACACAACACCATGCCATACCATACCATGCCTTACCATACCATTAAAAAATGGACAAAGCCAATACATCTTGTGAGCCCCTGTGGCTTTGCTAGTGCATGTTAGAAAAGATTCCTGAATATCTGCACTGCAAACTTCAGGCTGCCTTGATGGCATTTTTCTGCATGTTACATCGGAGGGCACAACCTTTTAAAGCTCTGCAAGAGGGCTGATTTAGTACAGTATGCTTTAAAAGAAATGTATGACTTTACAACGCATTCATTGTAACGCATGCCTTTACCACGCATGCGTTACAACGCGAATGCCATCACCACGAATATCCTTTACCACGAAAATGCCTTTAACATGCATACTTTTACAACGATTTTCGTTGTTAAATTATGCATGTAAATGGCATTTTCTTGTTAAAGGATATCGCATTTATTATCTACTCTTTAAATTTTTCCCTTGCGGGACACCACCTCCTCATTCCCCCTTACCTCTCCTCTCCTCGATCTTCCTTGGTGACGTTCCACGTCGTTAAGAGGAAGCAGAAGTGTCCTTCCGTTTCTTCTAACGACATGGATTGCCTTCATATCTCTCTTTAATTGACAGCATCAGGTACTTTTTTTTATATTTTATTTTTGGGGGTGCCCCCCCAAGCCCTCTTTTTTAATCACAATTTTTGGGGGCGTGAAAACCACCCAACCCCTCCCCCCCTTTTTTTCTTTTAACTTTAGCACACATGCCTTTACTACGAATTTCGTAGTAAAGGTATGCATGGTAAAGGCTTTTCGTTGCAACCACGCATGCGTTGTAATGCATGCGTGGTTATGGTTATGTGTGGAAACGGCCGCGTTGTAGTGGCCATTTCCCTTTTAAAAGATTCACCAGGCTCTCCCTCCCCCACGTCTCCACTCCTTGTGTTTGCATCATTTGATTAGACATTAGTATGTGCGTCTCCACAAATTGAGAACGCCACCCTTCACACATAAATAGCCGCAGAGCCCTTAAGATGATCAGTGTAATGTTTAGATTGGAAACCCCGCTGCATGACGGGAACGCACACACATCCTTCGCAGCATGCTTGATTAGTGTGCCTACTATTGAGAGAGTTAGGAATGCATGCCTACCACATTGACAGAACTGGATTTAAGAGCAAAATCCTGATTGCGTCCTCCTGGCTAAGGAGACAAGAAATATGGCCTCACTTGAATGATAGCGCCAAAGGCAGGGACAAACACAGAGACAAGCAGAAAACAATCCAAGACAGTTCAAGAGTGAAATAGTTTTAGCAAAAAAATAAATCATTAGCCGTTTGAAACTATTTGTACAGACGGTCAGCAAATTCCTGATATATCATTTTCACATAGTTTCTTTAAAAGTGAGCTTCCGATAGAAAACGAGACCAGTCAAATATTAATGATCTCTCACCCAGTTTCCAATTATTTGATCGATTTTTGACAGGGTTTGATTTGTTTTGAGACACTATGGTGTTATAAGTTTGAGGGGCAGATTTGCAATTAGTTCCGATGGCAGATTTATAATAATGAACTGAAATGTTCTACACTGATGTTTAATAGCATATGTAAATAAGCATTTAATAATCGATTATTGTACTGTCAGGGGAATAGTGAAGTTCAATATGGATTATTTTATCACCTCTTTGCTCGTACCTATAAATCATGGTGCATGCCCTTTGATTGTACGATTTCTTAAACCCCGAAACTGTTTTTGCGGTTTTTCCAACTTTGGCCGCAAGAGGGAAGCACAAGCTCACGTTATGGAATCAATTCAATGCCATTTGTTTCGTGCAAAACGCATATAGTGATGCTCTATTTTATTTTCTAATGATTCCACAGCTACATTCTGCTATGAGTTGAGGGAATAAGAACCACAGCTAAGTCACTAGATTTATGCGGTTGTATTCTTAACATAGGGTACATGATGGAAACGGTTTGGGAGCTAGCTCGTCTTTGTGTGATAATTTACCCACACTTTGGGGCAGATTTACAAGCCCCTTGCGCCACTTTTGCGTCATTTTTAACATGGGAAAAATGACGTGAGGGTGGCGAAAGGGGTTTGTAAATAAGCCCCTTTATATTTTCTTTACAATGTTGTTTGTGCATTGTTGCAAAGCCCCTTGCGAGAAGGGAGTAAGCCATTTTGAACTACTGGGGTGGGAGTTGTTTGAAGTAATCGGAAGTCTATTTTGTTCAGGTTCAGTTTTGGGGGGGAAGGTAGGCATGCATTTTATCAGTCATTTGTAGGGGTGGGCGGAATTTGCGAAAGTGACTTTTGCAAATTATCGCAAAAATGTTAAAAATCTCCGCAAACACGCGGAAATATCGCGAACATGCAGAAGTTTTTTTCCCGCCCGTTCGCGGTCTTTTCTGCGTGGTCGCGGCTCGCCAACTTACCCATGCGGTTGCTCGCGGACGCAGCCATCTTGTTTTCACTCTTCTCGCGGTGCATGATCGCGAGAAGAAAGACGTGATCGCGCGACCAATGACATTACTGCGGGCGCGAACTGTCGCGAGACAGCGCAAATGGCTACCAACAATCCAACATCTCGTGGAGAACGCGACCGGATCGGAAAAACTTGTCGGCGAACGCGGGGATTCAGGTAAGGCGATCGCGCGCGCTCGAGAATGTATTATTTTACAGCGCGAGCAAGAAACAAATTATCGCTAAGCTGCAGAATGCGGAAATTTTGACATTTTCGCGCTCTCCGCGGAACGCGAAAATGTCAAATTATCGCAATTTCCGCGAGCGGAACAGAAATTTAGCCCAGGCCTAGTCATTTGAGAGGATCTTGAGGCAGTGGCGTAACGAGGCCCCCGCAATGCGGGGGTGGGCATGGTTTCTTGTTTTGGAGAGGGCACCTCACCCTCGAAGCTATGCCACTTCATGCCTTGGAGAATGCGTGCATGGCATGCAACGAATGGCATGGAATAAGAAATAGTTAATCCCTCGGGAAAAGCCCCCTGCATTCCGAGCTTGCCCCGCCAATCAAGTGGGGGCCCAACCGTTCAGAGGGCGCCCATTAACCCAATCTGCAGGGGGCATCATTTTGTGTTACGCCACAGTCTTGAGGCACATGGGGGAGATTTACTAAGATTTTGCGCCGTGTTTGCATCACAAAAGTGGCGCAAATCAGCGCAAAATCTTTTTTGCAGCTGTTGCAGTATGCTACATGAAAAAATAGTAAATCTGCCTGTGATGTCTGAGGGGATAGAGGCTTGATACAACTGAGTGCTCTTTAGCATACTGACGTTTGGGTATCTTCTTATCTTGGGAGAGGAGTTGGCCGGTCAACCTCGAATATGCGGAACCGGGTTCAAGTCTCGGCGATGATGCTGAACATCCTGTGATTCTGGGCAAATCACGTAATCTCCCCGTACCTAACAAAAATGAATGTGTCCTCATGTAACGCAACTGGTGCTTTGTAAAGCCATCTGATACCCGATACCTTCTGGTCAAGTTTGCACTATGTAAAACCACGTAAAAAGAAAAAAGGACCATTGGGTTTATAGGCTTTGTGTAGAGATTAAAAATCTGGGCCCCTGAGGTTGAGCCTTGTGGTAGACGCATTTTACGGGGTACAAAGATGTTCTGGAAGAGTTTATGTTAACAAAGTGTGTTCTACCCGATAGGAAGGATAGGAGCCAGTTTAGTACTTTAACCTATATGCACTTTCTGGATGAGAGGATGTTCAGCAGTGATTGAGTGGTTAATGGCGTTGAAATGCTGCTAAGCTCACACAGTGTATAGGGTGGCGAAAGCAACAAAAAACCCAGAAATATAATGTAGAGGAAAGGTGGGGGCACTTCAGAGGTTTTGGAGGAGAACCCTCACTCACCCAAGGGTGACCGCAAGGTTCCCTGTGTGGGCTACAACTTCCCAAAAGGAAAGGAGCGGGAGTGTTTTATGTGGCACGTCTATATCCTAATACCTCCGGTGTAGATTGAGGGGCAGAGTACAAAAGAAAAAGTGAGTTAAAACTATATCAATAGGAGCAAAACTACTTTATTGATATGCCCTAGGGGATAGAGAATAAAAGGACAATGAGACAGGGTAATGGATTTTCACCCTGTACAAGGTCAACATGTTTCTGCCTTGTATGACTAAGTTGTTCCGGGTATTCTTCAAGACCAAGATTTTGAGTCACTCTGCTGTAAACGTGTATCAAAAGTATACAAAATATAGAATGTCAAATACTCAGGCCTGTACTTTTGACCACCTGTGCGCAGTGGCACCAAATTCTCATGTGAGTCAGGTAGCCATAAAAAAGTGCAAAAAGCACATCTCAAATGTATGCATGCTATCCAACCACATAAATCACCAATGTGCACCACACCCAGATATGTGGATATTCCTAAAGACCTTACCCTAAGAAGATGAGTAAGGTCCGACTCTACCATCAACAGCATTCGTCTGCTCGTAGAGCTCTGTAATAGTGTTTGTGGAAACATAAAACAACAGATAAATAACAAGTCAGACAAACAAATCTCAGAATATTAAAAATTGGTTCTAAGCTCTATACTGCTCATACTCCCATGTAATAGATAATTGATAGACCATACTGAAAAAATCAAGACATCACAACCTCAAGATATCAACTGTACATAGCAAAGTTCTAATGGGTCATGACAGAAAAAAACCAAGCATTTGCAATGCAATAGGACTCGCATTTACGTGAGTTTAAGCTATTGCCATTGTAAATAACAATGCCTTTTATTTATGTTTTAAAAACCCAAATAAAAGGCATAGCCATTTAGAATGCCAATAGCTCAAACTTGCGTAACTGCGAGACCTATTGCACTGCAAATGCTTGTTTTTTAATGCACTTGGACCACGGCTTCAAATCATTGCACAATATGACCACGACATGACTTAAACCACACCCTCTGCTTCTGGTGGCCCATCGCTCCACGTGAAAATGTGTAGAATCACCTCAGCACACACCAGACTTTACCAAACACATTTAAAGATGACAGTTGTATTTTAGTGATCTCTCCTCCTGCTCCCACACTTACTCGTTTATGGCACAATGATATGTTGTTTATAAAGCCTACCATGAAACAAATATCGTCTTTAGCATTACAGAAAAATAACTTACTACATTTATAAGATAAGCTCCTATTGAAAAACAAACAAAACCAAACCTTTCGATACAGTTCACACACACTACACCACCGAGCACACAAGTGATGCTCAGTCCTCTATGAGCACAAGAATGTCAGCAGCTCCGAGTGATGGACACACAGGGCTGTGAGACGCTAGCCATACTTACAGCCTCCTATCGGCCCGCTCTGATCTCACACGCCCCGGGCACCCATGGTGAAGTCGGCCTTGGCCGTCAGAGCTGTCTGCCGCCCGCTGAGGTCACCCTCTCAGCCCGCCGCTTCCTCCATCACACGCAGACGCACATCTAAAGCACTCGTAAGATCTGCTGCACCCAGAAAGGAAGGTTTCTAAAATGGGAAATAGTGCTAGAGTGAGCCTGCTGCAGGGCATGCCACAGGGATTGGACAAGCCAGAGGTTTCAAAAGGCAGTGTGGTATGGCCGGGGTTGCACCGCTTCTGGAAGGAAGGGCCGCTTCGGCTGCAGGGGTTTAAATCACGCATGCAGTCTCACTACGCCCTCTGAGATGTTAGACTTTAAACAAGAAGCGATCGCGCCCATTAATTCTCAGATGAATCTCTTGCTCCCAGAGTTTTCAGATTCCGTTAGATAAAACTGCTGGCCCTGACTTCCCTACCCCATGGCACATGCAGGAAAAGCCCGCCTTCCACGGACGCACTCGGCGTGGAGCGCGCCTATTAATTAACAGCTGGTACCTGGTGGAGGACACGTAGCTGAAACACAGGACTAAAAGTCAATCAAAAAGCCCAGAAGCAGGGTCCTTCTTCAGTCCTTGACAACGTTACTGTCTCTGCACCTACCCAGCCAGGGTTGTGAAATACTGTAATAACTCATCACCCATCTGTGGTAGAAACGGCCGTGATCTACGTCCCGTTATTCAGCTCATAACCTACTTGTACAATATACTAAGTGTAGTTCATATGATATGGTCAACACTATGTGGCGCATAATCGTACATACCACAGCCCTTTAAGTATGTGAAATGATGGGTGCAGGATGGAGATCGCATGAGAACTGTCTCTTGTCTGTCGTGCCAAAACCACGGAATAAACAGTGCCGAGCTCGCGATCTGCGGCTCGGGGCAGGACAGGCAATGCTTCTGCGCACGCCAGCAGATGCTCGCAATCAGCTCAGATAAAATGCCCGGATGCATGCCAACTGGATCAACAAGCTGTCGCCATGAGAGACACGTGCATCGCCTGTACGGGCGCGTGCACATCTCCTGTCTCCCTTCGTAAGAGACACGTGCACATCGCCTGTCTGGGCACATGCACATCTCCTGTCTCCCATCTGCCCAAAAACCGACGACAATAGGTCTCGCCAAGGCGCGCAACACATGCGCTGCGTCGCTAGGCGAGACCTAACAATGTGCCCTTAATAAGTTGGTCAAATGAATGTGTATCTCTCAGTTTGTGTCAGGTATAAGTAAATAACTTGAACATCAAAACAAGTGTTGTCCTATCACTTTTGTAGTCAAGGGCTGCTATATTGTATATAATGACTAAGGTAATAGCTGACAACACCCTAAAGGTGAAATGGCGGAAGTCAACAGTATATTAACTCAGTCTTGAGCTTGCACTCTGGCTCAAGTAATGAGCATATAATGCAGCCAGCGTGCAGTCGCAGCAATCCTCACTATGAATAAAGATATAAAGTGGGATCAACACAAACTAGAACCTAACTATGAGTAAAGATACCAAGTAGGCTTAACTCAAGCTAAAAACCTCACCTTACGTGTAGGTGTCCTTGCTTTGCGGAAACTCTGGTGGGAGCATTTCACCACGGCTACGGCGCCAACTAAAATCGTAGGAGTCGCGTGCATGTGACAGCACAAAGAATGTCTGGGATTTGTAGTATACGAACCATGGTTTTAATAAAACATCAGCGTAAACTACCTGACTCCACACTGTTTGTTTAAAACATGTGCTAGATCAGTATCAGCTACGCGTTATGGAGAAAATGTATCTGGCAATTATAGATTGTAAAGGAGGGGCATAAATAAAACAAACCATGACTGGTAACTAAAAGGTGATCCACCATCATAAACGGTGGTCCAATATGTGTATAACAGTCCAACTCAAGAGAAACATAATGTTAACAGGATAGTGGGTCTCACCACAACAGCCCGAGACCATCCTAAGTATGGACCATACCAAAATGGAACCAAATCTGGATCAAGATCAATATAAAAAAAAGTAATAACACTTCACTGTGTCCTACAATATATCTATATGTATATAAACACCCACTTACTGAAATGTAAAACTGTAATGATGTACACGTGTAGAGCAAAATATAGGCCAAGTGTAGTTAGGTATGAAGGTCAGAACATATTGTGTGCAGATATTATAAAGCACACCATGGGATGTCGTCGTTCAAACCATTGCAATGGCATCCCAATCTGAACACCCAACGTTGTTCTCTACGGAAGAGTACTTTGTCTAGGGGAGCCGTGTTTCTACAATAGTTTGGTTTATCCAACACTACCGACATAATGTCTTTTTCTCTATGGCCAGCATCTAAAAAATGGTGTGTAAGTTTGGTGTTCGATTTTTATACATTTAACAGAGCTCCTATGCTCGATAATCTTTGTTTTTACCTTGCGGGTCGTCATGCCTAGGTACATTAAATTGCAAGGGCACTTGATTAAATAGATCAGGCCTTCAGAGTTACAATTGATATGACTGGTAAGGATCCAGGGGTCTTCAAGCACAGATCCAGTTGTTTAATGCGTTGTGTAGAATGGCAAACAATGCATGAACCACAGGGTATATGTCCTTTTATATGTTCACCTGTCTATAAGGTACGTGGGTTATCAAGGGTCACAGTAATATGAGGTCTAGTGTGTACCAGAATATTTCTCAAATTACTGCTACGCTTAAATGCAAAATGTGCATAGAGGAGCCCACTTTGCCTTCTCAACCAAACTTTGTTGACACCTCTGCCAAAATAAAGAATAAACAGTGTGACACACTAGGAGGCAGAGGCTGGGGAAGGGAAGGTTAGATGAGACAGAACAATGCTATTTTAACTCCAACCACTGAGCTAGTATCCTTAGAAGCTTGCATGTTATGGATAATATCAGTCCTGTTTTTGTCTCTTGCGAGCCTGCGCTGAGATACAACATCAGCAGCACCATGACACATCATCGCAAGTAACCGTGGCAAACAACTTGTTTTCCACTATTCTTCCTCGACTCCATGTAATCCTGTGCCACTGCAGAATTGTAGAACATACATATCTTCTGCTCTGCACATTCCCGTAACCTAGCTGGCTATCATAGAAAGGGTCCAGTCCCCGTGTCTCCTGGATAGGGTGTTCTAGCCCCGGGCCAGAAAGATGTGAATGTTATGCTCAGTGAGGTTCAGAGTTATCTTATCTGGCATAGCTTTGGTTACCATCTCCCACTGCTTGGAGTTGGCCAACTCAAACATTAATGTCCCTACCTCTTTTTCAGTGCCATAGGGTTCATCTTTAGGATTCAAACATCTTTAATGATATTCACAAACAAGTGTCTACAGCCACTTTCAGGACCTCTAGCAGGATAAGTGTTGCATCTCAGTCTTTAGAATGTCACTGTTGGTGGTATTGCCAAAATCAGATTCTTCAATGCCTTAGCCCCATCTCCAGAGACTCCTGATAATGCCAAGCAGATGCCACTGGTTTGAGAACTGCCTCACCATTCGTGAATGCAGATTGGGAAAAACAGCTGCTCAGGCCTCGTGCAGTGCAGATTGGGAAAAACAGCTGCTCAGGCCTCTGGGCTCTAGAGCCTGCTTCAGATGATGCTCAAGTGGTTGTAGTCGGCTCTGGGTGCATAGTGTGGACTCTGTCCATGCAGTGCTGTTAGTCCACGTGGCTGCACAGCCTGCTGCACCGTGACTTTGGGGAAAACGACCTTTACAAAGCGTTCAAAACACCGTGATACACTCACATTGCTGTTTTTACAATGCAAGTCGTTACAACGACATGCGCTGGATGGCGCTCTAGACTAAGGAATAGTGTGATTTACTATTCCAACACCTTCCCTACTGTTACATAGGCTGGAGTTGGAATAGTAAATCACACTATTCCTAAGTCCAGCGCCCTCCAGCGTAAGTCATTGTAACGACTTGCGTTGTAAATGCAGCAATGTAATGTACCGCGATCTAAATGATCGCGTTGTATCATTATACATCCTGACTTTGGCCATGTAATGCAGACTCTGGTGCCTGAACTCAGAGATCTGTGATAAGTCTGTTTTTTGTGCATGTCTTTTTCTTTTAATTCTTTCAGTTAGGTTTTATATAGAGCAACATTAGGTCTATTCAATTAATGCATCAAAAGCCCAAACATTACTTATACCTCACAGTAAACTAGCAAATACCCCAAATCCTGGTTTCTTTCCCCCCTATCCATATCATTCCCATGACTCAAAAAACCACTACATTTTAATATATTGACTAGTTAGAGGGATTCATTGTACCCATCATCCGCAGAGCAAACAGCTGCATCCTACTTGGAGACCTGAACGTCCACCTGGAAGACAAAGCCAACCCCAACTCTTTAGCACACCTCGAGGACCTAGGAAACTTAAATCATTCCAAATAAGTAACCAGACTACCTCACGTTGCTGTATACCTTCTGCACCCAGTTTTCAACTCTACAACATCTTAGTCAACAAGCCCACACCAATCCCCTGGACAGACCATACCTGCATCAAGTTCAGCATTCACAGATTCAATGCACACATCACTGCCAGACAAGCCAGCAACAACTAAAACAATGTCCTGGACAGGGACTGGACCACTGCTTTCAACATCCACTGGCCCGATCACAGCAGATGCCGCTCTGAAGCCATAAAGAAATGAAACAGCTGGGTCACTTCCGGTGCTGACTCCATGCCCCCCTCCTCAAGCACAGCAAAGCAGTAAGAGCCAGATTCAAAGTCAGCTGGTACACAGAGGAACTCAGGATGACAAAGTGCCACTGCAAACAACTGGTATGCAGATGGAGAATGAGCCAAGATGACACAGACAGGAATACTTTCAATTCTGCCCTGAGACGCTACCACCAATAGATCAAATCCACCATATGCACCACCCTTGTAGACTACCGATGCCAGCACCAACAGAAGCAAAGAAATCTTCGTGATCATGAAAGACTTCTCCTCATCAGCTGCCACCTCCAAATTGATCACCCCCTCACAGGACCTTTGCAACAAACTCTCTCAATTCTTCAGCAACAAGATCATATCATATACAGAAACTTCAGACCACAACCAGACCCAATAGACCTCACCACATGGTTGCCAAACTCATCCAAAAAAACAATGCTGATTACTTGGCCTGCCATTGCCCCGGACAAAGCCTCCACAACATGAAACCCATCCACTCAGGGGCACGATCAGACCTAAGCCCCAACCTTGCCCACGCCTGTGAACTTCAACCCATCAGCTCCATGCTCATGTCTATAATGAAAGCCTCCGTCACAACTGTAACCTTCCCTGACAGCACTAAACACACCATAGTACATCCCTCCATGGACCCATCTATTATCGTTGACTGTGGACCAATCTCCCTGGTACCCTACCTGGCTAAGGTCCTAAAGAAAGTCGTCAACAGATGCCCCACCGACCTCAGAGACCACCAACTCCTTGACACAAGACAGTCCAGTTTCTGACAAACCCACTAGCACTAAAACAGACCTCATCACTTCCAAGGGCAACATCTGCACGATCCTGGACAGAACCTCCCTGCAGCATTTGTTATGGTCTCCCACCCCATCCTCATTCAATGGCAGCATGACATCGGAATCCAAGGACCAACATTGCTTTGGACCTGCTCCTTCCTGACTGACAGGACTCAATCAGTCAGCCGATCTCCCTTCACCTCAGATGCCCACAACCTCATATATATATATATATATATATATATATATATATATATATATATATATTACCTACTGGCGGTCGCCAGTAGGTAGTTATAGTTAGGACCACGTTTCCATAGGAAAACCTCAACATTCTATTTTGAATAACTTTGGCGCCGGTCGACGAATCCTCGCGAATTTCTCAAAATAGGTGGGGCGCTACGCTCCGCTCCTACCCTGAAAGTCTCGGGGGGATTCGTCAAGCGGGGGCTGAGATAAAAGGGGGGTCCCAAAACGCGTTTTTCCCATGCATTTTTCCATAGGACCTTTAGAACGAGCTACAGCCCGAACGGCTGAACAGAATTACTAGAAATTTGGCAGAGAGGTAGTCCCTAGGTCAAGGAAGTGCCTTTTGTAGGTTTGGTGTAAATCTGTTCAGTAGATTCTGAGAAAATAGCCTTTAAATCAATATATATATCTGAGCCCGCTTACGGTACGCTTACCGTACGCTTACCGTACGCTTACCGTAAGCTTACGGTGGCGTGCGCGAGCGCGATTCTGATTGGCTCTTAGATCTTAGTAAACATTCGAATCGGCCGAAACCAGGAAGCGGCGTCCGCCATTTTGTCTCTCGCACTGAGTGTTGTTTATCAAACATGATGGCCAAAAACATGTTACGGGGCTGTTTTGACAACTCCCTCCCACATAGTCATGTTGAGGGAGTCCCCAAACATCCCCCAAGAGCAAAAACGGTTTTATTTTTTTTTCGGCAATTTCGCGGGGTACGCTTACCGTACGCTTACCGTACGCTTACCGTAAGCTTACCGTACGCTTACGGTAAAAAAATAAAAATAAAAAAAACACTATCCACACTTACCCCACCCCCTGTGCTTTTGGTGGCCGCAGGCCACCAAATGTGCAGGGCTTATTAATAGAGAAAAAAAACGTAATTTTGGCAACATGAAATTATAAAATCGAAATAAAAAAAACACTATCCACATTGACCTCACCCCCTGTGCTTTTGGTGGCCGAAGGCCACCAAATGTACAGGGCTTATTAAAGTTGATAAAAACCGTGCACGGAACCAACTGCGTTAAGTGGGCGCGCACGCCACAAATGGCGTAAAGTAACTTAGCATTTAAAAAACCGTACAAATTCACTGAAAAAACCATAGGTTTCACACACGTTATAGTTAGGAAATAGCATTTAAAAAACCTTGCTAATTCACTGAAAAAACCATAGGTTTCACACATGTTATAGTTAGCTGGACATTTTACTGATAAAAAACCAATGAAATTCCCCCGTTATAGTTACTGTAGGCAACTATAACTCACGCGACCGTAATCCTCTGCTGATGACATATGTGTCTTTATGAAAAAAAAATATTTGTAATATATGTATAGCTAAAATTTAATGAAAGAAGATATGGGCAAATAAGTGTCTAAATACATTATTAGCATCAGCAGAGGATTACGGTCGCGTGAGTTATAGTTGCCTACAGTAACTATAACGGGGGAATTTCATTGGTTTTTTATCAGTAAAATGTCCAGCTAACTATAACATGTGTGAAACCTGTGGTTTTTTCAGTGAATATATATATATATATATTCACTGAAAAAACCATAGGTTTCAGGGGTGTTATAGTTAGCTGGACTTTTCACTTGTACAAAACCATTGAAATTCCCCCGTTATAGTTAGTTCAGCTAACTATAACTCGCGCGCCCGCAATGCACTGCTGATGACGTCACATATTACATCACTCATGACATGGTCAGTGACATCACTCATGACATCACTGATGACATCTCAAATGACATCACTGATGACATCACTGATGACATCATCCAGTGAATGTGTGTTATTCTGAAAATTAAATATGTTTTATATATGTATATCTCAAGGTCGATGGAAGAATAAATGGGTATATAAGTGTCTAAATGGATGATTTGTTTTTGAAAAATTGATTGTGTAACTGACTGATTAAGTGTATCATAGTGAATACATGGCTTAGTGAGTAATGTTTAAATATGTAAATATCTGTATCAGTCTCTCACTTTGTGTATAAGTGGCTGCATGGGTTGGTGAGTAGCTACATGGGTGTCTATATAGGTTATTAGTTGGTTTTTTGAGTATCAGTCTGAGTGTCTGCATGGTTCGGTGGGGGTATTACGTAGTGCATAGGTGCATGAATGAGTGACTCACTGTTTGTATGTGTTGAACACAGTATGTGTGCAGGACTGTATGGGTGGATGAGTGTGTGTATGGGTGTGTTAGTGAGTGAATGACTGTCTCAATAGTGTCTTTATGAGTAACTACATATGTTTTAAACTAGTATATGTGACTATTGGTGTATATATGTGAGTATATGTGAGAGTGAGAGATTGAAAGAGTTCCTGTATGAATAAGTATGTGTTTCTATAAGTGATTGTTTAAAAGACTAAGTATGTGTAAGTTTCCGTAGAAGTAAGTGTGGTGGTGTGTGTATAACTGTATATGCAAGTAAATGTATGTTTGATTCTTTATTAGCATGAGTGACTATGTGTGTGAGTAACTATGGATGAGTGGCATTGTGTAACAGGATGTATAGGTGTATGAGTACATATGATGAGTGAGTACATGTATGAGTGACTGTATTGGACTGTTGGTGAATGAGTGGATGTGTATGTGGATCTTAGAATTACTGAAGAGGTTGTTGTAACTGGTATTGGTATGTCCATTGTTTTGAAAATTTTAGTCTCTATTTTTGAATGTGTGTATCAAAGGTTATATTAGGGTGAGAGGAGGTCTGCCACTCTATCACAAGGATGATGTCATCAGTGATGTCATCAGTGATGTCATTTGAGATGTCATCAGTGATGTCATGAGTGATGTCACTGACCATGTCATGAGTGATGTAATATGTGACGTCATCAGCAGTGCATTGCGGGCGCGCGAGTTATAGTTAGCTGAACTAACTATAACGGGGGAATTTCAATGGTTTTGTACAAGTGAAAAGTCCAGCTAACTATAACACCCCTGAAACCTATGGTTTTTTCAGTGAATTTCTGAGGTTTTTTAAATGCTAATTCCTAACTATAACGTGCCTGAAACCTATGGTTTTTTCTGTTAATTTCAAAGGTTTTTTAAATGCTAATTTCTAACTATGCCTACAGAGATAGGACATGTGAAGAAAGAAGAAAAAATGCACAGAAAGAAACAAAAGAAGTGCAGAAAGAAGCAACAGAAGTCCTCAAATACGAAGATAAGTGCAGGAAGAAGGATAACGTGCAGAAAGAACAAAAAGAAGAGCAGAAAGAAGCCTTGTTGCAAAATCATCCTGTACCCTCAACTTTTTCAGACGGATACTGGTGGTAACTGAGTCTGACTAACCAGTCCTAGAGCCAGTGCTATGTTAAAAGACACTTAGAATACAGTGAAAACACCTACATACACTAGGGAACATTATGCGTTGGGGTCCCCCTGTGATTAGCCTTACCTCCTCTATAAGCCCCTAGTATATAATAGGGCATGGGGATTAAAACTACCTCTTAAAACAGGCCACAGGGCGTTTTTGCACACGTTAACTCAGGCCCCGTCCCCTCCTTTCACCATTGTGTAAACACGCCCTGTGTCCGTTTTTAGTTGGGAGATTAAGTTCATTTGAGTCCTGAGGGTCCCTAGGGTCCAACTAGCCCACTAGGTACCTCCAGTAAGTGCCACAGAGCTGCGTTGCAGAGAGGTGTAAAAAGTGGCACGGCCTGGACCACCTCTCTGCAATGCAGCTCAGTGGCGCTTACTGGAAGCACTTGGTGGGCTAGTTAGCCCCCAGGGGCCCTCAGTATTGAAGGGAAATTATATCCCCAATTTAAAACGTGCCATGGTGCGTGTTTGCACACGTCACCTCAGGCCCCGTCCCCTCCCTTCACCACTGTGTAAACGCGCCCTGTGGCTGTTCTAAGTTGAGAGATTAAGTCCCCTTGAATCCTAAGGGTCCCTAGGGTCACACTAGACCACTAGGTACCTCCAGTAAGCGCCACAGAGCTGCGTTGCAGAGAGGTGTAAAAAGGGGCTTGGCCTCAGAACACCTGTCTGCAGCGCAGCTCCCTGGCGCATACTGGAGATGCCTGTTGGGGGCGCGTTTGCAGAGTGCTGCATGGAGGGGGCATGGCCTCCGGCACGATGCCAGTCTTTTATTTATTTTATTTTTTTAAGAAGGGGGGCTGTGTGGTTCCCCTTCTTATTCTAATTTATTGGCCCTGATGACCCCATCCCCCAGGGCCTGTCTCCTAATTATATTTTTTTGACCCCAATCCCCAGGGCCGGCCACTGTTTTTTATTATTTTAAAAAAATATATATTTATAGACACACCTAGGACATGCTGGACAAACCGTACGTACCTATCACCATGACGATTTGCGTGATATTCATTAAAAGGCGACTATGCATGCAATTAATCCACGTGGAATGTATTTACACCACTAGTGAAGCTCTGACATGTCTGATGCTCTACCGTGCCTAATCCCGGTAGACACCCTTGTCGTTTATTTATACAAACATGGGTAGCTATTGACGGGCACATTTAATACACATGCACACCAAGCCATTCAAAGGGGATTCGACAAAAATTCGACCAAAACTATGCAAGAAACCCCCCTCACAGTTAATAAAACACACATCCACTGCCGGATGTGTAATACTTTTTATTTTACTCTCTGGAAAGGGGACGAACATCACTTGCGAGTCACAGCGCGCACCTGACAGAGCCCAATGCTGTGTTACACCCACCATTGCCTGCCGAGTGCCACACACCTCTGTATTGTATTCCACTAGCTAGTGCATATGCTATGACACTCTCTAGCCCATGTGCACTGTAACACCACCCCGTGAAAATGTCATGCCACACTTGTCTTCGCACGGGTTATATTGCCCCATCTAACGTGCCTTCCTCGATGCCTATGTTATAACGCACAGTGCTATGCCATACATATTACAATTTGGGATCCATATCTTTGTCACAGTGCATATGCAACGTTACACTCCCCAGCACATATTTTATATTACAACTTTAGAGACTAGTTAGGTTACACAACACTGCCCTGTGCATATTACACTCCAAGGCGCATATCGCATAGCACACGCTAGTGCCTGTGCTATCTCGCGCTCTCCAATGATTCTGTCATTGCGCACAATGTATTGCATATTATATTTCACGCCTGGTTCATCTTATATCACACTTTTTGGTGCATAGTTTATACCATACACTATATCTAGTTTTCATTTTCAATCGTGCTCTCAGGACTATGTTCTATATAACACTGTGTTCACCTACCCTTTTCACGGGCATTACATTTTGTGATAGGGGGTGGAGGGTCAGGGGGTGTTTTTGCCAAGTGAGCCCGGAGTCACAGTCACTAACGTCTTCTTCTTCCTGAATAAAAGTGAGATTATGCTGCATACTTGTTCATATTTTAAGTAGTTTGCACAGACAAAATGTTTTAAAAACAATAAAGTTTCTAATACCCGCCTTCTCTGAACAGTTAGCTTGCTGCCCCATCCCACTCCTCCCTATCCTCTGTTGTGTGAATCCATGGACTAGCCTCCTCCCTCCTGCCATGCATGGTCTGATGTGCTGCCACTGCCCTCAATTTAGTATGATGTACCAGTCCACTCCTCCTGCCCTCCATTGCCCAATTCTATGCCCCATCATTGACCTCCTGCTTAAACTCTGTGCTTAGCTTGCTGCCCCTATTCTCCTTCCCCCTGCCCTCCGATGTCTTTGTGCATGCCCCTGCTCCATCCTTTTTGCCCACCATGTCCCATGGACCTGCCACTCCTATCTACTCTGAGTGTTCTGTTGAGCTGCCACTCCCCTCCCACCTGCCTAGCATTGTCAGATGACTGTAACCTGTCCCTGCCACCTCCACCCTGCCTGTCCACATGCCATGCCTCTATCCTCTTCCTCCTGTCCTACATGGTCCATTGTACTGCCACACCCTTCTGCCCTCCCTGGTCTGTTGTGCTGCAACTGCTCCTCCTGCCTGCCCCGTGTGGTCTGTTGTGAGGCCCCTTCCCCTGAACTTTCTTGTCTGTGCACAGGTCCTGACCCTCCCTTCTATCCTCCATCGTCCTTTGTGCATGCCCCTGCACCCTCCTTCTTGCCCATCATAGCCATTGTGCTGCCACTAACCCTCCCACTTGCCATGCATGGTCTTCTGTGCTGCCATGGCCCCTCCCACCTTCCCTGTGTGGTCAGTTAGCTGCCCCTGACCCCCTCCCACCTTCCCTCCATGGTCTGTGTGTATGCCATCACAGTCTCACTGTTGCTCTTCATGTTGTGTCTTGCTTCTAGTGCCCATCCTGCCTGACCTCCATGGCCATCTTGCTGCTCCTGCCCTGCCCCCTTGCCCCCAGCCCTCTGTTTACATGTGCAGACCCCTACTCCCTCCCTCCTGGCTTGTCTGTTCCATTGTAATGCCCCTGATCCGTCCCTCCTGCCCTTTATGGTCTGTTATGCTGCAGCCTTCTCTCCTGTCTGTCCATTATGGTCAGCTGGCTACCATTGCCTCTTGCCCCTCTGTTCTCTGTTGTCCATGTGCATGGTCCTGTCCCCTCCCTCTTGCTTTCTATGGATTGTTGTGCTGCACTCCCGTCCTGCATGCCCTGTGTGGTGTATTGTGCTGCTGCAAACCCTGATGCCTGCCCTGCAGGGTCAGTTTGGTGCACCTCTCCATGTCTCTCCTGTCCTCTGTTATCCAAGTCCATGTCCCTATCCCATTTCCTTCCATGATCCAATGTACCATACTTGCGAACATTTTGAACTTGGTAAGAGGGAGATTTTGAAAAAAAACTGGGGTATTGATTTTCCCCTTTGAGTTACATTGAAAAAGAGGATATTGTAGACAGGAGACAGATCAAATAAAGCCCATTTGAGCTTAAAAACATTGGACGTTTCCTGGCTGAATCGGGTCTGTTGGCATGTATGGTTGTACTACCATTGCCTCTTCCTTCTGCCCACAATGGTCTATTACATTGCCACAGCCTTGAAGGAGGGTAGATTTTGTATCACAGGGGCCCCTGGCCCGTTCTGTCCACACCTGAAGTATGAGACCCTTGTCCTTGCCCTGCCAGCCGCATTTGTAGGCCGTATTAAATTGACCAGCGGGTCCTGTGTTGCTATATAATTATCCTGAGACATCCTTACCACTCAGCCAGCATAAAACCCCTGTGTAGGCCCTTCTGTTCAATATGTAGGCCTCTTTGTTAAATTGACCATAGCTCTGCAATTTTAGTGTATAGCAGTCTGAAGGCAGGTCTGCGAGGCCTTCTGCTCCAAACTAGTAGCCCCCACCCTACCCGAGTGCTCCGTGCTCGGTATCAAAGTTCAACATCCCCCTGAAGCTGTCGACATACAGTAGGCTGCATCCTGGACTGGTACTTGCTTCCTGGGCAGGTTTCCCGCTTTTAAGGAAGTGGCAACCGCAGAGCGTCAAGTTAGGAGAACTGAGGAGATTTTATACATGAATATATTGAATTCCTGTACAATACCCATTATTTTCTGCTTGCTCTATGGAACTTACGATAAGCGATTGGCCTGAGAGACTGACCTTTTCACCGAGTCCATTGTCAGCATTAAGTGGGTAAATGACGAAATGTCTGGTAAAATCTGCAGACAAAGCTTTTGGGTAGCATACGTAGGTAGATGTAGCGTGCAAAGGAGCCCACAAAATGATATAAAAAGGGAGCACCCACAGATATCGACGGACAACCTCGCCGTCTGTATGTAGGTTAACAGGCTGTGCAGGTTTTCCCCAAGAACTGGGAGCTCTTGTCTTCCTTTGCTTAAAATGTCTTGCTCGGCTTTGCTTGAAGTATCTTATTCTATTTTACCTATATGAAATGTCATGTTATGTTTAACCATTGTTCTCTTTACTTTTGCATTTAAAAGATGTTGTATTGTAATTGCAGGAATGCTTGCTCTAAGAGTAAATGTGAGTGTCCCTAGGTAACATTTTGCTTGGTGTAACTTGTTTCTCATGATGCATTTATAGATGTGTTTTCTCTCTCTCTCTGTCAGTCCATTAATTGAGATACAGAGAATATCATGACAGCTGTATGATTATCTGGATTCTGTATTTTGTACTTTAGGTCTCTATTCTGCGGTTTCTTTGAAGTTGCATCTTCTCATTAAACTGCCATTGTATTCTGCCTCCAATTCCATGTCTCATATGTCTGTTTTCTTCATTTTTGGAGCAAGCGTTCCTAGGCACCCCGGCTCAAATTAAGGTGCCCCTTTTGTCCCTGACTCACTCTCCTGCTCAGTTCTGTGGTGGCTCCCGGGGCTCTGGGGACCGCCCCTAGCTTCCTTGACCCGTAATAGATCTTCCCTCCAACAGCCTCTCTTGCAAGTCCTGTATTGTTGGTTTGTTGCCCCTGCCCCCCTTTCCACTGCCCTCCATAGTCTGTTGTGCTTCCACGGCCCTTCCTGCCTGCTCAGTGTGGTTAAATTGTTGCCTTTGCACCCTCCTACCTGCCTTCAATTTTCAGAGTCCGTGCCCCTGGCCTCTGCCTCTCAACAGTATCCTAATGAACAACTAGATTGCTAACATTCTATATTTATTACAAAAGTGTGGAGCGCCTGACATCATCTTGATGTAATCAAAACTGTAATACCTAGAGCATTCCTTTAGAAATTACATATATGAGAGGGTCTTATTGGCATCAAAATTATGGTTAGTGCTCTAAAAGACTAAAATAAGGACATATTTTCTGAGTTTTCAAATAGCGACAAAGCACTTTTAAATTATTTGTTATCTTTATGTTTTTTTATCTAGTTGACAACTTGATTAAATGTTGCACTTAGGGGAGAGGATGTGGTGTTACTTCCAGAACTGCAGACTTTGCAACTGGGGAACCAGGTTGAAGTTTCTGCTTCAGCTCGACATTCTGTGATTCTGGTCAAATCACTTAGTCTCCCCATGTCTACAACCAAAATGAATTTGTTCTTGTGTGATGTAACCAATGCTCATGTAAAGCACTCCAATACCTGACAAGTCTGCACTATATAACACTGCAAAAACACAAAATAATAAGTGTTTTGCACACTTCTGTCATTGGGCTATATTTGGGCTATATCTGGGTGATTTTGGGCTACATTTGGGCTCTTTTGTCTCCGGTGGCCATCTTGGGAGTTATGAAGTTTCCTAATTTCCTCATGTACTGCAGTCTCCTCAGTCGGAAATGCTTTCAGTTTTTTACTTTGATTCCATCATGAAGGTATTCAGATATGTCACACATTTGCCATGAATTCTGAATGTTAGCACTCTAGTTGCTCATTAGATCACTGTAGTAAAGCTACTGCTCACCATGGAAGTCTGCTCCTGGTATTAAAAGTGCATGTTTCAGTCTGCATGTCAGAATTTTTTAATGAAATAGAAGAGGATTTGAGAAGTCACTCAAAATGTGCCCTCATTTTCTTTCTTCAGCATTAATCATAATTTCTATGGCAAAATGAACCCCCTCATTGTGTTCCTTTTTAAATTAAATGTTTTAAGTGTTACCAGTTTATTCCAATCAAGATGGCTTCAGGTGTGCCATACTTTTGTCATAATGAAGACAGTAAGTGCTCTAGTTGTTTTTAAGAACATTCTTGGACATTCTGTCATTGGGCTATACTTGGGCTACATCTGGGTGATTTTGGGCTACATTTGGGCTCTTTTGTCTCTGGTGGCCATCTTGGGAGACTTATTTGTTATGAAGTTTCCTAATTTCCTCATTTACTGCAGTCTCCTCAGTATGAAATACTTTCAGTTTTTTACTTTGATTCCATCAAGAAGGCATTCAAATGTGTCACACATTTGCCATAAAATCAGAATGTTAGCACTCTTTTTGCTCATTAGATCACTGTAGTAAAGCTACTGCTCACCAGGGAAAACTGCTGCTGGTATTGAAAGTGCATGTTTCAGTCTGCATGCCAGGATTTGAGAAGTCACTCAAAATGTGCCCTAATTTTTCTTTATGCAGCACTAATCATACTTTTTATGGAAAAATGAACCACCTCATTTTGTTCCTTTTTAAATTAAATGTTTTAAGAGTTACCACTTTAATCCAAGCAAGATGGCTTCAGGTGTGCCATACATTTATCATAAGTAGGACGGTTAGCGCTCTAGTAGTTCTTTGGAACACTCTGGAAAGCTGCAGTAGAACACAAAGGAATCAACTGACAGTCTCTGCCCTTGTTGGATGTACATGTTTTACTGAGAATGTCAGACTTCATTCTCACATGACTGAGAAAGATAATGTGAATTTACAGAAAATAAGCTCTCAGTTTAGCTTATAGATCGCCTTCCAAACCTCTGTGGTAAAAGCATGAGAAAATATTTTTCTCTCAATCATGATATCCCAGCAGAAGGCTTTTTCACATGGTGAAATCACCTTAGAACATACCACAATTCCTAAAATGAGTATGGTACCATCAACAAATGATTAATAATGTAACTAAAGTCTTAAAATCTTCTATTAACTGCAATGCTTTTTAATGAGGTGCTATCATGTATATTGGTCCCAAGATGGCTGCCAACACTTCTTGGATGAAGTGCTGACAGCCAATCAGATCTCAGGATGAGATGTGTGGTTAGGCTCCGCCCACATATATATATTGATTTAAATGCTATTTTCTCAGGAACTACTGAACAGATTTACACCAGACCTACAAAAGGCACTTCCTTGACCTGAGGACTACCTCTCTGCCAAATTTCAAGTAACTCTGTTCAGCCGTTCGGGCTGTAGCTGTGTCTAAAGGTCCTATGGAAAAATGCATGGGAAAAACGCGTTTTGGGACCCCCCTTTTTTCTCAGCCCCCGCTTGACGAATCCCCCCGAGACTTTCAGGGTAGGAGCGGAGCGTAGCGCCCCACCTATTTTGAAAATTTCGCGAGGATTCATCGACCGGCGCCAAAGTTATTCCAAATAGAATGTTGCGGATTTCCTATGGAAACAGGGTCCTAACTATAACTATCTACTGGCGACCGCCAGTAGATAATATATATATATATATATATATATATATATATATATATACTGGAAAAACCAAAGGGACTTAATTAAGAGGTAAGTCAGACACAATCATAGTGATGATATTTACATGTTTCCAAAACTTCAATGCATTATCGTTTGTGGAGAGCTTAAAGATTGCAAGGTGGCTTGGTTCATTATAATTGAGATATTGTACATTATAAAAATTTACACAGAAAACCAATGCATTGAAATTTTGGTAACATGCAAATATCATCACTATGATTGTGTCTGACTTAACTCTGAATGAAGTTCCTTCTCAGTGTTAACAGGTTTTAAGTTTAAAAAGCAAACACCTGACAGTCTTGCGTCTACATATGATTAAGACCGATGAGGAGGTAGAAACGTGGCATGTTTCTCTGTGAATAAAGGATTTGTATTACAGACCAATTGGTGGGCTTGTCTTTCGCAGTGCAGGAATGATGAGTGTGTTTTCCTTGTGAAATATATCTATCTTTTTCACTGGTTGACAAATCTTCACAAACTTTTCCCAAAAAAATGCCTCGGTGAGTCTTGTTGCACATGGACAAGCAATGGCTGAGAAAAGGGGGGTCAAACAAAGTGTGTTTCCTATGTTAAATCCCATAGAGATTTTAGTAGCAACTATAGCCCGAACCGCTGGACGAATTGCACCAAATTTGACAAAAAGGTAACTCTTGGTTCAGAAACAACCCTTTTTGTTATTTGGTGCAAATCTGTTAGGCAGTTTTTGAGAAATGTAAAAAAAAACAAATTTGTATATATAGAGATGCGAATCCTCTTAGGATCCGACAGTGGGAGGGGGCCGCCTGGTCACCATCCCGGGCCATATACGGCCCTGGGGACCACCACCACCCCAGGGCTGGCAGGTGCTCACAGAAGAAGAGGGGCTCCCTCCTCCTGGAGTCAATAATGGCCCTGGGGACCGCCACACCTCCTGCTGTGTCCAGGGGTGCCCACCTCCAGAACACAGCTGTTTGCGGTGACTTGGCAGGAGCTTTGCCAGCTCCTTCCAAGTCAGAGTAAACACTCCACTTCCAGCAAGTGAGAGCTAACAAATTCTCATGCTTGCTGGAAGCAGAGGTTTTGTCTGTTTCCCTGCTCGCTGTCAAGTGGGCAGGGAAACAGACAAAAACATTGCCCCTTCACAGAGGGAGCTGCCTTTCAGCATCTCCCTCCCTGCAGCAGCAATGCCAGCTCCCGCAGGAGGCAGAGACCCATCAGGGACCGCGGGGACCTTGAGGCTCCTCCTGCAGTCCCAGGAGATGAGAGCAGCAAGAGGCAAAAAAAGGTGTGGAAGAAACAGAAAGAGGCAGAATAACGGTCAGCAGCGAGCAGAAAGAGGCAAAATAGAGGTGGGAAATGAGCAGAAAAAGACAGACTAAAGGTCAGCAATGAGCAGAAAGAGGCAAAATAAAGATTATCAGCAAGCAGAAAGAGCCAAAAAAGGTGCCAAACAAGCAGAAAGAGGCTCAATAAACAGACCCCCAGGATATTGCGGCATAGATTTGCAAATTTTACCGGCACGAAAATTGAAATTTAGCAGCACAAAAATTTAAATTTAGCTGCATATTGCGGCACTTTATTTTACTCGTAACCATAACTTTTCAGTATTACATGAATAGAAACTATTTTAGCATGCCTTTCTAAAGTACCTGTGAAGGGATAACAAGCTGTGTGCCTTTGTTTCCCCTCCGTTGTATTTGCATTTAAGTGAGGTTCCAGGCCAGGTCTAATCAGGATACTCGATCAAAAGGAGCCGCCTGATGGCCTCTTAACTTGGCCTTTATCTTCAACACAGCAGTTATAATTCTGTGTACTCAAGGCACTAGTTCACAGAAGCATTTATGAGTAGAACTATAGGAGCATTCTATTACATACTCCTACATATCTATGCAAATCTGCTCTGAATCGTACAAGTTAGTAAAAGTGCAGAAGGGGCACAGTCCATTCTGTTTGTATATATCTAGTTCCTGAATATTGCCAGTTTATATGTTTTGGGGCCAATAAAAGAAAGCAAGAGTGCATAAAAAAGTACTTCCGGACTATTACTTCATGTTCTCCAAAATGCCTGTGTGAATAGTCTCCAATGTCTTTAAAAGGAGTAGCATCTGGCGCAGGGCAGCCAAACATGAGCATAATGATGCATAAGACTATATTCGGTTAACCCAAAAACATACTCTCCACTTTTAAAGTACTTCTGCGCCATCACAAGTCCAAATGAATGCCATAGCACCTCCTAGCGCATGCTACTAGTTCTTTCGTCCTCCAGCTAGAGCAAGCCTGGAGCTGGGACTCTTTCCCTGAGCAGGGCCATTCTATTGCGAGCAGTAATTACAGAAATGTAATGTTACTTTCCCTGCTAGGGAAGGTGTCTGCATGTCTGCAGCGTCCCGGGTGTGACAAAGTTGTTTACAGCATTTTTATTTTCCATTTTGCGGTGGGTTTGGAACATTTACACAAGCTTAGGACAGGGTAAAGTTTAGTCCCAGCACATATCTCTTGATAATTCCACCTTGAAATATGGGGAAACCGCACTCCCAGTGTGGAAAGAGAAGCGCACTCCATAAACCCTCTGGCGCAGGAAGGCACACAAGGCACATTATAAAGGAAGCACTGTGCAGGTTTAATAATATTTTCTACTTTCAGAAATCTACATGTGTGGTTTTTAATAAAGGCCTACAAGTGTGGACCAGAGATGGCCCAGGAGGTGCCGTGATGGAGAGTGGGTTCTGAATGTTGTTAAGAACTAATGCAGAAATTTCCCTGCACGCATGGTTCGACTCTTCTTGCAGGAGACAGGACTGTTTTCTGTCGCCCAGCCACCAAACCCTGATTTCGTGGGAACTTTTATAAAAAGCGCAGCCTTTTTACATAAGTGCCGATTTCGCAATTATTTTGCAAATCGCGAAATCCTGGAGGGTCTGAATAAAGGTCAGAAAGGAGCAGAAAGAGGCAAAATAGAGGTCATGTACAAGCAGGAAGAGACAGAATAAAGGTCAGAAAGAAGCAGAAAAAGTCAGAATAGAGGTCAGAAATGAGAAGAAAGAGACAGAAAAAAGGTCAGGAAGAAGCATTAATAGGCAAGATAAAGGTGAGAAATGAGCAGAAAGAGGCAGAATAGAGGTGAGAAGCGAGCAGAAAGAAGCAGAAGTCAGAAGAGAGCCAAAAGATGCAGGATAAAGGTCAGCAGCAACCAGAAAATGGCAAACACAAAATCAGCAATGAGAAGAAAGAGGCAAAATAGAGATCATAAATGAGCAGAAAGAAGCAAAATAAAGGTGAGAAACTAGCAGAAATAGGCAAATAAATGTCAGCAATGAGGTGAAAGAGGCAAAATAAAGATCGGATCAAGGTCTGATAAAGATCTGATAAAGGTGAGAAACAAGCAGAAAGAGGCAAAATAAAAGTCAGGAACGAGCAGAAAGAGGCAATATAAAATAAAATAAAGTTGAGAAATGAGCGCAAAGAGGCAGACTTAAGGTCAGCAATGAGCAGAAAGAGGTAAAATAATGGTCAGAAGTGGGCAGAAAAAGGCAGAGAATGAGCAGAAGAGGGCAAACAGAGAGTCCTCACACACCCACTCACAGACCCACTCAGACACTCTCACACTGACTCACAGACCCACTCAGAGACTCACACACCCACTCACAGACATACTGAGACACTCATGCACACCATCACTGGCATGGCTACGTTTAGGAAACAAAATTCAAAAAACCTTAGAAATGTGCTTAAAAAAACAAAGGTTACAAGGGTGTTATAGTTAGGAAATAGAATTTAAGGAGCTGTAGCAATTCACTGAAAAAACAAAGGTTATAGGGTCATTATAGTTAGGAAACAGAATTAAAAAACCATAGAAATTCATTAAAAAAAGCAAAGGTTAAAGGGACATTATAATTAGGCTCAGACTTCACTTGTACAAAACCATAGAAATTGAGCAGTTATAGTTACCTCAGCTAAGTTTAACTTGTGCCCATACAATGCACAGCTTATGGCCTCACATATTACATGACACATGACATGGTCAGTGACATCACTGATGACATCTCAAATTACAACATTCAGTGAGTGTAAGTGTTTTCTAAAAAAAATGAGTGGTAAACATATATATTAAGCTACTCCAAAAGTTTAATTAGTCTACTAGGTGTGCTACTAATGAGTGATACTTCTTTTAACATATAATATGTGAGTGGCTGTGTGTATGCATGTATGAGTGGGTGTCTGAGTGGCAAAATGTGTGCGTGAGAGGGTGTGTGAGTGGCTGTATAGGTGTATAAGTGGGTATATGAGTAGCTGTTTGGGTGACTGAGTTAGTACCTGAATAGATGAGTGAGTGAGTGGGTGTATCAGTGGCAGTATGGGTGTGTGAGTGGGCATGTGAGTGACTGTGAGTAGGTGTCTGATTGGCTGTACAAGTCAGTGACTAGGCGTGTAAGAATGCTGTAGGGGTGAATGAGTGGCTCTTTGCGTGGGAGTTTGGTTGTGACTTGGTGTGTGAGTGGCTGTATTGTAGAGTATATGCCTGTGTGAATGGCTGTATGGGTGAGAAAGTGGATGTGTGAGTAACTGTGTGGATGTGTGAATGGGTATTTAAGTGGTTGTGTGGGTGAGTGAGTGGGTGATTGGTTGCATGGGTGAGTGAGTGGCTGTGATGGGAGGCTGTATGGGTGAGCGAGTGGGTGTGTCAGAGGCTGTACAGGTGAATAAGTGGGTGTGTAGTGGCTGTAGGGTGAGTGTGTGGCTGTGTGAGTGGCTGTATAGGTGAGTGACTAGTTGTACGCGTAGCTGTAAGAGTGAGTGAATGGTTATGTGAGTGGCTGTATAACTGAGTGAGTGAGTGGATATGTGAGTGGCTCTATGGATAAGTAAGTGGATGTATGAGTACTTGTATGGGTCTGGAAATGGGTATGTGACTGGTTGGCTGGGTGTCTTAGTAGGCATACAAGAGGCTGTATGGGGGTGTGAGGGTGTGTGTGAGTGGTTCTGTGGATGATGTCATCAGTGATGCCATCAGTGATATCATTTGAGATGTCAGTAGTGATGTCACTGACCATATCATGAGTGAGGTCATAAGCAGTGCATTGCAGGGGTTTACGTTAAAGTTAGCCCAGGTAACCATAATTGCTGAATTTTCGCTGGTTTTGTATGAGTGAAATGTGAGCCTTACTATAACATCCCTGAAACCTTTATTTTTTTTCACTGAATTTTTAAAGTTAAAAAAAAATCTATTTCCTAACTATAACGTCCCTGTAACCTTTGGTTTCTTTACGTGAATTGCTAAGGTTTTTTAAAAATCTATTTCCTAATTATAACGTTCCTATAACCTTTGGTTTTTTTAAGTGAATTTCTATGATTTTGTAACTAACAGTCACATTTGCCGAGTGGTAGAGAAAGGGGGCACGGCCTCCAACCAGGTCTCAGCAATACCGCTGTGTGCGACTTACTGGAGGTAACAGGAGGGGTTATTGGTCCCTGAGGACCCTCAACATCTAAGGGGACTTCATCCCCCAACCACTAGTGTGCCAGGAGGCACATTTGCAGAATGGTGGAGAAAGGGGATTGGCCTCCGAAAACCTCTCAGCAACCCTGCTGTGTGGGACTTACTGGAGATTAAAGGAGGGGTTCCTGGCCTCAAGAACACTCAGCATCCAAGGGTATTCATCCACCAACCAGTAGTTCACCAGGAGGCACATTTGCAGTGTGGTGGAGAAAGAGGGTGGGCCCTTCGATGACTTCTTAGAAATCCCACTTTGTGAATTTACCAGAGCTAACTGGAGGGCTTGTTGGCCCCCAAGGACCCTCAGCATCCAAGGGGACTTTATCCCTGAACCAGTAGTACACCAGTAGGCGAATTTGCAGAGTGATGGAGAAAGGGGGCATGGCTTCTGATAACCTGTCAGCATTCCCGCTGTGTGGGACTTACTGGAGGTAACAGGAGGGATAGTTAGCCTCCAAGGCCCCTCAGGATTCAAGGGGACTTCATCCCACAACTAGTAGCGCGCCAGGAGGCAAGTTTGCAGAGTGGTGGCGAAAGGGGTGGGGCCTCCAGCAACTTTCCGGGCCAGCTTTATTTTTAGTATTTATTGCTTTATTAAGGGAGGGGGCCGCGTGGACCCGCTTCCCTGGGCCTATTTCGGCACTGGGGACCCCATCCCCCGGGACCAGACCTTTTTGGAAATAGGGTAGGGAGGCCAATTTCTGCCAGAGGACCCTATCCCTGGCCATGTGGCCCCACTCCTCCCCATCCCCTGGTGCCCGTAATAGGGGAGGGGGGCCGCACACACCCTCCTTGGGAAAATTCCCCATTCCCCGGGGGCCCCATCTTTTAAAACATTTTTTAATACTTTCATGGGAGGGGGGCCGTGAAGATTCGTCAAACAGTGCCAAAGATATAGACAATCAAAAAACGTGTTTCCTATGGAAACATGGTTCTAGCTATATATATATATATACCTAAAAGAGGAAGGAGACGGGGATTCAGAGGAAACACCAGAGAAGAAGGAGAAGATTTGGAGCTAACGCTTAGGAGTGAGAACGAAAGACAACAAACAGAGCAAGTAATTACAGCTGCTATAACAATTATCAACTTATCTGTCTTGGAACTGTCCGAAGAGGAAATTAACACTCTATCATTAGGACTATCTTTTTGTAAAAGATCAACTTCAACTACGCTCAGACACTAGTTGACTTTTATAAATATGTGAGGAAGCTAAAGTTGAAGAAGCATTTTGGTAACTAATCTGGCTGTAAAACCCAGATGCCAGAGTATATCGACCATGAGGTACAGAGCAATCTGGTGGTAGATGATCTAAATCTACTTAAGGACCTTGAACTGTTGGAGAGGGCAATTGAAGATCCTGATGCAGCAACATCATGTAAAGACACTGCGGACAGACTAGGTATACATATCTATGGTAGTAACATTACTGAATTTAATTGTACCTACCACTCCTAGAGACTTGATTGATATTTTTTCTGACTGAGTTATCAAGGATCTGAAGGAATTATCGATAGAATACAGTAAGAACTATTGTAAAGGCATGAAAGAAGATGAAAGAAGGTATTAAAAATTCAGGGACAAATTGAGATCTGGGACAGATATTGTAATCTGACAATCAGATAAGGGTGGCAACGTTGTCCTGTGACCCCTGTGCAAATACAACGAGGAGGCAAGTTCGCAGTTGAGGGACACTGAATGTTATCAAAAAGTACCACAAAGTAATCTTTTAGAGGTAAAGAACAAATACCATAAGGAATTAGCTAAATGGAGGGGGATGGGACTCATCACGGAGGGAGAATACCAATACCTTAAAGTAAGATGACCCGATAACACCAATCTTTTATCTGATTCCGAAAATCCGCAAGGATATGCAAACCGAAACCTCATCAAGGTACATAGATCATTTTTTGCAAGATATTGTAAAATCCCTGCCGTCCTATATTCAGGACACCTGGGATTTTTTGCAAAAATTGCACAGTGATCCCTGGGACGAATCAGATCTGGTAATCACTGTTAGAAATGGGATTTTTGGTCAGCTAGGGCATGTGCAAAGTCAGGCAGAAACCACCACTCTAGTCAACTCAGGATAAGGGAGTTACACTCCTAAAATAACCCATGCTCACTCCCTTGGTAGCTTGGCACGAGCAGTCAAGCTTATCTTAGAGGCAGTGTGTAAAGCATTTGCACATAACCAACAGTAATACAGTTTAAGCACTACAAAAGGACCTCACACCAGTTTAGAAAAATATCCAATATTTTTATATACTTAAGACAAGACCAAAAACGATAAAAATACACAATACAGCACTTAAAAATCTTCAGTTATCAAAATATGCTTAAAAAAACAGTTCCTTGATGTCGATAGCTCCGTCCGGGGCTATCGCGGCGTCGTGAACAAACAAATCCAAACAGTTCTGGCTGACCGCAGCGTTGCGGGATAGCAGCGGTATCGAGAAGACCCGCAAACAGTACCTTTCAGAAATGCAGGGCGTCGGCAACCTCTCATTGAGCTTCCGAAAGCATGGCGTCCGCAGGCGTCGGTTCCGGAAGTCGGTGCAGGAGTCGTTGGGGCCCTTGAAGTCACCGCGTTGCAGAACAAACTCCTCTCTGATGAAGTCAGGAGTGCTGGCGTCTACAAGTGTCGAGTGCTGCTGTGCGAAGTGCAGCGGTGCGGTGTGCGGTGCCCTCAGTGCGCAGTGCGAGCAGCGGCTCGGTGGCGGCATCTGATGGCGTCGTCGGTGAGACCAGGGTTGCGGTGTGAAGTGAATGCGGTGCTTGTCGCAGTGCTAGCAGGTCGTGGTGCAATCAGTGGCGTTGTCATTGCTGAAGCGCTGTCGTTGGCTGATGAACTGGAGTCGATGGCGCCGGCATCAGTAGGCCAAGGCTGCAGTGCAGGATGAGGGCGGTGCGTTGTGTAACTTTACAAGCGGTGCCCATGAACCACGGTGAAAGCAGCAGCGTAGATTTCGGCGTGGAGCGGTGTCGTCGGGGATACCAAATCGTCATCGTGAACCGAGGCTGTGCAGAGTGCGGCGCCCACAGGTCACGGTGCAAGCAGCAGCTCAGTGGCCGTGTCAGCAGGCGTCGTCGGTGAGACCAGGGTAACGGTGCGGCATTGCGGCGGCGCCCTCTGCGGTACCTTCAGGACACAGAGTCAGCAGTGGCGTCATAGACAGCGTTGGGTTGCTTTTTCCTCTATTGCAGCACAAAACATACAGTCCCCAGTGCTAAGGGAAGAAGAGCTTGAACTCTTTGTTGTACCTGATACTTCTTGAACAGGGGGCAAGCTCTACCTCAAGCCCTTGGAGAAACTCACAAAAGTAGATTGCAGAAAGTTCAGTCCAGTCCTTTCACTGCCCAAGAAAGAAGCAGCCACTGCAGGCCAACACAGCAAAGCACACAGCAATGTGGTAGTTCCTCCCCACAGCTTCTCCAGCTCTTCTTCTTGGCAGTCTTCTTGGTCCAAAAGAGTTCTTAGGCAGAGAGAGTCTGTGCCCAGCCAGAACCAGTTTTACCTTCTCTGGTGTGACTTTCTGGCAGGAGGTGGAGACGGCATTGTCAGAGGCAGACCAGGCCATTTGAGGTGCGAGGAAATCTCCTCCCCCTGCCCCAATTGCAGCCCCAGTCTATTCAGCTATTTCCTGACCCACCAAGACTATCTGGAGCCACTCCTGCTCCCCAGCCTTCTGTCATCCAAAACCCAGACAGGCAATCTGCATTCCGGCAGAGGCACACAGGATGACTGAGCAAGAAAATACCTACTTTCTAAAAGTGGTATTTTCAAACACAGAATGTAAAAATCACCTTCACTAAAAGATGCATCTTTAGATTCTGAGTTCAGGCATACTAAACTTTATTTTCCTACCTAGTTCCAAGGGCCAGTTATATTTATAAGATATTATAAACAAACTTCCTTTTCTGTCCTATTGGGAACAGGTAGCCTTGCAATAGTGAAAAACGAAATTGGCAGTAATTCACTATCAGGACATGCCACACACACCAGGGTATGTCCTACTTTTCACATACACTGCACCCTGCCCACAGGGGTACCTTGGGCCTACCTTAGGGGTGGCTGACATGTAAGAAAAGAGAAGGTTAGAGCCTGGCAAGTGGGTGCACTTGCCAAGTCACCATGGCAAGACCAGACTGCGCACAGGCTCTGCAATGGCAGGCCAGAGTCACATTTACGGGCTGTTTGGGTGGGTGGCACAATAAAGTGCTGCAGCCCACCAACAGCATTTGATCTACAGGCCCTGGCACACGCAGTGCACTTTACTAGGGACTGACACATAAATCAAATAGGCCAATCATGGAAACACCAATCCATAACACATTGTGCCACAGGAGCACTTGCACTTTACCACTGATCAGCAGTGAGAAAAGTGCGCAGAAACACTAAGCCAGAAAAAACAGAGTCAAAACCGGGAGGTCAGAAAGCAAAAATTCGGGGGAAACGCGCCAAAAGATGCCAAGTGTAACACATGTCCCATCCAGCTGAAAGTAGGTAGAACTGCCCAACCTCCTGGGCGTTCTCTTCACTAAGGCGGAAGAACCTGGCAGACCATCTGCATTGGCGTGTTCTGTGCCAGGGCGGTGTTCCACTGTAAAGTCCATTCCCTGTAGGTAGATGGACCACCTCAGCAGTTTTTGATTCTCACCCCTCATTTGCTTCAACTATCTGAGGGGCCTGTAGTCTGTCTGAACCCGGAAGTGAGTCCCAAACATGTAGGGCCTCAGCTTCTTCAGTGCCCAGACCACAATGAAAGCTTCCTTTTCTATGGCACTCCACCTCTGTTCCCGGGGGAGTAGTATCCTGCTAAGGAAGACCTTAGGCTGGTCTAGGCCCTCTTCATTCAGTTGTGAAAGCACCGCTCCCACACCATGCTCTGAAGCGTCAGTCTGCACGATGAATTCCTTGGAGAAGTCGGTTGCCTTGAGCACGGGTGCCGTGCACATGGCGGCCTTCAGGGCATCAAAAGTCTTCTGGCAGGACTCAGTCCAGATCACCTTCTTGGGCTGCTTCCCGGACGTCAGCTCTGTAAAGGGGGCAACAATGGTGTCATACCCCTTAACAAACCTCCTGTAGTACCCAGTGAGTCCTAAGAAGGCCCTCACCTCTGTCTGGGTCTTGGGGGGCTCCCAAGCCAGAATCGTGTCAATCTTGGGTGGTAGGGGTGCCACCTGGCCGCTTCCTACCTGGTGTCCCAAGTACACCACCGAACCCTGCCCGATCTGGCACTTACTGGCCTTGATCGTGAGGCCTGCCCTCTGCAGTGCCTTCAACACTTCACCAAGGGGCTGCAAGTGTTCTTCCCAGCTGGGACTGAACACTGCGATGTCATCCAGGTAGACAGCACTGAAATCCCCCAGGCCAGCCAACACCTGGTTGACCAAACTCTGAAAAGTAGTACGGGCATTCTTCAACCCAAAGGGCATTACCCGGAACTGGTAATGTCCTTCTGGGGTGAAAAATGCTGACCTCTCCTTGGCCCCATCGGTTAAGGCAACCTGCCAGTACCCAGACGTTAAATCAAACGTGCTGAGGAACTTGGCAGCTCCCAGCGGACCAATGAGCTCATCAGCTCTGGGGATTGGGTGTGCGTCAGTCCTGGTGATGGCATTGAGCCCACAGTAGTCCACACAAAACCTCAGTTCTGGAGTGCACCGGATGCAGCAGCCTTTGGGACCAAGACCACTGGGCTGGCCCACGGACTGTTGGAAGGCTTGATCACCCCTAATGCCAACATCTTAAAGACCTTCTCTTTAATTCTGGCCTTGGCCCGGTCAGTCAACCTGTAAATCTTGTGCTTCACAGGAGGGCTGTCGCCGGTGTCCATGTCATGGGTACACCAGTGAGTAACGCCTGGGGTCAGAGAGAATAGAGGAGCAAACTGTCCCAACAACTGGTGACAGTTGCTCTGCAGCTCTGGAGTCAGTGTAGGGGAGAGGATCACACCTTCCACTGATCCATTGCGCTCCTTGGTAGACAGGAGGTCCAGGAGAGGTTCACTCTCCTCTTCCACCCCATCAACTGTCGCCAAGAGCATGCTCATTTTGGACCTCTCAAAGTGGGGCTTGAGGTGGTTCACGTGGAGGACCCTCAAAGGGTTCCTTGGAGTCCGCAAATCCACCAGGTAGGTGATATCATTTTTGCGCTCCACCACCTCAAATGGCCCGTCCACTTGTCCTGCAAGGCACAAGGTTCCACTGACCCACAGTTTTTGTCCAGGTTGAAATTCAACCAGAGTGGCATTCTGGTCATACCACTTCCTCATTTATTACTGGCGGGCTTCAGGTTCGCCTGAGCGTACTTCCTGAAGTGGGCAGTTTGGTTTCGGAAGACCAGCATGTAACTAAACACCTCCTGGGGAGTTTTCCTGGGGGCTGCCTCTCAGCCTTCCTTCAAAAAACTCAGAGGTCCTCTCACAGGGTGACCATACAGAAGCTCAAAGGACTGGACCCAAGAGACTTCTGTGGTACCTCCTTGTATGCAAAGAGAAGGCACGGCAAGGGACGTCCCACTTAGGCCTCATGGGTTCTGTTAGACTCTTAATCATGCCTTTCAAGGTCTGGTTGAATCTCTCCACCAGACCGTTACCTTGGGGGAGTTGAGGGGTGGTGAACTTGTAGGTTACACCACACTCCTTCCACAGGAATGTCATATACTTGGATATGAAATTGGTCCCCCTGTCAGAAACCACCTTTAACACCCGGCCCACCACTGGCGCCGTTGTTGTCATGGGAGGGATTGCCTCCGGGTACTGGGTGGCATGGTCCACCAAGACCAGGATGTACCTGTTGCCCATGGCTGTCTTGAGATCTAGTGGCCCCACAATGTCCATCCCTGACCTTTCAAAGGGCATTCCAACAACTGGAAAAGGTTGGAGAGGAGCTTTGACCTTCCTCCCACTCTTACCACTTGCCCGGCAAGTTTGGCAAGACCTGCCTTCGCATTTGGGACTAGAAGAAGTGGTTAACAAGCCTGTCAAAGGTCTTGTCCTGTCCTAAATGTCCTGCCAAAGGCACGTCATTAACCAGACCTAGGAGGAAGGTCCTGAAGCGCTGGGGTACCACCAGCACATGGGCTGACCCAGGCTCAGCGACCTCAGGCTCGCTGTACAGGAGATCATTCTCCCAGTAGATCCAATGTGATCCGGACTGATCCCAGCTGCCTGGTCTGCAGCCTGCTGTAGCAGACCCTCCAGAGAAGGGCACTTCTTCTGCTCCTTGCAGAATTTCTCCCTGGTGGGACCCCCTTCTTGCTGCCAATGGGTCAGCTCAGAGGTGTCCCCCAGTTTAGCTACCTGCTCCCCTGTAGGCACTGGGGCGTCCGCCTCCTCCCGGTCCTTGGGAACTTCAGGGGCTGGTTTCCCACACCCCTTGCCCTTTCTCATGGCAGGGACTTGGGCCACTGTTTCAGGCTCCAAGTCCTCTTGATCACCCTCTCTGGCCGCCATTGACTGAGTGGACACGCATGCCCACTCTGGCAACCCAAGCATCTCCAAGTGAGACCTGAGCTCAACATCCTACCATAAGGACTGCTCCAGGTCGTTACCTAGCAGACAATCTACAGGCATGAAAGGGCTCACAACCACCATCAAGGAACCTGCGCCACCAGACACTGGCGCTCTGAATTGTCTGCAGCAATTACTTGGTGGAATGCCCCTGGGAGTACCTGCTTCTCAGAGACAGGGTGACACCGGACTGATGTCACACTGGCTCCAGTATCTCCGAGAGCCTCTACCCTTTTCCCATTGATGGTCACCCAGGTGCTGTATTTCTTTGTGTTAGGGGGCACCTGGTTTCCTGGAACCATCTCACTGTCCCCTAGTGAGACGAGGGTCATTTCTGCAGGATCCCCACCCTCCTGTGGGTACTCTTCCTCCCCAAGCGCTACACTAGCCAACACCTTGGACTGCCCACCGGTGGTTGGCTGTGCCCCCTAAGGGGACCTGAGTTCTCCCTTCATGTGGCCCACCTGGTCACATGAAAAACACTTGCGTGGGCCGGTCTCCGCAGGCCTTCCTGAAGAGACCCCTTGCTTCTTATCTCCGGGGGGATGGGAACCTTTACCCTGGGTGTTAGTTTGGGGCCATTTAGAGAACTCCTGTGCTTTTCCATTGTCCCCCCTACTTTTTTGCTGGGGACCCTGTGCACCTTTGGCTGAGTCTCCCCCAAACGCTTTCTTGTGGACCTGGGTACTAACACAGTGGTCCGCCTCCATAGCAAGCTTCCTGGGGTCAGTCAGCTTACTATCGACTAGGTGCTGGCGCAGATCTACAAAACATAGACTAGATAAGTGCTCCCATGCATGCAATTAAATTTTAGAGCCCCTGATAATCTGTCACATTAATACCCCTACCAAGCAATCCAATGACCTGCAGACCAAATCAACACATTCCAACCAAGTGTTGGCGTCAGACATTTTACTGGACCCAAACTGATCCCTGTACTTCTCAGGAGTGAGTCCATACCTGGTGAGGAGAGCGTCCTTCATGTCAGCATAGGTGAGGTTCTGCCCCTTACCCAAAGTTATCAGGGTATCCCTAGCTTCTTCCGGAAAGAGAGGCCACAACCTTGCCCCCCAGTTCCTTTCAGGGACCCCATTCATATGAATAGCCGCCTCGGACCCTTGAAACCACCTTTGTATGTCATCCCTCTTCTGGTACTCTCTACCTATATACTTGGGAATGTGCACAATCCTATCGGCCTGCACTGAAGAGTTGCTGCCACCATCCGTGCTTGATTTGCTTTTCAATTCCAGCTCCTTGAGCCCACGCTCATGGTCCAATACTATCCTCTGTGACTACCTGCTTCTCTTGAGCATCTTGAGCCTCTCAAGCTCTATCTCGTGCCTCCTAGCTTCCCGTCTGTCCTCCAGCTCCTCTGGGGACAAACCACTGCTACCTGGCCTGGAGGGATCCCCCCTCCCAAAAGGACATCCACCCTAGGAATAGGGTCCTCCTCCTCTCCACTGAGAATACCAGGTTGCTCGCTGGCATGTCTGGCTGCTACCCAGGCCCTCAGTGCCTTTTGTAGCTCCTCCTTCCTAGTGAGGCCTCTGACTTGGACTTTTAGGTTTTTGCAAATCGCTTTCAACTCCTTCATGTTGTAGGATTCCAACCTATCCTCCTCAAAGACAATTTCCATGGATGCAACAGATGATGCTCTTGATTCAGGCATGATGAAGGAGCAAGTTCAAGCTGGCAAGGTCAAAAATAGGCCAAACACAAAAGTCTGCGATATGGTAGTAGTGCACACCAATCACTGTAAGTCAAGTCCAAGCACAAGTCCTATCCTCACCGCTGACAACCAATGTTAGAAATGGGATTTTTGGTCAGCTAGGGCATGTGCCAAAGTCGCGCAGAAACCACCCCTCTAGTCAGGATTAGGGAGTTACACTCCTAAAATAACCCCTGCTCGACCCCTTGGTAGCTTGGCACAAGCAGTAAGGCTTATCTTAGAGGCAGTGTGTAAAGCATTTGCACATAATCAAGAGTAATACAGTGTAAGCACTACAAAAGGACACCACACCAGTTTAGAAAAATAGCCAATATTTTTATATACTTAAGACAAGACCAAAAATGATAAGAATCCACAATACAGTACTTAAAAATCTTCAGTTATCAAAATATGCTTGAAAAACAGTTCCTTGAAGTTGATAGCTCCGTCCAGCGCTATTGCGGCGTCGTGAACAAACAAATCCAAACAGTTCAGGCTGACGGCGGCGTTGCGGGCCAGCTGCGGTGTCGGGAAGACCCGCAAACAGTACCTTTTAGAACTGCAGGGAGTCGGCGACCTCTCCTTGAGCTTCGGAAAACACGGCCTCCGCAGGCATCGGTTCCAGAGGTCGGTGCAGGAGTCGTCGGGGCCCTTGAAGTCACACGTGTTGCAGATAGAACTCCTCTCTGATGAAGTCAGGAGTGCTGGCATCGGCAGGCGTCGAGTGCTGCGGTGCGAAGTACAGCAGTGCGGGTTGCGGTGCCCTCAGGTTGCGGTGCGAGCAGTGGCTCGGTGGCGGCGTCCGATGGTGTCGTCAGAAGCAGCGGCAGCAAAGTTCAATGATGAAATTACCCCTAGCATGGACTCAATATCCCAAAATGCACCATCAAGTTAAAAAAACTCTAGCGCAAAAGAAAAATCAAACAATTGGAGAAATTGATGCGCAACAAACAAAACAAGTGGTGGGAGTCCAAATCACTCCAAAGGTACTTAGATGTTGGACGAGTATCCCGTGGCCTTCGAATCTTACTGGCCCCGAGTTACGAAACGCCCGACAGGGAGATGATGTAGAAATGGGCGGAAGCCAATTTGGGCTCCTCACGGAGATTGATTTGCATCTTGGTGAAATATGCAGAGAAAGATCGAGTTACACTTGTGGAACAAATAGAAAAAGTAAATGCGGAATTAGTTGCAATGGGACACACTGACGAAATAGACAAAATGAAGTTGGAAATAAAAAAAAAGATTACAAAAAGAAGAAGACATTATAAGAGAAAGGAAGGCATGCAAAATTTCATCGGTACCGATGTGACTATGAATGTGGATGTGTGTTCACTTTTGCAAAGAAATTTGATTCTTTGAAAGCAACAAAATTTGAGCAAGGGCAGACTAATAAACAAGGAAGAATTAACATCTGAATCAGAGGTTAGATCAGCCGTGGAGAGCGAATCTGAAACCAAAGCTCAATTGAAAGTAACACGGCAACCGGCAAGAAGGATCTCACTGACAGACAAAGTGGATTTTTCATGCCTAGAGTGCCTCCAATCGCTACGCCAGAGAAAACAGACAAACAATCAGGCAATAAAAAGAAAAAGAAAACGCAGGGCAAGGCGGAGGGCGAACAGACGAAGAGACAAACAGGAGGCAGCAGAAACGTCAACCGAAGAAATATTGGAGGAAATGACACAAAATGGGCACAATGCAGTTGACATCAAAACAGTAATAAATTTGACAGACACCGTACTTAATAAAGCTGAAGAACAACTATTGGCATTGGGACTATTATATTGTCCGGAAAGCTCATTTAACTATGCAGCCACCCGAGTAGACGTCTACAAAAGCTTGCAAAAATTGAAATTACAAAAATACTTTACACTACTGAACCTTGCCAAACCCAATTTCTCGGAAAAAAATGCAGAAAAAATCCAAGAAAAAACTAATGTCATTGACAATGAGACAATCGATGACAACATGGGACTAATGAACATTGATGCAGAGGATTAAAGATTAATACAAGATTTGCGAGAGTTGATGAATGATAAAGCTATAATGATCCCAAGCATTGAAGCCAATGAATTGTCAGGTACTGCACACAAACCAATCTACACCCCTTTCAAACCTCTTTCCACCTTTAATCCTATCATGCTGAAGGACACGACAGATGCTTTACACGAGAAAGTAGTGGGCGGCTTAAAGAACCTCAACCGCAAAATACAGAACACAAACAGAAATAAGAACAACAAAAGAGAAATCCAATATCAGCAATTAATGACTAAACTAAAAAATAACAGTGAGATAGTAGACAGAAATGCCGATAAAGGTGGGAATGTAGTACTATGGAAAAGGGATGATTATATCAAGGAAGCTATGCCTCAATTAAATGACATCTCATGTTACTGTCGCAGCAACCAACAGGCACTGAATAGTGTATACAGCACCTACAAAATAAAAAATAGTGGCATGGAAAAACTCAGGCTTGCTATCAGTGGATGAATACAAGTATTTGAGGAATAACAATCCTGTTACACCTATATTGTATTTTATCCCGAATATTCACAGAAATCAGAGTAGACCTCCAGGAAGGCCGATCATTTCTGCTAGAAATAGTCTACAAGAGAGAACATCGATTTATATGGATTTCTTCTTACAGGAACACGTCCAACAGTTAACATCTTACATATGAGACACAGGGGACTTTTTGGCTAAAATGCTCAACTTCAAGTGGCAAAAGGACTACCTACTTATTACGCTTGATATGACCTCACTTCATACATCCATCAGACACAGGGATGGCCTAGGGGCAATGCAATTCTATTTGTCAGGTAGAGGTTTTAATTATACGAAACATACTAATATGTTGATCAATATGACAGAGTTTTGTTTGAATGACAACATCTTTTTGTTTCAGAATTCGTTATTTCAACAACTAAGGGTTGTAGCCATGGGAGCCAGCTTCTCCCCCAGTTATGCCTGTCTCCACATTGGCTGGTGGGAGGAACTGGTTCTCATGAAGGAACATCCCAAATACATGAATCACAATGTGAAGGTTTTGTGAAGATTTATTGATGACCTCTTTTTAGTGTAGCAAGGTACCCAAATGGAGGCAGAAACATTCATAAAGGGACTGAATAATAACCAACTCAACTTGCAGTTTACCGCATCCATCAGTAAGACCACAGTACATTTTCTAGATGTGGAAGTTTATGTAAATAAAGACAGGCTAGAGACTAAACTCCACAGAAAACTCAGAGCTGGTAATGCAATATTAAATGCCTCAGTGCACACCCTGGTCATTTAATCCAAAGCATACCCTACGGTGAATTGCTTTGTTTGAAACGTATATGCAGCAATGAGCATGATCTAAAGTCAGCACAAAAGGATTGCATAGCAAGGTTCAAGGAAAGAGGTTACACCCAGAAATGTTTAGATTCAGCCCTCAAGAAAAGTAACCAAATACCTAGGGAGATTCTACTCACCAAACAGAAATCTAAAGCAAGTGAGCCAGCAAAAGACCCTGGGACCTTTAGATTTATTCTAAAGTATAACAAACATGAAAGGGCCATTAATTAACAGGAATTGGCACTTAATTCACGGCGACCCTGTGATCGGAGGGCTGTACCCAAAAAACCTGCCATTACATATAGCAGGGCCCCTTCAATGAAGGATGTTTTGGTCAAGAATGATCCCTGTGGTTCGCAAAGTAAAAAGTACTTGCTTAAGCCAAAGAGTCGGGTTCTACAAGTGCAAGACTTGCAAGGCCTGTCAACACGGAGTAACCACTACATCTTATGGAACTCCGTTTGACGGGCAAGATCGAAAAATTGAGAAAGCTTTGAATTGCAAAACAGATCATGTAGTGCAGGGATCTCCAACGAGTAGCTCGGAAGCTACTGGTAGCTCGCCAGTACCTTCAAAGTAGCTCTCTGAGGTGAAGTCAAGCCCAGTATCAATTTCAGAGTAGGTGCCTATTAAAGAAGGCAGCACTGATCATCTCAAGATGGTAAGAGTGACAGCCAGCCACACTTTTCACCGTAACTCATACTAACACTCAAACACACACTGCCAGCTTATAGGACCTGCTACATGACAGTATGTATCCAATCTCAATATAATTAGGCCACAAGGAGAGCTACCATGTTACAGTCCCTCCTTTATCAGTCACAACATGTGTGTGAACAGTGCACCATCAAAAAAGTGTGGCAGCAGTAGTCTGAGCTGTAATCAGTGCTGACCCACCAAAGTGCGGGACTGCAGGAGTCAGAGTGAAAATGTGTCAGTTAGATGCATGATCAGCTCAAGACCTGAGGAGAACAGGGTATGATCCAGACCAGATGTGTGTGTGCCCATAATAAACACTATTACTTCCTGAAACTATGCCTGGTGCCAAGAACCGCCAAATATATATGCTAACCCCATCATTAGAGTGTTATATTTGGCATATTTGTGTCCATTCTTGACATAATAGTGCCAATGGCATAATTATGGTAATCCTTGACTATTTTAGTATTTTTGGTCCAGTTGTGGTATGCTGGCAGCCATCATAGACCTACTCTGAGCATGACTGGCCTATATGTACCTATTCCTGGCATATTAATGGTCATGACTGATATGTGGTCTTATCCCTGATCCTTCTGTTTCAGCCTTGGCACAACTGTGGCCCTAGTTTAATGGTGGGCATTACTGGCATAATCCAGGCATCCGTGGTGCTATGGTGAGCATCCATTATGATATAATAGGGTAACCCATAATTGTCCACGGACCTGGATAACAATTGGTATAGGTCAGGAAACAACGGTGCTTATGTCCTTGGTACCACTGGGCATGTCAAGATTTGAATGTTATTTCATAAGTCAAGGGGAGGCATTTAATATTGAAGAACTTTTTCCCAGCATTTCTACTGGTAACCGCACTTAGTATACTTGGGTGGTAACTTCTGAAAATCTTGCTTTGGATGGTCATAGTGTAGTCACTATTTTACAGGTATAAAATTTGCTAGTAGCTCGGGAAGACTTTCCTTGAGCAGAAGTAGCTCTCACTACAGAAAAGGTTGGAGACCCCTGTACTAGTCAATATATTAAAATGTAGTGGATTTTTGAGTCATGGGAATGATATATGGATAGGGGGGAAAAAACCAGGATTTGGGGTATTTGCTAGTTTACTGTGAGGTATAAGTAATGTTTGGGCTTTTGATGCATTAATTGAATAGACCTAATGTTGCTCTATATAAAACCTAACTGAAAGAATTAAAAGAAAAAGACATGCACAAAAAACAGACTTATCACAGATCTCTGAGTTCAGGCACCAGAGTCTGCATTACATGGCCAAAGTCGGGATGTATAATGATACAACGCGATCATTTAGATCGCGGTACATTACATTGCTGCATTTACAACGCAAGTCGTTACAATGACTTACGCTGGAGGGCGCTGGACTTAGGAATAGTGTGATTTACTATTCCAACTCCAGCCTATGTAACAGTAGGGAAGGTGTTGGAATAGTAAATCACACTATTCCTTAGTCTAGAGCGCCATCCAGCGCATGTCGTTGTAACGACTTGCATTGTAAAAACAGCAATGTGAGTGTATCGTGGTGTTTTGAACGCTTTGTAAAGGTCGTTTTCCCCAAAGTCACGGTGCAGCAGGCTGTGCAGCCACATGGACTAACAGCACTGCATGGACAGAGTCCACACTATGCACCCAGAGCCGACTAAAACCACTTGAGCATCATCTGAAGCAGGCTCTAGAGCCCAGAGGCCTGAGCAGCTGTTTTTCCCAATCTGCACTGCACGAGGGCTGAGCAGCTGTTTTTCCTAATCTGCATTCACGAATGGTGAGGCAGTTCTCAAACCAGTGGCATCTGCTTGGCATTATCAGGAGTCTCTGGAGATGGGGCTTAGGCATTGAAGATTCTGATTTTGGCAATACCAGCAACAGTGACATTCTAAAGACTGAGATGCAACACTTATCCTGCTAGAGGTCCTGAAAGTGGCTGTAGACATGTCTGTGAATATCATTAAAGATGTTTGAGGAGGGAGGAGCCTAGTGCGCAACCAAGATGGCCGCGTAGGTGCGAGGCTCCCGAGGACCTCTGCAACCTCCTACGTTTATCCTGTCTTCATCTTGCATCGGTTGAGGGGACTGTGTCGGTGAGCCTGAGCCGAGGTGGTACCCGTTTCCCGTTTTCGAATCGGACCTCGGGTGCCGGAGTGAGCACCGATTGAAGTTTGCGGCCTACTTCTCTCCTGACCCCGGATTCGCGTTTGGGGGCGACCCAGTGGCAAAGTGAACAACAACGGCGGGCTGGGCCTGGCGGGTCGCGTACCCCACACTTTCACTTTCGCGCCCCCTTGCCGTTTTCGCAAGTGGGATCACGGCGCTCTTTGTGTTGGGGTGGCCTCTCTGGGAGACCCTGTCTGCCTGCCTGCTGCGTCCCGCTCTGCCGTCCTGGGGTGGCCCCCCGGAGCTCGTGGCCTTGATTGCTTGCTCTTTACTGCGTGGCTGGTGCGGGTGTGAGACCCGCGACAATGGCCACGAAGCAGGATGGGGATCGGTTAAAGGCCAAGTCAACCCGGCGTGGCGCCGCACATCAGGCCAACATCATGGACCGCTATACCCTCCCGAAGGGGTCTCCCGGCGGATCGCACAAGTCCTCTGAGTGCCCCCCGGATGCCCCGGATTTGCCCGCGGATCTGTCTCTGGAAGACGTCATGAGCGCCATTGCTGAAATGAAGGCCTCGGTGGGCCAGCAGTTCGACACTTTAGCCCACAAAATCGACGCGGTCCTCATTGATGTCAACCTTGTGAGAGCTGATCTCTCCAAGACTAACGACTGGGTCGATTCTTTGGCCCACACCGCGTCGGGCCTCACGACTGAGGTGGCGGCCCTTCAAACGGAGGTGCACCGGCTCCGTCAGGCGAGTGCGCTCATGGATCGGCGCCTGGAGGACTCCGAGAGCCGGGCCCGGAGGAATAATATCCGCATCATCGGAGTGCCCGAGGGACAGGAGGAGTCGGCGGCGGATCTCTTTGTGGAGGACCTGATCACTACCCATCTCCAGCCTCGAGGACTGAGTAAATTCTTTGCCGTGGAGAGGGCCCATAGAGTTCCCGGGGGCAGACCGAAGGTTGGAGCCCCTCCGCGGCCTCTTATTGCCCGTATCTTTAACTTTCGGGACGATGCGATTCTGCAAGCTTCCAGACTGCAAGGGCCGATTAAGCTGGAGAACATGGAGGTGAACTTTTATCCTGACGTCACCCAAGCGGTCCAGAAGCAGAGACTGAGTTTCCTGGGCGTCAAGCGGCGGCTTCGAGGCATGAACTTAAAATACGCCATGCTCTTCCCGGCCAGGCTGCGGGTGGAGGTGGATGGTCGCACTCACTTTTTTGACCGTCCTGAAACGGCCGGGGACTGGCTGGACACTTTGTCTGGGGGTCATGATCGGGAGGGCGGGGGGGGGGCTGCGGGAGGAGACGGCCCACCGGACCGGGTCTGAGGTACTGATGCCGGGGCTCACTCCGGATGCTGCTGCCACTTTCGGCCAAGCTTAGGGTCTTTTGTTTGTTGTACTCGTCTTCCCTCCTTTGGAGGCGGTGCGGGGTCTTGAGGGGGTACTCTTTCCTCCTCTAGGGGGTCTAACTAGTTCCAATTATATAGGGGCGACAGGCACACTGCAAGTTGGGGGGGCTGTCTGGGCTCATGCAGGGGTGCAGGGAGGGGGGAGTTTTGTTGGGGCGGTTGGGTTGGGGTGGGGTTTTGTTCATTTGTACCACAAGGCAAAAGTATTGTTGTGCTATTCCTAAAGTGCTCTCGGGGGGACGATTGATCGCTTTCGGCTATGATGGGGGGTAGGGGACTGAGTCTATTGTCCTGGAATGTTAATGGACTGGGGGACAGGATAAAACGGGGTGTGGTCCTGCAGTTCCTGAAACGAATTTCACCCGATATAGTTTTTCTGCAGGAGACACACCTCATTGGCAACTCCTTTCGTGCTATGAATCGACGGGGCTACCGCCTTCTGGCCCATTCGGGCTTCACGTCTGGTTCAAGGGGTGTGGGCATTATGGCTAAAACCTCGCTCCCGTTGGAGGTTGATGAGGTGCTCCATGATGACAGGGGACGTTACACGGTTCTGGTGGGTAGAATGGAGGGCAGAGTGATTGTTTTTGTTTCTGTCTATGTCCCGCCAGGGCTGCAGACGACTACTTTTGCGGATCTGGGGCGCCTCCTCCTTGGCCTTCCGGAGGGGATTCTAGTGGTTGGGGGGGATTTTAACGCTGTGGTTTCCGGAATTGAGGACCGTCACCCCCCTAGGGATCTCCCCCGTGCCCAAGCGTGGTTGTCTGGCCTCTTGGATACCTTGGGTCTGGTGGATTGTTGGCGTTTGAAACACCCTACACAGAAACAGTACATCTTTCATTCCGGGGCCCATGGCAGTCTCTCAAGGCTAGATTATGTCCTGGTGCCGGCGGCGCATGCGGGGAGGATCGGGGAGGTGCGCCATTTGGCGCGGGGTATTTCGGACCACTCCCCGCTCCTGTTGCACTTCGACATTCTCCCGAGGGGGGAGGGTAGGGTGGTCCCAATTAATCCCTGGTACCTGCGTGACCCCACCATTCGCGCAGAGTTGGTTAAATCCCTTACGCGATATTTTGACGATAATGTGGGGTCTGTGTCATCGGCGGTCTCTCTGTGGGAGACGTTCAAGACGGTACTCCGGGGGGAGGCCCTGTCCCTTATTTCCCATTCCCGGAAGCGCGAGCGGGAGGAGGTGACCCGTGTGGAAACTGAGATAACCGAGTTGGAGGGTGACCTAGAATGGGGGGTGACGGATGACAAGTTACATGTTCTCCGACTCAAGCAGGCGGCCTATAAGGCCCTCTTCATGGAGGCGGCCAGGGGCCTCAGTAGAGAGCAACAGGGGAGACTGTATGATGTGGGTGACAAGGCTGGGAAATTGATTGCGTGGCTGGATAAAAAGGAGAGAGCGAGTCGAGTTGTCCCGTCGATTGAGAAACTGGATGGTGTGTGTGTCACTGAACCGGGAGAAATTGTTGATTGCTTCGCTGAATATTTCCGTGGGGTGTATTCCCCGGTGTCCTCCCGCTTGGAAGAGGATTCCCATGCCCTGCTCAGGGATATCGCGCTGCCTTCCCTTTCGGAGGAGGACAGAGTGTCGTTGGACGCCGCCCCAACATCTGAGGAAATTGCCCTCGCCATACGTTCGGTCGCTTCCGGCAAGGCCATGGGTCCTAATGGTCTTCCTATCGAATTGTACAAGCTGCGACCGGATACGCTGGCGCCGCATCTCCGTGCTATGTTCCTCGCGGCCCGTTCGGCGGGTTCCCTCCCGCTAGACCAGCGTCTGGCTACTATCGTGGTTATTCACAAGGAGGGGAGGCCGCGGGACCGGGTCACATCCTACAGGCCCATTTCGCTGCTGAATGCGGAACCCAAAATTCTCGCCAAGGTGTTGGCCAATCGGCTGGTTGGCGTGGTGTGCGATCTGATTCACCAGGATCAGTCCGGTTTTATCCCTCATCGCAACACTGCGCTCAACCTGCGGCGCTTGCATGGGGTGCTCGCGCGTGTCCCGTTCATACGGGAGCCGGCCATTTTGGCGTCCCTGGACGCCACTATGGCGTTTGACACACTTGAGTGGCCATATATTTGGGCGACGCTGGCGAAGTTTGGGTTTGGCCCGGGATTCATCGGTTGAGTGAAATTGTTGTATTCCGGACCGCTGGCGCAGGTGGCTGTAAACGGTAGAGTGTCGGCTCCGTTTGAGCTGGGCAGGGGCACGCGGCAGGGCTGCCCGTTATCGCCGCTCCTCTTCGCGCTTGCCTTGGAGCCCTTGGCGGAGTGGCTGCGGTGGCACCCTTCTATCCGTGGTCTCCGATGGACCCCCGAGTATGAGGACCACGTATCTCTTTACGCTGATGATATTCTTTTGTACCTGGCTTCCCCGCGTAAATCGCTGATAGTGCTGGTTGATGTATTGCACTCATTTGGCCTCAACTCCGGCCTAGTCATCAATTGGGCTAAATCTTGTGTGTATGTCCTCTCTGGGGAGGCTCCTATCATTCCGCGGGGTTGTCCTATCCAGAATGCCCCGCGGGGATTTAGGTACCTGGGTAAACAGAACTTGCTTCCCCCCCTCCAGCGCCTGAAGGATGATGTCGCGCGTTGGAGGCGCTTGCCGCTTTCGCCGCTCGGCCGGGCGGCATTGTTTAAGATGATGTCGCTGCCACGTTTCCTGTACACCTTACAGAACACAATGGATGTTGTCCCGGCGTGCTACTTTCGCGAGGTGGAGAGTTTGCAGCGCCGCCTGTTCTGGGAGGGTAGACCGCGTATCGCCCTGGCGAAGCTGACGCTCCCGTGGTACGACGGGGGGGTTGCCCTCCCAGACATCAAGCGATATTACTGGGCCTCCCAGCTGGCTGCGATAAATCACGGCCTTTACGGGCCCGCTCTAAACCCGGCCTTTGAGATGGATAAAATGTTACTGCCGGGCGGTGACTATAATCGGGCGCTTTATTCTAGCTCGCTCGACGCACGTCTGACGGGCCCCACGCGGGTCATGGTGCGAGTGTGGCACGCGGCTAACTTGGCGATGGGGTGGAAGGATCGTTTGACCCGGGCGACGCCACTATACGCATCTGAGCGGCTGGGCTCCCTGTGGACCTCGAAGGGCTTTGAGAAGTGGGACATGATAGGCATCAGCAGGGTGGGTGATCTCTGGACGAGGGGGGGATTCAAAACGTTCGATGTGCTGCAGACGGAATTCCAGTTGCAGGACAGGGAGTACTTTCGATATATGCAGATCCGTCATGCGTTGTGCTCCGTATTCCCGGACGTTGCCTCCATCCCGGAGTACTTCCCTCTGGAGGATAGAGTGCTAGATGGGCATGTACCGGATGCCACGATTTCATTAATTTACAAACAACTCATCAATGATCGCTCGGGACTGCTGACTGGCCTTCGTGAGGCGTGGGGGGCTGACGGATTGGAGCTGGATGACGAGGACTGGGTGTCTGCGGTGGCCTCCCCGAAAGAGGTGGCCATACCGGCTCGCCTTCGCTTCGTCCAGCTCAAGATACTCCATAGGGTCTATGTTACGGGGCCAAGTCTGATGCGTATGGGCTATGCTGTGGACGGGTTGTGTAAGCGTGGGTGTGGTTCTTTGGGGACCTTTCTCCATATATTGTGGGAATGCCCGGAGGTGGCGCGATTCTGGCGTGGTGTGCACGAGGTCTTGCAGGCAGTTAAGCATGTGCCGCTGCCGCCCGAGGCGAGGAGATGTCTCCTGAATGTGTGGGAGCCAACCGACTACTCAGTGCCGCAGACGTGGTGGGTGACTCTGGGATATATGGTGGCCAAGCGTGATATTGCGCAATTGTGGGGTTCCCAGAGGTCACCGACTGTCTCGGCGTGGAAGGACAACATGGATTAGTGTATGTTTCGGGAAAAGGTGGTGTATGTTGCGAGAGGTAAGCCTGGGAAATGGGTGAAAGTGTGGGGCCCCTGGAACGCCTACCGTGGGGGAATCTGTACCCCGCCGCTGATGCCTGATCCGTCACCGGCCCCGTCTCCTTAGCCTGCTTGTCTTCCTGGTTCTGGGCATTGAGTTCACTTTGTCTCCGTCCCGACCTATCCCCCCCCTTGATATTCCTGTGGATCGGTAGGGTCCCCCCCAGGGGAGCACATGCTATTGTTTCTGATTGTGGGTTGCCTTGTGGACTTGTTTCTTCGTTATTTATATAAAAATGAAACCGTTGTGTGGGGTCCGGATGGTGTGGCTGCCACCGCTTCTTTCAACTCCTGTGATCTCTCTTCTGCCGCAGCGTGTGTTCTACTGTTTGTATTATGTGCTCTTTCTGTCTGCTAGCGGCCGGCCTGAAGGTTGTAGGCCCATCTTTGTATATCTTTTGGATTCTGTAATAAACGGTTTAAAAAAAAAAAAAGATGTTTGAATCCTAAAGATGAACCCTATGGCACTGAAAAAGAGGTAGGGACATTAATGTTTGAGTTGGCCAACTCCAAGCAGTAGGAGGCTTCATAGTGAACCAGAAACCAACAACGAGCACATGTCACCAAAACAGTATTTAATCCAGAGTAGAAAAACAAACATATCAAATCACACAGACCCAACACAAAAAAGGGCCACAATCATGAGACGGAGGACCCAGCACCGAGAACCGCCTCCGCAAAATCCCCAGGAGGAGAACCTGCCAAAACCACCTGGTAGTGCTCCCTGAACATGTGTGGGAAAGCCCAGGTCACAGCCTGGCAAATATCTTCGGTAGAGACACCCTTTAATGAGGCCCAAGACACAGAGAGGCCCCAGGTGGAACAACCCTGAACCCCGGCTGGGAGCTCAGACCCCTGGGACTCATAGGCCAGTAAGATAGGTTGCTTAATCCACCAACTTAACGTGGAGACGGAAGGCTTGTGACCAGACCGTACCGGGCCAAAAGTCACGAACAAATTGTCACAACAACAGAAGGCGGCAGTGCAGTCCAGATACACCATGACCGCCCGTGGAACATCAAGCACAGACAGAGAAGCATCAAAGCCCAAGACATCCCCCAGAGGAAAAGAGGGAAAAACCACCTTGCGGGACCGGTTAATGACCGAAGGAACTTTGGGAAGAAACCGAGGGTCAGGGTGCAACACCAGACGATCCAGGAGAACACGCAAGAAAGCAGGAGACCGAAGGAAGGAGTCCAGTTCGCCCAACCTACCAGCCGAAACAATCGCCACCAAGAACACCACCTTGAAGGTGAGAAATTTCAAATCCACCAAGCCCAAGGGCTCAAAGGGGACCCCCTGGAGGGCCCGCAAAACCAAGGGGAGATCCCAGGGCGGAGCCAGGCAAATAGCCTGAGGCCGCTGCAAAAAACAGCTCCGCAGCAAGCAAGTCACTAGAGGATCGAAGCCGTTCAGCCCCGGACTGCGGAAAGCCCCCAAGGCAGCCCATTGAGCCCGCAGAGTGGAAGGAGCCAGACCCAGGGAAACCCCTCAGCGAGGAAATCAAGGACCCGCAAGGGATCCACCGAGACCGGGTCGACCCTGTTCAGCCCACACCAACAAGAAAAGGAAGACCAATGGCAGGAATAAGACAGCAGAGTAGAAGACCTGTGGGAACCCTGCATTAGGTACACCACCCTCACAGAACAACCCTGAGCCAGCAAGGTCACCCTCTCAAGAGCCAAACCATGCCACCAGAAGCTGGAACACTGAGAACCGCAGGGAGAGGGCAGACAGAGGTGGAAACACCTGACTCGGGTGAACCACCACAACATTCTCTTTCCCTGGGAGATACACCGCCTTGAGGGACAGGACCAAAGCTCTGACCAGAACAACGGCTCCTGGGTCAGCAGCCAAAGGGAGCGAACCCAGCACCTCCCCTGATGATTGATGTACCCCCGTACCACCTGATTGTCCATCCGGACCATCACATGCTGACTCCGGAGAGAAGGGGCAAACTCCAGGCACGCCAAGAGAACCGCCTTCAGTTCCCGAAAGTTGGAGGAGCACCTCGCCTGAAGCCGATTCCACCGCCCGTGAACAGACCAGGAACCCAGGGTCGCCTGCCAGTCCAGGTGACTGGCGTCGGTCGTGACCACCCAGGATGGGGAGACCAGGAAGGGGAGACCCCTGGAGAGGTGGGCCTCTACCAACCACCCAGCCAAGTCAGCACAGAGCTGCAGAGACACCACTACCGTACTGTCGTAATCCCTGAGCATGGGTCCCATTGGGCCAGGAGATAATTCACCAAGGGGTACAAGTGGAGGTGAGCCCAAGGCAGCACATTGATGATAGCAGACATCAACCCCATAACCAATCCTTGTAGATGATGGCAAACCCGTCTTTCAGCTTGTTAAGTCTGTCTATCCTAATGACCTTCTATTTGGGGGGATGCCTGTGGCGATTTCCAGTGCTGATGCAGGGTTCGGCCAGATCTCAGTGAGAAACAGGAGGTCTGGTCTGTGATCATGCAGAAGGTCCCAGATCTCTGTGGCATGTTTGGTGAGTGAATGAGTGTGGAGGAGCATGAATGAGAGTGTGGATTGTTGTGCGGTCAGAGGCTGGTCGGTGTGAGAGTTGGGTGTAGGGTGCGGGAGTGGTAGGTGGTTGAAAATACATGAGAATTTGCAGGTCATGCAGGAGAAAGCTCCTCCATGTGTGTGGTGCTGCAACAGCATGACGAGAGGTGGCTGGAGTTGAGAGCACAGAGGTTTGCAGCAGGGTATCTGCAGCTGGGAGAGGAGCAGGGTTTGCGGAGCTGGGCACAGTCCAGTCGCAGATGGGTGTGTGGGAGGTAGTTGGAGGTAGGGGGAGGGAAAGAGCAGAAAAAGGCTTGGGGGCAGAAAGAGTGACACAAGAGAAAGAGCATAAAATGTTGGCATAAAGATCCCATTGAGGTGTCCCACACATTTGTCATAAATTCATAATGTTAGTGGTCTGTTTGTACATTAAAACTCTGTGGATTGTGGTGCAGTAGAACAATGGCACCAACTGGCAGGCTCTGCTGCTGTTTCTCAGAATGTCAGATTTTGTTCTCACATGGCTTAGGGCGATAGGGGGAACTTATGGAAAATGTGCTCATGTTTTCGCTTCTGGAGCACCTTCCATAACCTCTATGCGAAAATCATTTTGTTTTCTCCAAATATGGTACACCAAATATGGCATATAAAAAAACTTGCATGCAAGTTTATTAGTATAATTGCTCCCAATAAGATGGTTTATTGGAACATAATTATTTGCATTTTTATGGGATAGAATAGCCCACTGCCAAAAACCCATATGCTGTAACTGGGTGGAATGAAATCTCATTGTAACTGGTCAACTTACATTTCCACCATGCTAATGAGTGCCTAATCACTTAAATCACTATGAATGAATAATCAAAAATATAATGTCCTTCTTTCCATGGGCTTGGGGACCACAATGGGACAGAGCTTTCATACAGAACTATGATCAAAATGCATTTACAATTGCAAATAATGTTCAGTTTCTGACTTGAATGTAGCTCATGTATTCCCTCATTCTGTTGTGACTGCAAATGAGATTAAGAGATGTGTTATAATATCTAAGTGGCTGATTCTGGATTCATAAAACTCTTGTTCTCACCCTGCCTTCAGTACTTGAGCAAACGTTCTGCAACTCAAATCACTTTATTCCCCTGTGTTCTAGATCAGACATATGGAGTCTTATGCGACTATGCTTAGTTTTATAGAGTAAAGCATTATATAATGTGATCATTATCACTATTAATCCTGTTACAAAACCAACATATGCAATGCACTGTTATATTCACATCCCTCCACCTGCTCACCACACACTGCTTTCTCTCATCAAGATGGCTTATTGGGTTAAACTGCTACTCCAGACATTTGTGTGCCCTGCAAGTCATGCGTTTAAGTCCTGGCAAGGTCAATGCCACCTTTCTTTTTTCAGAGGTCAATAAACTGAGTTCCATCCATTAACTTAGTCACACATGTTACACTGCTTAGAAACTGCAAAAGAGCAGTATTAAGGGTTGCATAAAGGTTATTACATAACAACTTTACAGTAGTATCAACGTGCTCTTCTAAGTATGTAGATTCTGTGTTTGAGATGTTCCACTGGCATAAAAACACTTACTGTCAAGTGCTGTTTGATTCCAGTAGAAACTATTTGTAACTGGTCAAATGTAATTTTTATAAGTCTAGAAGTCTATTTCTGACAGTCTGAAATTTCATAATAATCTATAGTATTTGAGGCAAATATGGTACTCATGCAGAACTCTGATTGGCCTTCCCCTGGCCTTGAAAACCAAAATCTGGCCTTGCACCTAGAAGTCCTCGTTATACTACTAAATCAGTACCACAACAGTAAGCAACTACAGAAGTGTGAGCGAATGGTGGAAACTTGGGATTGCTATACGAAGAGTAGGACTTTGTGTCAGTAATCATCCCTTCAGATAATTAAAATCTTTCCTTCATAAGGCTATACAAAGCTGTGCCCAGTCTTTAGCAAACTTTAGAGGTTGCCCACAAGGCATGCACAACAGAATATGTTTGTGAGAGTACTGATTGTAAAATACCACTGAGGAATCAGATTGACTGTTTGATGCACCATCAAATATATGGCCACAGAATACTGCCACAGTTTAATCATGTTTTACCATCTGGAGCCATCCTCCTGCAGTAGGACAGTGTTACCAAAATATAAATAAGCACTGAATGATCAGAAAGCACAGACCAACAACTGCAGGAACATGAGTAAACCACCAATAAAGTAACATAGCTGTCCAAACTACAAGAGGGGTGATTCTTAGACTATGCCCATGGATAATGAGGAAAGGTCTCCAAGTGAAGCCTACATCTACCCAGGTCATGTGTTGTCAGGGAGCCACCAATGACACACACCTCGTACTAGCCTGGGAGATACCCAGAAACATAGCATGCAGAATTAAATATGTAGGTCAGTATATGGCCTATATTACTTATGACGTGAAGAGTGAAACAGGTTACACCTGCAGTGCACACATGATCACATCCATTAGCATTAAACTCCAGTGACATTGGAGACTGAAAACACTTGTCTCTACATGTTGTGAGGAACTTGAACCACTGATGAGACCCATAAGACAGTTTCTCTGATTTTCAAGGACAACTTTCCAAACAGTGGTATTCTACAGGACTGCATAAATAAGAAACTCAGGAATAGAGTAAGACTATGTATCTGACATGTTAACCTAAAAAAGCACAACCAGCATTAATGGAGCAAAAGTTCAAAGTGAAAGCACTCTCTTAGAGGAAGAAACATCATGAAAGGGATAAGCAAGCAAGATCATCCGAATGGTTCTAAACCAAAGACTCTGACTGCAAAAGTATGAGGTCATGAATGCACACATCCTAAAGAACAAAAACTGGCACAAAAGGATACAATTAATGGCCAACACTAGTCAGCATCCCCATTCTGGTCTAACGCACATACACCACTGCCAGACCAGCCCATCGAAACTGGAACAGCATCACTGACAAGGACTGGAACACTGCTCTCAACACCCACCGACCCAAACTCAGCAACAGCCTCCCCAAAGCTATCAAGAATTTCAACAATTCGATCACCTCCTGCACCTACTCCCTTGCCCCTTCAAACACAGCAATAAAACAAGATCCAGACCAGTTGGTACATGGAGGAAAAACACTAATGAAATTCCACTTCAAACAATTGGAGCACAAATGGAGACTGAGCCAGGACAATGCAGACAGAAGCACATTCAATTCCATCCTACAACACTCCCACAAAATGATCTGGACTACCAAATGAGCCGCTTTGGTGGACCACATCGATGACAGCACCAACAGAAGCAAATAAATATTTGCCATTGTGAAAGATTTCATCTGACGATCGTCTGCCTCAAACTCGATCCTTTGCAGGACCTTACAACAATCTCTGCCAATTCTTCAGCAACAGAATCACTGCAATTTACAGAAACTTCAGCCCGCCACTGGAACTGACAAACATTGCTAAACAAATGCCAATCTCATCCACGTAACCAATGCTAAACACATGTCCCATCATGAACCCAGAAGAAACCGCTGTCACGATAAAGTCTATGCACTCAGGGACCCCATCGTCCCCCTGCCGCCACCACTCATACTCCAGAGGACTGCAACCCATCGGTGCCATGCTCACACCCATTCTGAATGCCTGCACCTCTTCTGCAAATTTTCCAGATGCTTGGAAACATACAACTGTTGACCCATTGCTGAAGAAACCTTTAATGTCGCCAAATACAGACAGATCATTAACAGACACCTCACTGAATATACAGCGACCACCAAATCCGGGACTCTACTCAGTCTGGTTTCGAACCCAACCACAGCGTGGAAACTGTGTTCATCGCTACCTCAGATGACTTCTGCATGACCCTGGACAGAGGAGATATGGTGGCCCTCATACTCCTTTACCTCTGAGTTGCATTTGTCAGTCTCCCACTCTACCCTCATCTAACACCTACATGACATCGAAATCCAAGGACACACACACGTTCCGATGGATCTGCTCCTTCCTGACTGGAAGGACCCAGTCAGTCAGCATTGCACCACACACTTCAGATGACCACAACCTCATCTGCAGTGTTCTTTAAGGATGCTTCCTGAGGCCAACCCTCTTCAACACATACATGATCACGACACCAACTCTCCTATGCCGATGATATGCAACAAATTTTCCTCATCACCCAATACTCAGATCAAGTTCAATGCCTGCATAACTCCAATTGCCCACTGGATGAAGATAAACTATTCAAAGCAGGACAACAAGTAGACTGAAATCATGTTCTTTGGGAAGAGCATATCAAAAAGGGCCTCCATCTGATGGCAAACAGAGCTAGGACCAACATCTACCCCCACCAATCACGCTAAGAACCATAGGCTCATCAACAGCAGACTCAACATGACTGCCCAAGTCATTGCCTTCACCGCCTTATGCTTCCATACCCTGAAGTTGCTGAGAAATATTTTCAAATGGCTCCCATTTAGCACCCAAAACAAACTGTCATGATTGCCCCAGTCTCAAGCAAGCTGAACTACGAGAACACCCTCTATGCGGGGATAAAAAAGAAAAACACCAGAAAGCCGTAGACCATTCAAAACTCAGTATCCAGAATCAATCTCAACCCTCCACTTCGCACTCACTTCACACCACACCTGAAAGAGCCCCACCGGCTCCCCATTCACAAACAAGCACAATGCAATCTCTACACCCACAGTTTGAAGGCCCTACATAACATTGGCCCAGCATATCTCAACAATTGCATCTGCTTTCACAAACCTTCCAGACATCTCGACTCATGCACAACTCCCACTCAAAGGGGAAAACCAGATGCAGTGGACAGGCCTTCTCCTACATTGCACTTAAATTATGGAATGACTGGCTGCTACACGTAAGAGCCTCCTCATCACCTCTTGAATTCCGCAGAAGCTGAAGACCTGGCTTTTCAAGTGGTCCCACTAGGCCATGGGTGTGGCTAGACTCACGGGTGCTCAGTGCCAGGATACCCCCCAGATGATAGTGCGCCATACGATTCTGCATAACAATAACGTAATAAATCACTGCGACCAGAAAGTACACAGGATCACAAATGCTAAAAATGAATTCATGCTTCCAGCTAAGCTAGAAAGCATGTTAGGGTAACCCTGAAAACCATATCCCAGCATACTACAGCAAAGAGATGACTTTGCAACCCCTAAGTAGGCCCCGTACACCTGCATAAAAGAGTAACAAAAATATCACTATTTCAACATACACTTAAATAAGACAGCTAGTCAATAGGTAGCGGGAACATCGGCCTGCGCAAAGTGTTCAAGAAATTTAGCATTCCGATTGAACTGTCTGACCATGTTCCCCCGCACAGCTAGAGGAGCCTGAATCCCTGAGAATCACAGCGTATCACAATAAGCATTCTAAGATAATGCCAAGAGTGAGAACACCATATTGGTTTCTCGGTGTCAACTAAAGAGGACTGCAGAACCAGAACGTCCTCGCAGCAAATCTCACATAAGTATGTTAAGCCACTTAATATGCCTTTTAGACCATCCACAAGGGCAACGGGTCCCCTGTGTTGCCTGGACCTTCGTCCCTTCCTGCTTTGTGGACAAGGTCTTCTCATATGGCTTCAACTCACTACAGTATAGTGACAAGCAGGGTAAAGCTGAACCTAGAGCAGGGTCACAGTTCAGTGCAACAGGCTCCTTTAGGAGCTGCATCCCTTCATACAGAATGGTAGGTGTCATATCACCAACATCTTAAGCAACCATGCATAGACCCAGACGGGGTTAAGCAACCATGTTATGGTATGTTATGTTATAAAGTTTTATAAAGCGCATCTGTCACCCGTAGGTGTCCTGGCGCTAAGGTATAGTTCTCCTTCAGCTGAGTAGGTTATCATAGATACCTATTAGAGCGTGAATAGCCAGGTTTTTAGAGCCCTCCTGAAGTTGAGATGGTTAGAGATACCTCTAAGGTGTCGTGGTAGCACATTCCAGGCCTTAGTAGCTCCGACCAAAAAGCTCCGGCCACCCCAATTTGTTATTTTCGCTAGTGCAGTTGTGGCCAGTTTGGCCTCGGCAGAGCGTAATGCTCTTCTGGGTGTGTACCAGCGAATGTGCTTGGTCAGGTATGAGGGTCCCTCACCCTGAAGTGACCTATGCACAATACACCTGGCTTTAAATAAAATATGTTTTTTTACTGTAAGCCAGTGTAGTTTTTTGATTTCGGGTGAGATGGCAGCGTATTTTGGGATCCCGGAGATAAGTCTGGCGGCTGCATTTTGAAGTAGCTGAAGTTTATTCAATAGCCCTTCCCGAATGTTTAGGTAGAGGCTATTGCAGTAGTCCAATTTTGAGAGGGCAAGGGCTGATACCACTGTTCTTAAACTCTCTTTGGGAAGTAGGGGCAGAATTTTTTTGCAGGACTTTAAAGTGAATGAGGTGGCAGACACCACCGCATTAACTTGGTCTCTATAGGATAGCTGATTATCTAGCATTATCCCTAGGTTTTTAACTTTCTTGCTAGGTGTCGGAAGTTGTCCCAATGCATCTGGCCACCATTCTGGAGTCCAAAAATTAGGATCGTTCCTGAAGAGAACCACCTCTGTCTTGCTGGAGTTCAACTTGAGGCAGTGTTGAGTCATCCACTTACCTACCTCTGTCATGCAATCATTGAACCCAGAGGAAATGTTCTGATGTCTTCCCGGAAGCAGAGACACCACAATCTGGGTGTCATCGGCATATGAGGTAACATGGAACCCAAAGGATTCTACCAAAGGGGCTAGCTGTTTAACATAAACGTTAAAAAGTGTTGGGCTGATGGAAGAGCCCTGCGGAACCCCACAAGGGAAGGAGAAGGGTTTGGCAGAGAAGTCGCCTATAGTGACCGTTTGTACTCTGTCCTTCAAGAAGGAATCAATCAGGTTCCAGGCCGTGCCTCGGACTCCGATTTCCTCTAGTCGCTCCATCAACAGCCCATGATGGACCGTATCAAAGGCTGCTGATAGGTCCAACATGATCAGTGCCGCTTTTCCTCCTTGATCAAGGGTGGCTCTGATCTCTTCCGTGGATTTAAGGAGTGCCGTTTCGGTGCTATGTCCTGCTCGAAAGCCATATTGAGTAGGATCCAGTGGCCGACCTACCTCCAAAAAATTGCTAAGTTGGGTATTCATGATATTTTCCACGATTTTAGCAGGAAAGGGGAGCCTGGAGATGGGCCTAAAGTTGTTAGGATCATTATAATCGAGTTGAGGTTTTTTTAAAAGTGGGAGGATAGATGCTGTCTTCCAGTCTAAAGGGAAATGTCCTTTTGTAAACATGGCATTGATAACAGATGCCAGGTATTTTGTGACTGGTTCAGGTGCAAGTTTCTGCACTGATGCGGGACATGGGTCCAGAGGAGATCCTGATCTGATTTTAGCCAGGACGTTCTCTACTTCAGCAGCTGTGGTAGGGGCAAACTGGAGTAACTGGCTAGATAAGTAATTCTGATTATTCAGATCTAGTGTGCTCAGATGGGGATTTTTAGGTGCTTGTGAAAATGTGGAAAATATCACGTTGACTTTGTCGAAGAAGTGATTGGCTATCCTATCGCAAAGTTCTTGAGTGAGATTTAAGGGAGGGGGAACGGGGTGGGCCAGGATCATAACTGTTTTAAATAATTCTTTGGACGAATTTTTTGCCTCATTGATTTTAAGGGCAAAAAAATTTTGTTTCGTTTGGAACACCAGAATTTTATATTCTTTTAGACATTCTATATATAATGTTTTTTCTACTTCATCGTAGTTCTTTCTCCAGTTTCTTTCAAACATTTTGCAACGGAGTGTTTTTTTCCCTAAGTTCCTGCGAATACCATGGAGATGTTGGTCTTTTCCTAGTATTCCTGCTTTTTTTAGGGGGGGCCAGTTTGTTACTGGCGGCTTCCAACCACTTAAAGTAGCATTCAGCGGCTTCGTCTAAATTGGTAGGAAGGGTAGGAAAGGTGTCAAATAGCAGGTTGTGTAAGTCCTGTCCCTTTACCTTGTTCCAGGGGCGTTATAGCCTGTGTATCGTTTTACCCTGTAATGGATTTGAAGGGGGAGAAGTGACAGAAAATATCACTGCGTTGTGATCTGACCAAATAACAGGGTAGGTATCAATAAAGTTAAGTTGGTCATTGTTGGAAAAAATTCCGTCTAAGGTGTGCCCTGCTTTGTGTGTGGGGCTGGGGACCAGCTGTTTCAGATCAATTGAGTTCATTATATCAATTAGAGTACTAGTGTCTGGGTCTCCCTCTTTTTCTAAATGGAAATTAAAGTCCCCTAAGATCGTGTATGATCTTGATCCCAGTTCATTTTCGACCCAGCTACTAGCCTGGGTGAGGAACTGGGGTTTAGGGCCAGGAGGCCGATAGACTAGGGTCCCTTTAAAAGTGTAGCGATGGGAGAGATAAAAGCAGAAATCCAGGGTTTCACATTCTGGCATGAGTGAACCCTGAAACATAGCTTTCAGAGATTCATGAAAAATTACTGCGAGCCCCCCTCCTTTCTTATTCGCCCTATTGAGAGAGTGGCAGCTGTACCCAGGGGGTGTGGCATTAACCGGATCTGGACCTGAGGCCTCGTTCATCCAGGTCTCAGTGAAAAAAGCTATTTTAATGTCTTCGTTTTCCAGGAGCTGCGCACACTCCAGACTATGTTTAACTAGAGATCTAGGGGCCGATTCACCGAACTAACTTAAGACAAAATCCTAAACTTACTACTTTTGGTATTCACAGAAATTAGGATTTTGTCTTAAGTTTGTCTTAAGACAAACTTAGGACAGACTTAAGACAGACTTAAGACAGACTTAAGACAAACTTAAGACAAACTTAAGACAGACTTAAGACAGACTTAAGACAGACTTACGACAAACTTAAGACAAAATCCTAACTTAAGTCTGTCTTAAGTCTGTCTTAAGTTTGTCTTAAGACAAACTGAAGACAAAATCCTAACTTCTGTGAATACCAAAAGTAGTAAGTTTAGGATTTTGTCTTAAGTTAGTTCTGTGAATCGGGCCCCTAGGGCCCGATTCACAGAACTAACTTAAGACAAAATCCTAAACTTACTACTTTTGGTATTCACAGAAGGTAGGATTTTGTCTTAGGTTTGTCTTAAGACAAACTTAAGACAGACTTAAGACAGACTTTAGACAAACTTAAGACAGACTTAAGACAGGCTTAAGACAGACTTAAGACAGACTTAAGTTAGGAGTTTGTCTTAAGTCTGTCTTAAGTATGTCTTAAGTCTGTCTTTAGTTTGTCTTAAGTCTGTCTTAAGTCTGTCTTAAGTTTGTCTTAAGACAAACTTAAGACAAAATCTTAACTTCTGTGAATACCAAAAGTAGTAAGTTTAGGATTTTGTCTTAAGTTAGTTCTGTGAATCGGCCCCCTAGTGTTTAACAGGAGGCATTTAAACGTCTTGCTTTCATGCTCTTCCCTGATTGTTTTATGCTGGAACTGTGTGTTCATAGACGCGTGGTAGTGGTATAGTAGTATTCTAGCACTGCAGTTTGGACAGATTATGTGGTCAATATCGGGAAGTGTGTTCGGGAATAAACCGATGCAACCAGAAATATGATGCTTACTATTAAATTCATGCAGCTGAAGGCTTGAATATGATCGCCGTGCCGTGATGCTTGTAGGGCCGACATCACCAAGTTCAGCTTTTGTTTCTACATCAGAGGCGGCTGGCATGGCTCGCGGGTGGTCTGCGGGCGCAGGGGGGGTCGTGTGAGGATGCACAAAACAAACATTTAAAAAAATAATTAACTTACCTTCCCACTGGGTCCTGAGTCTCTGCCCCATGCCTCAGAAATCAGGAAGCACAGCCGGGTTCCACTGACCAATCACATGATTGGTTTTGAGCATCCTGGTTTGACACTCAACCAGGGAACGGGGGCCTGGGCATGTTCTCCATGCAGACTGTAAGGTAGCCTGCATGGTGAATGGGGAAAGTGCACTTGACTGGTTTGGGCGGCCCAAGAGGGCAGACCAAACAGTCATTACACACTTAGGAGTGGGCAAACCACTCCTCCCCTGCCCTCTTCCGAGAGCAGGGCAGATGCCCGCAAAGCAGCACAAAGCTCATAAATGATAATAACTAAAGGTTATTATCATTTTATGATTTCTCTTCTCGCACTGCTTGAAAGCAGTGAGGCGGCGCTCCTCCACCATAGTGGAGCAGCAGCTACTGTTCTACAGACCCCATGACAAAATGTAGCTTTGAACCTATGGTGCTAAGAGAAGTTTTAACGCTTTGGCAGAATCACCCATGCAAAACACAGGGACTGTATTTAATGGAGATATATAGAGCTATGCTTGTTCTTTTCCAATACAGAGAGTGCAGTAGAACAGTGAACACTTCACAGCACACACAGGTAAAGTGCATTGGAAACCTCTCACACAAGTCTGGCAGGAGCACAGTCCCAGCACTACTTTCGAACACAAAAGACCCCCATTCATTGTAAGAAGTTTAGCTTTTGTTAGGGGGGGAGCCCCAGTCAGGCAGCAACCACAATCCTTGTCAGAGTGAACCACAGTCAATAAATTAACCTGTTCTTAAACGTCTGGTAGCTTTGCACAAAAGCAATCAGGCTTAACTTAGAGGCAGTGTTTAAAGTATTTATGCAGCACACAAACTTTAATAAAGTGAAAACACAACACAAGACACATCTCAAACCAATTTAGAAAAATAGAGTAACATTTATTGAATAAAAAAACATCAAAGCAAATTAAATCCAATCAGTAGAACTGGAGTAATGAATTTTGAACGTTTTTGTGAAAAATAGCACTTAAAAGTTCAAAGCGCCAATTGAGGGAATCTGGTCTTGTGAGACTGGGTGCAAGTCAAAAATTGAGGCCGACCGTGATGGAGAATGGGTCGGATACATGAGGTGAATTGGGTCTGTCTCGGCTTGCCATCGGGCTCAGAAGAAAGTCTGAAGAAAAGTTCCTGAGAAAGTAGAGTTCAGCGGGGCGAGGCATTACGCAGTATATGAGGAGGAGGTGTCGTCGTCGGGGAACCGATGGACTAAGTCAAGGGGAAGATTTACACCCTCTAACTTAGTGATTTTTTTGAAAGTCAAAATTCTCCAGCGGGATGAAGCTGCAGGCTGTAGCCTTTGCTGAGAGGTCCAGCTGAACAGGATTTGCTGTTGTGAAGAAGAACGCAGAGGAAGCTACTGCGAAGTCAGGCCCACCGGTCATGCACCTTGGACAGATAGGTTGGCAGATAGTTTCCGGTCTTCTGTTGGTTCTCAAGGCACTTTTTGGCAAAAATATTCCTAAGTCCCAAGTTTTAGGGTTAGACAGGAGTAGCACTTCTAACACCTTTACCAAGAGTCCAGGACCCGGGGGGCACCACTTGGGGAGTTAGGACTCACTCCAGCAGGGGACAGGTGCAAAGTTCAAGGCCTGTGAAGCTTGTTATGTACCTGTAGCTCACACAGGAGGCCAGTCAATTAGCCTTTGTAGTCAATTCTGGTGGTCCTGGGATCAAGCAGATGGCAAAGTTCTTCAAACAGCAAGGCAGGCCTCCAAGCAGCATATCAGTCCTCTGACAGTAGCAGGGTAGTCCTCTGGGGGTCCAGACAGTCCTTTTGAAGTCTTCCACAGATCCAGAAGTGTACTGAAGAGTTGCTCTGAGAGTCCAATTTGTAAACCTGGTGTCAGCCTTTGTAATGGGGAGGTTTCCTATATTAGCCATACTCTGGTTATGGAAAGCACTTCTCTTCCCCTTTCAAGGCTCCAAGTAGTCTGGGGTGACAAAAAACTGGTGTCAGGTTCATTTGTGTGTGCAGGAGGCAAGCCCCTTTTAAGTGTAAATGGGGTAGGGACAATTTTAAACCCCTTACCTTGAGCAAGCACAGCAGGGGCTTGAACAGGTGAAATCTAGCTTTGCTAAGGACACTTTCCCAATGAGGATCGTTGCTCTTGTGGCCAGCCAAATTGCCCCCATAGTAAGGGCACTATTCAACCTGTCCATTGTATCAGATAATCTCCCTTCAGCTTGAAAGGTTGCGCAGATTATACCCACTGAAAAGAAAAACAAATTAGATCCCTCTATTCCTTCAAATTACAGGCCCATATCACTACTTCCATGCTTGGGCAAGCTGCTGGAATGTCAAATCTATAAACAACTGACTGACTATCTTGGAGTGAATAAAATCCTTGATCCTTCTCAATCAGGTTTTAGAGCAGATCATGGCACTGAAGCAGACTAGATGGCCATGACTGATTGAATCAGGTGCTCACTGTACGTTGGCACACCCACCATGCTCGTGCTCTTAGACCCATCTGCAGCATTTGCTACTGTGTCCCACACTAAGTTATTACAAAGATTACGAGAGATTGGGATTCATGGGTCTGACCTGACGTGGTTCGAGGATTTTCTCTAGGATAGATCGCAGGGTGTCGCCCTGGGAGGGTTTAAAACCAAGCCCAGGCTGGTCAACGATGGAGTCCTGAAAGGGTCATGCCTGAGCCCTACTTTACTTAACATTTATGTGCCACTCCTGGCCAAAGTCATCAGAAATTATGGATTTGATATTATATCATATGCAGACGATATTCAGCTGGTCCTGTCTTTAGAGGAAGATCTTGACAAAAGAAAGCCTGCGTGATGTAAGGAATGGGGTTGGGACTTAGCTAGGTCTCTGTCACAAAATCACATATCAGTCCTATGTGAGGATAGAAGTTCCCAACATTCAGTAGCGTGTTTAGGTAGGGATCTAATGTTACATAGGAAACTGTTAAAAGTATGTGTGAGGTAGAGGGGTTTGAGGTCAGCTGCTGATGTAAAGGGCAAGACCTCGCATTCTCAGTGTTAAAAGTGTTAACAGGCACCGTCGCTTTGGACCTAGTGTTTACCCGAGCATTAGGCTTTCAACAGTATCTGCATGCAAGGCAACTCATAGGACCCTCTAACATTTGGGGGAAACAATTAGCACAGCTCTGTTCTGTCAATGTTAAGAGCGTGTCACTTTGTTTATCAAGGAGCGTTTTGGGAAAGTAAGTAATCCTAAACCGACTGACATTAGAAGACAGATGAGCAGGGGTCCTGGTGACGGTCGAACACAGATGGAGAGAGATAGGCCTTACAATAGTGAAAAACAACATATCCTACTTTTTTATATACAGTGCCCCCTGCCCTAAGAAGTGGTAGAGCCTACACTAGGGGTGACTTATATGTATTAAAAAGTAAGGTTCAGGCCTGGCAGCCAGTTAAAAATGGCAGTTTAAAGCTGCACTGCTGGCTAGCAGGCCTGAGACAAGTTTTAAACTGCCACTTTAAAGGGTGGCACAGTGAGTGCTGCATGTCCACTAATAGCATTTAATTTACAGGTCCTGGGTACACAAGTACCATATACTAGGAACTTATAAGTAAATTAAATGTGTCAATCAGGTATAGACCACTTTTACCATTTTTTAGGGAAAGAGCACAAGTAATTTAGCACAGGTTAACATTGGTAAAGTGCATAGTGTCCTAAGTCCAACAAAAACGAATGTAGAAAAACAGGAGGGGTGAAGGCAAAAGGTTTGGGGATGACCCTGTAGAGAGAGCCAAATTCCAACATGCATTGTAAAAACAAAATCTAGGGTTCCACGCACTGGATTTCAAGTAAACGTAAAATCGCATAGTCACTGTAACATACACTGAAAAATAAACTCCCTTCATGGTGTGAACAGCACAGGCCAACCCAAGATATAATGACACTTCTTTATCACCTCAGCAGCTTCTTTATGCAGCAGCAGAGTTTACTGTCACCAAAGAACCAACAGCTACCAGTATGCTTATAATTCCTTAGTGAACTCCTCCCCTGTGACCAGGTACATCAGGAATAGACTCTGAATAGACAGGTACACCACACGTATTAGCCCAGTAGTTTTGTGGTATGTCTAAACAAAGAGTAATGTGACCCAAGCCTACAATAACAGAGCATCAAGCACTCATAACACATATTTCATGTCCTAAGTAGAAAATCTCAATTCAGTCAATCGTTTTCATTTGTCTGAAGAATACAGCAGCAGGAAGGTGTGTTAAGTACTCATGAATAACCATTAATGTGCTGCCATCAAATCTTAATGAGATGCAAATATATGCCCATCCATGCAAATCCTAGACATGGTGTGAGACAGACAGGTAGGTGGGGCAAAAAATGAAAAGATACCTGTAAGAGCCAACTAATGGACAAGGTTCAAAGAAGAAATTAGGAGGAAGATAGAAGGAAGGAAGAATGGACAATAAGAATAAATGTGAGAAGAAAGGAAATACAAGTCAAATTATATAAAAACACTGGAAAAAGATCTTCCCAATTATATTTTACGGAGCAAAACAAAGTAAAGACTCATAACCAGTGAAACTTCACAATTTTTGAAAACATTGGAAAATATTGAAACACCAACAACAGAATTAACATTACATGTTGGACATGCGACAAACTCAAAGCAATAAAGCCTATTTATTCTATAAGAAGAGTGATGAGGATGAATGATAAAACGATATGTCTCTTAGCAAGGTACTCTTATAAACACAAACAATAGAAATTCTCTGTAACAAGAAAGAAAGACTGATGATAATGTAGAAGAAGTGATTTGTACAGAGGCAGCCGGTAAGAGCGGTGAGCCGGTGGGGTGGTGCGGGGTTGGGGATTCTGGGTGGGAAGGAGTCGACAGACGTTGGAATAGTTAAAATTAAATTTAAAAAAAATAAAACCACTTACCTTGCACTCGCCGTATCACCGGCGATGTGGCGAGTGCAAGGTAAGTGGTTTTATTTATTTCTTCAATTTTACCTATCCCGGCGTCAGTCGTCTTCCCCCCCCACCCCGCCCTGCCCCACTGCTTTTACCTGTGCCAGCCGCCTTTGGATTTGTAGGATGACAGAAGGCACAGAAATACTCTTTCCTTACTTAAAATGTGTCCAGTGTAAGTTAGTTAGGTGAGACTAGAAAGAGATTTCCATGTCCAGGAATTGTATCTCAAACTGCTCATCACCCAAAAGAATGACGCTTAAAACAGTAGAATGCTCACTAAACAGGTATTTATTTATTTGTGAGTTTTATATAGTTCTGCATGTAACTGAGAAAAGAAGGTAAGAAGGCATTTGTTTTTGTTATGTATATTCCCAGACAAATAAGCCAGATTTAGATTTAAGCTTATTGAGAAAAGAATTAGGGCCCGCCAATTAGCGAGTTGCAAATTGCATCGGATTTGCGACTCGCAATTTGCGGCTCGCGAATTGGAATGCACAACAGTGTCTCAGACACTGTTTGCGATTCCTAATAGGGTCGCAAATTTCATTCCTCATTAATATTAATGAGGCAGGCGCAATTTGCGACCCCTTTAGGAATGGCTAGCATTCACAGGGATGGTGGCCTGCTGGGGTCAGCAGACCACGATGTCTGTGACTGCTTTTTTAAATGAAGCAGTTTTTTTTTTTTAAATGCAGCCTATTTTCCTTAAAGGAAAACGGGATGCATTCAAAATAGAAAAATGAAACCTTTCAGTTTCATGTTTTTTAAGGGCAGGCAGTGGTCTCTGGGACCACTGCCTGCTCTTTAAAAATATTTTGCCACATACAAAGGGGAAGAGGTTCCTTGGGGACCCCTTCCCCTTTGCGAGCGATTTACTACCTACTTGAAGTAGGTTGTATACTACGAGTGTTTTTCGGCCGCAAATGCGGCCGCAAAAAAATAGTACATAGCAAGTTGACTCGCTATTAGGAAGGGATGCACCTTCCTAATAGCGAGAGTCGCAAATGCTATTTTGTACATGCAATTACCCTTCTTTGCGGCCGCAAAAGGGAGGATCTCCCGTTTGCAGCCTCAAAAAAGGGTCGTACATCTGGCCCTTAGTGTTTAACACAAATTTAAAATCAAGAAGGAGTGATATGGGATACATAAGTGTCAAATAGTCAGTTCAATACTTAAGGGATTCTTGGTTGAACCAATAAATTTACCTCTATATAGATGTAAGTAGGAACAGTTGAATATTGCTCTTAAAATTACGTATAAGCTGTAAACAGGTTTGTGCATCCACAGAATTTACCGCAATATAGGAAAATTGAGAGAAATGCTTTTGTAGGTTACCGTTTCAAAGTAATATTGTACATGTTCGACTAGATTATTTGTAAAGCATTTAAGAGGAAGGATTGTAGAACCTGTATTATTCAAATACGAATTAGAAACCATTTTGAAGCAATTAGGTTACTTTTCAGAATGCAGACTTTGGAAGTAACTTGTGCAATGGGCACATTTTTAATGGCTATTAATGGAAAATAGATATATAACATTTTATGGCTAATTAATACCTATATCGTTTTAGAAAGCCTTTTAATATGTATTCAGATTTCTGTTTTATAGACTAAATAAACGAATATTTTGACTTTAATTGACTCGAAATTGTTAAAGAGATGGGAGGGGAATGTTTAAGTGATGAGTGACATGGGCCCAGGTTCACGTGGCTCTCAGGCAATGCAGCTCAGCACCCACAGAGGCGGCGCTGCATTGCGTGACAGGAAAAGAGCAGGAGAGCGCGATGTTCACAGAGATACCGCACACTCCTCCCTCTCCGTAGCACCGGCGCTGGTTTAAGCTGCCGTGTGCCAGGCATACACCTTAGCGCCATAACGCTAACCTATGGTGCCTGGGTCTACCATAGGTTTTGTACTGGAAGGGTATCCTTACAGTACAATATACAATGCGCAGACACACTTCAAATTTTTTCCTACTTTGTATGTGTGCTCCACTGTGCAACACGCATGCAAAGTCTGAAAAGCAAGGAGAAATGACAACATTCTCCTTCTAACGCCTGCTTTCCAGCAGCGTTAATTTTTTGGCGCTAAAGCCTGTCTGCCAATGTTAGTAGATAGGGCTTAGCATCAAAAAGCATGGGTGTTTGCATATGAACACCCATGTACCACCCATGCAACGGCCTGTGACGCAAAGTAATGCAAAGCAGCATTTTAAGCAGCTTAGCGTTACTTTTCCATTCAAACCAATTCAAATAACAATTTGCTCTGGTTTGTTAATCCCAAACCAGTTTTAGCATCAGGTTTGCGTAAAACAATTAAATCTAACCTGACTCTAAACCTTTGAGGATCTGGACCATAGTTTCTATTTGTTAGAGTGCTGTGATGGCATTGTCTGTGCAGCACTAAGCCAAAGGTTGGTAGTAGGTGCGCCCAGCTTGCTTATGAATGAGGCGACCTTATGAAAACAATAAGGGGTCCGTGGTGATTCGCTCGCAAAATCTGCTGTCCGGCTCCAACAGTTCCCCAAACTGAGACCACCCGACATGTAACACGAATAGCACACAAGCGGCTCATGACGTGGGCACCTTCAAGAAGACCAGGTTTTTTTATACACTAGCACTTTGTATTCTTGTGAGGTGGCCAGAAACGGAAAGAAAAGCGCTATTGGCTAAAACTTGGCTGGCTGAAGTTGTCACACTTGATACTGGACCTAGAATCAGCTATCAACTCTGCAGTCATTGACTTAGTAAAGATGGTAGACCTTAATGACAGATCAATTTGTGGTTCATAATCATGAGCAAATTTAAGGGCTTGTCTTCTAAAGCACAAAGAATGAGAAAAATGCTCCCGCCGCCAAGGCCTTGTTGGAACCAGGAGCAGGTGAAGACAGCTGTGATTGGACTGGCAGCCGTGGTAGAGTGCTGCGTTTACTCCACTGTGGTTACTTATCACAGTAACCACAGCAACCACGGGCCATGCATCATCGAGATGCAAATGACTTTATCCTGCGTGGATATTTATAGCACTAATAGGCCCCATTAGTATTGAGTGTGAGGATTCTGAATGACTCTCTGCTAAATTGAACTGAACTCAGGATGTGCAGCTCTTGAAGGGTATAACGCGGTCTCTGCAGCCCACACATGATTATGTTATCTGCTAACGAGTGAGTGCATAAGGAGCCATGTAAAATGAAGGCACAGGTTCAGCCAACGCTGTAGGTCGCTGTCAGGGACCCGCTCTTCTTCACACAAAAATATTTGAAGAGGCAAAATATATTCCATAGCAGGAAATACATGCGGCCGAGCAAAACCAATGAGCAGTCACCATGAACGAGCGCTTGTACAGCCCTGTAATCCGCTCTGAGGAGCTTTCTGTTGTGATGTATGCCGCGTGATGTACCGTGGAGTAAGGGCAAAAAACACAGGGACTCATTTACAGTTTTTTGACGTAGGACTGAACCGCACGCCTTCCCGCTGCACTGCCCTACGTCAATAGAAAAGGGCAGGAGTGCGCCGCATCTATCAGATATGGCGCATTCCTGTCCTTTCTCCCTGTGCTGGCGCTCAAAGGGCCGCCCTGCGCCAACGCAAGCGCGCTAGCCCCATGGTGCAAGGGTGACTGCATTATAGGGGGGATTGTTTTTGTGCAGGAAGGGACGCCTTCCTGCACAAAAACAATCACTAGAGGTGATTTCTTCTTTCTATGTGTGCTTCAGAATGCAGCAAACATACAAAAGCGGAACAACTGAAGAGAAATAATGTTATTTCTCCTGGTTGCGCTTCCCCTATGCCTGACGCATTTCCAGGTTTACAGCTTGTTGTAAATCTGGGAATGTGTCAAATGCCATGGGTGTTATGTGGGAATACCCACCGCCAACGCCCATGGCACACCTCCCCATTGTAGTGTGAGGAAACACAGCGACTTGCGCTGTGTTGCCTCATTTTCTATCTACAGAGCCATGAAAAGCCACGCAGGGTGGCTTTACATGGCCTTGTACATATGGCAAATCCCGTGAGCCACCAGAGGGTCACAAAAAGTGACTTTCGGGCAGAGCACATGGCTTTTAAATGAGCCCAACTATCATCATCATCCCACGTCATTACGGCGACTGGAACATCAAGTGTGAGACAAACCAGGGTGGGCTCAACCATGTTCAAGGGAGCTCTTAAAAGAAACGTACTAGGGGGGGTAATTAACAAGCGGTATTTAGGATACAATGGTCCTGATCCAGCGCAAACAACAACTCGGGGAAAAGGTGAGAACACAACTGTCCTCCCTGCGTCGCAGACCCGCTGTCACACTATCTCATTCAGACATGCATTCATTGGTGGGGCCCATAACACCAACACTCACACGTTTTTCTCTCTCACAGGTCTGCACACAGGAGGGGGAATGATGCACCGGACATGTGGGTGGGGATACCTTATAACCTATAGGGAAAGAAAAGTTATCTTACATCATATACATTAACATTCGCCACCTATAGATTCCTAATCCTAAACATCAAGGCACTCCGCCCACTTGGTCGATTGGACCAAATAGTTGGATTGGTTGATGGTGATTTAGAACCAGCTAAAACACATTTAAGGCACAGAATCCTCTATTCTTTTTAACGAAGAACCACAAACTCATAATTTCTGTTAATCAATATTTGTTTATCTAAAATTTCATTATATTAGCATTTGTTTCTTCAAATTTAGAATTTCTAGATCAATTTAATCAAATTGCAGAACACCATATTTACCTATTCTGGCTATCTGGGTTTTCTCTATTTCATTGGCTTAGCATAACCAAATTTTGTCGTTAAATTGTAAAAAGAACAGGCCAGATCTCAGAGTCCAAAAGTCCTTTGCTCAGCACGTTATAGTCCCAAGGATCATCAATGGACCAAAGGTCGTGCCAGCATCCGTCATCTGGAAAGAATAGCTTAGCTAGCTCCTCCCTATTCTACTACTCAATTTATAATAAATTTCGGGATAACATGAAACATTTTTGGGCGGAGAAAGGAGGTGATTGGTCAGGAGAAAACGTCCGATTTTGTATAGCCCGGGCTCACAGGGATTTTGCTGATGTGTTTTCCGGCTATGACCAAATTCCGAATGTTGCAATTTTTCTAAAACGTTCATTGTTCATTTATACCAGTTCTGGTCTTCTGGGGTCTTTTGCAGTTCACCAATAACCTATCCTTGACAGGAACGGCGTGTACAGAGGTCGTTCGGGAATTCACGGTACCATCCGATTCTGCGCACTAGACTTCGCGCATCACGAGTCGGTGGCCACTTCTGAACCCGTACTCTGCCGCCATCTTTTGCTAGGCCAAGATGTCAACTTAAGTGAAACAAACACAAAAGAATAATTAATACAAAGAAGTGATGCTGTTAATGTTATACCCTCTCTAATCCCTGTACCTATTAGTATTTTTCTAGCATATAGCGACATTTAAAGCAATATATTCACCTTTACGGTCCTCCACGAAGATGCAAACATCACAAAGCAACATAAAGCATGCGATATCTAATTATCATATGTACTACTGTTAATATGCGTACGTATTTTAATTATTTGAGTTATTTTGCCATGCAATAGCAAGTTCCCACGTGTAATTCGTGTATGCAGGTTGGTTCATTTTAATATATAACAGTACACAATTAGTAAATTATAATAAGAAGGTTATTCAGTTAATACTTTCATGCAAAATAGAGGAGGTATACAACATTTTGCACTACCTACTCCATCAATCCCCCCTTTGGTGATTTTTAACATCACCACACTTCCTATAAAATTTTGAAAAAAAATGTAGCAAAAGAAATTAATTCATTACTCTTAATCTTTTGTTAGATTACATTACTGTTTCCCCTGTCTCTTCTTCTCTCGTTTTTCTATACATATTGTCTTTCCACTCTTCTAATTCTACTTCTTCAAATTCTCTTTTTCTTTCTTTCTCTTTATTTCTTACAGATTCTCTTTTTATCTGTTTTTGTAATTTCTTTTTCTTGCTACATAAACATCCTAGTCTTAGAAGTAACACTAAAATAACTACACATGTTACTGGAATTAATATTTTTACCAATAAAGGTACTACCTAGCTTGAGTAAGAAGTTCTTAATAGTATAAAACTTTTTCCCAAAAACCTTCAACATCCAGTGCGACAATTTCCTCATGCAAATCAGTTATATTCTTAATGTACGTTTTTAAATCTTGACTTTCGTCAGGAATGTAAGTACAACATTGTTGAGCTTTCAGCATTCCACAGACTCCACCCTCTTTTGCCAAAATTATATCAAGGGCAAGTCAATTTTGCATTACCATGGCACGCATGGCAACCATTTCAGTATTTACCAATATAAATCCTCCAGCTGTGCTTGTTGATAAACGATCCACTACTGTTGATAGTTTTCTAATTTTGTGTGCATTCAGAGATATTACCACTGCTGGTATCAATGCTCCAAAAATGTCTCCTACAATTTCTTACCAAGATTCTCTTTTCCTACGTGTTAGTTTGATGAATACAGGCCCCAGCTAGGCCCGCAGGACACAAGGGTTCGCTCTCCTGTAATGGAATCTACAAGGAAGTTGGCACGGAAACTGCAAAGTACAAAGACAAAGTTTATTAACCCTTAAGGGTGGTCCTACAATCCATACAACACCCTTCGGTATTGCATAGAGTAGCACACCGAACTTGCGAACACAGTCCCCTTTTATACACAACAGAGGGGCTCATAAGTGGGTGGATAAAACATGAGGCGAAGAACATTACCTTTTATGGACATTTTCGATACAGAATCAATATGTGGGCGGAGTTAACACATCTCTAAGCCCGCGAAAACATGGTCAAGCGAGGATTAACTGATAACAGATGTGGTCAAGCCTGGGCATGCGCCAGACGGACAAAGGAGCTATTTATAGACTGTTACTAGGAAGATTACAAGAGCAACTAACACGAAGATAGGACTCTTCTCGTGCTGAGCACGTGGAGACATGACAATACAAAATGGAGTCCAGACTTTAGTCAACATAACAGAAGAAACTCGGTCCTAAAGGGGAATTCATGTCTTTAGTAAATGCTTAATCACATCGTTGTTTCAATTTTCAACAAGTTGACTACCTAACTCATGTGCACCATCTTTTCCTCTTCCCACATGGAATATCTTTGGGAAAACCAGGCCTAGATAACACGTGCCATACCAATGATCTGGTAATCGATAATATGCTTTGTTCCCGCAAATAAAATATAATCCAGGGAAAACTGGATCATTTCTTCCTTTAAATCCCCATCCTCCCATGATCCTATAAGTATCATGGCAATCACTGGTACCTACAAAATAATTATCATATGCACTTTGATTTCTTCTAATACACAACTTCCCTTTCTGAGGCCAATCTAAAGCCATTGTTGGACTATCTTCTCCTTTCAAATGTTTTTCTATTTCAACATCCCAGACTGTCTTTTCTTCCTTCCCCTCGGGTACTTTCCTTTGCATTTTTAATCTCCTTTCTTCAACCATATCCAAGAAAACCTTCTCTCCTTCTTTAAACTGCAAGTTAGATTATTTCTAAATATTGATTCTAATGTTATTTCTTTAGTTTCTAAGAAAAATTCACCTAACACTTTTGAGGTTTTACTTTATTCAACTTGTTATTTACAGGTACTTGTGAAAATACATTATCTACGTCTGAAAAATAATATTCTAATTTCCCTATTTTGTAAAACAAACTTGATATTACACTACATGTTATTCCATATGTTACTGGAAGGTGATGGTAAGTCACTCCCTCAGATACAGACGCTGGCAACTGCATACAGACATAGCAATCCCTCACGTCTATCGTCTTCACATATTCGTATAGTAATTTTGAAAATACATTGTTAGAAAAATCAGTTATGGACCTATCTTTATGTAAATAATTTCTATCTATTTTAGTCAGATATACCTTCTGAGTCTTTTCTACATTAGTTTTATTCTCGCTATGTCCTTCTATTGTTTCTAGTGTAACCATAAATGAAACCATTAGAGCTAACGCACTCCACAGAAGCATTAGTAATCCTGTACAACAACAACACATTTTGAACCATCTCCTAAGGAACACACATTTTGATTTTCTATTTTCTGTGTTTGCCATTTCGAAAAATGATCTGTGTCTTTTGACTTAGCCTCTTCTACTTCACAACTAGTTTTGTGTAACCCAAGGCTCTAAGCACCTACTTGGTTCTTTCAGTTTTATGTCTTTTCCGGTAATTTTATTGTTTCTCCATTTTTGAACACTCTTATCTTTTCAATTTGGCATTTGATCGTCTTTAACTTTTCTTTCGTAGCCTTGTTGCAGAATTTCCTGCACATCCGTCTCTTCTCCGATGTCAGACAAGATAACTCTCAGGATTTCTGATTCTTCATCTTCCTCAACCACTCCGGGTACAGTCACCTCTGGATCCCCTTGGCTATCTGCCTCTTCTTTTATTTCAGGCAATGCCACATAAGACCATTCCAGCGACTTATACTTCTGGTTAGGTTTTCTCATTCTTTTGTTCTCTTCTACCGTCGTTTGTTCCACATCTTTCAATTTTTCTTGGCTAGACACTTCATTTACTTGTTCAGCCCTAGGTGAATTCACTCGTGTCAATCTGTATCTTAATCTCTTTATCTTGTCATCTCTTGCTGGCCTTTTCAACTTACTTCCTTTTTCATTTTTCTCAGTTCTCCATGCTCTCTTTCTCAGGACTCGACCTTCTGGTACTTCTTCATCACTGTCCTCTGATTCAGTTCCAACTTGACTTTTACTTTCAACTGTTCTTCTTTCCACCACTTCCGTTTTATTCCCTACTTCTGTCCCTCCTCGTGGTTCTTCCACACAATCTTCCTGCTGACTAACCGTCCCTTCCTCTAACTGGATGTGTGAATTCCCTACAACTCCTCGGGGGTCTTCCGCAAAAATCTTTCCCTCACTCTCTGTATCTGGTACCTCACCATCTAATTTTATTACTTCAGGTGGAATTTCCCTTGAACTTTCATTCGGGACTGTCTTGTCAAAAATTTCTCTTACAGTCTCTTCACTGTTTTTATTCTCTCTCGTTTGTGCTTGGACAGGTTCTATGTCTGATTCTGAGCTGGTGTCAGAAACCTATAACTTTCTTCTTAAATGAAGATTCGCTGGTGCAATAGCTGGGCTTTGTTCTGGTTCCCCCCTTTCAGGAATTTGCCTTGTTCTTATTTCTTCAGTATCGGATTCAGAGCTCGTATCTGATTCTTCAAAATATTCCCCCTCCTTGTTATCCACGGGGTTTGGAATTCGCAAGGTGTGACTAGCATGAATCCAGTTCTTCACTCCTGCACATTTTACTGCTATTGTCGTAGTCAAGATCACCTGACGTGGTTTTCCACAACGTGGGACCAAACAGTTTCGTCTTCTGTGCACTTTTATTCTCACCCAGTCCCCTGGGCTCAAATCATGAGCTGGCTTCTTTTCAAGAGTGGTGGCATCCAATCCAACCTGATGGAACACAGAATGAATGGAATCAGCCAACCCCTTGCAATAATCCAACACCAAGTCATCAGATATAGGCAATAGCTTGTTGACTGGTATGAAAACATGTTGCATTGCTCTTCCCATGACAATTTCATGGGGACTCAGACCTATATTCCTATCTGGAATTGATCTAATAGTCATGAGTACCAGAGGCAAGACATCAGGCCATTTCAAACCTGTGGCTAAACACATCTTTCCCAGCCTGTTTTTAATGGTGCCATTTACTTGTTCCCCCATACCAGAAGCCTCTGGGCGATAGGCACAATGTAGTTTCTGTTGTACATTCAATGCCTCACAAATCAACTTCATGATTTCATTATGAAAATGTTTTCCTCTATCTGACTCAATTGTGACTGGAAAACCAAACCTAGGAATGAAATCTCTTAGTAATAGCTTGGATACTGTAATTCCATCACTTCTTCTCGTTGGGTATTCTTCCACCCACCGTGAGAACAGACAAACCATCACTAAAACATACCTCAACCTGTTGCAGGGGGGCATTTCAATGAAATCAATTTGCATTCTGGTGAAAGGCCCTCCTTCTCGACCTATTGTTCCCAGACTTACCATTGTTTTTCTTCCAGGATTGAACTGCTGACATATAAAACATCTCTGACAAAGACTTTCAGATACAAGTCTAAATTTTGCGTTGTACCATGTCTGTTTAAAAAGTCTGATCATTGCATCTCTTCCTACATGTGCTTGTCCATGATAAATCCGTGCCATGGCAGACACCATGCTATCAGGTCTTCCATCCCGATAAACCCACACATGATCTGTTTCCCGTGGTGCACATCCTGCCTTTACCCACTGTCTCATTTCCTCATCTCCTGCTTCTTCCTGCAACTGCCTCACTTCCTCCCATGTATTCACAGTGTTAGTAAACAACAAGGGGCATGAATTCATTTCCCTTTCTCTTCCCCGGTTTATTCAATTTTGATTTTGTGCGCAATATTGAGCCATATCGTTGGCGAATTGGTTACCAGCCGACACATAGTCATTAGACTTTATGTGGGCTGCACACTTCACACCAGCTAGTTGCCTAGGCAGCTGTATCGCCTCAAGCAATTTCCCAACCACTTCAGCATTCCTTATAGGAGTTTCACTTGATGTCAAAAATCCTCTCTGTGACCAAATCTGGCCAAAATCATGCACTACACCGAAGCCATATTGACTATCGGTTATCACAGTCACTCTAACATTCTTTCCCAACTTACATGCTCTTGTTAAGGCAAATAGTTCAGCAACTTGTGCTGATTTTACTCCTTTCAGACACGATGCTTCCAAAACAGCTGCTACTGTGCATACTGCATATGCTGCACTCAGAATTCCCTCATCTGTTCTCAATCATGATCCGTACACAAACATCACATAGTCACTTTATGTCAAAGGTACATCTTTTATGTAAGGTCGGGGTTTGGTACAGAAGTCAAGCCCTTCCAAACAGTCATGATCCACATCATCTCTTACTTCCACATTCTCAGCATCAGGTAGTAACGTTGAAGGATTCACATTCAAACATCTCACCAAGCTCACATTTGTTGCACCTAGGATAACTTTCTCATATTTAGTCAGACGACTGTGCGTCATGAACTGGGTGTGGCTCCTTGTTAAAAGGATTGCCACATCATGAGGTACAAACACTCTCACAGGATATCCCATCACAATTCCTTCACTTTGTTCCAAACTCTTGCAAGTGGCTGCTACGGCTTTCAGACAACCTGGCAATGCTACAGGATCTAATATAGCTGAGAAATATGCAATTGGTCTCCTTAGTTTTCCATGTTTCTGTATTAATACAGAAAGTGCACATCCATTTCTTTTGCTGCAATAGAGTTCAAATTCCTTTTCATAATCAGGCATACCAAGTGCTGGTGCTTCACATAAACTGTCTCTCAATTGTTTAAAAGCTGCTAATTCCTCTTTATTTAACTCAATGGGATCTTTTACATCACTTCTTGTCAAACGTACCAAAGGTTTTGCAATCAGAGAAAAGTTACTTATTCAACTGACGACAGTATCCAACCATTCCAAGAAACATTCTTACTTCTCTTTGTGTCATTGGGGCTCTCATTCCTTTTATTATCTTGATTCTATCTGCAGTTACTTTTCTCAGTCCTTTTTCGATTTTGTGACCTAAATATTGTACTTCTCTCTGACAGAATTGCAATTTCGATGGGGATACTTTAAGTCCTCCATCTGCCAAATGATTCAGCAGTGCAATGGTATACACGACACACGCTTCTCTAGTTCTTGATGCCACAAGCAGATCATCTATATATTGTACCAGAACTTAACTTTCAGGCATTTTTAAATCTTCTAGAGACATTTTTAATATCTGATTGAATATTGAGGGACTCTCTGTGTACCCCTGTGGAATTCGGCACCATGCTAAGATACGTTCGCCAAATCGGAATGCAAACATTTGTTGACTATCATGATGCAATGGGATAGAAAAGAAAGCATGACACAAGTCAATCACTGGGTACCATTCTGCATCATGAGGATTCTGATACAAAATCACAGATGGATTTGGTACAATGGGACAACATGATACCACAATTTTGATTATTTTCCTTAGATCTTGTACTATTCTAAATGTTCCATTAGGCTTTTTCAGGCCCATAATTGGTGAATTACATGGACTGCTCATTATTTCTCTCAGAATACCTTGTTTGATCATTCAGTCTATTATAGGAGTAACTCCTGCAATTATCTCGGGTGTCAATTTGTACTGGGGAATATTTGGGTAACTTATTCCTTCTTTTATAGCAACTTTTACAGTAGCTAAATTTTTCATTAATCCCACATCTTCTCCTGTGAAATCCCAGACCTCCGCTTTTACTGTCTTTTTCAGCTCTTGAGGCAGTTCTTCAGGGTTAAATACAGGAAATGCCTCAGTAATCTTAGGTTCCATATTAGCCATAGTCATTTTATACAGTACATCTTCATCTGGAGTCTCAAATGCTATACCATCGGGAGTACAAAATATAGTGCAATTCATTTTGCACAGCAAATCTCTTCCTAACAAATTTACAGGGCTTGAGTCGCACACGACAAAGCCGTGCATTTCAGAAAATTTCCCTATGTTAACTTTTACTGGATCAGTGAGATACGTTTTTATCTGTCTTTTGGATACTCCAACTACTTGGATTGTTTCGTCCGAGAGAGGAAGATTTTTAACATCAGCTGACCTAACAGTTGAACGAGTAGCACCAGTATCTACTAGGAAAGTAATGTTTTCGTCATTTACCTTTCCATCCACAAATGGGCCTGTCTGGTCTACTTCTAGAGTTGCGCCAAGTACGCACTCCTCTTCCTCCCCTCGGCACCGTCAATAACCTTCTTCTGACTCACTCTCTTCGCGTTGTAGCCAATACTGCGAATCAGCACTAGCGCGCGGCAGCTTAGTTACCTGTTCTTTGTTGTAGAATCCTGTCTCATTACTGTATTTCTGATGATTTACGGTCTGTGGAAAAGGCGGTTTTGGCACCTGATTCTGTTGGGGAACAACCTGCTGCTGTTGCTGCGGTTGACAACTCACCTCTTTCAGCACCTGGGGATTCAATGATGCATTATCACCATTAGCATTCGGGGGAAATTTACACTTGGATTTCCAATGTCCCATTCTTCTGCAATTATGACATGGCCATTTCTTTTTAGCTTCATCTATATTAAATTGTCCTTTCCCTTTTCAATTATTACATTTTGGTTTCATACCCATACCAGTTGCTTGTTCAATTAATTGAGCTTCCTGTCTTTCTGCTAACTTTACCTGAGCCCACATGGCTTTTTCTTTTAATTTACGCTGCTTTGCTTCAATTTCATCACTAAAATATTTTGCATGTCTTAGTACTTCGTCTATCTTTTTGTTCTCCAAAATCTACTGTATGCTGTTTAATCATTTCGCTTACTTCACGTCGCAATCCATACACAAATCGATATACAAAATGACTCAAATCCTTTTCACTCAAGTTTTCATCACCACTATACTGCTTATAGGCAAGAATCAGCCTTTCATAGTAAGCGTGTACCGATTCTTTCGCTTCTTGATGAGTTCTATCAATTTTTACCCAATCAGTCTCTTTAGGAGGTACTTTATTTTTCAAAAAGGTAATTACTTGTTCATATTTTCTCATTACTTCTGGATCAGGGGCACCTGTTTTTGGATCTCTAGGGTATTCTTGTGTAGGCCAGCTAATCATTACTTTGCACTCTGTCCATAAATCTGCAGGTACTATTATGTCAAAAAGACTGTTCAAATCAATCCATAGGACTTTTGATAACTTCACAAACCTGTCTACCTGCCTGTACCACTCAACTGGCTTTTCGCGCAGTCGAGGGAAATCATTGGTAAATGACAAAATATCTTGTCTAGTCCAGGGAACATGTACATAGCCTCCACCTGGAATCTCTCTCATGGGACATTCAGTTACTACCTTTTCCTTTTCTCTTACTGGGTAAGCTGCAATCGTTTTATCCGTTGCATCATCTCGTTTTCAAAACCATCTACTGTTCCATTTGTCTACATCGCCCCATTTTCTCAGTAATATGATTAAATCTTTAATCTGAATCATTCGTCCTGTCGTGTTTAAGTTTTCAATGTCTTTTTCAGAAAAATCTACTCTATATGGTTTTTGTAATGACTTTACCTTTTCAAAATCAATACCGATTTCATTAGCCACTTCGTCTAGTCTTTCATGTAAATTACTGGCTCTCCATGTTATGCTTTTACATAGAAACATTAATTCTTCATCCTGATAACTTTTTAATTTTTCTGTAGGAATAGTCCCTACTATTAATTCCTCTAATACTATCTTTAATTTGGACACATCTAAAGGTTTAGGCTCAGCATCTTTTTGTTGTAAACTTCTTAGCCAATCACTTAATTCTTCAGAAGTAGGACCTACAGGAATCATTAAATTTTGTGTCTGTTCTAATTCTTTTGGTGATCCTGGTACTGACTCTGTCGTCATTATTGCTCTATTTACTAAACTCTGATTTACTGTCAAATGTTTAGGAGTACTTTGTTCAGAAATTCCTACCGTTTGTCCCCACAAATTTTCTCTTGTATCTCGCCTTTGTATTTCATTTTCTCTGTTTGTATTATAAGGAATCGTCAGACAATGCTCACTATCTTTCTGTTTATCAAAAATCGGCATTACAGGTCCTATTGTTAGAGGTACAATTACTGCTTCCATATTTGTAGTTAGTTCTCTAATCCTCTCAGTCAATTCTAAAGTAGTTCTAGCCAATTCAGCTGAATTTTCATTAGCCATTTTACTAACTTGAGTATTTTCTGTTTCTCTAAAAGGATTATTTCTTCCTGCCTCATGTGGTACTGTTTCAAATTTTATATTCTGTGGCGATTCTTTTACTGGAGCACTCGGTGTCAATGTGGAATTTGGTTGATATGGGAGTGGATTTTTATAAAACATGTCCTCAAGCACATCATCCTCAGTCTCATGCACACCATACTTATGACCTTCTGATCCTGTATTATTTCTCTTTTCCATAAATTTTCTACTAGTGGTCTCCTCTACATTTCTCATAGGAAACAACCCATCAGTCATATTTGCACTTCGCCATCTCTTCATTCTATCATCATGATTTTCTTGTCCATACGATCTACCAAACATATATCTATACCTTCTGACACTCCGTTGTCGTTCTCTGTCATACATCTCATCTTCCCATTCTGTCAATGCTTCAAACTGTGTAGGTCTAGGTCTCGGTTCTAATTTCATTATTATTTCTCTCAGATTTCTCAAAACCGCTAAGTTAAATGAACCACGTTCCTGAAATGCCAAAACTCCATCATCTTTTGTATACTTTGCCCAATTGTCTAACCAAATACATGTATGATAACCATATTTCGTAACCATAAAAGATGCAGGTGATTTCGCTGGAGGGAGCAACTGTCCCTCTCTAGTCACAATCGGTTTGTCCTTTTTAAATATGTTCTTGATTTTACCGAACCAGGACTTTTTCTCCATTTCTGGTGGATCGTAATACATCATTTTCTCTTTTCTGTATCGCTAGATTTCTCCTATGACTGTTTTTGTCCATTCTAGCCAATCGTAGCGCGAATCACACTAACGCACCAATCCTGAGTGTCTACGTCACACTGTAATTCTCCACTCCTAGCGCGACTCTCACTAACGCACAAATCCTGAGCGTCTACGTCTCTTACTGACTGACCAATCTCAGCGCGGTCTTTCTGGCATCAGCTTTTCTCGCTGTCACTGCTCCTGCTCCTGCTGACCCCTCCTTTACAAAATTTAAAGGCAAATTTTTTACATTCACTTTCTCACTAAATTCTGTTAGTAACAACATAAAAACGCCACCATTATCTATTTCGTTAACAAAGGATAGTCTTGACCTTTTTCACAAGAATTCCGTCTTTCCCGAGAGCAGCGCTTACCTCTGCCCTACTACGGAATCGTTACTTCCGTTTATAAAGTAGCACTTCCCTCTACTTCACCCTTCTAGCAAGCATTAGCTAACCGTTTCTCCAGAAATAAAACACCTGTTGGAGACCCACTGCTCCTGAGAATTAAAACCAGAGTTTCACAATTAACCTGAATGCCATTTCATTTACACACATTCATACGGAAAATGTAGTTCATTCACACAGAATCCTGTCTTTCCCGAGAGCAGCGCTTACCTCTTCCCTACTACAGAATTATTTTATTTGTTAATAAAGTAGCACTACTACTTTATCCTTCTAACAAGCTTAGGGAACACCTATTACCTTTCCATTTATAAGCGTAATCAGAGCTCCTTTTGGACTCCTGGTACTTAAGACCAAATTTTCACAGATGACCTTTCGCTACCACACATTTCTTTCAAACAGAAAATGTCCCTAGCGGCAACACACGATGATGTTACCAATCGAACCCAGACAATGCGTCGTGCGACTACAATCGTCACACGTTTTCCCCGTGTACCTACAGGGCAACAACAACAATTCCATCTTTCTCGAGAGCAGCGCTTACCTCTGCTCTACTAAGGAATCGTTACAAACTTCCGACTTCCTACATCCCAGAAGTCATCAAACAACATGGAACGCAACGCGACTCAATATAGAGTGTTAATACATAAACCAATACTTATCCACCATTAATAATCCATGATCAATAAGCAATCTACAAGCAATAATCACCAAACCAATGCAATAAAACCATAACTCTACTACCAGAAAAACTGATCCAGCGCAAACAACTCCCCGGGGAAAAGGTGAGAAGACAACTGTCCTCCCTGTATCGCAGACCCGCTCATTCACACATGAATTCATTGGTGGGGCCCATAACACCAACACTCACAGGTCTGCACACAGGAGGGGGAACGATGCGCCGGACATGTAGGTGGGGGTACCTTATAACCTATAGGGATAACATGAAACATTTTTGGGCAGAGAAAGGAGGTGATTGGTCAGGAGAAAACGTCCGATTTTGTATAGTCCGGGTTCACAGGGATTTTGCTGATGTGTTTCCCGGCTATGACCAAATTCTGAATGTTGCAATGTTTCTAAAATGTTCATTGTTCATTTATATCAGTTCTGGTCTTCTGGGGTCTTTGGCAGTTCACCAATAACCTATTCTTGACAGGAACGGCGTGTACAGAGGTCGTTAGGGAATTCATGGTACCAATCGATTCTGCGCACTAGACTTTGCGCATCACGAGTCGGTGGCCACTTCTGAACCCGTACTCTGCCGCCATCTTTTGCTAGGCCAAGATGTCAACTTAAGTGAAACAAACACAAAAGAATAATTAATACAAAGAAGTGATGCTGTTAATGTTATACCTTCTCTAATCCCTTTATGTATTAGTATTTTCCTAGCATATAGCGACATTTAAAGCAATATATTCACCTTTACGGTCCTCCACGAAGATGCAAACATCACAAAGCAACATAAAGCATGCGATATCTAATTATCATATGTACTAATGTTAATATGCGTATGTATTTTAATTATTTGAGTTATTTTGCCATGCAATAGCAAGTTCCCACGTGTAATTCGTGTATGCAGGTTGGTTAATTTTAATATATCACAGTACACAATTAGTAAATTATAATAAGTAGGTTATTCAGTTAATACTTTCATGCAAAATAGAGGAGGTACACAAAATTTTGCACTACCTGCTCTATCAGAGGTACGCCCTGTGCAAAATGTAGAATTTGGCGCTCTTTTTCAATTGCCGCTGCTAAGTTGTGGAACACCCTGCCTATTCATATTGCTGAAGCAGACCCCCTTAGGTCCTTTAAAAACATTTAAAAAACAGGCTTTTTTCAGTATAGTTCCGTCTCTTGGCTGATGTGACCCTGTTGCTTAGTTTGTATTGCCATAGTACTTTTGCACCTGAGGCTTTTAGTTCTCTCTAGAAAATTCTGTCATGTCACATCAAAATTTAGCCGAGCATTACAGGACACCTTATGGGGGTATATCAGGGCCCTTTCCCATTCTTTGAAATTGCATTTTACCAAGCTGTATGAAAGGAATATCTTTGTTCTCTCGGAACCAGATAGCTATGTTCCCAACAGCTTCAGTGTCACCCAAAGCAAGATAATTAGTCTCATCATTACCAGCTCCAAATCAAAGTGCACCAAGGGAATCAAATGGTTCTCTGCCATCTATGGTGGTCGAGAAATTACGCCTCCGCAATCTCAACTAAAACAACTGAATCTGTTTAACCCTGCCGATGATCCGACCATCAACACTTCGAAAACAAAAATGTTCGTCTTTGGAAAGAAATGGAAGCATTTCCTTAGCAGTCTGGCAAACAACATATAGACGCCGCTTGCGAATGCCAATATCTAGGCGTCATAATTGACTGCAAATTGACCTAGACAACTCATATTGACCAAGTAAAAAACAAAGTGCACCAAGGGAATCAAATGGTCCTCTGCCATCTATGGTGGTCAAGCAATTACGCCTCCGCTTTTGGCCTTGAACGTAAACTTCTCCCAATTACTTTAATACACCTCTGTGGCATTTCTGCTATGCAGATCAACATCCTTAACATATTATACATGCAAAATGTTATGTTCTTACTCAATTGAAAGTTCTCCCCTCCTCAGTGAATTCTTTGCCTTGAAGTGAACTTAAAATTTGTAAGAAGCCTACATTGAGCTTCTCTCTTCAACTGTGCATGTGATTGGCGGTCTGCACATGAACATATACTAAAAAAGTAAGGGGCATATTATCAAGCACTGTGTTAAAATTATTGCCGCTTTAGCAGCAGAAAACTGCCGCTAAAGCGGCAAAAATGGGCTTGATAATATGCCGTAGAGAATTCCCATAGAAGCCCATGTCTACATCAGAACATGGGCTTCTATGGGAATTCTCAAGGGTATATTATGAAGCCCATTATCGCCGCTTTAGTGGCAGTTTTCTGCCGCTAAAGCGGCAATAATTTTAACGCCGTTTCTTGATAATATGCCCCATAATCCTTGAAGAGATATCTACCAATGATCCAACCTGAGGCTCCATGACTCTCTGACGCTTTGGTAAACTCCTGGCTGAGCTCAACCTGCCTTCTGTAGTCGACTTAACCAACCTGCAGAGAGGGATGCTTAAACATCTAATACAGTCTTTTATTTTTCACTTTGATTGCACAATGACCAAAAATACACTTCCAAATACAAACATAGCGATCTAGTTTCAGACACTTTCTGCACAGTAAAAAAAACGTACCTCGATTCACATCTGAGAGCAGCCCAAAAAATAAAATACCTCCTCATTTGCCTCCTGGACATTCGCATTGCCAAACAAGTGGGCTGTTGGAAAAAAGTGCTGTACCCACATGATCGCTGGCACCTCTGCGGCTACAGATCAATAACTTTGGTATGTACACTATGCATCTGTACTAATATACTGGACTTGAGCCAAAAATATTTGCATTAATCTTTCATTGAACATAAAATAGGATCAGTCAAAGCTATAAACTGCTACCTCTCACTTCAGGACAACTGCTTCATCAATAGTCTGGTCAAATATCTTGACTAAACCTACCTGAGACATGCCTCTTGATGCAGGCCCTGCTCAACCTTTCTATGAACCCCCATATTTGAGATTATAATATTAACTGTTCATCTTTACCAGGGAAAATGCTACAGAAATAATTCAATATTAATTGCCACTTAATGTTAAAAATCTGATTTAATAGTGGAATCAGATTTTTGATAACTTTAGTGGAAAAGTATCTTTGTAAAATAGTACTTTGTGCTGCCAAAATCAAAAGGGTGTGTTAGACTTGGCATCTTTTGGTGTGTTTTCCCTTAGTTTTTGCTTTCTGACCTCCCGGTTTTGACTCTATTTTTGCTGGTGCAGTGTTTCTGCTCACTTTTCTCACTGCTGATCAGCGGTAAAGTGCAAGTGCTCCTGTGGTAAATTGTGTTATGGATTGGTGTTTCCATGATTGGATATTTGATTTACTTGTTAGTCCCTAGTAAAGTGCATTGAGTGTGCCAGGGCCTGTGAATCAAATGCTACTAGTGGGCCTGCAGTACTGATTGTGCCACCCATGTGAGTAGCCCTTAAAAGTTAACTCAGACCCGCCATTGTGGAGTCTGCGCGCAGTTTGTAACTGCCATGTCGTCTTGGCCAGTGCACACACTTGCCAGTCCCTCACCTTCCCTTTTCTTACATGTCAGCCACCCCTAAGGTAGGCCCAAGGGACCCCTGTGGGCCGGGTGCAGTGTATGTGAAAGCTAGGACATGCCCTGGTGTGTGTGGCAGGTCCTGATAGTGATTTACGGCCAATTTCGTTATTCGCTATTTCAAGGCTAGCTGTTCCCCATAGGACAGAACGGGGAGTTTGCTTATAACATCTTATAAACATAACTGGCCCGGGGAATTAGGTAGGAAAATAAAGTATTGCATGCCTGAACTCAGAATCTAAAGATGCATCTTTTAGTGAAGGTGATTTTTAGGTCTCGCCTAGAGACGCAGCGGATGCACTGCTCACACTGCGAGATCTATCGTGGTCATATTGCTTTTGGAAGTGGGGTTGGTGACCGCCCTGTCTCCCTTAGGCCCCACTCACCCAGACAGGACTGTTCTCTGTTGCTCATCATGTGTGATGCGTCTCTTCACTTCTCCCTTCTCACGAGGTGGTGGGCGTGTTGGCACTTGAGGTTGGCATGTTGTGTCTGCCTCATGCTCAAGCCCCCCTTCTCTGAGAGGCTTGCGTCGTGTCCCACCACTGCTAACCAGTGCTTGTTTCTATCCCCGCGGGATGCGAGCAGTACCAGTCCTTATTAGATCTGGAGTGAGTCAGTGGCTGAGAACACGACCGGAAGTAGACAAGGCAAACGCCGCATTGGTTTATGGGAGAGGTTCAAGTGCACTTCTGGGATGTCTGTGCACGCTGAAACCGACGCTCCCATGAGTCCACAATCATTTCACACTCTCTCACGCGCGCACACTCATACACACGCATTCATCCCTTCTTTCACTTCCTTTATTCTCCTTTCTCATCTCTAGTTGTTATTTCTATTTCCTTTTCTCTCCCATTTCATCATTCTCTTTCATCTCCTCTCTCCCTCTACTTTCTCGTAGATCTTTCCTTCCTTCTATACCTCACTCACTCATAGACGCGTATGTTTCTTTCTCCTCCCTTTTTCATTGCCTTATTTCTATTATTTCTTTATTTAGCGCTCCCTCTAACTATCGTTTCGTCCACTTTGTTTCACTTTCACTTTCTCTCTTTCACTCTCTCTCTCTCTCGCCTCCCATGCATTTCAATTTCTCATTTTGTTTTCAGTTTTGGTCTTTCTTCTCTTCCAGGCTGTCTCACACAACACCCATGTGAACGCAGGTCGATCAGACAAACGCTTTCATGTGTTCTCTCATGCATGCACACATACACACACAAACACGCGTACACACTTTTATTTGTTAATTACGCGCCTCGCTTTCTTGTACTAATCGTGCAGACACACAAACATACCTACATACAAACACTCGCACATGCAACAAAAACTTTGGTAAACAAAAAAACAAACGTATGCAATCTGGATAAAACATCATTTTTTTTTATCAAAGGAAGTTATTTTATCCAACTACCAGACATAAATTTATGGTATAAAACATATGAAAATCTTGAGCACGATAATAAATACCTTGCTTTAATATTTTTTTCATTTTTCTTTTATTTATATAATACTTTTTAATACAATGAAAGCATTTATTCAACTATCCAGCATGCTGTTGTTCATTTGCCTCTTTTGCCCACCAAGCACAATATATATGTAAATAAACAACCATAAGGTTCTATATAAACGTATATTAATTTTGTAATTTTACATGTTCACATAAACTCACAAAACATGGGAGTTGGAGCTCTCTGCCACCCCAGTTTCCGGGAAGAAAGAACACTGGTGCCTAGACTTGAACTGTCTGTTTCAGCTGCTGCTTGTAGAGTAGACATGAATTTAAGAATCCTCTCCGCCACATACCGGTGTGAGTAGGTGAATAGATTGGTGGGTCCATGTGTTGCAAGCCCCGCCCACCTCACATGCACTGAAGTTATCCCCATTAATGGTATCAATTCACCCAAGTGCCAGGAGTAGTGTGGGAAGAAAGCATGTGCAGGGGGTAGCTAAAGGCATGTCTGGGGTAGCAGTGGCTACCCCCGCCTTGCACTAAGGCGCTAGCTCCAGGAAGACGCCCGTGCGAGGGTCACTTTCCACACTGTGAGCAGCTTCTCCTTCCATCCTTTGAAAATTACCAATGGAGCCCTGGAAACATTTGTTGTAACCAACGTGCAATGCACACGAGCTGCGCTATCTGTCACTAGAGCATAACGCGCACCTCCAGTCATGAACTCATAAGTAGAGAACAGTGAAATCCCACCAGATGCGCAGGGTATTAGCAGTGCTCTATCATTTCATGGGCGGAAAGAATCTGAAGACCGAACCCTCAGGTGGGAGGGGACTTCCGGTTGGGCGTGGACAAGGAAACGTGTCATTATTGTGACACTGTCGGTCCTGCCTCGGGCTGTAACAAGCATTTGCAATGCAAAAGGTCTGGCATTTGCGAGAGTTTGAACTATTGGCATTGTAAATGAAAATACCTTTTATTTATGCATTTGAAAGCCTGCAAGCTGTGTGTAAACAAGGACTTTGTACTTATAGTCCTTGCTTATGAGAAGCAAGGCTGGCAGTCTCTTTTACTGCCAGCCTTGCTTCTCGTAAGCAAGGACTATACGTACAAAGTGTGTGTTTATTCACTGCTTGCAGGTTTTCAAAACAAATGAATAAAAGGCGTTGTCATTTACAATGCCAATAGCTCCAACTCTCGCAAATGCGAGACCTATTGCATTTCAAATGCTTGTTACATTCTGTGTTTGAAACTACCACTTTTAGAAAGTAGGTTTTTCTTGCTCAGTCATCCCGTGTGCCTCTGTTGGAATTTGGATTGCCTGTCTGGGTTTTGGATGACAGAAAGCTGGGGAGCTGGAGTGGCTCCAGATAGTCTAGGTGGGTCAGGAAAGGGCTGAATAGACCTGGGCTGCAGGAATGGCGAGGAGATTTCCTTGCACCTCAAAGGGCCTGGTCTACCTCTAACGATGCCATCTCCACCTCCTGCCAGGAAGTCACATCAGAGAAGGCAGAACTTGTTCTAGCTGGGCACAGACACTCTCTGCCTAAGAGATGAAAGGATTTTGGGATATAAATATTGGGGCCCAGACCCCTGAACTTTAGAACTCTTTTGGATAAAAAAGACTGCCAAGAAGAAGAGCTGGAGAAGCTATGAGGAGGGACTACCACTTTGTTGTGTGCTTTGCTTTGTTGGCCTGCAGTGGCTGCTTCTGTCTTGGGCAGTGAAAGGACTGGACTGAACTTTCTGCAATCTACTTTTGTGAGTTTCTCCAAGGTCTTGAGGTAGAGCTCGCTCCCTGTTCAAGAAGTCTCAGGAACAGCAAAGACTTCAAGCTCTTTTGCCCTCAGCACTGGGGACTGTGTGTTTTGTGCTGCAACAGAGGAAGTAGCAACTCGACACCGTTTACAATGCCGCTGCTGACTCCGTGTCCTGAAGGTACCGCAAAGGGCACCACCACAATGCTGCACCACGATCGTGGTCTCATCGATGACGCCTGCTGATCCCACCACTGAGGCGCTGCTCGCACTGCGACCTGTGGGCACCGCACTCCGCACCGCCTCACTTCACGACGTCACCTTGGCCTCCCCGACGATGCCGCTCCACGCCGAAATCGACGCCGCTGCTTGCACCGTGGTTCAAGAGCACCGCTCGTAAAGTTACATGACGCACCGCCCTGATCCTGCACCGCAGCCTCGGCCTACCGACGCCGGCGCCATCGACTCCAGACGACAGCGCTCCAGCAATGCCGCCGCTGCTACTTGCACTGCTACCTGCCAGCACCGCTATGAGCACCGCATTTACTTTGCACCGTGGCCCTGTTCTCACCAACATCACCATCTGACGCCGCCACCGAGCCACTGCTCGCACCACGACCTGAGGGCACCGCACAACGCACCGCTGCACTTCGCCCGCAGCACCCGACGTCTGCTGACACCAGCGCTTCTGACTTCAACCGAGAGGAGTTCGATCTGCCACGCGTGTGACTTCGAGGGCCCCGACGACTCCTGCACTGACCTCCGGAACCGGTGCCTGCAGACGCCGTGCTTTCGGAAGCTCAATGAGAGGTCGCCAACGCCCTGCATTTCTAAAAGGTACTGTTTGTGGGTCTTCCCGACACCGTAGCTGGCCTGCAAGGCCGCCGGCAGCCAGAACTGTTTGGATTTGTTTGTTCACTATGCTGTGATAGCCCCGGACGGGGATATCGACTTCAAGGAACTGTTTTTCAAGGTTATTTTGATAACTGAAGACTTCTAAGTACTGTATTGTGGATTTTTATCGTTTTTGGTCTTGTCTTAAGTATATAAAAATATTGGATATAACTGGTGTGGTGTCCTTTTGTAGTGTTTACACTGTGTTACTGTTGGTTATGTGCAAATGCTTTACACACTGCCTCTAAGATAAGTCTGACTGCTCGTGCCAAGCTACCAAGGGGGTGAGCAGGGGTTATTTCAGGAGTGTAACTCCCTTATCCTGACAAGAGTGGTGGTTTCTGCCAGGCTTTGGCACATGCCCTAGCCTACCAACAATCCCATTTCTAACAGGGGGTTTAAACCAGTTTGGCCACTCCTCTCACCTCCTAGGCCGGGTGAAGGTAACCACTCTGGCTTAGAAGACAGTGGCCTACCTCTGAGCCGTGGTAGAACATGGTGTTAACTATTGTCCGTTTAGCAGGTATTAACCACCTGGGAGAGGGACAGGAACAGTTGAAACAACAAAGGGCAACCTTGGCCCTACTTTTTTTTACTTGGAGACTATCCCCGGGACCCACCTAGACACCAGGGATCCACGACTGTGGATGAAACCAGTTTGGGCTATGTCAGGTGAAAGTAGAGGCCATCTAAATAGGAAAGATACTAGGGAGCTGAAGAGAGTCCTTCCTGGTGGCAGAAGGGTTCTGCTATGTTGAATCAGTGGATCCTATGTAATTTTATAGTAAGGCAAAGAGCAAGTCCTATAAATAGGTGGGCATAGGGTGATTGGGTAGGCAAAATACTCCAGAGACTGGCATCTCAAAACCACCTCCTGAGAACATTCCTGTATTTAGGAAGAATCACCCGAAAAGGAAGAACAAGAAGCGCAAGAACAAGAAGTCACTGCTGGGAGAAGGTTAATTCATGAATCTGGATGAATTAAGCGGACTTAAGGACGCAAAGACTCATGACTCCTTATGGGACCCTCCAAGAGTCAAGCTTCTGGCCTCATGTTTCTCTGTTCCAGGGACAGAAAAATGAGAAGGACATCTAGAGGGCCAGCTGACCATAGAAGACAGGACCCTAGAAAAGCCATTGCTGAAGTGTGGTTTAGTGCATAGAGACCTGCCCTGAGGACCAGTATGCTGTAGAACTGGGCAGAAAGGACTTTTACAACTGTTGCAGAAAAAAGGACTTATTCATTTTATTCCAATTCCAGAGGACCAGCACAAGGTTCTGAGGCATGCCTGGGAGATCTTACCCAAGCTGGGCAAGAAAACAAAGTTTCTTCCACTCAGAACTTTTTCCATGCTAAAATATAGCTCATCAAAACTTTAAAGCAAAATTATCTGGCCTTGTGGAGCCCTGCCTGGCAACCACATCAAGCCGGCCTTTTTAATTCTTGTACTTAATATACACTTCTCTTGGAATGGCCTGCTGCAGATTGTGCCAAAGCTACTCGGGCTGAGAAGAGATTAGCAAGGACTTATTTTGGCCTCATCAGATTGTGTTTATGAAGTCTGTAGGTGTCACTCCCTCCAAAATAAATAAACCCAATTAAAGACAGGGTTAGTAACTATATTGTGTTGAATTGCCACTATTTCTGTATAATTTGAGGAGGTCCTTGTACTGCTACTATGTACTGCTTGAGGCCTTGGAGGATTCATGTACAAGATTTCACTTGTTTGATTCATTGGTGCATTGATGTGACTGGTATACATTTTCTTGAATGCTGTTTAATATACTTTTCTACTAGTCCCTCCTAGATGTTTTTTTGATTTCAAGATTCAATCACAAATACACGGTGTGCCAAATAATGCCCACCCACTTCAGGTAATTTCAGGTCAATGTTTTTGCTTTCAGATATTCTTCAATTTATTCACATTTGTGAGTTGTGGACAAGGCTTTTTTAAGTTCTTAATTTGTCTTAGTACTGCAGTTGGCTATTTGGTGTTATATGGGGGTTAGCATTTGCAAAACTATTTACCTTTGCTTCGCGATGCTTCAGTAGTCTTGTTGTCAGCCTTTTCGGTCCCAGCTTCAGCTAGGCGTCAGTCCACGGATAGCAACATCTTGCTTTTTTCAAACTGAAAACAATGAAACTGTTTGGTCTGGCATGAGTCAAGACCCTTTGAATTTTATTAAAATCATGTATATATTATACTTACTTATGGAGACTTTCAGCAGTCTCTCATCACCCATTGGACTGTTATTGTGTTGATTACATTTTTCTTCTGCCCACTACAGTAGACAGAATGGGGCAATGTATCAGCCCATTTCAGCCATTGGCTAACATCACTACGAGTGGTGGCATTTTCCTCTCTCACAAGGAGCACATTTGCCAAATTAGAAGTTCTCTTCAGTGCCAGGGCAATGTGCGCGTTTTGAGACCAAAAATATATTTCTGCTTTTACTTCATGTTTTTTTTCATTGATGAGGGCCTGGCAGCATTCCCAACAACATTGTTTTGCAAATGACAATGGCAAAAACAAAACAAGTATTGATAATGCTAAAAGGCTGGCAGCCAGCATAACGCCTATTGGCATTGCTAATGCTTGTTCACGTAAAGTAGTTGCCTCTGCACTGGGTAGTATGTTTATATGGCTAAGAAGTTGTGGATCCCTAGGGGTCAAATGAACAACTCGCAGTTGAGATGAGTTAGGATGTGTGGAAGGCCGATATTCCAGCTCTAGAAATTCTCTGCCCTATGTTTGACAGCAGCACAAGGGGCTGGAATGCCCTTCTTCTTCTCACATGTCGACAGTATACACCCGGAAGCTTCTGGGAAAATGTTAAGATGCATTTTTATCTTGTGTGTTCTTCAGTCTGTTCTTATCTAATTACAATGTAGCTGTCCATCGTATGTAACTGTATGAAGTTTGTACAACATTATTATTTTTTATGCTTTCTTGGAAGGCACCCCTTTATCATTTAAAGATAAATACTTTTTTTTAGTAGAGGCTTCGGATGGGCAAGTCTTGAGACAGTTAATGTATCAGTCATGTTAAGGTTTGTTGAGTGCAGAGCAAAGAGTGACAGAAAGACTGGAACAAGAAAACAAAGGCGACAGCATACGCACTGTAGGAGTATTGTGGTAATGAAGCGACCACTACACAGTAGCAAGGACATGGAAAATGCATGAGTGAGGTCTTTTTCGCAATTTGTAGCAAACAATATCAATTTGCGTCTAGCAATCAGACAATCACAGAAATCATTGACTCTGATTCAATCAATCAGGATTTATAAAGCACAGCTATTCACCCAATAGGGTATCCAGGCACTGGCAGGTCCCGGAGGCTTAATCGTAGAGCCCGGTCTTCAGGGCCATTCGAAATTCCTGAAGCGAAGTGATTGTGCGTGCGGAGGCTGGTTTATGTTTTTGCTGCGATGTGGGAGAAGGAGCATCCTCAACTTCTGCTTCAATAGATGCAGGGATTCTGGGCAAGGGAAGGGGAGGCAGAGCGTAGTCTTCTCAATGGTTGGTGAAAGTTCAGGCGGTGGGTAATGTAGGAAGGTCCTTGTTTGTGTAGAGTGTTGTGTGTGTGGGTCAGCAGCTTGAACTGGTATCTCTCCTGTACGTGGAGCCAGTGGATTTCCCCGGGGTGGGGTGTGATGTGGGTTTGTCGGGGTAGACAGAGGATGAGTCTGGCTGCAGCATTCTGTATGGTATGAAGTCTCTGTAGAAGGTGTGCGCTGATTGTGCTTTTTGAAAAGAATTGTGTATTTGTCCAAAATGCAACCTGCTCCTTCCTTCTCCTCCCACCCTCTGTTCTTGTGGGGTGCATGGAGAATTTCTGACGGTTTGAGAGCTAATTAGTTAAGTGCACCACCATAAGCATCAGCTTTTCAGAGATGAGAGAAAAAACTTGAGACTTTGATTTCACACCCTACAGGGCATTTCTAAAACACAGTCCGTCCATCTAGCGGTGTCTGCTACAAAAGGCATTATCATCCATGTCCCAAAGTTTCTTCAGACAGTGTGGAGTCAACGCTCAATGACTGGAGGAGACCAGTATGCATGACAGATATACCAGGCATCATATTATTAAAAGTGCCCGGAAGATGAAAGAGGTGTGTATGCCTGCTGTTTGTGCCCACAGGTAACTTTGGTATTTCAGGAGAGAATGCAGATGCTAGTAGTGCTGGCATGATTTCAACTGACACCTATGAATGTGTCACCCAGTCTGAGAAAACACTAGCTAAGCTGCAGCCTCATATGGCAGACCTCCAGCAGCAACTCTGGGACTTAACAGGGACATTCCACTTCCTTGAGGGCTGGGCAAAGGATAAGGCTCCCATTGTGGCAATATATGAATTATGGGCCTCCGTAGGGCAGTGAAGACCGTAATAAGGTGGACTATCTGGAGTCATTGCTTAAGAAGCTGGTACTGTTTTACCAAAAGTACTCCCCACTGTCAACTCGCAACTGCATTTGAACAATCCTAGAGCTCTAAAGGTATGAAGGTCCCTACGTGAAGTCAAAAAGGACCACCACTATTGAGTGGGGAAGGAGGCAACTCCTTTTGTTTTATATTCCCTCACACACCCTAGTGGTGTCATGCTTCATCATTGGGACACCTCGACGCCTAGAAGTCGAGGTGGGCTCGACCATTTTTCAGGGAGCTCTTAGGAAGATGTTTTGGCCAGGGGGATAAAGATTAAAAGCCCGGCAGCAGATCCCAGTTTCCCTTTTATTCTTGGACCTGCCGGGGGTAATAGTAAAATAAAAGTAAAGGGTCAATGGGGATATTATGGTCCTAAAACCCTATAGCCAACATGTTTCAGTCCTATTAAGCCCCATGAAGGGTGCTGGACTTTCTTCAGGGCGGGAAAGAGTGCCCCCTGGTATAGGTAGTGAAGGGAATTTCCCTATACTACTAGTTATAAGGGCAACTAACGCTCCTTATTAGTTTCCGTAGACTAATTAGTCTCACATATCACTCCATCCCATTCTGGGAGGGGTATCGACTCCAAGTGGAGAACCAGCTCTTATCGGGGTAGTCCTGTAGTCAGACAGCCATCAAGGGTCCTGCCCCTCGTGTCATCCTATTTGGAGGTGGTTCCAAGCTGGTAGCCTCACAAATTCTCATGCCTTTCTTTTCTTCAGAGCGGGCCCTCCTGGTGATGCCCATTGACCAACAGTGGCAGCCCTTCAAAGGCCAGTTGTGGCAAAGCTTCCATTTCAAGGACTGCAACACTATTCTTAAAATGGTGAAACAATCCGAATCTGACCTACCCCTCTAGGACAATCATTGTATATTCCTCCTCCTGGACCATATGCTTGTGGTCTAGTTCCAGTGAGCTTCCTTCCTGGGAGTCCAGCAGAACCTATGGGAGATGGGCATTAAATACTCTCTTCTATCCCCGCAAAACTTAAAATCATAATAGATCAGAAAACACACTTCTTTCTGGACTCCCTCCAAGGCCTAGGACTGGTTGGAAGGAAGAGGGTCATCTATACAAGCAGTGGCACCTCATGCTGCAGTTGCCAAAAAACTACCTGAACAGGTCAAGTAGACAGGAACCTAACCAGGAAGAACAAATGGTGTCGGAAACAATTTGATCCTAAAGAACACCGATTAGAAAGAAAGGGAAGGATTATCTCTTTCTATAGTCCCCTCACTCACCAGGGTTTCCCCACGGTGACATGCTTCATCATAGGGGTCCTCCCAGTCCTCTACGGACTGAGGCGTGCTACGACTTGCGGTGTTACGTAGGAGCACTTAAAAACTGTGGACTATGTGTAGTGTAAGTGAAGAAGTGGTGGAGTGGGATAATTAAAATAATCAGCTAGTGGGCTAAAAATAAACTTTATTAGTGCTCTAAGCTGAAAAAATTAAAACGGGGTAATATGACAAGGAAACCTAACTGTAATGGAAAGGTGTGCCTAGCATATGTTCTGGTCAACTAGTTTCGAGCTTCCCCAGCTCTTCGTCAGGACTACACTGGGACCAGCCCAGTGTCGAGAAACTTGCCACTCCTAGTTAACCTGAATTAGGTGCAATAAGTGTGATGCCACAATTGTAAGGCATGCGTTTTAAAATACATACGTAATGTACGTCAGCACAATGGTCTGTAAGGTACAAAACAAAAGTTAATTAGGGAGAAAAAATATATAATACGTATTACTGTCACTAAAAATTGTGAGCACACTACACCCAAGTGTATGCACACTTTCTTATCTGATGTGCCGCTATGTGAAGAAGAGAAGAGATGCAATTATTCACTCCATGCCGGCGAGGTGCTGAAAAAAGTGTGCTGAAATTCGTAAAATTAATAGGTCTGACTTAACACACACATAAACGTACAACACAGAACATGTAACATACTTAAGAAAAAGCAACACTGTGCTTCATGGTCACCGGAGGGGATGCGGCGATCTCGTACATCTAAAGGAGGATAGTAATCGAGATCATTAGGATAATGGCGTACTCCGTAATGAAGGATCGCCCTACGGGGTGAAAGGGAGACGAAGGAAGGGCTCCTCGTACCGTACAGGTATGGAGATTTTTCTCCACTGGTAGCACTTACTTGTACGTTGAACCCCGCATACAATGACACCTACTCGAAGCCAAACCTCGCGGACCGCATTCTGGCGTGTCCTCGTTGCTGCGCTGTTTTTATGTACAGGCGAGCCTGTCAAGGGGAGAGAGAGAGAAGAAGGCTCCGGTGCTGGTACGCGAGTGGAGCCGCCATCTTAGAATGGGATGAGAAGGAAGTAAATACTGTAAAGGATTGTAATGTTGGTTTGTAATAAAGTTAATTTAAGTAGCGATAATCCAGTAGAGATGTGCAATCACTCTCAGCTTTGAATGACCCAAAATAGAGAAGTGGTAATGAGGGCGAGATATTTGCTGATGGAGCGATATTGTTACAATGTTTTTAGTGTAAGGAAAATCTAAAACTTTATTGAGATAGCCGGCAGGTACAGCTCGGCGATAGGTTAGTTAGACAGGTTGTCATGCTGCAGGCCTGGCCATTGCTGCCATTCCTCAAACAGATGGCCTGGAGAAGCTCTTGCCTTATTGGCAACCTTATCCCAAGAGCAGTTCTGCAGCAGTAGATGTCAGCCCTTGATGCCGCCACCACCTTCTGAGACCCACCGAGAGATCCTACCAACACCTCCTCAAAATACTCCGATGATTGAGATACCTCATCAGTGGACAACTTTTTGTGACACACAGACAGGCTCTTGACCCCCCCAGAACTGGTGCCAGGGAATCCGAGCCTCTCCTAAGTGTTATCTTCTTGTTATCCGACCATAGCAGAGGTGAGGTTGAGGAGGTTTATAGTCCTTAATTCTGAGAACCAACCCAATACCCTCAGAGTGACATCAGTAGTTGATTGCCCCTGCCTGAGCCCCATGTTGGCTACCTACTTGAGGTATCCCCTAGTACCTCCCCTCTAGACAAGATCCGCCGCAGACCCTCCCCTGGGGCTTCCCCCGAACCCTAGAGTCCCATCTGGAATCCTACCAAGGCAGTTTCTGCCACCCCAAATGCATCTCTTATCTTTGAGAGCCTTTGCAACGCAAACTGCTGACCCTTTACAGGCAATTGTTCACAGGGTTTGGAAAGTTAGCAGTTGGCCTTCTGCTTGTTGTATTCTCTTTGTGCTTTGTTAAGTTTAAGACTTTTTTAGTTGCTGATTCTCAAGGGCACCCCGCCCCGCCCACCAATGGATGCAGACACCATCCAAATGTTACAAAATTCATACTTACCTCAAACAAAAGGAGGTCCATACAGCACTGATACGAGAAGTCCATATTGAGCAAGCAGAAGATCAGCTCCAGAAGAGATTTAGAGGCCAGATATACACCACTAATTACTCTGCCTACATTAGAGGAAGGGGGTCATCTATACAAGCAGCAGTGCCTCGGGCTGGTCATGCTTCAGGCCTGGCTGTTGTTGCAATTCCTCAAAAAGATGGCCTGGAGGAGCTCTTACCTCATTAACAATCTCATCCCAAGAGAAGTTCTGCTGCAGTAGATGTCTCCCTTTGATGCCGCTGCCACCTTCTTAGGCCCACCAAGAGATCCTACCAACACCTCCTCAAAATACTCTGACGATGGAGATACCTCATCAGTGACATACAGACAGGCCCTTGACTCCCCCAGAACTGATGCCAGGGAATCCAAGTCTCTACTGAGTGTTATCTACTTGTTATCCGACCATAGCAGAGGTGGGGGAGAGATGGTTTATAATCCCTAATTCTGGGAACCAACCCAATACCCTCAGAGGGACATCAGTAGTTGTACAACACTGATGCGAGAAGTTCATATTGAGCTAGCAGAAGATCAGCTCCAGAAGAGATTGAGAGGCCAGATATGCACCACTAATTACTCTGCCTACATTAGGGGGACTGTGATCTGGGTTGAGGACGGAATCATCCTTGCTGTCCTGTCCAAACTTATAGATCCTGAGGGTAGGTTTGTCCTCATTGAGGCTTGACTAGATGTCTCCCATAAATAATCAGTAATGTCTATGCTCCTGACTCAGACCAACCAAAATTTTGTACAGTAGCTGTCATCCCACCTAGATAAATAGGCAAACGGTTGCTGGGGGACCACTTTAACTGTATTATAGATACTCCACTTAATCAATAACACCACTCTCTCACCAGTGTTTCAACTGTAGCGAATGCCTTGGAGCCTGCATAAGTTGGACATGGTTGAGTGAGCATACATTGACGGTAAGAGACAGGCAGCTGAGAATCCAACTCTCCAGCCTTCTCTGATTAAATTACGTGAGGCCATATTGGTGGAATGGTTTCTCTGCCTAGACGGTGATAAATCCGTCAACCTCCTGGCATGGCTTTTTAATAAGGAGTCCAAATAAAAACTTAATTTCATTATGTCACTTTGAGACTTGGATGGAACTTTGCTTTATTCCCAACAAGCCATCCATGAAGCATGTGTAACATTTTACAAGGTCCTTATAGACTCCCCACACCTAGGAGCCTAACGTGAAGATGTATTGGTGCTCCTGGGCCTAGATTATCAAAAGTGGCACACAACCAAAGTTTCTGCCCTGCGTTGCATGACAAAGATAGAGAAGGGCACTGCCATATCTATAGAGATACAGCACTATCCTGCTCTCTGGCGCAGAATCAGGCAGCCGAGAGATCTGCATAGGTTTTGTACTGGTTGGATACCCTTTCAGAGTAACTTTGAATCTTTCCTCGCTTTGGATATGTGCTGTACAGTGCAGCATATATGCATAGTGGGAAAAGTTAGGAGAAGTAAAAGCATGTCTCCTTTTTAACGCCTGCTTCGAATTGGCATTATTTGTTGGTGCAAAAGCCTGCCTACTATTGTTAGTAGATAGAGTTTTGCATCAAAAACCATAGGTGGTTGCATGGGAAAGCTCATGTACCACCAATGGAAGCTCCCTTGAGGCAGAGTAAAGCAAAGCATGTGATGCATACCTGAGCCAAATGTTTGTTGATCTGTGCCCCAAAAACCACCCCTCTTCCCACACTGTCCCTGGAAGATCGAGAGGCGATAGACACATCTATCACAGACTCAAATATTAAAGCAGTGATTATTGAATTAGCTGTGTGTAAATCTCCCAGGACTTACGGTCTCCCGGCCAAATTCTACAAAACCTTTGATAGCTCCCTCACTCCGAGACTAGTAAAAATGGATGCTGAAGTGATCAAGTTCGGTCACCACCCCGCCACACTTCATGAGACCTCCTGTGTCTTCTTATTAAAACCCTGAAAAAATCTTACTGACTCAGCGTTGTATTGCCCAATAGCTATTTTAAAAACGGATTATAAAATCCTTAATAAGATCCTGGCCAACCGTATCCAGTTTGTGCTCCTAATCCTGTCACATACTGATCAAAGCACTTCTCTAAGTATCCGATAGCTCTGCAGAATCATGGAGGCTGCACAGGGGTGATGGCCAAAACCGCTGGCATAGTATTAGATTTGCAAAAGGCGTTTGATAGCCTAAATTGGGTCTATCTATTTTGTGGACTGTTAAGATTTGGCTTTGGAGTCCATACTATTAGTCTGGTCCATCTACTTTATATGTCCCTACATACTGTGTCCAGTTTGGGGGTTACTCTCTGAAACATTACCAGTTGGCAGGGGCACAAGACTGAGCTGTCCCATCTTTCCCCTTCTATTCATGCTGGGGATGGAGCACCTAGTGGCCTATGCTAGACAGGGTGAGACGGAGTGGGGAATCCCCTTGCCAGACAGAACCCACACAATTTTGCTCTATGCGGACTACATACTGTTTTATCTGAAAGATCAGACGGGTGACCATTCTAGTATTGCCCATCTCTTAGTAGACTTTGTAGCAATTTTTGGCTTTAAGGTGAGCTAGAATAAATTATGATTATTCCCATTGGTCCCTACTACAGCTCCAAGGCATCTAGACTTGGGGAAAAGCCCAGTATGATGGTACATCCTTCCAATATCAAGGCACCCTTATATTTCATGCTGAACGAAATCTTCAGAACTGCAACTTTGTCTCTAGCAGTATCATCTTTTCAATTTTAGGTTGACTCCTGGTGGTCCCTACTGTGATGGGTAGTATTTCTGCCTCAAAGATAGTGATACTTTCTTTCCTTCTTTACCTCTTCGCCAATCTCCCAGTACTTTTCCCTCAAACATTCTTTTGGGACCATGACAAACTACTAGGGGTGGGCATAAGTCGTGTAATTCAGTGCAACGTAATCACACGGAATTTCTTTAAAAGTTATGCACTCGCTAAATTTGCTCTTGTGGTACAATTTTCCCCCAACTTACTACTGACATTTCGCTCTATTTTCTAAGCGGAAAATGCACCCTTGCATCCAAAATGAACGTGAGGATGCATTTTGCACTAAGAAACAGCTAAATGCAACAGAACACAAATAGAGAGATAAGTGGCTGCTCATGCTCACTTATTGTGCTCTAGTGTTCGGATTGTTACCCTTAATGAATGAATGAAATTGGATTTGTATAGCGCTTAGCTACCCTGAGGCCTCCTAGCGCTTTGCGGAGCGGAGAGACTAAAGAGAGAATCCTGCTAGTGTGCTGTGATAAAGAGGTGTGTTTTGAGCAGTTTCCGGAAGACCAGCAGATTAGGTTCTCCTCGGAGAGTGGGGGGAGGGCATTCCAAAGGTTGGAGGCATTCAGAGAGAATGAGCGTCCACCCCATCTAGATCTTCGGACTTTCAGGGGAGTGGCAAGAAAAGCAGAACTGGAACGAAGATTCCTAGAGGATTGATAAGGGGTGACCAAAGACTGAATAATATGAAGGCCGGTTTTCCAAATAGCTTTGTGGGCCAGGCACATAGCTTTGAAATGGATCCTGGCTCAGATGGGCAGCCAGCGGAGATTCCTCAGAGCAGGTTTTGCTGTTTGTCTCCGGAGAATCTGGAGTAATTGGCGAGCCGCACAATTTTGGATTACTTGAAGTCTATGGAGAGTGGACTGAGGGGCTCCCAGATACAGTGCGTTCCCGTAATCCAAGCGGGACAGTATGAGGCCCTGTACCATAATCCTCCTCGCCTAAAAAGGGAGCAGAGGAAGAATTTTCCTGAGCATCCGCATCAGGCCAAAACATGTAGCAGAGAGCTTGGTGGCCTGATGGTTGAAGCAGAGGGAGCTGTCGAGCCATATGCCAAGGCTTTTAATCTGTTGCTTTGGGATGGGCATGGGGCCAAGACAAGTCGGCCAAATGAGTGTCGAGGCGGGTGATGGAATTTTACCCAAGAACATTAGTTCGGTGTTGTCCCCGTTTAGCTTGAGGTGGGAACGGTCCATCCATTCGGCTACCGCCTCTAGGCAGGCACCTAGACCGCAGGATGATCCCTCAGGGTGGTTTAGTGCCACCACCAGTTGGGTGTCGTCTGCGTAGGTAATGATTATATGCTGAATGGAAGGACTTTCTCAGCTAATGGGGCCATATAGGAATTAAAAAGCGTAGGGCTCAGGGACGATCCCTGTGGAACCCCACAGCTGAGTGGCCATCGATTGGATGTGGCTGTTCCCTCAAAGACTTGGAAGAATCGATCCTTTAAGAAGGACTGAAACCAGGTGAGTGCCATATTTCCCACTCCCATATTTTCCAGCCGCTCGAGCAGGATGTTATGGTTAACAGTGTCAAAGGCGGCACTGAGGTCTAAAAGAATGATAGCTGCCGAGCCGCTCTGGTCCAGAAGTCTTCTGGCTTCTTCAGTCACCACTAGAAGGGCCGTCTCTGTCCCTAACTGAGGGCGAAACCCTGTTTGAGAGACATGAAGCAGGTTGTCGGATTCCAAATGATGGACTAATGTAGAATTTATATGTCCCTCAATTAGCTTGCTCAGCCAAGGGAGGAGAGAGATGGGGCGGTAGTTGGCCATATTCGAGTGGTCGAGGTTGTTTTTTTTTAGAAGGGCTTGTCGTGTCGTGATGCCCCCCCAGGAACGACCGACACAAGGGACTTACTTGACGGAATCCTTTATTTTCCTTCCTCTCACCTTCTCGTCCCTACTCTAACTGCCCGCTCTTCCCGTCACTCCTCCTCTTCCCCTCACCACAGCTCCGCCCCACCAACTACTAGCATGCTCACAACATTACATCTCCCCCTTTGTTAATAAAGCTTGTGACCAGTGCTCACATCTCTTCGATCAGCCGTCTCGGTTTTTGAATGTCTCTTCTTGGCCGGAGGGACATGCTTTCAGACACAGTTCCATTGTCGCCCTCAGTGTCCCGTTCCTGACCTATAGGTGTCCGATCATGTCCTTCACAGTGTTTAGTCACAGACGTTGTAGGCCCCAGCGTGAGTGTCTCTTTCATGGTGGGACTGCATCTTTGAAAGTGGGGAACATTGCGAGTGGTGCACCTGTTCTCCGACTCGGCCATCGGCGCGGTGCCCGTTCGTCTAGTGGCTGTGAGGGGCTTTGCCCAGAACCAACAGTCCCCTTCATGAGGCGAGAGGGATCTAGCTCGTCTCTTGTGGTCCGTAGAAGTTTTCGTGCTCTCCTCGTCAGCGCGATCAGCATCAGGTGCTACTCCTTGGTGAGGACGACCTGATGGCACCGGTCTTAATGCATCCTCCCACGTGGGTATCCGCGTCCAGATGGGGCGCCCTAACATGAGTGTCGCTGGACATTTGCCTGTCGCGGCATGGGGTGTTGTTCGATATGCTTGAAGCACTTCGTTGAGAGCCATTTGCAAATCTCGTCTATCACGGGTAGCCTGCTGGAAAGTCTCTTTCAGTATGGCCATAAACCTTTCGCCAGTGCCATTGGCTTGTGACCACACAGGTGTTATCCGCCGATGCCGGACACCCACGGATTTCGCAAACTCGCTGAATGTCCGTCCAGTGAACGATGGACTGTTGTCTGTTTTCAGTTCCTTGGGCACACCCCAAGCTGCAAAGACTTCATCTAGGACCGCAATGGTGACGGCAGCACTGGTGGACGGCACAAACTGGGCAATGGGAAACCGGGAGTATTCGTCCATTATTACGAGAACATATTTGCCTGATTGCATTGGGCCATAAAAGTCCAGGGCTAGTTTGTGCCACACTTCAGGCGGCGGCGGTGTCATCTGACTCGGGGCCGGGGGATCACCGTGCCCTACTGCTGGACACTGCGGACACTCTTTCAGGGTGACATGTGGGGTGGTCTCCAGGGAGACCGCAGGCGGTCGCGCTTGATCCTCCACTAGATGGACATCTTCCTCTACACCAGACAGTCCTAGTGGGTGTGGTGCCCTGGGGTGTCGCGACTTGTAATCAGCCAGGCTGACTGATTTGCCTGGCATGTACGCGATGTCAGTGCCATTGTTGACGCGATAGAGAACCTCCACCAGACGCAGCCGCTCAGCCGTCGGCAGGCTAAGAAGACAGTCAGCCTCCGGCCCTTCTATGACGTGGATCACAGCGGGAACTGACATTGTGTTGTGTCTCAGCGTAGTTGAAAACTTCCCGAGACAGGGAAGGGGCTTCCTGGACATCCAGGTGTAGACCCGAACAAATGCAGGACTCAGACGCGGGAGGGGGTTCATTTTTTTGTACTCCGTCACCGGAATGTAATTTAGTGACGCTCCACTATCCATCACAAATTTTGTGGCATGTCCGCCGACGCTGATGTCCAGTCGGGAATACGTCTCCAGTTGGTCCGGGTCAGCGACCATGCTCGCGTATTCAACTGAATATTCTTGTTCGTCTGATGTCGATCTAGAGTCCCGAGAGGGTGATCTCCTTGACCATCGCGATGTCCGCGACTCCCTACTGGAGTGCGATGATCTTGATGACGACTTCGGACGACTATGCACAGCTCGCGCATGGTATCGGCGAGTATCGCTCCGCGGCGTCGCGGGCGAATTCTTTTCTTTCTCGCGGCGATACTCCCCGCACATGGCTTCAAAGTGGTTGCTCCGACCACACTTGCGGCACTGCTGTCCCATAGCCGGGCACACTCCGGAGTGCGGGAAGTCGTACCCGCATCTGTAGCATTTTTGTGCTGTCGCCTTCTTCGCATGATCATGTCGCCTGTTGTTTCTCCCCGAGTCCGGTCGACGGCGCCCAGCATGGCGCCGGCGCGATGATGGCCGATCGTGTTGCCTGCGCTCCCTGGACCCTTGGCGAGGGCGACCTGTTCGCACCTGACATATCTGCTCTCGGCGTTCCGTACGCCCTGCTTCCATGGTCTTGGCCTGTTCCTCAGTCTGGTCATGCACTCTCGTCAGTTCTTCTATTTCGTCTAGGGTGTGACTTTTCTTTAACAATTTTCTTCGGAGGGTCTCAGACTGACAGCCATCGATGACACGCAGCCGTATGGCATCATCCGTTGAGAACGCTTCAAAGTTGCAGTGGCGGGCCAACCGTCGTAGTCGAGTTATGTATGTGGTCATCGCTTCATCTTTTATTTGGTGCGCCCGCTGGAACACATACCTCTCGTAGTCTACATTTTTTTTGTGTACAAATTTCTTATCCAGGGCTTCCCGTACCTTGGCGTACGTCCCTGCATCCGCAGCTGGGATTTCCTTGATTATCTTGCTAATGTCCTTCCCCACGAGATTGCGGAGTGCGATTAGTTGATCTTCATCACCAAGTACCTTAGAGCCTTTGATGTAGTCCTCGAAATCTTCGATCCACTCCTCCCAGCGAGGTCCCATGCTGCTCCCTACCACAAGCGCCAGAGGCTCTGGGGGTCGCAAGTGAGACAGTCCCAGGACGATGGGTTTCACCTCCTGACGCGCCGGTGATCCTTGATTTGACATCGTGCCTTCGCCTGGGTGTGTTGCAGAGCTTTCCTTGCTTTTACTTGTGCTTGTTTATATATATATATATATTTTTTTTTTATTATTTTTTTTTTTGTTCTTGTCTTGGCTTGGGTATGTTTGACTTGCTTATTTTTTGTTTTCGCCTTTATTTGAGGGTATCATAATTTTTCTCCCCTTTTTTTTTTTGCTTTTACTTGTGCTTGTTAATTTTAATTCTTGTCTTGGCTTGGGTTTGTTGTGGATGTTCCTTGCTGGTTCCCAGGTGCCTGATCCCAAGATGGCCGCCTACACAATTTGAAAGGGGGTGTCCCAAGTGACTGCCTGATTCAAAGATGGCCGCTGGGCTGACACGGTATCCGGAGCTCACCACGAGGTTTGGCAATCTTTCAGTCCTCCCTGCTCGATCACGCTGCTCCCGAGCTTCACTCACCGGCACTCTGGGATCTCAGTCAGTGTAGGGTATGTGTGCTTCTCTGTCGCCGCTCTTCCTGCTGCACGCGACGCCCACGCTTCCCGTTTTTTTTTCGGCAAGGGGGGGGGGGGGGGGTCCATTGAATTTCGCGCGCCGATCCTCTCTCTGCGTCTCTGCTGGTGCCACTCTCCGGTCCACGCAGCAGCGACCAGACTCAGGGGCTCACCATCGCCCTGGTTACTTCATGGCATTTACTCCGGCGTGGCTCCCAGCTGCAGCGCGCACGGCGGCGGCTTCACTTGCTGTTCGCTGTTCTTCGTGCCGGGCAGACCGCTTCTCGCCTTGGGGTTCGGGATGGCACAGCGCCGATCCCACCCTCGTCGCCAGCTGTCGTGTCGTGATGCCCCCCCAGGAACGACCGACACAAGGGACTTACTTGACGGAATCCTTTATTTTCCTTCCTCTCACCTTCTCGTCCCTACTCTAACTGCCCGCTCTTCCCGTCACTCCTCCTCTTCCCCTCACCACAGCTCCGCCCCACCAACTACTAGCATGCTCACAACATTACAGGGCTCTAACCTGAGCACATTTCCAAGCCAGGGGCACTGTGCCGGAGGTGATGGAGGAGTTTAATACGTCTAGGATGACTGGGCCAATTGTATTGGATACTAGTGTGAGGTACTGTTAATTACACAAGGAGGAGCAATTCCATAACTATTGGTAATTCCACATCACTGAGTAAGGTGGAATTACCAAAATGACTCCAATTATTCCAGCGTAAATGAAATTCCGACAAGGCCTACAAATTACTAGACGATCTCATAAGGCAAACTCCCACCGCAGACCAGGCACCTGACTGCCTGGCCAGGGGTGCCGCGGCTCTCCCAACTATATAGCATCCCAAAATATTTCTGGTCCCCTACTTGACCGGGCTGATACACTGGCACTTATGTACCTGGTGGGCCCTCCCAGAAACAGTTTTCTGAGCCAACCACTCCCCAACACATACATACCTTGCACATGCTGGGCTACGGCCATAGACTCATGAGTTGGTTTTCTAGAGCCCTGGCCGCCCACTCACTGATCTCACTACAACTCCTTTGAAAAGTCTGGGAAGGGAAATTTGACAGAGCCCTTCACAAAAGGGAATGGGCGAAAGCATTAGAATTTCCACAGAAAGTCTCTAGAAACTCCCGACTGTAGTTTATACAATAATATGAACTACATAGGGCTTATATCTCTCCAATACTTTGCGGAATTTTTCCAAAAGCCTCGGACTTGTGCGCCAGGTGTGGCTCCCAGGCTGCGGGCTTCAAGCATATGATTTGGGGCTGTCCCAGTCACACTCATTTTGAGCTGAAGTGAGGCAGAGGCCTGGAGATGATTCCGGGATTGCCCAGAGTGAACTCCTGGGTGGCGGGAGCTCTAGGGGTTTGCAAACAACCAAAGAAATATAGAACTGCTTCACACGTGTAGTCCTGGCTCTCATTCTTCCCAAAGAACCATCATCATAAAGTGGAAAAATCGACTACCTCCGTCGAACGAGGCCTGACGCCACGCGCTGGTACTATGGGTGAAAGGCGAGCCCGGGGCGTTACACAGAGAAGAGGCCAAGGGACTCCTCACCTCCAAATCACCCACACAAAGGATAGGCCACTCTCTGAGTTGATGGAGCCACATAGTGGGAAAGTTTTTTCCTCATGAGCCTTCCATAGGGCCCTTCGCCCCTTTCACATCACTGGACCCTATTCCGCCATTCAGTTTCCTTGACCCCAGTTGGCACTAACCAATCAGGGGTTTAGAGAAAGTCCATCTCCGGGGCTTTCCAGATCCAGGTGCTGTGTTATCTCTCTTAGATCAGGGTTTTCCCTCGATTTAGGTTCTATTCACCTCCTACATTATTTCTTCACTCCAGAGTCTCCATCTGAGTTCTGAGACCGACAGCCCATGCTTAGACTGCCAGGGTAACATTTCTACCTCTTTCTCCCTTCCCCACCCAGCTCCAGTGTAATTCCTCCACATTGTAAATCTACCTTGAGTTAATCCTGCCTTCTCTGTACAGGTTATTTATGCTTCTGGGTGGATGGGGTAATCTTTTTTCCAATCAGATCTGTTCTCCAAATGCTGTTCCTATGCTATTCGATCATATTACTTCTGTATTACCTGTTGGTTATCTGTGAATCTTCAATTCTAAAAACCACAAAAATTATATAAAATAAATAACAACAAAAAAGAATACATAGAGGTGCATTCCCAAGGCAGACCCTGGGACAGGGATGATGGGATGCTGTAAGTCCCCACTAGACACTCTGAAGGGGTAGCTCTGCCCTCCTTCCACATGCAGGGTAGGAGGCCGCATGCGCAGTGAAAGGTGGACCGTCGGCTTCAAACAGCTGGTCTGTCTTTCAGTAATGCGCTGCCCCCAGGACAGACATGAATGAGTTTGCGGCAACCCTGGTATTAGCATATCATTACGATAAGCCGCGTGGTCTCAGTCGTCACTCAGCACACCCAGTTAAAGGTGCGCTGCGGAGCAGGGATGTGCGCCCTGATGTCTTATGCCTGCCTTTCAAGTGCCAGGGTGTACTTATGCCAACAGAGGCAGACAACCTCAGCGCTGCAGGAGCAGGAAGATGAGAGAGTGCGGGTCACAGGGAGCATCCGGTGACTAAAGTAGCTGGTGAGCAAAGTGAGACGCAGAAACCACCACAAGATTCTGGGTGGACAACATCGCACTCTTGAATTAAAACAGGAGGGAGTATGGTGCGAAACAGACAGAGATGCAATAGTTGTGCTGCCCCAACTCCTACACTCAATGCAGATTAATGTTTGTGAACAAATCATTAAAGTAATTCAGTTCCAAGCGTGAATCGATATAAAGAGAGAAGCTGTTTCCTGGCAAATCCCCCTCCCAGATATCTGGAAGAGATCTATGCACTGGACGAGGTCATACAGCGCCCCGCCACCCCCCACCCCTACGGACCGGCTTCCAGGGATAGGGAGATGAAACGATAGGCAGATGGCAAGAGTGGGGAATAAATCACATTACCTCGGAGGGAATGGCCTCTTGGGCGCACTCAAGCATCTCATTAGAAATCTGCAGTCGAAGGCTACCCTGCCCACCCCACATAAACACAGCCGCAGACCCGCCATTGCCACTGACCAGATTATCCATAAAGGCCTCCGCAGAACCTCCCTTGACAGGTGAAGGCCCCCATCCTTTAGCGGAAGGACACGCGGTGGCGACGAGGAGAGATTGACGGATGTCCTGCTCTACCGGGCGGTCTGACCCTTGTCTCAGATGCTCGAGGGTCTCCGAGCCGGTGGGCTACATGCAAAGGGTTCGAGCCTCGAGGTCGCGTCCACATCCTGTGATTCTGGGCAAATCACTTAATCTCCCCGTGCCTGAATGTGTAATGTAAATACGGTGCTATGTAAAGCGCTCCAATACTTTCGGGTCGAGTTCGCGCTATATAAATGTGCTTAAAAGAAGGTTGAATGACGATGAGAGCAGAGGGAAACTTATGGGAATGATTGTTATTTAGTCTTCATTTGCAGTGAGTTTCATTGTTGTGCGGCAAACCAGATAAAAATATTATTATTGTTGTTATTATTGATATATATTTTTTTCTGTTTTGTTTGGCAAGAGCACGTTGCCATTCTGAACAGTAATGCCATGCATAGGGGCAGAAGTGGTACATAAAATAAACTGTAGTTTACAATAGGGAATAAACCAGAGAAGGTGATTGAAGCATTAGTACATGGATTCTGCTTTTTGAGAAATGTCACCAAAACGAAACAACAAATAGCTGACATGGTACATCTACACGAGGGGCTTTTTAAAATATGTATTCTTCCTTTCCAATTTCATGAGATGTCTCTTTAAACTGGTTCTGAAGTCACTATGGCCCTGATTACAAGTGGGCCGGTAAATTGCAACCCGCATGTAAACCCCAGTGTATGCTGAGATGGCAATCATGAGTCTGACTGCATTGAACGCATCCAATATTTATCGAATGCATTATATACCTCAGCTGCTAATAAACTTCGGGGAAATTGTTCGGTATTTATCGTACCATGCGGACTTTGGTGCATTAAACACCAAAACCTGCATGCTATCAGGGCCGGACTGGCCATAGCGGGCACCAGGCAATTCCCCGGTGTGCCTCACGGGTGAGTGCCGGTTTTGGTCCCCTGGGTGCCGTTTTCGTTACAGAGCCGTTTTTATGCAAAATCGGCCCTGTAAGAAAATCGGCCGAAAACCGGCCCTGGCAAAAAGCTCGGCGGCACCCCCCATCCCCCCTCACCCCACCCGGGGTCGAGGGGGGCCGGCCGAGCACTTTGCCAGGGCCGGTTGTGGTTCCCAGTCCGGCCCTGCATGCTATGCACAACAAACTTGTGATAGGTGTTATTTATCGCGCATGATAGATAACGTACCCCCGTTATTTTTATCATGTGCGATAAATAACGTCTCGGCTTGTAATCAGGGTCTAATTGTTGTCAATATTGTTATTGCCGCTCCTGAGAGCTGAATTTGAGCCGATTGTTACCAGTGGGGGACCACCAACGCTAATTTTTGGGGACCGCCACTTATTTTTCAGCATCAGACATTTACGCGAGCAAGAAAGGGATAAAATACTCAAAATGGAATGATGGAGGGAGAGAAAGGCAGAAAAAATACAAATTGAGAAAGCAGGAACATACAAGAGTGAGCTAAACGGGCAGGGAGTGTCTGGTAGTGGAATAAAATGGCCTTGTAAATACGGCCCCTTTTCACGCAGCACTTTAATGAAAAGGGTGTGCTCTGGGAGTTCCTACACACCACTGATGGCTGTTGCTGTGTGAACTGACAGAGATAGAGTGCCTTCACTCTACACAAGGGGCATATTTACAAGCCCCTTGCGCCGCAGGTGCGTCACTTTTTATGACGCACCAGAGGCGCAGTGTGGTGCTCCATATTTACAAGGTGACGTAAAGCCAGCCTGCGTGACTTTTTATGGCATTCTGCAGAACACATAGAAAGAGGAAAACACCTCACATGGTTGTTTTTTTCAGGAAGGTCTCCCTTCCTGCACAAAAACAATCGCCCCTAAAACGCAAACACCCTTGTACCATTGCGCAAGGGGGCCTGCACTGGTGCATTGCAGCCAATTGTGCTCCAGTGCAGGGGAAAGCACAGGGATGCGACATATTGTCGTAAATATGACGCATCTCTGTGCTTTGAAAGTGATGCAGCACAGCCAAATGGCTTGCAGTGCTGCGCTGCGCCGCTTTCTTGTAAATATGCCCCAAGATATTTACAATTATTACCCTGACAATATAGCATAGTGCAACATTTAAGCCACTGGACAAGTTTGCACTTTTCTGACTTCATGTAGGGGTTATGACAATTTAAAGGAGAAGCGATGAGCTTCAGCATTAATCCTCTTTGGGTTCCGGAGTAGCGTGCTACTCACCAAAAAGTGCTTTGACACCTCGTCATGGGTTGTCAGTGCTATATAAATACAATTACAATACAATACAATATACCATAACATTACTCCATTCAATTAGGGAAAACATGTACAATGTGAATCAAATCGAGTTGTATAGCAAATAGCATTTAAAGTGGAGCGTATTGTTTTGAGCAACATATGTGTGGCGCTGTCTAGCTTTTTGTACTTACAGAGCTCAGGTTTTGCCAGTCCTGACTTGCTGTTCCCAGGGCCGTGCTCACAAAGACTGGTCAGCCCCGGGTGGAAGTTAAAGATAAGCTGCAAACTCCTGCCTGGCAGATTTCCTTTCTTTGTACTTGTGCCTAGGACTACACTTAGTTTCCTGTTTGATTTTAGAAACATAAAAACATTCTTCTTTAGACAAATTAACCGGAAGTTAGAACTTGTCCTGGTCGGAGTATTCTCAGTGCCTGGGAAAATTGTAGGAATATTGCTTGAGAACTGGTAAAAGTTTATTTTGTTTAGGTAATGATATATTCTTGTTCATTTGTTAGAATGATTTAATCTAACAGTAAACAATGCACAGTGAATCTAAACAGACGATGAAAGGGAAAATAGGACTAACCATGCAGAATGAACCAAAACATAAAACCCTCATCCAAGTATTTTGTGCAGTAAATAAGTATATGTGTGAGAATCAAAGAAGTAGATATTTGTATTCATTTTCATGAACAAAACTGTGTGGTTGTACTCACTTGGTGCAGGATGCTGCCCTTTCTTGCTTCCAGTGGCCATATCCTGTAAACGAGTGCATTGTCCCATATTAGATACAAAACGGACGGCCCCAGAGCACGTTCAAACTCACGCCTCCTTTGAGGACAGCACAGAACTGAGGGGCATATTTACAAGGGCACTGTGCCACAGGAACGTCACTTTTACAGAGGTTCCTGTACTTTGTAAATATGGCACCCTTTCATGCAGTTTTCTGCGTGAAAGGATGTGCAGTGGGTGTTGCTGTGGGTGTTCCAACGCAACACCAAATGCTTTTTGATGCTACATCAGATTTATAAGGATGTGTAAATCTGAGGCAGTGCCTTAAAAAACACAGTGCGATAGCAGGTGTTAGAAAGGCGCAATGAGGAGAAATACTTGTATTTCTCCTCGTTTTTGTTTTTTCTATGTATGCTGTATTTTGCAGCACACATAGAAAGAGCAAAATGCCATTAATGATTGTTTATGTGCAGGAAGCTTTTCCTTCCTGCACATAAACAATCATTTACTAATGGCGATTTGCTACTTTTATGTATGCTGCAGAATGCAGCCCACAGAGAAGTAACAAATCGCCATTATTGATTGTTTAGGTGCAGGGAGGGACACCTTCCAGCACATAAACAATCATTCCCTGAAATGCAGGCACCCTTGCACGATGGTGCATGGGTGCCTGCATTGGTTCTAATCAGCTATTTTTAGTGCCAGCGCTAGGAAAAACACAGTATTGTTGTAAATACGGCACATCATTGCGTTTTGGAAATGGTGGAGCGCTGCGGTGCCAAATTTGGCACAGCTCCGCACTCTATCATTTCCTTGTAAATATGCCCGTGAAAGACCAAACGATGCTTTGAAAGTGAGGGTTCTTCATTCAATGCAGTAGGGCCGACAGGACTTCGGGGAGGGTCCAGGGATGAAAGTAGAATCAGGTAGAACAAAGGTAAGCCGAAAGCTTCCAAATGGACTCAGCCTGGAGTAACCGGTATGTAAGGTATACATTCAAAGACTTCAAATATATATACAATGCCATATGCTGCAAACACATGATGATGAGCGAAGAGGGGGAGTAGAAAATTCTACATTAATTGAACATTTCCAACATCACAATACAGTGTGAATCTATTCCTCACACAATCTTTTTGTCCATGACAAAGCCTACCAGCATTAGCATGAAAAGTGCAGTTTAATACCACAGCCGCCCTCTCTGTTATTGTGAACACACAGGCACTGTTAAGTGCAAAATGTTTTAGCTCGTTTGCTTTTTTCACCATTTCACTATTTATTGAGTAATTTTAATGATAACACAATTTACAAGCCCCTAATGCCACCGGAGCATCACTTTTTCTGACCCTCTGATGGCATTAAGCCATATCCCATATTTACAAGGTGGCGTTAAGCCACTTAAAATGGCTTACCACCACCTAGTAATTATGCCCCTTTCTGCAGCAGACATGGGAGGGCAATGGGTGTTACAGTGGGTGTTCCACCGCAAAACCCATTGCTTTTTGATGCTGCCCCATGTTTACAAGAATAGGGCAGCGCCAAAAACTAAGTCCAGGTGAAACCTAGTTTTAGGATGGCGATACGAGGAGAAATGATTAATTTCTCTTAGTATTTTGCTCTTTCTATGTGTGCTGCATTTAAAGAATGTTTATGTGCAGGAAGATATCTAACCCTGGGCGTAGTTCGTATAGTAGCGCTACGCATAGCTACGCAAAGTGCGCTTTGCACTACGCGAGATATGCGTAGCACTACGCGAGCTGTGTAGTGCGCTGTTCGCGATGATTGCATAGTGCTGAATGCCTGTCCGCACTGTGCAATCATTGAAAATGGCATCTTGCACAGTGCAAGCTGTCGTTTTCTGCCGCTCGAGTAGATTTTTACTCGAGCGGTAGCTTTCTCAATGCTGACTGGTAGTTTCTCATCATGAGCGGTCGCTAGCATACATGACCACTCGCAATGAGAAACCTGACGTCCCCGTGTTGAGTATCTCGCCGGGAGGTTTATTTTCCACGCTCGCGATCGGATAGTTGATGTTGCTGATCGCGAACGACGAAAAAGTCTAACCGGGATGTTATTTTGCTCGCTCGCGGTCGCCAACTTGACGTTGAGGACCGCGAGCAAGCAAAAAATGCCAAATACGCTACGCATTTTTGCACTGTGCTATGTGCTATTCGCATAGCGCGAAGTAGCACAAACTACGCGAGCGTAGTGTAGTTGTCTGCCCAGGGTTATAGGTATCCCTTCCTACACATAAACCATTGTGCCATGTTGCAAAGGTGCCTGCGCCGCAGGGGCGATTGTTTATGTGCAGGAAGGTCTCCTGGCGTTATTCTGCAATCCGACATTTTCTTGTACATATCCCCCAATCTGTGCACAAGGTATCTAGTTTGAGTAGATTATGTTGGTTCCACTACAGAGATCTGTGTTTAACCATGTAGTCTCAGATTCGTATCCGGGCATGTCCACACTGCCTTTCACTAATTGCATTCAGCAACAAAAGACATCTGTAATTCAGTGCTAAAGTACCCATGGGCGAATGTGCGCTCTACAATTACACGCATGTCTTCAAACACACATGATTTTTTAGCATCTGAGATGACCAATCTGTGGTTTATTACACCACCTTCCAGCCAAAGCACCTGCTTTAGCAAAATTATGTTGCCCCAAAACGGCATCCTCAGTACAGCTTTGTTCCATGAGGGATGGACCCGCTCCGGGATTAACTACTATAATCTTGCATGCTCGTGCAGACGTTCGCAGGTCTATGCTGCTGTGCGAGACCGGGCACCACTTGTTGCGCAGCATCGCATTTCCACCAGTATCTGGATGACCATGGTCAGTGCTGTTAAATTCCTTCATTAGGGCACCCGCACCTCCCACCTCTCTGTTAGTACGGAGGGACGTTATCTTGCCACAACATGCTTTCAATGTTTTTACAAACAGCCATCCTCATTTAGTATGAGGGTCGGACTTGGACAGAAAATAGGCCCCAGCCCCAAAAATAAAAGTGCCCCCATTAGTGAACTAAATAAAAGTGCCCACATTCTGCAAATTGATGCAGTTTGAACACTGTAAAGACATGCTCTATAGATGTTTTTTCCCACGGTATGAGAGACTGCATGGATTTGAGTGTACTGCAGGAGATGTTTGTTTTGGTATCAGGGATATTAACAGAAAAACCCCACCCAGCAGACCATAATACAGGCCCACCAAGTCATAATATATAGAGCACAGTTATCAGCATTTTTAACCAGTCCTTGTAGTTGCCAGGGCAAACAAGCACTATCAAAGGTGGTAGTGCGGCCATCACCAGCTAACCAGGACACTGGGAACTCAGTCTCGTTTGGGACCTTGGTCTACCATGCCGTCGTGACTCACCAGTGAGACATAGATAAGCAGTCAGGGCCTATGGTTGTAAAAGCACAGTACCGTACCACACAATAATCAAAGTTGCAAAAAAAATGTGGCTGTCCTGCGAGAGTAGAGTTTATTTAAATAGCATTTTAATAATAAAAAAAAAACACAGAATGGAACAAACCCATGGTGCAGCTCCATATGGTTACAATTCAGAGCCACTGTATATAAACATCATATATTTTTGTGTTCATTAGATAATCGTGAACACCACAACACGAAACCAACACAACACAATACCAAAGTATCAAAATAATTTTGCCAAATACGTAAAGCTCACGATCCCATCTCTAACTATGCACAAATGTAAAATGCACTATGTAAAATGGGGGAACGCAATCTATCCACCAAAATGAGTAACTTGGGGGCATATTTACAAGCCCCTTGCGCCACCATTGCATCACTTTTTGTGACGCAAAGGCAGCGCCAACCACCAAATCATATTTATGAGGCCACACAAAGCCACTTTGCGTGGCTTTGAATGGCCTCATAGATAGGGAATAAGGCAAGGCAGCACAAATCGCTGTGCTGCCTTACTCTGCACAAGGGAGGTGTTCCATGGGCATTGCGATGGGTGTTCCCATGCAACACACGCGGATTTCGACGCATTCCCAGATTTACAAGGACTAGTAAATCGTGGAATGCATCAAAATCTTATGCCTCCCATGGTGAGGCGTGACCACGAGAAATATCTTTATTTCTCCTAATTGTTTTCTCTTTCTATGTGTGCTGCATTCTGAGGAAATGCCGCTATGGATTGTTCCTGTGCAGGAAGGTGCCCCTTCCTGCACAAAAACAATCCTGCCGATAACACAGGCACCATGGTGCAAGAGTGCCTATGTTGCTGCTACGCTGCCGAAAGGGCACCAGCACAGGGGTAAAGGACAGGATAGCACCATATTGAATAAATAGGGTACATTCCAGCACTTTTCGGTGGTGCAAGACAGCGCCGCAAGATAACTTGATGCGCTGCACTGCGTCACCAATCTTAAAAATATGCCCCTTAATATCAGATTGGTAAACCTTCACCATTCTCAATGCTGCTGAACACCAAACACAGGCTGAAACACAGAGGCAGTAAAACAACAGTGCAGCGGTAGCCACAAGTGAAGTGGTAAGTATGTCATAGTTCCAGAAAGTGAGTTATTTGGTCCAGGAATATGTCCTTGTAGTTGCCAGGGCAAACAAGCACTATCAAAGGTGGTAGTGCGGCCATCACCAGCCTCGATATATTATGCCTCGAAATCCATAATTCCGAAGCACTTTCCCTTTAAAGTGATCAATATATTGACATGTCCTAATGCATATACCGCAACTGTTAAGGGTTTTCTAATTCATTGTGGTCTACAAGTCAATTTTAATTCAGTAACTCCTGTCATCCTTTTACAAAAAATCATTCATCCCCCTTCTTGCCCTTATCACTTGACCACCGCTATCCAATAATCTATTTACTTATTCACCACGCATAAGTCCCTCTGGGATATCAGAAAGCTATAAACAAATGTGGAAAAAACTGCGTGCCTTCATTCTATGCCTCTAGTGCAAATTAACATCCTCCCTTTCACCATGGCATTATTCCTGGCACATTGTCCTTGTCTCACCAAAAGCCAATCACTGTGTGCCAGTGAAGGGGTTCTATGCCAATTGGATTCTTGAGCAACTAACTTCCTTCATTCAAATGAGTAGTTTGGTGACTTTTAAAAACGTTTTGTACCAACTGAGAGTAATAAATACTCATGGCAGGTGCTGGGATAGTAGTACTAGATATTTAAGTTAGTTGGCCAAAGGCTGAAAATGTTAGAGGCCAATAAACAACAGCTTACATTCATGGCGCTCCTTCTGAGATCTTGCATAGTTGAATTTTTCCCCTGACAGCTCGGTATTATGCAGGTGGTACACCTCCTGCTTGCATAAAGATACGTCTTGGGACTTGCAGGATGGCTATTCCAGACGCTGTAGATTCCTCAGGTTCTGCGTCCTCACGGCAGGGTTTGGGGATCTATTTCAGACCGGTGTCACAGGTAAGTGTGGGGTCTGTACCTTACCTATTGTCATTGTTGGAGTTTTCAACTGTTATTCCCTTTTGCTCGTGAAATCCATTCATGGACTTAAAACGAGCAATTAATGGGCTTGGGAGGTTTTTCCTTGGAACGGCTCCTCTAATGCGCGAGAGGACTCGTCTGCAGCTGGAGTTTTGAGGCACTCCTTCGTGCAATCATGGCAGAGACCTTTGGAGACTTAATATCAAATAGATCTGGGGAAAGGCACCCCTCTGTCTACATCATCCTCATGGACATCCCCTCAGTATGATGAGGAATCTGACTCCTGTGCTCGACCCTCAGGGTCATTTAGGGGACAATGAAGGGTTTAGGATGCCACTGGGCCACATACTGGAAAACGTGGGTCTTCCTTGGGTGACTGTGACTGTTTTGAGGCCGGGTAACTTCTCAATGCTCAGCTCCCAGCTCTATGCCCGGCCTTCCGCTGGTGAAGGGATCAATACTGATAGAATGGAAAGAAATGATGAAAACCATCATTCCAATGTTTTTGATAGGAATATGCCCAATTGAGGACCATAATTATCTTCAAACAGTGAGTCTTGGAGAATGCTTCTCCCTCTGAACCTGTTCACAAGAGGGTGGATGGGGCGGCGTAGCTAGGAGGAGGCAGTGGGGGCAGTCCGCCCCAGGTGGCACTATTTTGGGGGCGGCGGCTTCACGGCACTGGTGGCCCGTGGCAGCGGTCTTTATAAATAATTTGGGGAAAATAGTGTCATTGTCCCAGTGCCGTCAATCTTGTAGCGCGTGTAAGCTCTACCAATGATGGCCCTGGGCATCGTTTCGGGCCAGCCCCCACGCCGCGCTGAAAATGCAGCAGTGACGCGCGCCACCGCTACGCGCTCTCGTTGGGAGTGGAATTGAGTCTGAAAAGTCTGCGCAGGCCGGCGCCGGATGGCAGGCCGCGGCGCGCTTGAGTTGCAGCAGGAGTTGTTGTGGCCACGAGGCGGCCCGGAACCAAATTGCTGCACATGAGCCTCGCAAAGAAAGGGTGCGTGACAGTGCCCCCTGAAGTGTGTACAATTTATCGGCTATTTTGTTGGCTATGGTATTGGTTTTATAAATTAGTAGTTGTGGCGCGGTCATGATCACCTGCCTACCTGTGCCCTGTAACAGAATTTCATAGTTGCCAAGGTTTCAGATTGCTACGTATGACATTTTCATAATTTTAGAGCAATTTTGAGTGACATTTCAATGCCTATGAGTGAATCAATCAATCATGACATTTGTATAGCGCGCTACTCACCCGGAGGGTCTCAAGGCGCTTGGGGTAGGGGGGGTCTGCTACTGCTCGAACAGCCAGGTTTTGAGTTGCTTCCTGAAGGAGAGGTGGTCTGAGGTCAGGCGGAGGTGGATGGGGAGGGAGTTCCAAGTCTTGGCTGCCAGGAAGGAGAAGGATCTTCCTCCCGTGGTGGCTCTTCGGATGCGTGGAACGGAGACGAGGGCGAGGCTGGTCGATCGTAGCTGGCGAGTGGGAGCGTAGAAGGTCAGGCGGTTGTTGAGGTATCTGAGTCCCAGGTTGTGGAGGGCTTTGTGTGCGTGGGTGAGGAGTCGGAACGGGATTCTTTTGCTGACGGGGAGCCAGTGCAGGTTTCTCAGGTGTCCGGAGATGTGGCTGTGTCGGGGGATGTCCAGGATGAGTCGTGCTGAGGCGTTCTGGATGCGTTGGAGTCTTTTCTGCAGTTTGGCTGTGGTTCCGGCATAGAGGTTGTTTCCGTAGTCCAGTCGGCTGGTGACGAGTGCCTGGGTGACCGTCTTCCTGGTTTTGGTGGGGATCCATCGGAAGATCTTTCGGAGCATGCGTAGGATGTTGAAGCATGACGAAGAGACGGCGTTGACTTGTCTGGTCATCGAGAGGGAGGAGTCCAGTATGAAGCCTAGTTTGCGTGCGTGGTCCTTTGGTTTGGGTGCGCTGCCCAGGGCCGGGGGCCACCAGGAGTCGTCCCAGGCGGAGGGTGAAGATCCCAGGATGAGGACTTCCGTCTTGTCTGAATTAAGTTTCAGGCGGCTGTTCTTCATCCACTCGGCTACGTCTTTCATCCCTTCGTGTAGGTTGGTTCTGGCGGTGGCGGGGTCGTTGGTGAGGGAGAGGATCAGCTGGGTGTCGTCGGCGTAGGAGATGATGTTGAGGTTGTGTTGGCGTGCGATGGACACGAGGGGGCTCATGTAGATGTTGAAGAGGGTGGGGCTGAGGGATGATCCTTGTGGTACGCCGCAGATGACTTCGGAGGCCTCGGATCTGAACGGGGGGAGGCGGACTCTCTAGGTTCTTCCGGTGAGGAACGAGATGATCCATTCCAGTGCCTTCTCTTGGATTCCGATGTTGTTGAGGCGCTGCACTAGGGTGTGGTGGCAGACAGTGTCGAACGCTGCGGAGAGGTCCAGGAGGATGAGGGCCGCTGTTTCCCCGTTGTCGAGTAGGGCACGGATGTCGTCAGTGGCTGCGATGAGGGTGGTCTCGGTGCTGTGGTTGGCTCGGAAGCCGGATTGCGAGTGGTCGAGGGAACCGTTCGTCTCGAGGAAGGCGGTCAGCTGTCTGTTGACGGTCTTCTCGATGACTTTGGCAGGAAAAGGGAGGAGCGAGATGGGTCGGTAGTTTTTGAGGTCGGTGGGGTCCGCTGATGGTTTCTTCAGTAGGGCGCTGAGTTCGGCATGCTTCCAGCTCTCCGGGAAGGTGGCGGTGTTGAAGGAGCAGTTGATGATGTCCCGGAGATGGGGTGCGATGACGGAGTCGGCCTTGTTGAAGATGTGGTGGGGGCAAGGGTCGATTGGTGAACCGGAGTGGATGGTGTTCATCGTGCGGATGGTGTCTTCGGTGCTGATCGGGGTCCAGGGGCGGAGGGTGTTGGTGGGGGGCGTCGGTTCGGTGGTAGGGTGCGTGGGCTGTGTGCTGAAGCTGTTGTGTATGTCTGCGATCTTGTTGTGGAAGAACGAGGCGAGTGAGTTGCAGAGGTCTTGCGAGGGAGTGATGTTGTTGTTTCCGGCGCTGGGGTTGGAGAGCTCTTTGACGATGCTGAAGAGTTCCTTGCTGTTGTGGGCGTTGTTGTCTAGTCGTTCCTTGAATGCTGTCTTCTTGGTGGTGTGGATCAGCTGGTGGTGTTTGCGGGTGGCGTGCTTGAGGGTGGTCATGTTGTCTGTAGTCGGGTCGATGCGCCAAGCTTTCTCGAGGGCGCGGCACTTCCTCTTGGAGCTCTTGAGTTCGTCGGTGAACCAGGGGGCTTTCTTGCTGCCGGGTCTGCTGGGGGGTCTTCAGTGGAGCCAGGTCATCTGCGCAGATGGTGATCCACTGTGTGAGGTTGTCGGCTGCTTGGCTGGGGTTTGTTGATCTGGCGGGGGTGATCAGGGTCAGGGATGTGGTGAGCTGGTCGTCGGTGATCTTGTTCCAGCTCCAGCGGGGAACCTGTTGTGCGTGGTGGTGGGTCGTGGTCTTTCGGAAGCTGAAGTGGGCGCAGCTGTGGTCTGTCCAGTGAAGTCCGGTAGCGTGGCTGAAGGAGATGTACTTGCTGGATGAGAAGACGGGGTCAAGCGTATGTCCGGCATAATGGGTGGGGGTGGTCACCAGTTGCTTGAGTCCGAGGTTGGCGAGGTTGTCCAGCAGGGTGGTGGTGTTGCTGTCGTTGTTGTTCTCGAGGTGGAAGTTGAGGTCCCCAAGGAGGATGTAGTCGGCAGAGGGGAGGGCATGCGGGCTGATGAAGTCTGCGATGTCTTTGCTGAAGTGTGTGCGGGGTCCAGGGGGTCTGTAGATGAGGGTACCTCTGAGGGTGGTCTTGGGGTCGTTGTGGATATGGAAGTGCAGGTGTTCGGCGGCTGTGAGGGTGTCGTCTGTGTTGGTCGTGATGCAGATGGTGTTTCTGTGGACGATGGCAATGCCTCCTCCGGTCTGGTTGACACGGTCCCTCCGGGTGATCTTGTAACCGTCCGGGATGGCGATGGCGATGTCGGGCGCTGAGGAGGTGTTCATCCAGGTTTCCGTGAGGAAGGCGACGTCTGCAGATGTGGAGTCGAGCAGGTTCCAGAGTTCCACGGCGTGTCTGTGGACGGAGCGGGTGTTGAGCAGGATGCACCTCAGGTGGTTGCTGCTGGGGGTCGGCTTGGCGGGTGCTGCGCAGGTCCGGAGGCAGGTGAGCTTGCAGGATCGGCAGGTGAAGGGTCCGTGGGTGCGTCTCGGGGTGGCTTGGTAGCAACCGGGGCTCCGGCCGGCGTTGAGTGCGTTGAGGGTGGCGGCGTCGTACGTTAGGCGGATGGGCTGGAATCTGCGGGGGCCAGGGATCCTGGCACTGGGCGCGGTCCAGGCGTGGACGGGCGCAGACGGGCTTGCCTTTGGCGCGCCTTCGGCGCACATTCGGCGCATCCGCTGCGCGTGAACGCTGCGCGCACGTGTGGTCTCCATTTAAGGCGAAGTGGGAGGGAGGGGCAGCTGGGAGGCGGGAGCGGGGAGGGCACAGAAGAAAAGGGGGCGGGGCCGCGATGTACGGCGGCGGGAAGCGGGGAGCGGGCGAGCGAGGGGGCACACAGACACAGCTGGAGGGCCGTGCGGCGCGGGGGTGTCCTGAGGACAGGTCACACTCACCTGCGCCACGCGGTCTCCATATAAGGACAAGTGGGAGGGAGGGGCAGCTGGGAGGTGGGAGCGGGGAGGGCACAGAAGAAAAGGGGACGGGGCTGCGATGTACGGCGGCGGGAAGCGGGGAGCGGGGGTCACAGGGAACAGGGGCTAGAGTACAACAGGAATACACGGAGCAAAACAAAACAGGGGCAATCCAGACAACAAGTGGAAAAATAAAACACAGGGCACAGCACTATCAAAAACGGCAACGATCAGCAGCGAGCGAGGGAGGGGGCACAAAGACACAGCTGGAGGACCGTGCCGCACGGGGGTGTCCTGAGGACACTTTCTCCCGAGCAAAATCAACCAATGGGAAACCCATAAATGTCAGAAGCTGTGTTATTTAAAAAATACTTTTAACTCACACAGCTAAAAATCATTAACAGCTGATCGGCCTAGCGCCCGGTGTCCGCAGCGCTGCCGGCTACCTGGGAGTTCATGGGCACCACGATCAGTGGCTCTAAGTCACCACAGCCTAAAATGAGTTAGTGCGCTGATGCTCAAAACTACTAAAACAGACCGCGTGACTGCATAGTTCTCAGTAATACGGACACAGGCTGCTCCAGATGACCGTGCTTTTAAAAGCATAGTGAACTAAGTGCAATTAGGAGAATCAGACACAGCAACTTACTTCTTTGGGACAACAGGCGGGGACCGTTGCCGCCCGCACTCGTGGACTCCCGTGGCAACCATTGCCACAACACATTCCGGCTCTCACGCTGACTGGTGACAGTGCGCTGAGCTGATGGCAACTACTCCTGCAGCCGCCGGGCCAATGGCTCAAACTTCACACTCAGTCTGGCCACCGGTGCTGGGTGAGTCGCGTCGCAACTACTCCTGCAGCCGCCGGGCCAATGGCTCAAACTTCACACTCAGTCTGGCCACCGGTGCTGGGTGAGTCGCGTCAATCCGCAGCAGAATCAATTAATAAATACCGCTGCTGTGCGAGCGGCTCTTCCATGTTGGCAGCAGGATTTACTTTCACGAGTGTGCCCCAGGAAAGATCAGGATCATCACGCTTGAAAAGAGTTCACGCTTTTGCTTCACGTCCTTCAACGTTAGTTGGTTGTTTCACTTGCTTCGCACTCCAGGATCGGAGCGAAGCCAGGTGTAGGCAACAGAACCTGGTGTTGGGTGACTTACAGAAGGACGTCTAGTAGCACACATTAACTGAATGCAAAATTACAGAAATGCCGCCCGTTCGCGCCGCAGCCCATTTATTCTCACAAACTCACAGATGCTGGAAACGGAAGTAGCTATTGGGCAGCCCCGGCACTGACTTCTGACATTAGTCAGTGAATATGTGCCACCTGGTGTTGGATGCATGTACTGGGCTTAATACATTGTAGCAGGTAAGAGAGATGCCTGCGAGCAGATAAATGAGCCAGCCCCCTAACTACCTGGGCAGCGTGATCGCACCTTTCTCAGGATGTGCATTATAGCAGCGCTCCGCCTTCACAGAGGAGAAGCTATAATGCGTGATATTGCATTTCAAAGCAGTGATGCGGACCACCGCACTGGAATGCGTTAGCCTAATGCCTGATGCGTGATACCTAGCAGGGCTGGAAGTTCACACAGGTCAGCAGCGTCACTTAGCAGAGCAGCATTGGATTGCTCTCCGTGACAGCCCTGCTGTGGTGTGATCTGTGCGTTAGGCACCCGAAACCACGTGGCTAGAACGTCATTAGTGACTACATTGTGAGTCGAGCCAGGCACTCTTTAATTTCGTTCAACTACTGCCTCCTGAGATACGAGGGGGGCCGGGACAGCATTCCTAATGTTTTTATAGTCTGCACTAGTGTAATTGCTGATGGGGGAATGGTAGCCAGCTCTCGCCACGCCACAGTAACCTGCAACTTCACGGACTCGACCCCCTTGGCCTTTTGCTTACCTGTAGTGGCACACACTTCTGCCCCGGCAATATGGCAGAGAGCTGCTGGCACGCGGTATCCATAACCAGACCTGACCCCCCACTGACCGCACCTGAGACTGTGTTTGCTCAGGGTTGAGTTAGACAGAACCATGCAGCCGCAGCGTTAGGAGTTGTAGCAGCCACGGTGATGGGGGCTGGCAACAATTCAACTGCACAGTGCACTTTTTTTCAACGAGGAATGCAGGTACTTTTGTGGACGGAGTGAAACTGTCTCTGTGCCCTGAGTGAACCGCGATACCCTGCAACTGCGCCCGTTTGTCTGTGTCGGTCTGCAATCACATGACCTTCATTTGAGGGCCTGGCTGGCTCCACTAAAACAATTTCAAGGTCCTAAAAGTTCATTGCGCTGGCAGAAACATTTTAATCTTAATTTTGAGTAGGCCTGCGATTTAATTGTCAGGGAACTCACAACTTTGACAGGTTGAGAGCAATGGCCCCGAAAATTCTGGTGGTACTAGAGTGTGTTTATGGTTCAAAAGAATGACACCGCTAGTGCACAACTGTGAAAACTGCGCTGAACAAAAGTCAACATCACAGCCTTTGTAGGGTTTGGAACTGGCAAAAAAAACCATGACCGCCTACACCCCTGCCCCACATTTTACTAAACTTTGGTTATCAGAGATCACATCCTAGCCCACACTTTCTATGTGTCGGTGCATTCAAGTAATCTTTCGATAGGGCTAGGACCCCTTTAAAGGGTGCAGGGTTATAAATACAAGCCGTAGAGACTGGCAGAATGGCTTCAGCTCAGCTGATGAGTTCACATCAGTAGGCAGATGCACATTTTAGTAGAACTTACTTTATTGTACATTACTAGTGTACAGTACTTTTCAGGAGCCCTGAGCCGCGCAACATAGTTGAAGTCGCACTTAACTCGCCGGTGATGGAGGGGTGACTCTGGTCAGTGGTGACGGAGATAGTGTTGCTCATAGTTGAAATGTCACTCATAATTACACTGAAATTCTGAAAATGTCACATTTAGTAATCTGAAAGCTTGGCAGCAATGGGAGTGCTGGGCGATTTGCAGCAGAACAACCCCTACGGTAGGGGCTCTGCCACCACTGTGGACTCTACACACAACCGACAAGAGCCTGAGGTAAGCCCTAAAAACGGTTGTCATAAGGGGAGGAAAGTATCTTTGGTGAGCGGTGAGCCTCCTCATTTTGGTGTTTAGAACTGCCCCTGAACATTACCCCAAAAGAGTTCTTTTCACAGGGCTTCTATCCCAACTACCTCAGACCAAGGACCTCTAGTTTCAGCAGCAGCGAAATCGAGAATAAGTTTGGGTGGTATCTTTAGTTGCAGCAGTTTGCTCCTGTCATTGCTTGACTCTGTATGGTCTGAAGAGGACAGTGTTCTGCTTCCCCATTCCCAAGATATTAATGGACGTTTAGTCATATGACAAAGTATTACACTTTCCTTCATACATGAGTCCTAATTCACTTCTTCTGTCCTGATGATGGTCCCGTTCATCGGTTGAACGTGGGAAAAAATCATTGACACCTAAAAGTCGAAGATTATTAAAGCTGAGTTAAGAATAAAGCAATCAATTTGGGAAACCCATAGAAAGAGTAACACCATCATAGTGAGAGTATAAAGGAGCGTGGGCTACTCCCTGAAAGAGGACATGTAGAATAAAAGCAAAAAATTGGTCATAGGATATCTGAATCCATTTTGTTATATATTAAAGGAAAGTAATAGAAATAAACCAAAGATTCTGTGGTAGAAATGCAGTTGGCCCATTACCATCACAGATAAGGCCGGGAGTCAAGTTTGATTGAGTAAAGTATACATCCTATAGGTTGGCAAACAAATTCCAGAGCAAATACGTACTCCCCCCACCTGCCAATGGTGCCAATCTGAGGGATAGCCCCGGGCGCCGGAAGCTCTAGCTATGCCACCGGGCTTTGAGAAAGGCCTGCACTAATCTGAATCTGGCCATGAGCAATCCCATATATTCCACGTATGCTTCTCAGAATCTAGGTAGGCTGCGCAGTCTCTCTTCATGGCTGTGCTGGCAAGGGAGGCTGTGTCCACCCTCTTACACGAATGGAACTCGAAGCCCAGATTCTGGCAGATAATTGTTTTGATTGTCTTTGAGCTACTGCTATTTTGTTTGGGTCAGCAATAAGTGAGGAGTTGACAGGTCTGGAGTCATGATAAAAAGGTGGAAACACTCCCGAAGGCAGAAATGCCTCATCTTATATTCCTAGGACACAACATCTTCAAACCTCAAATGGATGATGTACTTTATAAATCCTTCAAAAATCAGACCCATGCTTTGCCCTTTACAGAAGGTCCAAGGGGCTTCAGGTTCACTTTGGAAGGCTCACTCTAAGTGTGAACATTGTAGGCCTTCTGATCCGCTGCACATTGGTTAATGACATTTAATTTAATTTCTTTGATCTTTATTTCGGTTAAAACAATAAAATAATTTCCAAGAAGTGACGCATGCTGCAAACCAGCATCAATAGCAGACATTGTATACAAGTCAAGCCACTTAAAATCTCCTTGATGGCATAGGGTCATGGCTTGTGCTTCCCATATGTGCCGGCTATACAATCCAATACACATAACATTCACAACATTAATCAGATCAATAAAATCTTATAAAACACTTAAAAGCTTCTTTCAATTAAAAATATAAAATTCATCCCACTTTCATGTGCATACCTGAGTTTGGTATGGTACATGCACCATAATTTTACCTTAATATAACAGAAGCATAGCCGGGACATCAAAACATGCTATTACAATCTATTAATTTTATACGGTGCAGCTATGTTTTATGTATTAGCAGCAGCAAAGATTTAAAAAAAGAAGCAGAACCTCACTGATACATATCAGTTTTATCTTTGCTTGAGTGGATAGCTCCATACAATGTTTAAAAAGCCAATGTTTCAAATTTTGGGGAGAGTCTTTGACATTAATATCCAGGTCCAACCCAAAGACCTAGCAACTGGGACAAACTAGGATTGGTTCTCAGGATTCTTAGTGCATTAGCACAACGTCTGGTCCCCAGGTTTTTGCAGAAAGGTTTGAGCCATTTCCACCATGGAGACTCATATCTGGGGCAGAGAAAGAAGACGTGAGCAGCTGTTTCTAAGTGAGTGTAGCAACCAGGGCACAGTACATCCCAGCTGGAGTACTTGTAAAGGCTCTCACGGGCAATGTGCCAGCCCTAAATTGGAAATGCAGTTTCCTGTCTGATGGGACCATGATGGCATCCCAATATGGTTCCAGGAAACTACCATCTAAAATCCATAAACCCATCTGTCAAGAACATTCTCTGGACTGCATGCGCCTCACATCGAAAGATCCATGACCTATAGTTACATCTGGGAATGGCATGGGTTTATAAGAAGGATTGCTCCAAACCCCCCACAGATCTATGTCAATTAACAGTGATTTCATCTGTCGTAACCATAGTATTTTGTGGAACCGATCAACAGCTAACACATCTCTCAAAGCCATTACATAGTGTTCTAATTCGGACCACAGCCTCCTCCATTATAAAAATGGGTGCATTCTAATTTTGGTAGCAATTTCTTTTCTGCCCATATCTAACTTTAAAGGTTTCAGTTGGGTGCTAACAGGGAGGCAAGTTAGGCTTCTTAGGAACTTGTTCTCAATAGAGTCAATAACTCCTTCCCTCTGTTGGAGGGACTGCCCGCCACATTTTCTAAATGACCACCAGGCAGGCGTCATTTTTAATGCATTGGTAGGAACTGCTGTCACAGTGGTTCCAGTCAATGCTGCACCAAACAGTTTTCTTTTTTCTTTTCAATAAGAAAATCTCAACTCGGCATTTTCTTTTTGAAAATTTAAAATAAAATGCCCCCCTCGGCATGGGAGGCATCTCCCATGGCGAGGGAAGCATTTTTCCTTTTTTACTGTCCTTTACCACCAGGGTTTGCCTGGTGGTGACAGACAGCAAATAATGGCTTTGTCTCCGTCCTTCCTACTTGGGTGGGTGGACATATGGCCATTTCGCCGATCGACCTTACTCCGTCAGGCAATCAGAGAGATTTGGCAAAGGCGGCAACAGAGTAGTCACCCTCGTATTCAAACCTGTGGTCCGCGCTATTTAATCACGCAACCAGACCATTATCTTGGCGATAAGCATACTCCCTTGCGATGAAGTATGCTTACTGTTGAGCTACAAATTGGGCCTCAAGTCTTCTAGTGATCCTCCTTTTCATTGTTTCTGATTATCTGGTGCGATGCAAGTTCGTGTTGGGATTTACAGCTGATGTCTGAGAGGGTCTTATGACAATCCACTCCACTATCCAGAATCTAGGACTTCCAGAACCAAAGAAACAATTTCAGGCAGAACTGACTATCAAGGGCAAAGGTGAAGGGGATACAGAGAGAAAGAGAGAGAGTGAGAGAGAAAGAGAGAGAGAGAGAGAGAGGGAGAGAGAGAGAGAGGGAGAAATAGCATGCTGAGTTATTATATAAAAGACACAAAATTGATGGACGGAATGCAGAACAAATCAAAACATTCACCCCCCAGTCAAGATATCTGGGTTAAATCCATCATTCTTTTGCTCACCATGCCACCCCAGTTTAGACCTGGCCATATGCAAATCAGTCTTGACCCTGTGCCTCATGGGAACAGTCCAGCCTGAACTGCTAAGCCAGGTCCTCCCTGGACCGGAAACAATCATCCTAGGACCGGTTTCGGGGTTTCACCCCTCTTTAGCCAGGATAGCTTGATTCCAGTGGCACAGTGAGCCCAGGACCCACGTCTGGGCATACCTGGCGCACTTAGGGTGAGAAAGCAAAAGACACACAATTGATGGACGGAATGCAGAACAAATCAAAATATTCACCCCCAGTCAAGAGATCTGGGTTAAATCCATCATTCTTTTGCTCACCATGCCACCCCAGTTTAGACCTGGCCATATGCAAATCAGTCTTGACCCTGTGCCTCATGGGAACAGTCCAGCCCGAACTGCCAGGCCAGGTCCTCCCTGGACCAGAAACAAGCATCCTAGGACCGGTTTCAGGGTTTCACCCCTCTTCAGCCAGGATAGCTTGATTCCAGTGGCACAGTGAGCCCAGGACCCACGTCTGGGCATACCTGGCGCACTTAGGGCGAGAAAGCAAAAGACACAAAATTGATGGACGGAATGCAGAACAAATCAAAACATTCACCCCCAGTCAAGAGATCTAGGTTAAATCCATCATTCTTTTGCTCACCATGCCACCCCAGTTTAGACCAGGCCATATGCAAATCAGTCTTGACCCTGTGCCTCATGATAACAGTTCAGCCCAAACTGCTAAGCCAGGTCCTCCATGGACTGGAAACAATCATCCTAGGACCGGTTTCGGGGTTTCACCCCTCTTTAGCCAGGATAGCTTGATTCCAGTGGCACAGTGAGCCCAGGACCCACGTCTGGGCATACCTGGCGCACTTATGGCGAGTAAGCAAAAGACACACAATTGATGGGCGGAATGCCAAACAAATCAAAACATTCACCCTCAGTCAAGAGATCTGGGTTAAACCCATCATTCTTTTGCTCACCATGCCACCCCAGTTTAGACCTGGCCATATGCAAATCAGTCTTGATCCTGTGCCTAATGGGAACAGTCCGTGACAAACTGCTAAGCCAGGTCCTCCCTGGTCTGGAAACAAGCATCCTAGGACCGGATTCGGGAGTTCTTCTGTGGCACCACTTTCACTTGTCTCATGTATTGTATCACAGTGGTGTTATCAAATAATCTACTTGGGTTACAGACTGCCTCTATCTGCAAGAAAGATCATATTCGACTTTAGTAACTGTAGTTAACATGAGGAACTTGACAAGATGGTAGAATGGCACATTTGCTTGTCCGCTTAAAGATGGCAGGCTATGGTGTACATAAGCCAACAAGACAATTGGTGAGCAAGCCCAGAAGTCACTGCAGGGGAAAGGGAAAAGGGCAGAGAAAAATACAGCAATGCAACAAAGCCAAATCAAAGTTCAAGAGCCAAGTCCAGAAAGCAGGAAAAGGTCAGGAATACTGAGGGAAATGAACAGGAGTAAAATTGCATAGGTGAGGGACAATGTGGTGGAGCCAGCACAACACGGCAAGGTGTCAAGTATCTTATATTTGTATAACTGGTGTTTAAATAGTGCCACTGCTTGCCTCGACCTGGAAGTCCCACCCCTTAACCAATTGTTTCTTGTTAGTCATGGCTCCCCAGGCTCCAAAGGCAAGTCTGCCGCAGTCTTAAAGGAGAATGCCACTATGACCTCTTGACAATAGGATCCAAACTCACCATCCACTGCTGATTCCTGACAGGTCAGCCATGTGGGTGACCTGATTCATGTCTTCTTCATCCATGGGAAGAAATGGTCTCAGGTATATGTGTGCAGGACAATATTTGTCAGGGTAAAATTTAGAATTCTCATGTCTTCCGCGATTTTCCGGTACTCCGGTGATCCTTGACCAACTTGACTGGTCAAGCAGAAGGCCCTGAGGATAGGTGTTCAGTCCCTTTTACACAAACAAGTGATCTCTCTTTTGCCCCTCCTGAGGACCTTGGAATGAGAGAGTACTTCTGTGTCTTCCTGGTTCAGCACCTCACAGGTGGATTCTGCTTTATCATCAACTTGAATGGGTGAACCTTTATGTTCGGACATCATTTCAGAATGGACACCTCGGACGCCATCAGCCTCATCCGTGGAGTTCCACAAAAATCCTAACCCTGTTCAAAGCCTACATCACCCCACTCCTCAGCATCACCTCCGCCCACTGAATCAAATTCATAGCCTATGCTGATTATACCCAGCTCATACTCTTCCTCTCTGACAACACACCAAACAACTGGACCAACTTCGCTGCCTATATGACCAAAGATGCCAAATGGAAGAAAACCAATTGCCTCAACTCAACAAAGATAAGATGGAAGTACTAATTTTTGGCAAAGACACCTCATTCTGTGCTTCCACCTGGTAGTCTGCCAAACACGGAACCACACCCCTCCTGGCAACCCACGCAAAGGAACTTGGAATATTAATCAACAACCAACTCACCATGATTGGCCAAGTGAATGCAGTGTCTGTCTCCTGCTCTAACACACTCAAGATGCTCAAGAAGATCTTCAAATGACTCCCCATGAACACTCACACAATCATCACCCAAGCCCTTATCAGAAGCAAGCTAGACTACTGCAACACACTCTATGCTGGAATCAATGCTCAACTGACTAGGAGACCCCAGACCACACAGACCTCTATGGCCAGGCTTGCCCTGAACCTCCCACACCAAACGCACATCACCCAGAACTTCAAAAATCTCCACTGGCTCACAATCCACAAATGAGCACTCTTCAAACTCCCCACACACAAATCATTGGCCGCACATGCCACAAACACCGCATAAGCTTCCACAAACCTATCAGACACTTCTGCTCAGCTGGACTCCTACTCACACACACCCCTGCATATGTTGAACCAGCTCTGGTGATCATGCCTTCTCCTACCTCTCTCCTAAAGGAGAGAATGACCTGCCCCTCTACACCAAAGCCTCCTCCTCAGTTCTTGTATTCTGCAAGAAACTGAAGACCTTCGACTAGCCCCGACTCTGCCTCGGCCTATAAAGCTCCTGCTTCAGCACAGCATAGCTTCCCAGGAGAGTTGTTCACTTTGCAAGTACAAATAACATAACATAACAGAATAATCATCCCTCTGGTTCTGCCAGGAGGCGTCATGGTAGCTTTGAACTTGGCGAATGCTAACCTTCATATTCCTTTCTGGCCTCATCCTTCTTTCTTAGGAATTTATATTCTTTCCTATAATTTCCAATGCAATGTTCTTCCCTTCTGTCTGAACTATGCTCTGAGGTTGTTTTCCAAAGTGTAGGTGCCAGTGTTGACTGCTCTGCACAACAGAGTAATATGTCTTTATCCGTATCTGGAAAATATTGGTTGATCCATTCTTCCTCCAGAGTCAAGACGATAACAGATGTGGCAGAGGTGTTTTTTGGGATTATGCCTCAGGATCTACAGTTCTATGCTGCCTACGGTGGACATGGTTTCCCAACCTCTGGGTCGTGGTGTGCAGGTATGATGGCATATAGCATCTCTTCTGGTATTGCAGGTGGCCTCAGTTTTATGGTGAATGCAAATCTATGGGGATCTTGTATAAGATGGTATCTTTAGCAGGGCAAAGGCCTTTATAAACTGGTTTTGCATAAACTGTATTCTTCATGTCTCTACACAGGCTTAAATGGCCTTTGTGGTTCCATGGGCTTGGCTGCATTTGGGCCTACTGTCTCAACACCTTCTCCACATTTTATATCCTTTTTTTAAGACAGCAAGGTTACAGTGGTGGTAGAGATTGGCCAGGTACTGCAGGGGTAGGTAGATCCTGCTCATCTTCTTCAGGCCTGGGTTCAGTGGTTCTGCACCAGGGCTGAAGATCATTAGGAACATTCTAATTCCAGGACTCTAGGTCCAGGAGGAGTTGGCTGATTCATCTAAATGTAAAAACTACTATCAGCATTCCTGGTAGCTCTTCAGGTATTTGTGGGGGCAGTGAAGGGATTTGACAAAGGTATCCTTTTGAACCATACTGTGTTGAAAGTCCATCTTTTTTTATTGCTGAGAGTCCACATCAGGAATATTGACCTGGGTACTTAATTTGAGGCAGTGGTTACAATTAGGGCCCAATAGCACTCTTTTTTTGGGAACCAGGACTTATTTTTTATTCATTAGACTTTAACCGAGGATAACAGAATGAGAAAGGCACAAGAGGGAGAAAGGAAGAGAAAGAAGGAAAAACAGTGACAAAAGCTGAAAGAAGGGATGAAAAAGAATTTACCTGAGTGAGGTAAAGGGGCAGGAAGAATTGGTGAAAGAAAGAGTCAAGAGGTGAAATCGAAATTATACAGCCTTGGTATTCAACAACCCTGACATTCAGCAGTTGCGCCAGTAGTCTTGTGAGAAAAAGGGGGCCAGCAGTTATTCTTTTACAAACACAGCCGTGTTTCCCTTTGTCATAAGACTTCTACCTGTATCATTCTGTGTTTCAGGAGATTTTCAGCCGGTTTGGAGCTATGGTGGTGGACTAATTCTCAAGCCAGGAGTCAAGCTAGGTTCCCAGGTTCCACGCCTTGTTCTTTTCGAAAGGTGGTTCGGGTTGGATGCTCTGATGGTCTCTTGTTTGAATTTCCCTCCTTTCCATCTTTTCTAGGCTCTAGTTTTGGCTACTCAGAGTGAAACAGAGTATTGTGTTTGTGATCCTCTTCTGCCCTAAAAAAACGTGGCTCCCTGGCCGAAGGCATTGGTTCCGAAGTGGATCCTACCTCCGTCTATATTTTCTAACCAGTCTCTCATTCTATCAATGCCCTCTCTGACAGCGGATTAATCTCTCAGTTTGGTGATTCAGTGCAGAGGCCTGGAACATCTGCGCCTGCCTAAGGAGGTGGCTCGGCAGTTCCGGTCGCTTGCAAATCTTCTGTGGTAGGGGGGTCTCTGGGTAATCAAGTTTGCAGCCTTCTACCTTTCCAGATAAGATGGTTCTAAGACTGGGTCCTGAGTTTATTCCTATAGTTGCTTTTAGCTTTCACCAAAACTCTGAGATTTGTCTCACCCTAATCCTGTATCACCTGATGAGATGGTTCTACATCCCATTGATGTTTTCAGAGCTATCTCCATTTGTCTTGATCATACGCCTTTTTTTGGAAATGTTAGTCTTTTAGTTACCTCTGCCGCATCTCACCAGGAGGCTTTCGCCCTTCAGTGGGGACTTTCAGTCACTGGGGTAAACCTTCTATCCCCTTGGCCTGTGAGATCTTGGGCAGGCCTCGTTCTGAGCAAATGCATGATTGTTACATAAAAAGTATGGGGTCACCTTTGGCTTAGCTTGGGTGTTCCTATTAATTACAATAGTACGACAGCTACCTGGTCCTCTCAATATACCTTCATGTTTCATTACAGGCTGGATATGGGTTCCCAGGACTGAGTGTCTTTGGTCCTGTTGTATTGTCTGGGAGCTTCACTTTGTTTTGATTGAGTAGTTTGCATTAAAGGATCACTTGATTGTGTCTTAATGTTAAATGTGTGTGCCTGTTTTGTTTAGTGTGGGTCCAAAGTTGCTTGCCTTCATGGTTATGACCCTATATTTAAGAGCAGAGACCATGAAGGGGCGTGAAGAGGTAATGCATAGATTATTTACTCGTAATCCCATTTCTCTGATTTCCCCTAGTCATCCAATCCCTGGTACTCGTGCTGTGCAGCTTTGACTTTGGATGGGGTAACTGATACCATGGTTAATGGGCAGTGCTCCTCTTCATGGGAGCTAAAATGCTCCATAAACATCAGGCTGGTAGGCGGAGTCTCCTCAGACGTAAGGTCAAGGACGGCAAGATCAGATTCATGGATTAGCAGTAAGTAATTTATGGATTACCAGAGCTCTTCGCTCTGGCTTCCAGGGCTGCATCCAGCAGTGCGCAGGCTAATGTGCACAGATCTTTAAGTCGAACACCTAAGAAGCATCTTTTCTTCTCAGACTCATAATCCCTGTCCAGGCTCTGTTCTTCCTGTGATTAAGGCATGATAAAAATCATTCTTGGAAATGCAAATAAAGTCATGATTGTAATACTCTTAGCGAGCATTGGAAAAGGAAGAAACTGAAGGAAGAGCCGCGCCTATCATATTGTGCTCCTGTCCAGTGATCCTTAAAGTTTTGAAAGAAACTATGGTCCTATGTACAATGGTATTTTTGTGATCGCAAAACCTAAGATCTGCAAAATCACAGAATTGGCAATTTTGCAATACACAGAAACCCTTTTACAAGTTGGTAAGGAATTTTTGACTTGCGAAAGGGAGTTAGTGACCCATTGCGAACCTTAAAAGGAGGGAACGTGAAGGAGGCGTCCCCACCCTCCCATCTGAAAGTTGCAATATTATGGTCTGACTAATTACCGTCGTAAATCATTGAACGGGGGAGTGACAACTGAGCTGAGCTGGAAACTGATTCCCTGTCGACAGCATCCCTTTTGGGAATCACGCTGGGCAGACTCAGGCAGCGCTGACGGTGATCTGGACGGCCAGTGTATTCCCCCCGAGGTCTTCCCTTCGATGTGAACATTTTTAAAGCACCCCGTGTCCTTCAAGGAACATTGAATGCTTTAAAAAGGTCGCACTGAAGGAAAGCATACGTAGGGATGGGGGCTTTCTGTCTCTTGCAGGCCTCTGTCTCTCCCTCATTAATATTCATGAGACAGGAAGTTTTGAGACCTCGTGCGAATATAGATTTTGTGATATGACTGATTAGTATGTCAGTCGCCTTGCCAAATAGTGGGTCAGTTGCACAGTCAGTGTGCAGTTTGCACATTCTGGTTTGTGACCTGTGCAATAACATATCAGGCCCTTTATTCTTGTCTGATCACTTAAGAGCAAACATAAATGAATCAAGGACCTCGGAGAATTGATAACGTCTTGCGGTAAGTATGCACGTGTTTGCTTTTCAATCTCTTCTTCTGTCAGTAGTTACTTCTGTTAGTGTTGGTTGTTTACACAGTCCAACGTGCCTTCATTCAGTTCTATTTATTTATGCACAGCGTGAGTGCTGAATTGCAGCAGATACTGTTGGACATTTTGAAGTCCCCGCTGCCTGGCTGGCAGTGCCTCTGCGCCTGAGCCCATGAAGGTTATATCTGGATTTCGATCTCAGCCTAATGAACTGGAAGGCCATTATTGAATGCATTGTATAAGTAAATGACGGGACGCCTGGATGTGTACGATCCATTTCATGTTTATGTTTGTAGTTGTGTAGCCCAATTATCATGGTAGGTGGGATTAATTTAGGCCCAGGAAGGAATCGACCACTTTTGGAACACAAGGGACATGTTTTTACACCTAGAAATGTGGACACGAACAGCTACTTTCAAGCAGAAAGATAACGTTTACAATGTATTTTGCCACCCATACTAATAACATTCAGAAGAGAAACACACTTCCCATTGTCATCATAACCACGAGTCATAAAAGAAGTTCATTACATTACAGGGGTCGAAGTTCATCTGTACATGACTCACGTTTGCAGATGTCAATCTCTCTGGACTCCGGTTGGTTTGTCAGAGGTGTAGATGTATCATGTTATCCAAATACAAAGAGAGAGTTTCCCAGGTTTGACCAAAAGGGACCGGGTACGTGAAACGTTCAAAATTAGCAGACTTCCCTTTTGGATTTACTCAAACGTCTCCAATCATGAAATTCCAACCAATGTATAGTGAACCAAAGACAAGAAGTCTGTGAGACTTTAGCACAACGCGTTTCGGTGTAAAGTATGATATGTAACACCTTCTTCAGGACCAATACGTTAAAAACAGCTCTCACTACCAAGTACAGTCAATCTTTTGTAGATTGACTGTACTTGGTAGTGAGAGCTGTTTTTAACGTATTGGTCCTGAAGAAGGTGTTACATATCATACTTTACACCGAAACGCGTCGACAAGACGACACAATTGTATCTGTGTTTTTAAATTGTACCTTTTTTTATATAAAATTTTTTTTGACTCTCATATTGAATGTTTCATTTTATATTTGATCCAATTATGTGCAACTAACGATTAGAATTGTTAATGTGAATTATTTTTATTGATTGTCACGTTTCTATATGAATGTTGTTTATAAAGATGTTTACCCAAATACATCCAATAATTGTGGATACATTACTGTAATACAGTTTGAGATATAGAAAAAGTTTTAAATAAAGTAACAATATACCCTATCTCTGTTGTGCTAAAGTCTCACAGACTTCTTGTCTTTGGTTCACTATACATTGGTTGGAATTTCATGATTGGAGACGTTTGAGTAAATCCAAAAGGGAAGTCTGCTAATTTTGAACGATGTATCATGTTATCCCTGATAATACTGGCAATGTAATGTATTCACCTTAGCAAGCGTATTTCTTGTCAATTTATTAAAAAATGTGTAAGTGATTGTGCTGAGATAGAGGAAGCAATGTGGATGTAAACGGTATTCAGACAAATATGAAAATAAAATATCGTCCTACCAAAATATTGTGTCCAAAATATGGTGATATGGAAATATTGTCTGCAAGAATATGATTGTCAAGAATATCGATTTTAAAGTAGGTGTGCTCCAGCGCGGAATGCAAAATCCTTCCGTACCATCACGGACCAAAGATCTCACATACACACACTATCCATACATTCGCTGGTGGGGCCCATAACACCAACATTCACTCACCATGAGTCCGGGTGGGAGGCGATTATCTTTCTAAACGCTGGAAAATGAGAGGGAAAATACCACTTTTACCCTAATGAGCGACAAATCTACACCACTTTCTGATACTCATTAGGCCCTAAACTTCACCTTTAGTATTCCTCTCATAAACGGGATGGATCAGTTAGTTGTAGGTTTAAGTGACTTTCTAATTCTCTAATTAACCTTTTCATTAACACATTTCAATGAATAAACCACCCAACTCAATCCTGTAGATATTCAAATTCAAATTTATATTAATATTGCTAATTAAATCATTCATTTGATCAAGTTGCCATTCATATTTACCTATTCTGGCTAAAGTTGTCCTCTATGTCAAATCTGGCAGTCTCGCAAATCTATGCCCATCAATTTTAGAAAATTCAGTTCATCAGGAGTTTGGGCATTAATTCAGTCCATCAAAGATTCAGGCTAACAGCTGTCCTGCAGTGTCACCGTCCTCTCCGTCAGCATAACGTCAGGAAATCGAGAAAGGCCAGAAACGAACCCCCAACCTCTCTATTCTACCATAATTTATAGTAAAATCAATATCAAATGTATCAATGTTTGGGCATCCGAGTTCGCTGATTGGACAATCAGGGATCATCCTTTTTAAGTTCTCACGATAGTGTCTCTTGGGTTATGACCCTTGTCTGTTCCGGTTCACACAACAGTCTCTGTTTGGAATATTTGGCCGACGTCCCGGGCTGTCCTTGAAAAGTACATGTTCCTCTGGGGTCAGGATGAGGCCACTGTATATCTGTTGTCAGTGCAGGCGCACTTCACCCAAGCCTTGTTCAACGTTGGCAGTCGGGTTAGGCACCAAAGGCAGCCATCTTTCGATAGGCCAAAATGGTCAACTTAAGCAAAGAAACACAAAAGCGTAATTAATACATCGAAATGACTAAATAAATGTTATTCCCTCGCTAATACCCATATGTGTGTATTTATCTAGCAAAAGCATCACTCAGTGCGGTTTATACTTATTAAATAAAGCACGCATCATAAATACATCACAAAAGCGACAAATATCATGCAATATTCTAATTGTCTATAATTAGTATGCGTACAAAATTTAGTTCACATATTAATTAAGCCATGCAGATGCAAATCCCACGTGTAATTCGTATATTAGTAAGGTTGGTAAATATTTTCCACATCACTCCAATCCATTAGTTCGATTATAATTAATTAATTAATCTAATTAATAAAACAACATGCAAAAAAATGGGATGGGTATACATTTTTAAGCATTACCCGCTCCAGCAATCCCCCCTTTGGTGATTTTATCACCACACCACCCAAATTTTATTCTGTCTTTACGGAATCTTTAAAATGTTTTCTTGCTCTTAATCATAATTCAGTTTCCCCTACGTCTTCTCTTTTTACTGATTCGTACATACTCTCCTTCCACTCCTCCAATTCTATTTCCTCAATTTCTCTTTCTTGTTTCTTTTCTTTTCCTTTTGAATTTTCGCTTTTTAATCTTTTCTTATTTTTCTTGTTTCTACAGCACATACAACATAATCTTATCACTAAAATTATGCAGATTACACATGTTAATGAAAACAGCTATTTTCTTTCCAATTCTTTCCCAAACACCTTCAACCTCCAGTGGTACAAGTTCATCATGCAATTCAGTAATATTCTTAATATACATTTTCAGATCTTTGCTTTCGTCAGGAATGTAAGTACAACAATGTTGAACTTTCAGCATTCCACAGACTCCACCCTCTTTTGCCAATAATATATCAAGGGCAAGTCGATTTTGCATTACCATAGCACGCATGGCAACCATTTCAGTGTTAACCAATAAAAATCCTCCAGCGGTGCTTGTTGACAAGCGATCCACTACTGTTGATAATTTTCTAATTTTGTTTGCATTCAGAGTTATTCCCACTGCTGGTATCAATGGCTGAAAAATATCGCCTACAATTTCTGCCCAAGATTCACTCTTGGTCCTGGCTAAATGATTACTTAACCCCTTCAGCGCGGCGCGGATTACCGCGCCGTGCTGAAGGTTCGTTGCGCGGGCGGGGTCGTGACGGAGCGGTTCCGTCATACGCACAGCACGACCGATGCGCATGACGGAACCGCTCCGTCATGCGCATCGAAAGGGTTAAGCTATGTACACCATCTTCTCCTCTATCGATATGAAACATTTTCGGAAAGACCAGGCCTACTTAACATGTGCCATACCAATGGTCTGGCAAACGATAATATGCCCTGTTCCCACAAATAAAATATAATCCAGGAAAGACTGGATCCCTACCACCTTTGAATCCCCATCCATCCATGATTCGATTTGTATCATGGCACTCGCTATTACCTAGAAAATAATTATCATACACAGTTTGATTCCTTCAAATGCAAAATTTCCCTTTCTGAGCCAATCTAAAGCTATAGTTGGACTAGCTTCTCCTTTCAAGTGTTTTTCTTTCTCTATATCCCAGACTGTTTTCTCCACTTTCCCTTCTGCTGCCTATCTTTGCATTTTCAATCTTCTTTCCTCAACCGTGTATAAGAATGTATTTTCCTCCTTCTTCATACTGCATGTTAGATTGTTTCTAAAAATCTACTCTAATGTTAATTCCTTAGTTTCTAAGAAGAATTCACCTAATACCTTAGCAGGCTTTACTTTGTTCAATTTATTATAAGAAGGCACTTGCGCAAAAATGTTATCTACATCTGAAAACTAATATTCTAATTTCCCTGTCTCATAAAATAAACTAGCTATTACACTACATGTTATTCCATACGTTGCCGGAAAATGGACCGTGTCTTTTGACTTAGCCTCTTTTACTTCACAACTAGTTTTTCTAACCTAAGGTTCTAACACCTATTTGCTTCTACCAGTCTCTATCTTTTGATTCAATATTTTGTTTTCTTCATCAGTAGTTTTCTTAACTAATTCAGTTTGGCATCCCATTGTTCTTCACTCTCCTCTCGTCATCCAAATATGGATTTTCCTGAACTTCCGTTTCTTCTTCTCCAATGTCGGACAAGTGAGCTCTCAGGATTTCCGATTCTATTTCGTCCTCAACCACTTTCAGTACAGCCTCCTCTGGATTTCCTTGACTATGTGCCTCTTCTCCCTTTTCAGGCAGAGCCAGGTACGTCCATTCTGGTGACTTATACTTCTGGTTAGGTTTCCTTGTCCTTCTACTCTCTTTGTCTTCAGTTAAGTCGTCTTCTTTTGATTTTTCTTGACTTGTCACTTCATTCACCTGTTCAGCTCTCGGTGAATTTACTCGTGTCAGTCGGTATCTCAGTTTCCTTATTTTATTGGGCCAAACATCATCTCTTGCAACTCTTTTTACTTTGCTCCCTTTGTCATTCTTTTCATTCCTCCAAGCTCTCTTTCTTAGAACTCGACCTTCAGGTATTTCATTTTCACTTTCTTCAGACTTGGTCTCAACTTGCTTTGTCTTTTCAGCGACTTCTTCTTCCACCACTTGTTTTGTTTTCCTTACTTCTGTCCCTCCTCGGATCTCCGACACGCAATCTTCCTGCTGGCTACTTGTCCCTTCACCTAATTGGATGTGGCAGGTCCCTACACCTCCTCGGGGGTCTTCCGCAGAAATCTGTCCCTCTCTCTCTGTACCTGTCCCTTGTTCACTTAAATTTGTTATTTCAGGTGGAATTTCTCTCAGTCTCTCATCTGGTACTTCCTTTTCACGAATTTCCTTTGTTGTGTCTTCAGTACTCTTTCCTCTTTTCTTCCTGTGTTCTTTCTTAGAACCCTGCGCTTCTTGCTCGTTTCCAGAATCGCTGGATTCAGAAATCTGCAATCTTCTTCTCAGAGAGCTACTTCTGGGGACCAAAGCTGAGCTTTGTTCTGTTTCCCCCCTTTCAGAGTTTCCTCGTGTCTTTGACCCTTCGTCATACTTGATTCTGATTCATAAAAGTATTCTTTTCCTGTGCTGTCCACCGGATTTGGAATTCTCAATGTATGACTGGCATGGATCCAGTTCTTCAGTCCAGCACACTTCACAGCTGAGGTTGTGGTCAGAATGACTTTCCCCACCTTGGAACCAAACAATTTCTTCTTCGGTGGACTTTTATCCTTACCCAATCACCTGGGCTCAGATCATGGGCTGGCTTCTTTTAAAGTGTGGTGGCATCTGGTCCAACCTGATGAAAAACAGAATGAACTGCGTCAGCCAGGCCTTTACAGTATTCCAACACCATGACATCAGTTATTGTCATCAGCTTGTTGACTGGTATAAACAAATGTCTCATAGCACGTCCCATGATTATTTCATGAGGACTCAATCCTGTAGTTCTGTCTGGAATTGACCTTATTGTCATGATTACTAGAGGCAAGACATCAGGCCATTTCATACCTGTGGCCAAACACATTTTCCCTATTCTATTTTTGATAGTACCATTCATCTGTTCAACCACACCAGAAGCCTCTGGTCGGTAGGCACAATGTAGTTTTTGTTGTACATTCAATGCTTCACAAATTAATCCTACAATCTCAGTATGGAAATGTCCTCCTCGGTCTGACTCAATTGTCACTGGTAACCCGAACCTAGGGATGAACTCTCTCAGCAGTAGCTTGGCTACTGTCAACCCATCATTTCTTCTTGTTGGGAATGCTTCCACCCACCTAGAGAATAGGCAGACCACAACCAAAATATACCTCAGTCTGTTACAGGAAGGCATCTCAATGAAATCTACTTGCATTCTGGTGAAAGGCCCTCCTTCTCGACCTATTGTTCCCAAACTCACTACTGTCTTCCTTCCAGGATTGTAATGCTGACATATTAAGCATCTCTGACAAAGACTTTCTGCTACAAGTCTGAATTTTGCATTGTACCAGGTCTGCTTAAATGACCTGATCATGGCATCTCTCCCAATATGTCCCTGGCTATGATACATCCGTGCCATGGTAGGCATCATGCTTTCAGGCATAACTGGTCTTCCATCTCGATAGACCCACACATGATCCTTTTCCCTTGGGGTACATCCTGCTTTTACCCACTGTCTCATTTCCTCATCTCCTGCCTCATCCTGCAATTGTCGTACCTCTTCCCAAGTTCCCACAATGTCAGTGGACATCAATGAGCAAGAAGACATTTCTTTTTCCTTAGCCCGATTGACCGAATTCTGATTTCGTGCACAATACTGCGCCATGTCGTTAGCATACCTATTCCCAGTGGCAATATAATCACCACCTTTACTATGTGCAGCACATTTTACAACAGCCAATTGTTTAGGCAGCTGTATCGCCTCAAGCAACTTCCCAACCACTTCTGCATTCTTAATGGGAGTTCCACTCGAGGTCAGGAAACCTCTTTGTAGCCATAGTTGGCCGAAGTCATGGACGACTCCAAAGCCATACTGGCTGTCAGTTATCACAGTTATTCTCACACTCTTCCCAATCTTGCATGCTCTAGTCAAAGCCACAAGTTCTGCTACCTGGGCTGATTTCACTCCTTTCTGATATGATGCTTCTATTACTGCTGCGACCGTGCTTACTGCATACGCTGCACTCAGCACTCCTTCATCTGTTCTCAAACATGACCCATCAACGAACATTACAAAATCACTTTCTGGCAAAGGTACATCTTTTATGTCTGGTCGTGGTTTTGTACAAAAATCAAGTACATCCAGACAATCATGATCCACTTCATCTCGTACTTCCACAATCTCAGCATCAGGCAACAAAGTTGCAGGATTCACATTCACACATCTCGCAAGACTCACATTAGTTGCACCCAATATGACCTTTTCATACTTAGTCAGCCGACTGTGTGTCATATACTGAGTACGACTCTTTGTCAACAAAATTGCTACATCATGGTGTACAAACACTTTCAATGGATATCCCATCACAATTCCTTCACTCTGCTCCAAACTTTGACATGTTGCAGCCACCGCTTTCAAACATCCAGGTAAACCTACAGCTACTGGATCTAGCATTGATGAAAAATATGCAATTGGTCTTCTCATTTTTCCATGTTTCTGGGTCAACACAGAAAGTGCACATCCATTTCTCTCACTGCAATACAACTCAAATTCTTTTTCATTGTCAGGCATACCTAATGCAGGTGCTTCACACAAACCATCTCTCAACTGTCTAAATGCTGCCAATTCTTCCTGGTTTAATTCAAGGGGATCTTTTTTCATCACTTCTCGTTAATCGCACCAAAGGCTTTGCGATCAAGGAAAAGTTACCTATCCACTGACGACAGTATCCAACCATTCCCAAAAACATTCTCACTTCTCTTTGAGTCATGGGAGCTCTCATTCCTTTTATTATTCTAATTCTGTCTATTGTTATTTTCCTTAGTCCTTTCTCAATGTTGTGTCCCAAATACTGTACTTCCTTCTTACAAAACTGTAATTTTTCTGGTGACACTTTAAGTCCTCCATCTGCCAAATGATTCAGCAAGGCTATTGTATCTACCTCACAGGCTTCACGTGTTTTTGACGCTACTAAGAGGTCGTCAATATATTGGACCAAAACAGAACTTTCAGGCATTTCTAGACTCTCCAAAGACTTCTTTAATAACTGATTGAATATTGAGGGACTTTCTGTATACCCCTGTGGGATTCGGCACCATGCCAAAATCCGCTCACCAAAACGAAATGCAAAAATCTGCTGACTGTCATGATGCAATGGGATGGAAAAGAAAGCATGACACAGATCAATCACCGTGTACCATTCTGCATCATGGGGAATCTGATATAAAATCACTGATGGATTTGGTACAATAGGACAACATGATACCACAATTTTATTCACCTTTCTCAGATCTTGCACTATCCTAAATTTCCCATTAGGCTTTTTCAGTCCCATTATCGGTGAATTACATGGACTACTCATTATTTCTCTCAAAATTCCTTGCCTGATCATTTTCTCTATTACAGGAGTTACACCTTCAATTATTTCAGGTGTTAACCTGTACTGTGGAACATTTGGATATGTTACTCCTTCTTTTACAGTTATTTTGACTGGATCTACATTTCTCATTAGTCCTACATCTTCTCCAGTGAAATCCCAAACCTCTGCCTTTACAGATTTCCTCAGTTCCCTTTGTAATTCATCAGGGTTGAATACAGCATATGTTTCAGTAACTTCACTTTCTCTGTTAGCTAGGGTCATCTTGTACAATACATCATCATCTGGTGTTTTAAAAGCTATTCCATCCGGAGTACAAAATATAGTGCAATTCATTTTGCACAATAGGTCCCTACCTAATAAATTCACAGGACTGGAGTCACACACCACAAAATGGTGTATTTCTGAAAATTTCCTTATGCTAACTTTCACTGGTTCTGTAAGATATGTCTTAATTTGTCTGTTGGACACACCAACTACTTGGATCGTTTCATCCGAGAGAGGAAGATTCTTAACATCAGCTGATCTAACAGTTGATCGAGTAGCATTAGTATCCACTAGGAAAGTAATATTTTAATCATTAACCCTCCCATCTACAAAAGGTCATGTCTGGTCTACTTCTAGAGTTGCGCCAACTACGCACTCTTCTTCCTCCCTTCGGCACCGTCAATAGCTCTCTTCTGCGTCACTCTCATCGCGTTGCAGCCAATACTGCGAGACAGCGCTAGCGCGTGGCAGCTTATTTACCTGTTCTTCATTGTAGAATCCCGATTCACTACTATACTTCTGTGTGTTTCTGCTCTGTGGAAAAGGCGGTTTTGGCACCTGATTCTGTGGGGGAACAACTTGCTGCTGTTGCTGCAGTTGACCACTCACCTCATGCTGCACCTGTGGGTTCAATGATGGATTTTCATTGTTAGTACTCGGGGGAAACTTACACTCGGATTTCCAATGCCCTATCCTGCCGCAATTATGACACGGAAATTTATTTTTAGCTTCTTCAATGTTCCCTTTGTACTTCCCATTATTACATTTTGGCTTTGACCCTGCTTGTTCCACTAATTGTGCTTCTTGTCTCTCCGCTACCTTTACCTGGGCCCACATTGCCTTCTCTTTTAGCTTCCGCTGTTTTGCTTCAATTTCATCACTGAAGTATTTAGCATGTCTCAATACTTCATCTATTTTCTTGTTTTGCCAATCTACTGTATGCTGTTTAATCATCTCACCAATTTCTGGACGTAAACCATATACAAATCTGTATACAAAATGGCTCAAATCCTTTTCACTCAGATTCTCATCTCCGCTAAACTGCTTAAAAGCTTGTATTAGCCTCTCGTAATATGCATGTACTGACTCTTTACTTTCCTGGTGTGTTCGATCAATTTTTACCCAGTCTGTCTCTTTAGGGGGCTCTTTATTTTTCAGAAATACCATAACCTGCTCATATTTCTTCATTACCTCGGGGTCTGGTGCTCCTGTTTTAGGATCCCTAGGATATTTCTTGGTAGGCCAATTTATCATTAGCTTGCACTCCGACCATAGATCTGCTGGTACAATTATGTCAAACAGACTATTCAAATCAATCCATAGTACTTTAGACAATTTCACAAATCTGTCTACCTGTCTGTACCACTCGACGGGCTTTTCGCGTAGTCGAGGGAAATCATTCGTAAAAGACAAAATATCCTGTCTCGTCCATGGGACATGTACATATCCTCCTCCTGGAATCTCTCTCATAGGGCATTCTGTCACTACCTTCTCCTTTTCTCTTACAGGAAAGGCTGAAAATGTCTTATCTGAGGCATCATCTGGTTTTCTATACCACCTGCTTCTCCATTTATCCATGTCTCCCCATTTTCTCAGCAAAATGATTATGTCCTTAATTTGACCTATTCGTCCTGTGGTGTTCATATTCTCAATGTCCTTTTCAGTGAATTCTACTCTATGTGGTTTCTGTAAGGCTTTTACCTTTACAATATCAATACCCATTTCATTTGCTACTTCTTCTAACCTTTCATGCAATTTTTTCGCTCTCCAGGTCACACTCTTGCACAAAAATAATAATTCTTCATCCTGATAGGTTTTCAATTTTTCTGTCGGGATAGTCCCTACTATTAATTCTTCCAATACCATTCGTAACTTGGCCACATCAATTGATTGGGATTCTTTGTCTTTCCTCTGCAAACTTCTTAACCGTTCACTTAACTCGTCTGTTGATGGTCCGACTGGTTTTTCTATACTTCCGTGTACAAAATCTTTTTGTGTTTCTGACACTGTCTCTATCATTGTCATACATCTCTCTGCACAATTCTGATCTACAAATGGATTATTTGTAAAATTTGGTTCCATTACACTCATAGTCTGCCTCCATGAATTCTCATTCTGACTCACTCTTGGTTGTTCTACTGGTTTATTACTTCTATAAGGGACTGTCAAACAATGCTCACTGTCCTTCTGTTTGTCAAAAATAGGCATTACTGGACCTATCGTTACTGGAACAGTTACCGCTTCTAGATTCTTAGTCAAATATCTTATTTTCTCAGTTAATTCCAGTGTTGTTTTCGCTAATTCTGCAGAATTTTCTCCATCTGTTCTTCCTTCCGATCTCTTTTCTACTTCCCTGGTAACACTGTTTTTACCTAAACTTAGGGATTCTGGTTCCGATTTTATAATTCGCATCGTTTCTCTCATTGGGGCACTTGGAGTTAACATTTCTGGTTCTGGTCGATACGGTGGTGGATTTTTATAGAACATATCATCAAGAACATCATCCTCAGACACATTCGCTCCATACCCTCTCTACTCTACATTATGCCTCTTTTCTACACACTTTCGTCCTTGATTCTCTCCTACAGTTCTTACAGGGAACACACCCTCAGTCATACTCGCATCTCGCCATCTTTTCATTCGATCGCCAAGCGTTTCGTGTCCGTATGGTGTTCCAAACCAGTACCTATATCCTCTACCACTTCTTTGTCTTTCTCGTTCATGCATTTCGTCTTCCCATTCCGTCAAAGCCTCAAACTGTGTCGGTCTAGGTCTTGGTTCCAAATTCATCATCTTTTCTCTTAAATTTCTTAAAAAAGCTAAATTAAATGAACCATGCTCTGGGAAAGCTAATACTCCGTCATCCTTGGTGTATCTCACCCAGCTAACCAACCAAATACAAGTACCCATATTTCGCAATCATAAAGGATGCAGGGGTTTTCGGTGGGGGAAGTAACTGTCCTTCCCTAGTCTTAACTGGTTTGTCCTTCTTAAACCACTTCTTGATTCTCCCTAACCAGGTTTTCTTTTCTTTCTCTGGTGGGTCGTAATACATTTTCTTGTCTTTCGCGCAACGCTAGTCCCTCTTTACAACTGTACCGCTAATCTATCCAATCACAGCGCGACTTCACACTAACGCACCAATTCAGAGGGTCCACGTCACTGTCACAGTCCTCAAATCCTAGCGCGACTCACACTAACGCACCAATAGGGAGCGTCTACGTCACCCTGTTTCCTCCAATCCTAGCGCGGCGTACACTAACGCACCAATCTGGGGCGTTTCACAGTTCTGACCGACTGTCCAATCCCAGCGCGGTTGTTTTGACGTCAGCAGCCGCTGTGGCAGCTCCTGCTCCTGCTTCTGTCTACCCCTCCTTTACAACTCTGCTCAACAAGTTCTTGTTTCAATTTCTACACTTCTGTTAGTAACGACATAGAAACATCTCCATTGTCTGCTTCGCTAACCAAAGAACAGCAAAAGACCTTTCTCACGAGAATTCCGTCTTTCCCGAGAGCAGCGCTTACCTCTGCCCGACTACGGACTCATTACTTCCGTTGATAAAGTAGCACATCCCTCTACTTCACCCTTCTAACAAGCATTAGCAAATTGTTTCTCCAGCATTTAAGACACATAGGTGCCGATTCGGATCCTGGAAAAAATTTCCCCATACGAATCGTATCCGGGATTTTTACCGTACGAATCGTACAAGTAGCGTACAAACTGCCAAGTACGATTCGTATGGGAAAAAGTCCATACGAATCGCATTGGGAAAATATCCCCACACGTCCTCGGGTCGGAAAATGTGTCCGACACATCCTCAGACGATTTACCCTACGAATCGGAAAAATGAAGTCCGACCGCGCAAGTACGATCCGTCCCGTCCTTCCAATTTTGCAACCGTATGGAAAATACACCGTACGGACCGAACTGCAATAGCAACCATGGAGACATGTGCCCGCATACGCGCCGAACCCCCCCCCAGACCCCGCGGATGTACATGCCGTACCCCCACCCGTGTATGTACACCCGTGTATGTACGAGTCGAACCCCCACCCGTGTATGTACGAGTCGAACCCCCACCCGTGTATGTACGAGTCGAACCCCCACCTGTGTATGTACACCCGTGTATGTACGAGTCGAACCCCCACCCGTGTATGTACGAGTCGAACCCCCACCCGTGTATGTACACCCGTGTATGTACGAGTCGAACCCCCACCCGTGTATGTACACCCGTGTATGTACGAGTCGAACCCCCACCCGTGTATGTACGAGTCGAACCCCCACCTGTGTTTGTACACCCATGTATGTACGAGTCGTACCCCCACCCGTGTATGTACGAGTTGAACCCCCACCCGTGTATTTACGAGTCGAACCCCCACCCGTGTATGTACGAGTCAAACCCCCACCCGTGTATGTACGAGTCGAACCCCCACCCGTGTATGTACGAGTCGAACCCCCACCCGTGTATGTACACCCGTGTATGTATGAGTCGAACCCCCACCCGTGTATGTACACCCGTGTATGTATGAGTCGAACCCCCACCCGTGTATGTACACCCGTGTATGTACGAGTCGAACCCCCACCCGTGTATGTACGAGTTGAACCCCCACCTGTGTATGTACACCCGTGTATGTACGAGTCGTACCCCCATCCTGTGTATGTACGAGTCGAACCCCCACCCGTGTATGTACGAGTCGAACCCCCACCCGTGTATGTACACCCGTGTATGTACGAGTCGAACCCCCACCCGTGTATGTACACCCGTGTATGTACGAGTCGAACCCCCACCTGTGTATGTACACCCGTGTATGTACGAGTCGTACCCCCACCCGTGTATGTACGGTGCGTACCCCCAGAGTCGTACACGGGTGGGGGTACGACTCGTACATACATGGGTGTACATACACAGGTGGGGGTTCGACTCGTACATACACGGGTGTAAATACACGGGTGGGGGTTCGACTTGTACATACACGGGTGGGGGTTTGACTCGTACATACACGGGTGGGGTACGACTCGTACATACACGGGTGTACATACACAGGTGGGGGCTCGACTCGTACATACACAGGTGTACATACACGGGTGGGGGTTCGACTCGTACATACACAGGTGTACCTACACAGGTGGGGGTTCGACTCGTACGTACACGGGTGTACATACACGGGTGGGGGTTCAACTCATACATACACGGGTGTACATACACGGGCAGGGGTTCGACTCGTACATACACGGGTGGGGGTTCGACTCGTACATACATGGGTGGGGGTATGACTCGTACATACACGGGTGTACATACACAGGTGGGGGTTCGACTCGTACATACACGGGTGTACATACACGGGTGGGGGTTCGACTCGTACATACACGGGTGTACATACACGGGTGGGGGTACGGCACGTACATCCGCGGGGTCTGGGGGGGGGTTCGGCACGTACCGGGCCCCCAATTCCGCTCGCATCGTGCCGTACTTCGCTTTTCCAGCACTTTTTGGGTGCCGTAAAAATATTGCCGTCCGGACTGGTGTTGGTACGATTCGTACTTCCTGGTTCGTGAAATGCAGCCTGCATGCGTCCCGACGTCACGTCGGCGCTGTCCCGGATCACATTGGTATGTGTTTTTACAGTCGGTCGGTGTTTTTTCCGACTCGTACGGAAATGGTGTTTCCGTACGAATCGTACTTGCAAGTTTGTAGGGTTATTTTACCGGGTACGAGTCGGACGGAGAAAACCCTCCGACCGACGGTTCGTACCCGGTTTTTCCAGGATCGGAATCGGCACCATTGTTGGAGACCCAATGCTCCTGAGAAATAAACCTAGAGTTTCGCAATCAACCCAAATGCCTTTGCATTCACACTCATTCACACAAGAAAATGTAGTACATTCGCACAGAATCCTGTCTTTCCCGAGAACAGCGAACAGTCTGTTCTGCTACAGAATTATGTCATACGTTAACAAAGCAGCGCTTACCTCTCCTTTGTCCTTCTAGCAAGCTCAGAGAGTACCTATTACCTTTCCAGTGATAAGCGTTATCGGAATGCCAGTTGGATCCCTGGTACCTAAGACCAGAACTTCACAGGTAACCTTCGCTATCATACACACTTCTCTCACACTATAAAATGTCTCTAATGGCAACACACGACGATGCTACCGAATCGAACCCAGACAATGCGCCGTGCAACTTCAATTGTCACACGTTTCCCCTGTGTACCTACAGGGCAACAACAATTCTGTCTTTCCCGAGAGCAGCGCTTACCTCTGCTCTACTACGGAACCGTTACAAACTTCCGACTTCCTACATCCCAGAAGCCGTGCAAACAACGTATAACTCAACGCAACTCAACATAGAGTGTTAGTACATAAATCAATACCAATCAATAACCAAAATCAATAAGCAATGTACAAGCAATAATCACTAAACCAAAACAATAACAACCATCATCTTGCTACCAGAAAACTGCTCCAGCGCGGAATGCAAAATCCTTCCCTACCGTCACGGACCAAAGATCTCACATACACACACTATACATTCGCTGGTGGGGCCCATAACACCAACATTCACTCACCATCAGTCCGTGTGGGAGGTGATTATCTTTCTAAGCGCTGGAAAATGAGAGGGAAAATACCACTTTTACCCTAATGAGCGACAAATCTACACCACTTTCTGATAACCATTAGGCCCTAAACTTCACCTTTAGTATTCCTCTCATAAACGCGACGGATCAGTTAGTTGTAGGTTTAAGTGACTTTCTAATTCTCTAATTAACGTTTTCATTAACACATTTCAATGAATAAACCACCCAACTCATTCCTGTAGATATTCAAATTCAAATTTATATTAATATTGCAAATTAAATCATTCATTTGATCAAGTTGCCATTCATATTTACCTATTCTGGCTAAAGTTGTCCTCTATGTCAAATCTGGCAGTCTCGCAAATCTATGCCCATGAATTTTAGCAAATTCAGTTCATCAGGAGTTTGGGCATTAATTCAGTCCGTCAAAGATTCAGGCTAACAGCTGTCCTGCAGTGTCACCGTCCTCTCTGTCAGCATAACGTCAGGAAATCGAGAAAGGCCAGAAACGAACCCCCAACCTCTCTATTCTACCATAATTTATAGTAAAATCAATATCAAATGTATCAATGTTTGGGCATCCGAGTTCGCTGATTGGACAATCAGGGATCATCCTTTTTAAGTTCTCACGAAAGTGTCTCTTGGGTTATGACCCTTGTCAGTTCCGGTTCACACAACAGTCTTTGTTTGGAATATTTGGCCGACGTCCCGGGCTGTCCTTGAAAAGTACATGTTCATCTGGGGTCAGGATGAGGCCACTGTATATCTCTTGTCAGTGCAGGCGCACTTCACCCAAGCCTTGTCCGACGTTGGCAGTCGGGTTGTTAGTCTAAGCGAATTTGCACAGCCCCTGGGCGCCAGGACCAGCACTGCGCACTTTACTCACGGTCCCTTGCGGAGCCCTTATCACCTGCGAGGAGGTCCCGCAGCGCGGGAGACCCCTGTTGTTTCGGAGGAAGTCTAAGCGAATTTGCACAGCCCCTGGGCGCAAGGACCAGCACTGCGCACTTTACTCACAGTCCCTTGCGGAGCCCTTATCAACTGCGAGGAGGTCCCGCAGCGCGGGACGCGCGCGGGCTCGGCCCGGGCGAAGACCGGGCCAAGACGGGCTCGTCTTAGCCCGTCATAGCCAGGAGTAGACTGGGCTGGGCCACAGACCTTGGTCCCCTCGTCCCCATATGTACAACCCCTTGGCAGATAAGTTATTGTCATTCTCCACGTCATGACCTCTGTTACTGTTAGGATGTCATAACTTAGCGTTTTTGTACTTTAGTATTTCGTTGACTGCCTATTGCTTATCGTTTGTTATTACTTTTCTTTGTAAAATGACCAAACTAATTTTGCCTGATATTGTTATAACACTGACCCCCCTGAGTGGCATTTTATTTGTATTGTTTGATTTGCTGCCCTAGGTTTTTGCGTATATATAAGCATAAATGGTGAAGAGAAAAGCCTCAAGTTCACAGCCTAAGAAGCAGCCCAAATCGGGGGAGGGACCATGTGTTTCTATTTTAAACTATTTAACGGGCGCAATGGGAGCTCTGGAGGAGCAAATTGTTTCTGTTGAAGAAGCCATTTCCCGTGATAATACGGTCGGCACTGCCGGCCCCGGGGACTTACTTCTGAGTAAAAATAAGCAATTATCACATGATCTTAATGCTGAAAGCAATGGGTGTGTTCTGAATATTTCAGACCACGTTTCCTTTTACGACCAGGATGCTGAGTTTCAGCCACTTACCAAACGTACAAAATATCTGATTCTAACCTTAGATACAGTGGTAGAATCAACTTCCAGGGTCAAGGGTAGCTCACAGAAAGCTGGAAAAAAAGGAACCAATAAACCCCCCCCAAAAGTTAAAAAAATAACCCGGGGAATGGAGTCAACTCCCCCACATGCACTCACCCAGAATAACGTAATGGTAATAAAAACCAAGATCGAGGCCATGGATACCTTCTTTAGAGACTCCTTAAGTAACATCATGACAAGGCTTGGTACAATTGAAGAGCTATTACTTAACCATTCTAAATCTTTGAAAACTGTTGCAGCGCCAGTATTAAATTCTGGTGCCCCTAAATCTAGAACAAATAAGGACGTGGTTAAGCCTACATTAAATCCCAGGAGCACACAGTCAAACCTCGGACATATCGATGATCCTGTGCCAGCTCCTCAGGATAGCACCCTAAGTCAATTACACTGCCGGCAAATCATGACGGATAATTATATAGATAATACTAATCAACACAAAGTAGTCCCAGCAGTAAACTTAGAGTATGAATCAACTGCTCCTTTACTGGATTTACCACCTGCTGCCACGCCATATCCAGTGATTTTAACTAATGTTCCCAAATTGAGAAATGACCAGCACGAACCGTGGCTGGTATTAAGAAATAAGTCCTTAGCTTGGCTGGGAACTAGGGTAGGTGAAACAGACAGATTATTTGCAGAGTTTAAAATGGTAAGAAGGGTATGTTGGTTAGGAAGAGATACAAAAACATTGTTAGGCGATTGCGTGGTCTTGAACTTCAAGACACCGCAATTTGTTCATTGGATATTGAGTAAAATGGAACATTATTTAGTGGCCACAGGCAACATCAGTGTGGTACCTTTGGGCTTTTTTTATAAGCCTGGTGTCTCGGAAAAGAGGGTCCCAGTCAAAGATTTTGGTTGCAGATACTCTGTACAAACATACAATCGCTATGAGTTCCTACCTTTCCTAGAAGACGTAGATTGACGTAGCAGCTCGGACAAATTAGGGGTTAATTTGGCCCAAGATCTCGGGGAGATGCCACATGAAAAGATCAATGTAACTTACTTGGCGGACCCCGTAAATAATTTTACGCGAAAGGGCACTCATAAAGAGACTTGGGAAAAAAGATGACGTAAGACCAGTACTATGCCTTCTCTCCCTATTATAATTGGCAGCTCTAGTCCTGATTCTACGACCCCTAAAATCCCTCTTGAGATTGCTATGAATAATGACATCTCCCACGAGGTACAGAAGCCCGTTTCTGAAAATATCAATATGGCGTTGATCTCTAGTTCAGGGTCTATACCTGCCCCATTAAGCCATTCTCCTTTACTGATACCTGTATCAGTTTTGAGAAGTAATTGTGGGGGGATTGACTTAAGAACTAGCCCTGAAGGTGTTCAAATTGCTTATTGGAACATTGCGGGCCTAAACTCGAAGTTGTCAAATGATATATCGTTAGATTTTACTCAGAATTTTGACATCCTATGTTTACAGGAAACCTGGTTAGTAGAGACCATTCATTTGGGAGGATTTAGAACCTTTTTCACTCCAGCAGTTCCGTCTCCCTGTGGTAGAGCGAAGGGAGGCCTCTGTATATACATTTCAAACTTGATGAACTATGACAAATGTAATTTTTTTAATGGTCCCTTTTACCAAGGTATCGGTTTAACCTGCGATTCACGTATGAACCTGATCATAGTCAACTTTAATAACAATATCCCACAGTTACAGTTCGCAAGTATCCTTAAGTCTTTAACAGACAAATTATTGTGGCTCCAGGATTCAACGGATAAGGATCTAGTCATACTGTGAGGAGGAGATTTTAATTGTTCATTATGCGAACATATAGGTAAAGGGACTTGTGGCTTAACGCATGATAATAATGATGAAGATTGCCTTCCGCACTTTGCACACACATCCCAAGGGGATCTTTTTAATGACATGTTATTAACACATGATATGGGTTTTGGTAAAATCCCTCTTGAGATTGCTATGAATAATGACATCTCCCACGAGGTACAGAAGCCCGTTTCTGAAAATATCAATATGGCGTTGATGGATCACTGACATAATATCGACTACAAAAATATAGACTTACAAAAATATCGATGCCAAAATATAGAATACCAAAATATCGCCTCCCTATCTCCAAACAGGAAAATACAAAAATATAGAATCCAAAATATCGTTGTAAATAATATAGTTAGTCAAAATATCGAATTTTTTTAATGTTTTAAAAGTAATGTAAAATTAATGAAATAATACATATAATTAACTGACACATACTTAAAAATACCTAAATAACATTAAAATTAATAAATAATGAATGTAAGTAAAAAAAAATTTAATACATTTATATTAACGTAATATTTATTAAAAATATTCAATATTTTCTGCGTAGGATAGCGTGCGGGTAAAATTTACTATTACCACTCCAGTAAGTGCAATAGTAGGGAAAGCGTTGGATAGCGGGAGGGTAAAAATTACTATTCCCACTCCAGAGAATGCAACAGTAGGGAAAGCGTTGGATAGCGGGAGAGTAAAAATTACTATTCCCACTCCAAAGAGTGCAACAGTAGGGAAAGCGTTGGATAGCGTAGGGGTAAAAATTACTATTCCCACTCCAGAGAGTGCAAACGTAGGGAAAGCATTGGATAGCGGGAGGATAACATTTACTATTCCCACTCCAGTGAGTGCAACAGTAGGGAAAGCGTTGGATAGCGTAGGGGTAAAAATTACTATACCCACTCCAGAGAGTGCAACAGTAGGGAAAGCATTGGATAGCGTAGGGATAAAAATTACTATTCCCACTCCAGAGAGTGCAACAGTAGGGAAAGCGTTGGATAGCGGGAGGGTAAAATGTACTATTCCCACTCCAGTGAGTGCAACAGTAGGGAAAGCGTTGGATAGCGTAGGGGTAAAAATTACTATTCCCACTCCAGTGAGTGCAACAGTAGGGAAAGCATTGGATAGCGTAGGGGTAAAAATTACTATTCCCACTCCAGAGAGTGCAACAGTAGGGAAAGCGTTGGATAGCGTAGGGATAAAAATTACTATTCCCACTCCAGAGAGTGCAACAGTAGGGAAAGCGTTGGATAGCGGGAGGGTAAAATTTACTATTCCCACTCCAGCGAGTGCAACAGTAGGGAAAGCGTTGGATAGCGTAGGGGTAAAAATTACTATTCCCACTCCAGAGAGTGCAACAGTAGGGAAAGCATTGGATAGCGTAGGGATACAAATTACTATTCCCACTCCAGAGAGTGCAACAGTAGGGAAAGCGTTGCAAAGCAGTAGGGTAAAAATTACTATTCCCACTCAAGTAAGTGCAAAAGTAGGGAAAATAATAAATTAATATTTTGTTAACAATTAATTAATTATTAATACCAAAACAAGTATTACAATTAATTACCAATCACACAAGATTTAATAATTGATTATTTATAAATACCAATATATTTTTAGTTAATTATTACCTATTAATAATTAATTAACAACCAATTGTTTTTCAATAAAAAACATTAATAAATGCTAATAATACCAATTAATCATTAATTAATAATATATTGATTAACGATATACACAAATTATTTAAATAATTAATTTTTTACAATTATATTACTTCCCACCATATTCCCCTATAAACACACTACCCACTACAAATATTAAATGAATACAATTAATATAATTATCAATTAAACAATTAATACAAATTAATTACCAATTAATACAAATTATTTACCAATTAATAATTAATCAACAACCAATTAATTTTCAATACCAATTAATAATTAACTGATAACAATTAAATTACTTCCCACCCTATTCCCCTATAAACCCACAACCCGCTACAGAAGTAAAACGCTAAATTAAATTAAAGATATATTAATTAACAATATACACACATCAATTAAATAATTAATTATTTACAATTATATTACTTCCCACCATATTCCCCTATAACCACACTACCCACTACAAATATTAAATAAATACAATTAACATAATTATCAATTAAACAATTAATACAAATTAATTACCAATTAATGCTAATTATTTACCAATTAATAATTAATCAACAACCAATTAATTTTCAATACCAAATAATAATTAACTAATAACAATTAAATTACTTCCCACCCTATTCCCCTATAAACCCACAACCCGCTACAGAAGTAAAACGCAAAATTAAATTAAAAATTATTAATAATTCCAATAAATTATTATTTAATGTATTATAATTAAATTACTTCCCACCCTACTCCCCTATAAACCCACAACCCGCTACGGAATTAAATTACACAAAAATAAAATAACATAAAATTCATTACTTTAAAAATATTCTAACATACATTACAATATTAATACATACTTTTAACACATATACTAACACTTAAAACACTATAAAAAATTCGATATTTTTAACAACTATATTATGACTGTCGATATTATTTACTTCTATATTATTGCAATCGATATTTCTTACCTGTTTTTCGATATTCTTCACCACTATATTTTGGTAATTCGATATTCTGTCCATTCTATATTTAAAACTCGATATTCTGACCACTCGATATTTTTTTTTCGATATTATGTCTATTTATCGGCGTTGATCTCTAGTTCAGGGTCTATACCTGCCCCATTAAACCATTCTCATTTACTGATACCTGTATCAGTTTTGAGAAGTAATTGTGGGGGGATTGACTTAAGAACTAGCCCTGAGGGTGTTCAAATTGCTTATTGGAACATTGCGGGCCTAAAATCGAAGTTGTCAAATGATATATCGTTAGATTTTACTCAGAATTTTGGACATCCTATGTTTACAGTAAACCTGGTTAGTAGAGACCATTCATTTGGGAGGATTTAGAACCTTTTTCACTCCAGCAGTTCCGTCTCCCTGTGGTAGAGCGAAGGGAGGCCTCTGTATATACATTTCAAACTTGATGAACTATGACAAATGTAATTTTTTTAATGGTCCCTTTTACCAAGGTATCGGTTTAACCTGCGATTCACGTATGAACCTGATCATAGTCAACTTTAATAACAATATCCCACAGTTACAGTTCGCAAGTATCCTTAAGTCTTTAACAGACAAATTATTGTGGCTCCAGGATTCAACGGATAAGGATCTAGTCATACTGTGAGGAGGAGATTTTAATTGTTCATTATGCGAACATATAGGTAAAGGGACTTGTGGCTTAACGCATGATAATAATGATGAAGATTGCCTTCCGCACTTTGCACACACATCCCAAGGGGATCTTTTTAATGACATGTTATTAACACATGATATGGGTTTTGGTAATATGTTAACATCTCCTATGACAGCTTTTTGCCCAACCTTTAATGGTCGTGGTGCCTTCTCTACAATTGATTTTATTTTGCTGTCTAATAGACATTCTTCTAGGGTAACGAATTTTCACACTCACGACCTAGTTTTAAGTGATCATTTCCAACTAAGCATTAGCCTGACGACGTAATGTCAAACCATTAGCAAGAGGGGCAGGAATATTAACGACGTTGGCAACATTAAACTCTGCAGGCAGAACGGATATGCATTAAGGTGGGAGAGCGTGAATCAAGAAGAACTTATGGGCAAAATAGTTAGAGACTGCTATAGTAATATTGTGCACTGTTTAAACGACCAGGGCGATCACAGAGATATTGTGGAGAACATTGCAACTATTGCTGCAACCATCAAGAAGGCCCTCTTTGTTAAAACTAATAGAAGTAAACCCATGAAGTCAGGATGGTTTGACCACTCGTGCACTCAAGCTCATTCAAAGTTGACGTATGCGCTACATGCTGTAATTAAAAATCAATCTGACATTAGCAAAGCTAGGAGGGAGTACAAATTGGCGCTGAAAAATAGGAAAAACGAGTTAAAAAGGGAAATGTGGTCAACACTGCATGAGGCATCTATGCTGCATGACTCGTCAGCTTTCTGGAGGGCCGTTAATGCTCCATTTCTGATTAATACGGACAGGGCTAATATAGAGATAGCAATCCCTGAACAAGATTGGATTAAACACTATACAAATCTCTATCGCTGTCCAATTGCTGTTCCGGATGTATTAGGGCCACCAGTAATTGATTTACTATCCCAGGGGCCAGAATCTCAAAAGCATTTGGCATTTGACTTGCAGGAAGTAACAGACACTATACTAGTCAGTCAAGCGGGCAAGGCACCAGGGCCGGACGGCATTCCTGTAGATCTCTTTAAGTGCAACCTTGAGCTATGGGGCCCACTATTAACTTTATTTTTTAATGCTTGTAGCGTGTATGGTCTTCCTCCAACTTGGTTAGTTTCCATTTTAGTCCCCATTTTTAAGAAAGGAGACAGAGCTAATCCGGCATGTTATCGTCCCATTTCCTTGTTAGACTCCTCCGTGAAAATTATCGGTAGAGTCATACTTAATAGACTACAAGAATGGGCAGAAGCAACGGGAATAATATGCGACATACAATACGGGTTCCGCAAGGGTATGGGGACAGTGGATCAGAGTCTTAACTTAAATCTTTTAATCAATAAATACACGGAGGCTAAAAGGGGTAATCTATATTTAACTTTTGTTGATTTGTCATCAGCGTTTGATTGTGTCGTCCACGCAAAGTTATGGAAAATCTTAGAAGAGCTAGGTGTGGACACATTATTAGTTTCTTTTCTTAGACAGCTCTATGCTGGGGCTAGGGCCAGGGTACGCTATGGGGCAGACGGCCAATGCACTACTGATTTTAAGATGGGAAAAGGAGTGAGACAGGGCTGTGTTCTCGCTCCTTTCCTTTTTAACCTATATATCAATGGGCTAGAAAAACATTTAGTACAAACCTGTAGAGATCTACCCCAGACAGAAATGAGAACTATTCCGGCACTGTTATATGCCGATGATGCCGTGTTAATGGCTCGCACCCCTTTCGCCCTACAAAGAGTAATATCCTCCTTTGAGAATTTTATGTCAAACCTGGGGCTTTCTATAAATGTCTCCAAAACTTTCGCCATGATTAGTGGTAGTAAGAAGAACAAGAGTACAAAGACCATGTTTGTTTATGATAAGCCCATCGAATATACTAAAACGTTTGCTTATCTGGGCATTTTATTTGACAACAAATCTAGCTGGCAACATGCAGTGAAAGCTAGAAGGATTTTGTTTGCTAGAACTGTGACTGCCCTTTTTAACTTCAGCAAGAAATTGGGTAGGAGGCCCCCACTTGAGCTGTTAAAAATGTATAAAGCAAAATGCGTGTCTGTCGCTACTTATGGAGCTGGTGCCTGGGGAATTGTTGATGTCACTTCTTTGCAGACTGTGGAAAACACATTTTTAAGGTTTCTACTGGTTGTGCCAGACTCCACTTCAACTTACATATGTCATGTAGAACTGGGAATTGGTTATCTGGAAGACATCATAAAAATACAGCCTTGAATGGCATAGGATCTGGACCATGGAAAATTTGCCCTTGAATCGTTCTATTCTTGCCGACCTTATGACATTAGAAGGGGTGTTGAGGATTAGATGGCTAGCATATATTAAATCCTTTCTTTATAATTTAGGCCATCTGGAGTTTTTTGATGAACCTACTACGTTATGTTTGATTGCGAGAAAGGACTTGAAAAAAATGTGCTTTGACCATTTAAATGACCGCAGATTGGCAACAGAATTAAAGAAACCTTCTGTACAGGCACACCAGCTGGCCTCTACCCATTTATCAATTCAACCTTATATTACAGGTTTTAGGAGATTTTGATAGGTTTCTGTTAGTTCGATTCCGTCTGGGAATCATTCATAGGTTACTTAGTTTCCCTGAACGGAATGATTGGTCTAAATCTTTATGCAACTGTCCATGCGATGATGTATCGATCCAATCCACATTACATCTCATGTTCTTGTGTAAATTTTACTCTATTCCCAGGAAAAGGTGGATTCTCCCAGTATTGAAATCTTTTGGATTTAGGCATTGCCGACCTGCACTTATAGCTTTGCAAACGTTAGATTCAGTTTATGTCACAGCCTCTGTTAATGTATTCTTAAAATGCCTTTTTAAAGTAAGGAATCAATTTTTAATGTAATTTTG